>NW_027507892.1:5158298-5763298 GCF_037356315.1 Lithobates pipiens | reverse complement strand
GGCGTGTCTCCTCTAGCACCGGGAACAGTGAAGGTCTTGGTAGGGGACTCTGTGGACAAAACCGAGCAGATTGCACTCGCCCCGAAGGAACAGCTTGGGATACAGTCAAGGTTTTCTCGATCAGCGCTGCCTCGTGTTCTGACATTGGCCCTTGGGGTGAACATGATCATGTCAGTTCAAAAATACACGTAACCGTCTTGGTTAAAGGTACCTCGCTCACTAAGTATGTCAGTGATACCAATGCTTTCGGCTGTTTGATGTCAGTTTAAGACACAAAGAAGAGCGCGGAACAAACAGTATTTCATGGTCACTTGTTTATTGTGCTTGTAAATTGCTTGTGGAGAATAGAAAATGAATCTATACAATACACGTTCAAGGCAAACAGTTTTAGGCTCATATTTCGAGTTAAAAATGCATATTATTAATTTTACATGAAAGGAAAAGAAGTTTGCAAACCAGTTCTCTCAAACAACACACAATGGCTGGTTAGTGTGGGCTCAAACAAAAAAAAAATTTTTTTTTTGTTCTACACATAGCTGAATACAAATGATAGAATAGGAAGTTAAATAACACTTGGCTTTGATTTTATTTCATTATATATATATATATATATATATTTTTTTTTTTAATAGAATGTTTATGAATAATGGCTGTTAATGCATTTAATTTATCGTTTGGTATGCGTAGCACCCTCTAGTGCTAGAATAGGTGTATGAAGATTTATTTGACTCATGGTAGTTGCTTGAGTCTGTTAATAGGGTCAGGGTTCAGATACAGGTCAGGCTGGAAGACTCTACAGAGCAGTCCCTTACCTCCCAACTTTATGAGATGAGAAGGAGGGACACCTATTAGCAAAAGTATAAAGGCATAGGACACACCCCTTGCCACCCCCCCCCCCTTAAAGGAAATTTGTAAAAAAAAAATTGGGTTAAACCCACAAGTGCTTTTTTTCTTTTTTTTGCCACTACTATTCCTTTATATTGGCTTTTGGAATTTACAAATGCAGCAAGTTAGAAATTGGATGAAAGGTTTAGCACTGGGAAACACTTTATGAAAGATAAATAGTGCATTTTATATACAAAATGAGGGACAAATAAAGAGGGACAGAGGGAATAAAGAGGGACGGAGGGACTTTCTTCCAAATGAGGGACAGTCCCTCAAAATCAGGGACAGTTGGCAGCCATGCAGTCCTCTATCACTGGAGGTTTCATTGAAACTTCAAGAAGCTAGTGGGCAGGGGTATGGAGACAGGGATCTGAATATTTATGGGAACGTAGCCAGTCCCCAGGTAGGAGGCCTCGTAGGGTGGCTGAAGCCGCCCATAAATATTGTGGGGCATGGCCAGCAGGGGAGTCAGGTGGAAGATGGAGTATTGTGTGTAGCCTGGGAGGGGGCCGTGTAGAAGGGGGGTTGGTCTTCAGGCTAGAGACTGGAGGTTAGAAGAAGGAGCTGAAAGAGGAACCTCCACTGCCCTGCAGTCCACTGAGGTAGGTCAGCCTATATAGCTAGGAAGGAAGCTAGCTCAGCAAAAGGCCTGGAAGCAGTTTCACCTACAGCTGTAGGACAAGGACAGTGTGAGTACCTCTACACCCCCAGGGCCTACAAGGGAGAGGGCTGAAAGGTGCCATATCCAACCAGTTCTCTCTAGGGCAATGCTTCAAGGCTCTTCTGGAATCCCTTGCTATGGGATACTCTTCA
Organism: Lithobates pipiens; assembly: GCF_037356315.1. Taxonomy (NCBI): domain Eukaryota; kingdom Metazoa; phylum Chordata; class Amphibia; order Anura; family Ranidae; genus Lithobates; species Lithobates pipiens. The sequence continues at coordinate 5,761,600 of NW_027507892.1, read as the reverse complement.
AGACAGCCAGGTGGGCTGGTAGTTTCTAGCTGGAGTCTGAAGAGGTTCATTTAAAGGGGACCAAGTGCTCCTTACAGAGACTGTGCTACTGATCCGTGTTAGCACAGCAGTTAGAGCAGTCTTGTGATTTCCATCAGTGTCTGGATAAAGCTTGTAGGAGGAGTTTTCATTCTCCCATTGACTGCAGGACCCCTGACCCCTCTGTCTGGACAGTGCCGATTGGCCCTGTGTTGATCACATGTACTCATGCAAAAACAAAAAAAAACTCTTTAGCAATACACACTAAACTGAGCATGTGCAGCTTATCCCCTATCCTATGCTCTATCAGGAAATGGATTGGGGACATTGGAAGAAGGGGAGGAACAGAGAAAACAGGATCAAGCAGCATTTCTACACAATGCAAAGGATTAACCCCTTAGATTCCACAGTGAGTATAACACGCATGCTTTAGTGCATATATAGACTGATTTTACTATTGTGGGTTTAGTAAGACAGAAGCCACTCCGCAGGAAGCAGAAAGTCCAGGATACATATTTGCAGGGATTTTTTTCAGGTGGAACTTGGTGAAACTCAGTTCCACCACCTCTGGCTCAGACCCTTTGGTGCCTGCTCACCACAATCACTTGTAAGCACAGAAGTCCGGTTTCTGTGTTTACAAGTGACAGCTCCGCACTATGTATAACCCCCCTGAACTCTGCACTCTGTATGTAATGCAATCCTGGTATTTAATGCCCCTTTAAGACCCTCCTAATGTTTGTGAAATATGACCACAGCCACTATTTGATGTGATTTGGAGGGTGTGTGTGGGGGGAGGAGTTTTGGGGGGTCGTGGTTGAGTTCCAGCACCTATTGTTTGAGAAAAAAAGCACTGCATATTTGTGTATTATTTTTACAGAAATAAGAATTGGCTGTGCAGGAATAAGGGACACAAAAATTTAGCGGCTCCTTAGGAGGTAGCCCTACACATTGCATTGCATGCATTTTATATTCAGATATTTAAAGAACCCTTTCACTTTTGTTGAGAAAAAAAAGCACTCCCCTCTGAGTGATCTATGAATATTGCACATACCAGTGCCCACCAGTGCCACTTACAAGTGCATATAAGCACTGCTAAGCAGTGCCCACCAGTGCCCACCAGTGCCCATCAGTACTGCCAATCAGTGCCACCAATCGCTGCTGCCTACCAGTGTCCCCTACCAGCAGGGCCGGGACAAGGGGTGGGCAGAAGGGACGGCTGCCCTGGGCACTGTTGTATCTTGTGAGGTGGGGGGGGCACCACAAGGAGATTAGGGGGAAGGGGATTTATGTTGGAAGGGGAAATTTGGAGTAGTGGCAGGGAGTATTATTCTACTTGGGGGAATTTGGGGGGATGCTAAGAGTGATTTAGGGGGGTTTGTGTCGGGAGGGGTGATGGGGGGAAGAAGATTCGTGCTGGGGGGGATTTTGGGGGTAGATTTGTACTGGGAGGAGGGGGAATTGATGCTTTGGGGATTTTTGCTGACACATAATGCTCATACATCTTGGGGGGTGCAGGTTGACATGTTCGCCCTGGGCACTAGATGACCTTGTCTCGGCACTGCCTACCAGTGCCTTTTAGTACCCATGAGTGTCACCTATCAGTGTCGCCTATCAGTGCCCATCAGTGCCACCTATCAGTGCCCATCAGTGCTACCTATGAGTGCAGCCTCATCAGTGCCACTTCATCAGTGCCCATCATTGCTGCCTATCAGTGCTCATCAGTGCAGCCTCATCAGTGCTGCCTCGTCAGCGCACATTAATAAAGGGGAAAAAACGACCCGTTTGCAAAATTTTATAACAAACTAAATATAATTTTTAATATTCAATGTAACTCCCCCATCCACCCGTGTCTTCTTTCTTAATTTTGTTGAGAAATCACTTTGAAAAAACACCCATCCCAGTATTTCTAGCCACGACCATCTTGAGTAATCTTTATTTACACCAAGCTTGTTCAAGGACTGATTGAAGCATATCAAAGTCAGACACAGAATTTCCAGAATCTCCTCGTACTAGACCTCTTTCACACTGAGGTGCTTTTCAAGCGTTTTAGCGGTAAAAATAGCGCCTGAAAAGCTCCTCTCAAGCCACCCCAGTGTGAAAGCCTGAGTGCCCGGGATGGGAAAAAAAAGTCCTGCAAAGCATCTTTGAGGCGGTTTTGGAGTGCTGAATACCGCCCTGCCCATTGAAATGAATGGACAGCGCTGCTGAAGTGCCTGAAAAGCAGCATGGGGGCTTTTAAACCCTTGTCAACCCCTTCTTTGGGGTTAAAAGCGCCCCGCTCTCACATGCAGAGCGGCTCTGCAGCACCAGCAAAGCACCGCTAAAACGAGCAGCGCTTTACCGCGACCATAGGGTGGTCTAAGCCCTTGTACACACGGTCGGACATTCCAACTGAAAATGTCAGATCGGACCGTGTTGTCAGATAATCCGACTGTGTGTGGGCTCCATCGGACTGTTTCCGTCGGAGTATCCGACGGATAAAGTTTTAGAGCTGGGCTATAAAACTTTCCGACAACATGATCCGATCGGACTTTGTCCAATCATGTGTAGAGAATTCCGATCGGACAAAGTGCTACGCATGCTCAGATCAAATTCCTAGACCAAAGCTATTGGCTACTAGCCTGAACGTAGTCCGATCGTAACAAAATAACGTCATCACGTTACATACGATCGGATTTTCCGACAACTTTGTCTGACCGTGTGTATGCAACATAAGTTTTGGACAAAATCCGTCGGACAAAATCCGATGGATTTTGTTGTCGGAATGTCCGACCGTGTGTACAAGGGCGTAGAGTGAAAGGGCTCTGACCGAGTCACATTCTGTTCACAACTAGTTAAGATTCACTTTCTGAATTAAGACCAGTACAAGGTGACTTCTAATTGGCTGCCAGAAATCATGGGGCCCCTCTTACGGCCTACCTGACAGGGCACACCCCCTCCCCCCCCCCCCCCCGCTGGTCCCAATAGATTTATCCAACCCTTTCTTCCCTTTCTTTGCAGCCTCAGCTGCACAGATGGATGAATGGGAAGTACTCGAGGCTTCCTGCTCATTGACAAACGGAACCAAAGGAAACACAGTTTACTATGCTTCAGTGATAAATGGACACAGGAGCAATTAGTACTGATCATTTACTGTGTTCATTCATTAAAGGAAGGGGCCGATATAAGACATACAATATTTACCAATCCCTTCCCCTGCTCTCCATCCTGAAACATCCCACTGTGTGCCCCACAGTAAAGGCCAGCGGGAGATAAGAGGAAAGAAGCTGGCAGCCCTGCGGGGGGAAAGGGGCGTACACGGGTGTCTGGACAACAGATAGAAGGGGCACATGTACTAGAACCAATCCTCCTGCAGTGCAGCCAGAGAGCAGAAAGAGGAGGAGAAGCTGGCAGCACTGCAGGGGGAGGCAAAAGACAATCAGTGTCTGTAATAAGACAGCACAGCCGGACCTCCTGCTCAGTAGGTGCCGGGGCCCCCCTTTTCAACTGATGGGGCCCAGTACAAGAGGGCTGGCTGTAATGCCTAATCAGCAGCCCTGGCCGCAGCATAACAATGAAGATTTTCCTTAGAAGGCTGCTTTCCTTATTGCCAGTATCTGTATACTACTTTTATTTGCATGCTGTGTATTGTTACTATTGCTAATTAAACTTTGACATAGTCCGTTGTCGAGAGAATATGACATAGTTTCCTAAACTTTTTTTTTTTTTTTTTTTTTACATTGTCTGACATTGTATCTCTTTGCACGTAGAAAATGGAATCGGGGTGGGAGAAGCGGTTCTTGAACGCGATCCAGCCTTCTCCCTAAAGGCAGACTGTGGAGGTAAAACGAGGAAAGTCTTAAACTTCACAATTTCCAATAATGAACAATCATTACTCAAATTACACCAAGCACTGATTAGGTTTAAAGTAATGAAGAAAACAACACAATCAATCACCATCAACCCTAAGGAAGTCAATCTGTACTCTGAGCACTGCAGGTGGTGAGGGCTAACAGCGCCATCTGCAGGATTGCGGAATAGGTCTTCAGTGTGTCACAATCGTTACTGTCCGTAGCGTACATTATTTTCTAACATCATGTGAAATAAGAAATAGAACTCAAAGCATGTGAAATGAAATAAAGTTTTTAAATACATTTTGTTGTATTTCAGTTACAAGAAAGCAAATTCGATTCAGCAATATTTTTTCAGTCTTCTTATGTCATATTCCCCCTTTTTTTTACAGCTTTGTTTATCCAATGTCTAATTAGCTGTGTACTTTTATATCTATGAAGCCATCTTCACGCCATTCCCGAAGCTTGTGGTGCGTTAAGGCGTGTTATGTGCATTGTGTTAATGTCGACTATCCATTATGAATCATACAGTTGTCTGTTTGAGCACCAAGGCCGCTTGTGGTCCCAAAGGTAGCGTTAGTAGAGTTGCGGAAAGGGTTAAATAAATATATAATACAGCCAAAACGTCCTTAGGGCCGCTCCTCATAATATAGAAGGGGTTATCTGCAATATATCAAGGAAACACAAGAGGGCGCCTCTAAATGCAGCAATGAATAGAAGCAAATGCATTTCATTGCTGTACTTAGAGGCGCCCTCTTGTGTTTCCTTTCATAATGAATGGGGGGGCAAAGGCACTACAATGAACCAAAAGATGCACAAAACTTTTTTTTTTGGCAAATTTTTAAGTAGATCTTCACCCTAAAGGGCATATGGTTCGGCCCTGCCTCCTCGTCCTCCTTCTCTTCCAAATGGATGCTTTATTTGTGCTGCAAAGTTGCATGTAGGTATTGCCTACTTTTTGTATTTATTTAGTACCCAGCTGCTCAAATCACGGGTAAAGAGTTAATGTTTTTCTGCCTTTTTTCCCGGCGTGTTTGCAGGCTTTTGCTGGGGTCCAGCCTCCCTCCTGTGTTCTATAAAAGGGAAGAAAAAAGGAAGAAAAACTGCGCTAAGGTGAAACACAAGAAACAATTATATAGATTGATCCTGAACGGATCAGATTTGGCTGCGGCTTAACTGTGTCACATAACTACAGAAAAAAACGAAAGATAAATATATAAGCTGCACTAAATACCACAAACATCAAAATGTGTGTACATAAATAAAGTGACAATGAATTATGGGCTGTTCCCAGCCTCTAAACATAAATTAATATGAGATCAAACCATAAGTGATAAGTACATATAAATATTACAAACTCAGACCATGCGAATCGCCTATTCCTTACAGTATAAGACCAAGCCGCATGCCCCTAAATATGATAATACAAATTCTAAATACACCCAGTGTATGGATCAACAAGTCTGTATGTGTAAATCAGAAAAAGTTCTTTGTGTAATAAAGAATATGAATAAAGGCCTCCACAAATGAACCATAAGCGATCCCCTGATGTATGCGATTAAGTAGTGCTTGATCCGCCACCAAATAATTAAATTTGCCGCTTACCAGAAAATCATGACCCCTCCACTACAGAGGGTCACAAAAGGCATATGAATATATAGTCGTCTCCCAATCCAGAGGGGTCCTCGATACTCTCCTTGCGCCACCACTCCAATATAAGGATTGTAGAAAACGCTCCCAAAAAATCTTTCTCATAAATTCAGAGGGACTCGGGATAGGTATACCAAAACCATGGAAGAGAAATAGAACTTCAAATAGTGTAAAACCTTTTATTACTAAAAACCAAAAAGTTAAATTGCACTTACAGTGTATAAAGAAATCATCAGCCTTGAGTCCGTTGCGCCGGCCGGACGCATACGGACAAACCCGTTCTCCTGGAACTGTTCCAAACACGAGGTGACGTTAGCGTATCGCTCATACCTACGCGTTTCGCAACAAAATTGCGTCACCCAGGGTCACCTGTTGCGAAACGCGTAGGGATGAGTGATACGCTAACGTCACCTCGTGTTTGGAACAGTTCCAGGAGAACGGGTCTGTCCGTATGCACCCGGCCGGCGCAACAGACTCAAGGCTGATGATTTCTTTATGCACTGTAAGTGCAATTTTACTTTTTGGTTTTTAGTAATAAAAGGTTTTACACTATTTGGATTTCTTTTTCTCTTCCATGGTTTTGGTATACCTATCCTGAGTCCCTCTGAATTTATGAGAAGGATTTTTTGGGAGCCTTTTCTACAATCCTTATATTGGAGTGGTGGCGCAAGGAGAGTATCGAGGACCCCTCTGGATTGGGAGACGACTATATATTCATATGCCTTTTGTGACCCTCTGTAGTGGAGGGGTCATGATTTTCTGGTAAGCGGCAAATTTAATTATTTGGTGGCGGATCAAGCACTACTTAATCGCATACAGCAGCGGATCGCTTATGGTTCATTTGTGGAGGACTTTATTCATATTCTTTATTACACAAAGAACTTTTTCTGATTTACACATACAGACTTGTTGATCCATACACTGGGTGTATTTAGAATTTGTATTATCATATTTAGGGGCATGCGGCTTGGTCCTATACTGTAAGGAATAGGCGATTCGCATGGTCTGAGTTTGTAATATTTATATGTACTTATCACTTATGGCTTGATCTCATATTAATTTATGTTTAGAGGCTGGGAACAGCCCATAATTCATTGTCACTTTATTTATGTACACACATTTTGATGTTTGTGGGATTTAGAGCAGCTTATATATTTATCTTCTATAAAAGGGAAGAGGTCTGGATTCCGGGGAGGGGTCTCCAGGGACCGATGGAAAACGAATGGGGAATCTACGCTAAAGACTTGCTGGGACCTATGGTCTGCCTGGAACGCTGATTTGCCAGGAGAACCCTGCAACATGGACTTCTCTACTAGAGCACCGCCAAGTTTGGGCTTTCCCTGCGCAGGTAATCTTGGGCAGCCATAGTTAGGTTTAGTTAGGGAAAAGACGTTACTGCATGTAATACATGCTCTGACAAAAGTTCAGTAAAGTCGCTATAACTGTTCAAGGCTTGTTTTGAAGCTACTCAAGGGGTGCATGTGGAGTCTTGGCATCTTTTTAAGCAAACAGGGTCTGTGATAACTAGCTAAGGTACATGTAACATCGCTACAACAAAAGGTTATCCTAAGCAAAGAAGAAATTTGTCATGGGTAACCAAAGAAGGAAACAGCAGCCAGTCATTGGCGTGGTATCTGATCAGGTGACAGGTTCTCCGGTTGCGAGGGGGTTTAGTGCCCAGCTCCCTCCCTAGCTGTCTGTCTCTGTTGGTCATTGGGAGTGTACTAATGTTACGCAGATCTATGCCTGGTCACTTGGTATGACAAGTGAGGAGTTAAGTGGGAGCATGCATGAGGTCTGCACTATGTGCTCTTACTCATTCTGTTACTGGGAGTGAAGTAACAGAGGTGTGCTGACTGATGGAGTGGGCACAGGCTCTGCATGTTTCTCCTAATGCAACACATACACTCTATACAAGTGTGTAGAACAAGGGACAACATCTTCTGTAGAAGGTCCGCATATGCAAGTAGCTCATCTCTAAGTTGAGGGACTGTCTTAATGTTTGACTTTTCACATAACTGTGGCTCCCGCCTGGACCCGAGCATTGGTGAGCAAGCCTTTGGGCAAGGTGTTACCCCTGTGTTAGTACCTGTGACCCACTGACCCCGTTCATCACCTGGTGTAGCCCAAAGATCCCACCCCAGGGTAGGCCTCCTATGTGACCCACACTTGGTGCCCAATGAGGAGGGGAACATGGAGGACATGGAGGAAGAGTCATCCGCCTATCCTTACAAATACTTCCACAATTGAAGAACAAGTCTACTTCTCTTTGAGCTGTGCGAATGCTGGTGACCCCTGATTGTTGTCTGTGAGCCACAGCCATATCATTGTCCATTCTAATCTTGGTTGAGTGACCTTGCAGACGAGAGGTCCAACATTAAAGGGGCAACTAAATTCTCTTGAGTGCCAGAATATTGATCCAGGGCCTAGCTTATTCTGATGACCAGGTCCTCTGCATTGAGAGGGCATTCAGGACCCCTCCCCAGTCCAACAGGCTGGCATCTGCTGTGAGAACCCTTCAGAATATCAGGAGAAAGCACTTCCCTGATTCCAGTGCTGGGCTGGAGATCCACCATACCCAGGCAAACCTGGTCTAACACAAGAGATAATTCAGCGGTTGAGCCTACTTTTCCCATGCTGACAGAATGTTGAGTTGCAATGGCCTGGAGTGTAACTACGCATAAGTGACTGCCTCAAAGGAAGCCACCATCAGGCCCAAAACCCAGATACAAAAGCAAATAATCGAGTTATTCCTTGGCTGTAAGGTCTGAGTGTGAAAACAAAGAAACTGAAGATTATCCAGAGCAAGGAAGACCATAGACAGGGCTGTATCCAAGATTAGGCCCAAATACTATTGGTGTGATCCAGTACTGATTTCTGAAGATTTAGGACCTCAACCAACTCTTCATAAGACCTGGAGTACCTAGCTGACATTGGCAGACAGAACCTGAGCTGCTTGTTACCTCAGCAGTAGATTGTCCAGATATTCCACAATGGGGATGCCTTGAGAACAAAACCGAGTGAGAGCATGGGATATCACCAAGGTTCATTTGATATGTCAAGGAGAAGGCCAACCAATTGGTAATATTACATGCCCTAAGCAAAACAGAGGGAGCATTGATATGTCAGAAGGATGAGGATATGCAGATAAGCATCCTTTATGTGTACAGAGGCTAGAAAATCTACTGGGTAAAAGGAGCTAATGACCAACTGAGCAGCTTCCATAAGGAATTTCTAATCTGAGTTATATGTTGAGAATGTGTAGTAACTAGATACAACATTCTGGACCCAAACATCTGAAAAGTTTTGTGACCAGATGTCCGCAAAGTGACAAGTGGGGAAACCCCATCATTGAGAGGAGGACTTGGTCCCAGACTTGGTTTGCTTGGGGGCTCAAAGCCTGAGATTTGAAGGAGCACCTTTTTTTATCACTGGGGTTGAAGACTTACTAGCAGGTGCTTTTACTTTCATCTGGGGAAAAAGTACTATTCACCCCCCATGACTTCCTTGACATAGTGTCCAAGGATTCTCTGGAAAAGTAATCCTCTTCAAAGGGCTACAGCAGAGGATGTTTCTTGCAAGGAAGCTTTGTAGACCAACATTTAACACAGTGTCATCCTCATATATACTGAAGGAGATGCATCCTAGATATCTGACTTTGTGATTCTCTTAAGCCATCCACACAATAGCTCTAGGCCATGAGCAAGAGCTCTAGTTGTTGGAGGATATATGGATCCATTAGTATGGGAACAGGGTCCCAAGCCATGTACTTGGATCATACAGCGAAGAAGATTGCATAGAGGGCCTGTCAGAAAGAATAATGCCTTAAAGAGGGCATCTATCCCGAAGTTTTCTGAATACAGGGACATCCTCAACAGGGACTGCTAGAGTCTTGTCAAGACAAGAGATGGCTGGGTCCACAACTGGGACAGCCAATTTTTCAGAAAACCATCTGTTTTAGAATATTGGTGTGCAAAATATTTTCAGAGGGAAGATTTCTTTTAGGATGGGTCCAGTCACCATATAGCCCAGGCTGTAATAGAAAGTGAACAGGAAATTTTATTGTAGGCTAAGGCATTTTTAGTGAGCCGAGGCTGGTGACTTTGGGCCAGGATAGTGCAAACTGTTCTTGGATAATGGATGTATTCATTGCATCTAGAGTATCCTTACGTTTGGGAGAAATATCAGCTGATTGGACCCTCCTACACAAAAACCACAGAAATGGACAATGCACCATCTCAATCCTCCTCTTCAAAAATTGTAAAAGCAGTCAGAAGAGATTCAGATATGTACTGCAAAGGAAAGGATGAGGTGGCCTTCTTGCAACCCCTGCGGTCTGAGGTTTCTGAGAGGGCTGAAGGCCTACTAGAAAACTCAGACTTAGTGAAAACTACTCTTTGAACCAAAAGGAGCTTAGGAGCTTAGAAGGTCTTAGAGGAGGATAGTTATTAAGAGTGAGGACAATAATCTGGGATATACGAATTAGGTTACAGTAAATGTTGCAAGACCACCCTGAGCCATTTCCGTTAGCTGGCATTGTTCACTGACCCACTCCCCTTGTATCTGTGATCTTCCATGTATAGTTATAGTAATCAACTCACAGCGGGGGTTAAGCTCTTTGCAACCAATTACTCGATTTTCGGTTTTCACTTCCAGTAAACGTTTTCAACCGTAGATCATGAGTTGCATTTTTCTGAACAATGGGCACACCTCCCTTTTTTGCCATAACAACTGCATTGTCATACCGGTAGCAGGTAGCAGCCCAAGCTCCCAAGGGGTCCATCACCACCACCCACTATGGGGTTCATTCCCACTGGAAGTTATCCCTTCCTCACACCTAACTACCAGCGACCAATCACATCAGTCTCGCCTGGTCTCCAGGCCAAACTAAGTCCTCCATTCACATTCAGCCACTTCTCATTTTTATCATGTGTACTGTCCCTCGTGCTGATTTTATTTTATTTTTTTATGTTTTTACTAAACTTAGGCTTTATTTCTTGCAGGAGTTGGCGTTGTGCATTCAATGGCAACTAAACCTCCAACTTTGAATCATTATACATTTCTATATCTAGTACTAAACAAGTTAAGGGCAGCACAGTGGTGTAGTGGTTAGCACTCTCACCTAGCAGCAAGAAGGGTCACTGCTTCAAATCCCAACCACGACACCACCTGCCTGGAGTTTGCATGTTCTCCCTGTGCCTGCGTGGGTTTCCTCCAGGTACTCCGGCTTCTGTCCAAAATTGACCCTAATATATGAATAGGGACCTTGGATTGTGGGCTCCTTGAGAGTAAGGACTGATGTGAGTATGCAATATACAGGGATAGGGACAATTGGATGGGGACACTCACGATGGACTGGTGTCTTTATTCATCCTTACTAACTATGAAACTATAAGTCCACACAGTGACAAAAAGTTCTCCGACAATGGCCAGAAATTGAGTTTTCCTTTGTATAAAATAGTTCCATCTATATTGTAGAAAACACACCAATGAGTTAGAACTTTCCAGCTGAATCAAAGCCAATGATTAACTTTTAACTAGTATTTGATACTGCGGCAGCAGATGCCTAAACATTTAACTCTCTTTCTGTTGTTGCGTTCTCTCTTCAAAGAAATAAAACATAGGTTGCATTAGTTGCTTATAGAGTCGCAAAAATGTTATTAGCCAGTAAGAGGTCACCCACATAAAGTGAACGTCAACGAGTAAACTGTACATACTCAAAAAATCAGCTACTTTTGAAAAGACAGCTGTATACAATTTATTTGTGCTTCCTAACTTTGCAAATTATGCTTGCCATTCGTTTTATTTTTTATTTATATATTTTCTTTATTGTGCTCCCTCTGAAAATGTGCTAAGTGGTGAATTGTGACAGTTTCACTTGCAAAACTTTTCCTTGTTAGAGAATAAAGTTTTCTTCACTGGCGGGTAATAAACTATTTCCATGGAAACACTTGGAAAGAACAAAACAGGATCATCTCGGAATGACAAGGAAAGTAACAGCCCTAAATAGCGTAGAAAACAAGCTGCCATAGGAAAGTCCATTCATCTGCCCTTTCAAGAATTATAAGAATGAAAATGAAGGCTCTTCGGTAAGACATGGGGACTCTGCTTTTACTTAGAAGATTTTTTTATTTTTTATTTATAAAGTCAGATTTATTTATTTAATTTATTAGCATTTTTTGTATTAATCGCAAACTTTGACAACAATGTTAGTTTTGGGAATCTCAGCTAAGATACATAAATAATCTATTTTTTTTTAGCTTGTTAGCTATGAAAGTTATCACCTTATAGTTTTGCTGTCATTTCCAAAATGAAAATAATAAATAATATCATCCTTCATCTTTCTGTCTCGGGAAACCAACATTTAGAAAAAGGCAGAAAATCAATTTCTTTTGTCCAGAGTGGTATAGACTGTTGAAAGCTTTCTGATATACAGTTGTGCTCATAAGTTTACATACCCTGACAACATTTATGATTTCTTGGCCATTTTTCTAATATGAATGATAACAGAAAAAAATTTTCTTTCACTCATGGTTAGTTTTTGGCTGAAACCATTTATTATCAATAAACTGTGTTTACTCTTTTTAAATCACAATGACAATAGGAACTACCCAAATGACCCTGATCAAAAGTTTACATACCCCAGTTCTTAATACTGTGTATTGTCCCTCATTGACAGTTTGAAGTCTTTTGTGGTTAAAGTTATGCACTTGGGGGCTAAGAATATGCATGCATCATACATGCTAGGGGGAGTACAACTAGGGGGGATCCATAGTGGAGAAGGATCTGGGGGTTTTGGTGGATCATAAGCTCAATAATAGCATGCAATGCCAAGCTGCTGTTTCCAAAGCGAGCAAAGTCCTGTCTTGTATTAAGAGATGTAGAGAGAGAGAGAGATATTATTTTGCCCCTGTTCAAATCATTAGTAAGACCTCACCTGGAATATGCAGTTCAGTTTTGGGCACCAGTTCTCAAAAAGGATATCAGGGAACTGGAGAAAGTGCAGAGGAGGGGAACCAAACTGATAAGAGGCATGAAGGAACTCAGCTATGAGGAAAGATTAGAGGAACTGAATTTATTCACTCTTGAGAAGAGGAGAATAAGGGGGATATGATCAACATGTTCAAATATATTAGGGGTCCATATAGTGAACTTGGTGCTGAGTTGTTCTCTGTACGGTCAACCCAGAGGACAAGGGGGCACTCTTTACGTCTAGAGGAAAAGAGATTTCATCTTCAAGTACGGAAAGGTTTCTTCACAGTTAGAGCCGTGAAAATGTGGAATAGACTCCCGCCAGAGGTGGTTCTGGCCAGCTCAGTAGATTGCTTTAAGAAAGGCCTGGATACTTTCCTGAATGTACATAATATAACTGGGTACTGACATAGGTAAAGTTGATCCAGGGAAAATCCGATTGCCTCTTGGGGGATCAGGAAGGAATTGTTTTCCCCTGCTGTAGCAAATTGGAGCATGCTTTGCTGGGGTTTTTTTTTCACCTTCCTCTGGATCAATTGTGGGCATAAAATTGGGTATTTGGATTGTACGATTATTTTTTATTTTATTTATTTGTTTTTAAGGTTGAACTGGATGGACTTGTGTCTTTTTTCAACCTGACTAACTATGTAACTATGTAACTATGTAACTATGTGGTATTTGTGGATGAGGCTCTTTATCTTCTCTTGGCAAAAAAGCCTCCAGTTCCTGTAAATTCTTGGGCTGTCTTGCATGATCTTCATGTTTGAGATCTCCCCAGAGGGGCTCAATGATATTGAGGTCAGGGGACTGAGATGGCCACTTCGGAACCTTCATTTTATTCTGCTGTAGCCAATGACAGGTCGAAGTGGCCTTGTGTTTTGGATCATTGTCATGTTGAAATGTCCAAATATGTCCCATGTGCAGCTTCCTGGCTGATGAATGCAAATGTTCCTCCAGTACTTTTTGGTAACATACTGCATTCAGCTTGCCATCAATTTTGACCAAATTTCCTGTGCCTTTGTAGCTCACACATCCCCAAAACATCAGCGATTTACTTCCGTGTTTCACAGTAGGAATGGTGGACCTTTCATCATAGGCCTTGTTGACTCCTCTCCAAATGAAGTCTTTATGGTTGTGGCCAAAAAGCTCAATTTTTTTCGCATCACTCCAAATTACTTTGTGCCAGAAGGTTCTCTGTGCTGTTTGGTGTATTGTAAGTGGGATACTTTGTGGCATTTGGATAGTAATGGCTTTCTTCCAGCGACTCGACCATGCAGCCCATCTTTCTTCAAGTGCCTCCTTATTGTGAATCTTGAAACAACCACACCACATGTTTACAGAGAGTCTTGTATTTCACCTGAAGTTATTTGTGGGTTTTTCTTTGTGTAGCGCCCTATACTTTTAAATAGGTGCTTAGTGATGTTTTTCTGACAGTATAGAATATAGAGACAGGTCAATTTAGCCAGGGTCCTGCTCTCTACTAGGCCTGGTTGTTTATTCAGGGTTGGGAGTGCCAGAGTAAAAGGGGGTGTTGCCGCCTACACTTGTGCTCAGGGATACCTCCTCTGCTTGACAGTGGATTTTGCTGGAAAGAGAGGATGGGCTGAGACCTGAGTGACAGGAAACCCATGTGACAGAATTCACCAATGGTTAATTTATATGGTCAAAGGCTGGTCTCTCATAAAAAGGAGGGTTACATGCTCTGGGGGTAGAAGTTTGAGGCTTAAAGCCCGGGAGTTCAGAGATCCCGGAGCTGGGTAGCCGGAGGGGATACCAGGGAGGCCGAAAGTCTGGCCCCTGGAGACGAGGACAGCATGTAGCGCTGGAGGAATACTGGACGTCCCATGCGGGGATGTGCCAGACAGCGTGGGAGGAGGAAGTAGGAGCTAAGCGGAGGAAGAAGACTGGGGAATCAAATTTATGTGAGCAGAGTATGGACTGTTGATTGGGAGAGAGCAACGGGAGTGCAAACCCAGTAGAGCTACTCAGGAACTTCATAATGTGTATCCAAGGATCTCAGTATCAAGCACTTTCCAGGATTGATGGAAGTTTAACAACACAAGTCATGGAAATAGGCAGTGTGGCCTGTGACTTGGAGGTCAAGATTCACAGCACTATTCAGAGTAATGTTTATCTGTCCATATTGGGAGTGCTACCTAAGAGAGAATTGGAACCAGGAAAGGATCGCTATAAGGGACTTAATTAACAAAGCCACAGCTACGGATTAATACCCTTTGACCTAAAAATGGGGTCAGATGGGGCATCTCATATACCCTATTGAACAGCCCCCGATTTATAACCAGAATAAAGAATAATAAAATATGGAATCTTGACTGTTTGGTGTCATGTAAGTGCATGGGGGATCGGAAGCGGAGCAATCTGACAAAAGGTAATGAACAACATCAGAAGCCCCCATGGGGGTACTGCTACATTTGCATCCCAAACAATTTTCCTGGCAGTTGTGGCTGAAATTTTACTTGGTCTAAAGAGCCCCTCATTTTCCCCTCAGTTGGTTTCAACAGAACCCCTCATTTTCCACTTCTTGATTAGAGTTTGAACACTGCTGGCATTCTCAATTCCTTGGATATCTTTGTATATCCTTTTTCCTGTTTTATACAGTCCATATACTTTTTCCCACAGATCCTTTGACAATTATTTTTCTTTCCCCATGGCTCAGAATCCAGAAACGTCATTGCAGCACTGGATGAAAGATGCAAGAGTCTGTCAGGAGTCCAGAAACTCATTGACCTTTTATACACACACACACTAATTACAAGCAAACAGATCACAGTTGAGGATGGTTACCTTTAATAGCCATTCAAACCCCTTTTTGTCAACTTGTGAGCATGTTATCAGGCCTAAATCACCAGGGTATGTAAACTTTTGATCAGGGTCATTTGGCTAATTTCTGTTGTCATTATGATTTAAAAAGAATAAACACAATTTTTTTGTTATTTATATTCTCCAAAAAAAATGGCCAAGAAATTTTGTCAGGGTATGCAAACTTATGAGCACAACTGTAAATAGGAGGTGATCAATTAAGGGCAAATAATGCAAACACATCTTGGAGGTCAATGGACAGTACTCTAGCAAAATCACATACTGTACCCCAAAAAATCTTTTATTCGACGTTGAAAGTCACATCCACCTACCTAAACTCCTCTTCTAATGTGTTTCACCCACAATGGGGTTTAATTGTAGAGTTACAATTAAAGAAGAATTCCAGGTATGAATAAAGTTTGAACCAACCTAACTATGCATATACCATACCTGACGAATGCCCCTGGAAGCTGGAAATTGCTGAAGTAGACATTGCTACTACAGTGATCTTCACTAGATTCTAAATCCATGATGAGGGGCTGCCTTGCTACATTCTAAGAGGTTTGCTGCTCAGCACGAGCACTTGTAGCACCCTCTAGCTAGTTTTCTAGGTATACCTAGGTTTGGCTGTTAATGTAAGAAACTTTGGCATGGGTTATAAATCTGGGCAGGGTTTAGTGACTCAGGGGGCTGGATGATTCCTCCTGACAGCTCTTCTGGTGCCCTCCCCAGTTTTCTGGAACATTGGAGAATGTTCCAGATGTAGTGGGTGGAAGCTAGGGGGGCTGTCATGCATATTTATGAGGACCTCAACCAATCCCCAGCAAAGAAGGTGCTGGAAGGGGGCAGGCCACCTCATAAATAGACATGAGTCATTCCAGCAGGGATAGTCAGTTGGAAGATGGCTATGGAGTGCCGAGGGGGCAGTTGGTGGCCCTTAAGGGTGCCCCCTGGTCTAGAGGGGGTGGTGACCTCAGGCCTGGGGCTCAGGTGCTGGAAGATAACCCATAAAATACATGGAGGAAACCCTTCCTAGAGGCACAAGAGCAAGGAAAGAGGACAGTGGGAGCAGGTCAGCACATCTGAGAGATCTCCTGAGAGTTAAGCCAGGTGGGCTGTGAGTGTCAGTCTGGGGGACTGTGGCGAGAGTACCAATCTGGAGGACTGTGGGGAGAAGTTAGTCTGGAGGGCTAGTGAAAGAGGCAGCTGCAGCCAGGTGGGTTGGCAGTGCCTGAAGAGGTGGTGCTGGGATCAGTAGCCACAGGAGGAATGTAAGTTGGACACTGAACTTTTCTACACATCCAAGGGTAGGTTGGGTTCCTTCCTCCAACAGGCTATTGCTCTAATCTAACAGTATGCCAGCTAGGTTTCTGCAAGCAAGTGAGAGCTGGAGGAAGAAGTGGCGTGTATATAGAGACTGTATATAGGACTGTATATAGGAAGAATTGTCCCTGAAGTCAAGTGGACATCCCATAATATCCCATCCCAATAACTATCCAAGTTATTATCCCTCAAAAAATAACAAAAACAATGTAATGGACTGTTCTCTGACACTGAGTGCCTGTGGAAGTTCAGTGTGCCTGGTTGTGCAAGGTGGGGCATCCCAGTATACTTGCGGCTCCGTAGGGGGTGCACTACACACTATTCAGAGAATGTTTTGCATCTTCTCACCATACTTTAACATTCAGGTAAATGATTGATGTGCCTATTATGTTTAATAAAGGTATGCACTGAGGTCTTTTGGAGTGTGGTGTGGTGGGATTGTAAAGACATGCAATCATACCGGCATTCATGCCGCGTACACACAACCAGACTTTCCATCAGAATAAACTCTGACGGTCTTTCCGACGGAGTTTCCGATGGAGTTCCGACCGAACAGACTTGCCTACATGCGATCACACCAAAGTCTGTTCGTTTTGAACGCAATGACATACAACAGGACTAGAAAAGGAAGTTCAATAGCCAGTAGCCAATAGCTGCCCTTGCGTCGTATTTGGTCTGTCGGACCAGCATACAAACGAATGGTTTTCCCGATAGGAATTGATTCCGTCGGAAAGATTTAAAACATGTTCTATTTCTATGTCAGTCAGACTTTTTGAAAAGAAAAGTCCACTGAAGCCCACACACAATCAGAATATCCGATTAAATGATTCCGTTGGACCTTTTCTGTCGGAAAGTCTGGTCGTGTGTATGCGGCATTACAGTTAAGAGGAGTTTTTTATTAGAGACCTGGTGTCAGAAGTGTCCAGTTTTCTGTAGAGCAAAATGAAGCAATGGTGTCCAAAGTGAGGGAAATCCCTGAACATCACCAGGGTCACCAGAACTACTTTCCCAATGGACTATTTCTACTCCATTCTTGTTCTGGTGACCATCCCCAATTTGGGATTTTCCTTTAGCTTTATTTTTGGTTATAACTGTAAACCCAACAAATAGAGAAGATGAATTTTCCTAATGGGGACACCTGACAGATGTTCTAATCCAGAGGTCTCCAAACTTTCAAAAAAATAAAGGGCCGGTTTACTGTCCTTCATTCTTAAGGGGAGCTGGACTGTAGCCAGTGGGAGTAGAAAACGCTCTGACATCAGTGGGAGAAAACAATGCTTGGTGGTCAGTGGGAGAAAAAAGAATTGGTGTCAGTGGGAGGAATAGTGCCCAATGGTTGGTGTCAGTGGAAGAATTAGTTCCACATTTTTGGTGTCAGTGGGAAGAATAGTGTCCAACGGTTGGTGTCAGTGGAAGAATTAGTTCCCCATCTCTGGTGTCAGTGGAAGAAATAGTACCCCATTTTTGGTGTCAGTGGGAGGAATAGCGCCCCATGGTTGGAGTCAGTGTAAGGCCGCGTACACACGGGCGGATTGTCTGCCCAACTTAGTCCGCTGAACCGTGTTTCAGCGGACAATCCGCTCGTGTGTGGGCTTCAGCAGACTTTTTCAGCGGACAATCTGACGGACTTAGTCTTTCGGAATTTCCGTAATTTTGTCCGTCCAAACTTGGTTTTGTCCGTCCAAACTTGGTTTCAGCGGACAGTCCGCTCGTGTGTAGGCAAGTTGGACGGACTAAGTATGGCGCATGCTCAGAAAGGATTTACACGGCCGAAGGTTGCATTGCAGTGTATTGGACGTCGTTTTTCTAGTCCCGTCGTAGGTGCTGTACACGTCATCGCGCAAGTTTTCAGCGGACTGTCTGTTCATCGTGTGTGGTCAAGTCCGTTCATTCAAAATTTGGACGGACTGTCTGTCGGATTGTCTGACGAACTTAGTTGGGCAGACAATCCGCCCGTGTGTACGCGGCCTAAGAATTAGATCCCCAGCTCTGGTGTCAGTGGGAGGAATAGTGCCCCATGGTTGGAGTCAGTGTAAGAATTAGATCCCCAGCTCTGGTGTCAGTGGAAGGAATAGTGCCCGAGGGCCAGATAAAGGCAAGCAAAGGGCCGTATCCAGTCCACGGGTCACAGTTTGGGGACCCCTGTTCTAATCCCTCTCCACTCTATCCAAGCTTTTTTTTAAAAAGTTCTGGGGAAGAAATATTGTGATAGTGACATTCTGTTTACATCTTCTTTGAGTAAAGAACTGATGTAAGTTTTTTACACGCTCTGTAAAGTACGGCGGAATTTGTTGCTGTCACGTAAATGAATGACAAAAATAAAGAGTAAAATGCTTACTGCAGTCTGCTGTTACTTCTCTTAGTTTCTTTATTAGACTGTCAATTCTGAATGAAAGAAAATAACAGTCTCTACATTTTTTTAGAAGTTAAATAATAATAATTTTGTGTTTATGCCCAGAAGTCACGTAAGCGCCTAAAAAGCAAATAAAAGGATGTTTTAAAAAAAAAATCAGCCATAGTGTATAATGGATGGCATAGCATTTCCTACACACTGTATGAAATAGGTTTTCTACAACAGCTTGCATGGTATAAGGCAGAGATATAGATAAAAAATGGCAGTGCCAATTTTCAGAAGCTGGGCATCAACGTACTGACATTTGTAAATTGGCTTGCATAGCACTGTTAGTGGATGGGATGAATGAAGTGGCCATAAGGGACCATCTGTGTATATGTGCGTAGTTCTCAACACTCCCACCGCTATTGTTCCCCCACACACTCCAGACATGTCGTTGAAAATCCAGATTGAGGAAATTGTAAATATAGAGCTGGACCTGTAGAGTTATCTCACTGGTTTTGCTAACTTTAAGTATTGACAGGGCTTTTTTCTCTAAGGAATAGGTGCAGGGACTCCCTCCTTCTGAGCCACTCCTTATCTCCGCCCCTAACCCACCTCTGAGCACCATCCCTTGGTTCAACCCCCTACCCACCTTCCAGTACCTGCCCTTTTAGAGAGTACAGAACTAAATATAATTTTGTGGAGCTAAATAATTTGCATAGGATTTGTTAATGATAACAAGAAAAGCAGTAAAATAGATCCTTTGCAGCCAGCAACAATAGACCCCCTCCAGCAGCAACAGACCCCCCGAGCAGTAATAGATACCAACCAGCTATGCTAGACCCACCCCAGCAACAATAGATTCCCTACACAACATTATACTCGTCCCAGCAACAATGAACCATTCATTACAAAATACCACCCCGGCAACAATAGATCCACCCGCACAACAATAGACCCCCCAGCAACATCAACAGATTTCTCAGCAGCCAGCGACCATAGACCCTCCTGCAGCCAGCATCAATAGATCCCTCCCTCAAAAATTGCCCAACCCCCCCCCCCCCCAGCAACAATACACCTCCTCAGCAACGATAGACCCCCCAAACACAAAAGTAGAATTCTGCCAGCATCAATAATAGACCCTCCAGCATAACCCAGCCACACACTTGTCATTACATACATTATTATTATTATTATTATTATTATACAGGATTTATATAGCACCAACAGTTTGCGCATAATTTTACAACATTGAGGAAGATAGTACACTTACAATACAAATCAATACAGGAGGGATCAGAGGGCCCTGCTCATTAGAGCTTACAATCTAGAACGGAGGGTCAAGTGGAAAGGAAAGGTAATAACTATGGGGTGGGTAGGCTTCTACTTCAATTGCCGATGTGGGTAGGGTAAGCTTCTCTGAAGAGAAGGGTTTTCAGGGATCATCTAAAAGCAAATAGAGAAGGAGAAAAGTGGACAGATTGGGGTGAGGGATTCCATAGGATTGGAGAGGCTTTGGAAAAGTCCTGGAGGCGAGTATGGGAGGAGGTGACGAGGCAGCTAGAGAGCAGGAGGTCTTGACATTCAGAGCTGGAGGTGCCCGAACTATGTTCCCGTACATTCCTGCTGAAAAAAAAAGGCCTGAGTATTGATGTTGATGTAAATTATCTGGACAGGCGGCTTCTACACCTCAAAGGATCTCCTTGGTCTCCTTGACTTGTAGTGTAATTTAATGAAAAAGGAAATTGAAGCACCACACCACTGCAAAGAGATCCAGATACATCTTTAGGGCCGGTTCCCACTGGTGCGATGTCTGAGATCAGATGTTATGCACATCGCACTGCAGTGCAAATCGCATGCGATCTCTGTGCGATGCTATTTCAGCCATACAGATAGTATGGCTGAATTCGCATCAAACTCGCACAGGACCCTTTTTTCGGATCGTATGCATATCCGATTCCTGTCTGAGTTTGCAGATCGCACTGCAAACTGATTTTGGGGGTGACATTATCTTTTAACTGACCCTCCCAGCAGTTCGCATAGAGCAGTGTGAACTGCCACCAATTCCTCCCGAGGAAGCAAATTTATTCGCAAAACATGTAGAGGAAACTCAAATTGGAAATACATCTTCAGAAGCTCCACTACATTGTGGGGTTCTTGCCTTGTAAAGTCTGTATACCTTCTTGCTTCTGTATGCAATTATGCTTTTAAATAATTTTTTGTATCTATATGTGCAATAACTGCTTTTGTATAATAAAATAAAAAAAAATTATATTCAACTGTCTCATCCCTGGGTACCGATCCCTGGATTCCCACTAGAAATACTGTATTGTAACAGTATACATTGTTCTCTTTACTTTTCAATAGACCAGGCTCCTCTTTTCTTAGACTTGACATATGATTTGTTTAATATTCTCTTTATTGGTATCAAATTTGAAATTCAACAAAAAATTTATGGAAACAGAGATCTTGTATGCAAAGCATAAGGTTCTATTGAGTCATAACTTGATCTATTGAGTATTCCACTGCTGCAACAAATATGAGAGAGTATCGTTCTTTTTGTTTGATTTTTTCATTTAATTTATATTATAAACAGTGAAACAGGAACAGCAAGAGTCTAAGCCCCTTGTACACACGATCGGAGATTCCGACGGAAAGTGTCCGATCGGAGCGTTTTGTCAGAAATTCCGACTGTGTGTGGTCTGCATCGGACTGTTTCCGTCGGAATATCCATTGGACCAAATTTTCCAACTTGCCGGAAATATTTTCCGACAAAATGCTCCGATCGGACATACTCTGATCATGTGTAGAGAATTCCGATCGGACAAAGTGCCACGCATGCTCAGATCAAATTCCTACATCAAAGCTATTGGCTACTAGCGTGAACATAGTCCCGTCGTAACGAAATAATCTTCATCACGTCGGATTTTCCGACAACTTCGTCCAACCGTGTGTATACAACAGTTTCGAACAAAATCCGTCAGACAAAATCCGACGGATTTGGTTGTCGGAATCTCCGACCGTGTGTACAAGGGCTAAGAGGGAGTATTGCAAAACAGTGAGTAAGGCATGAAGGTCAAATGTGCGATTCACATCTCAAGAGATGAATATTAGTTATTTTTGGAATGTATTTAAAATGAATTACAGATTGGGTACATTTTGCATCAATGGCAGCTGCTCCCGCAGGATGCAGGGGTGCCGCCCCCCGCCCGGCCCCTAATCTACATGCAGGGCGCCGGACTCATGAATTCCAATGGGATTTCTTTTTTTCTAGAAGCATGTGATTAGAGCTTGAGGCTCTAATTGGCTTCAAAAAGGGTGGGCTCGGGGCGCCACCCAGTTGTGTGATATTAACAAATGAATATTCGCTAATGTCTCCCTGTTTCTCTTCCCGGCTCCTGATCCTGAGATCTGATTGGCCGGGAGTCCTAAGCCCTGATTGGCCGGGAGGAAAAGCCATGCTGAGACTCGGGAGGAGACGCAAGGGGAAGTCGCCGAAGCAGCGACCTGGATGGGGTAAGTGCGGGCCTGGCGGGTGACGGGTGAGCGATCGAGCGACGGGGGAAGTGGCGATCGATCGAGCGAGCGTGGGGGGTGGGGGTTGGTTGGCTGGCTGGAGGGGTGTTGGCAAGCAGGGGGGCCGTGGCCACCCCCCAGCCAAGAAAATTAAGCACCAGCCGCCACTGTTTTGTGCTTTAACTACGCAAGCTTTTTGTTTGCATTCATTTGTTTTTGGCATAATTTTCTCTGTGTATTGTATGTCAATGCTAAGGCTTTTCTCTGTAACATTTTACGGAAAAAATACATTATATTGTCAAAAGTATTGGGACACCTGGCTTTACACGCACACGAACTTTAATGGCAAAAAAAAAAAAGGGGGGGGGTCTACTTATTATAGCAACAAGTACAAAATATTGTGTTTTTTTTTTTCAAAAGTGTCGCTTTTTTTTTTGTTTAAAGCACAGAAAATAAAAACTGTAGACACGATCAAATACTACCAAAAGAAAGCTCTATTTGTGGGAAAAAAATAACTTAAATTTTGTTTGGGTGCAATGTCACCCGACCGCGCACTTGTCAGTTAAAGCGGCGCAGTGCCGAATTGCAAAACATGGCCTGATCATTGAGCAGCCAAAGCTTCTGGGGCTGAAGTGGTTAAAGTGTCTGGCCAGCCAAGACGTTATTTTTAGTTTTGGATAGCATGGGAAGAGTGTAGAACTCCTGTTGGGTTCTGCTGCTATCTGGGACTCACTGGGAGAGCTATCCTTTCCCTTCCGGCTCCAATCCAATTCATTAATTCATTTTTACCCCCCCCCCCCCCCTTCCTAAAAATAATTCAGTTTTTTTTTCAATTGAGTTGTTCAGTTTATACAGTTTATACTGTACAGGGAATTGAGTTGTACAGGGAAAGTTCTGCTGTTCTAGTAGGTCTTTCCTGACATTTTCTTAGTCGCATCCTAAAGATGGAAACAGTTCTGAAATGATTTATCTTTGTCTCATTTTTTTTACATCACAGAAATCTGATATTTTAACAGGGGTGTGTAGACTTTTTATATCCACTGTATTCTATTAAAAGTTGGGCAATTGCTAACGCACCTTGCTTTAGCAAACAAAATGTCATCCAGTTAGGGTTTTCGATCTACCGTACTTGTTAAAAAGTTTATTCCCTCCCTGTATTGTTCAGAATTCCTGAAAGAGTTAATAATCCCGTGTTCTTGGCAGTTACACTGATTAACTGCATCAATAGCTTGGCACTCATATTGAAAGCAGGTGTCCAGAAGAAAGCATAAGTGCACACACATAGAGATTAGTAGTAAATGGATATGTCAGCTAATATATAGATGGACAGTGATAGGAATATTGATAGAGGTACAGCAAGACCCATCAGTAATCCCGATACTCATGGGCCTCTTTCTGCAGTGATTTAGTGTACATGGTCCTTCCTTCCATTATTTGCTAGTGAGGAACAGCTGCTGCACAGACCACTGGTGAATAGGGCCCTCTATTAATTACATCAATATGAAGGGTCATAAATATCGTCAAACCCAGAATGTCAATAGCTGACTTGGTCACACCAGCTCTAGAAGGCATCTCCAGATGTATGTAAATAGAAGCTGTTAGAAACACTTCATTTGGCCACCTATTTAATGCTATCTGAATTATCAGTTCATTTTAGATGCGTTGTACTTGTATTCGTGCAAATGCTCCGATGCTTGATCCGATACCTCCCGGCAGGAGGCATAGCTCCCAACTGTCCCTGATTTTGAGAAATGTCCCTGATTTCAAGCAATGTCCCTCTGTCCCTCATTCCTCCTCATTTGTCCCTTATTTTGGTCTGATCCATATTGTTGGACATAAAATGCACTTTTTATCTATCAAAAAGTGTTTAAACCTTTCACCTGACTTCTAAATTGCTGCATTTGTAAATTCCAAAAGCCAATATAAAGGAATAGCAGTGATAAAAAAAAAGCACTTGTGGGTTTAACCAATCTTGTTTTTTTTGTACAATTCTCCTTTAAGGGGGCGTGACAAAGGGTGTGTCCTATGCCGATATACTTTTGCTGATAGGTGTCCCTCATTCCCATCTCAAAAAGTTGGGAGGTATGAGGAGGCCAGTACACCCGGCGTCCTCAGCGTAGGGTGGGGGAGGGGGGCAGGCAGGTTTACAGATGGTCGGTGCTGCAGTGGGTGCAGTTACAAGCACCGATCTCCCTGTTGTTACTTTTCTGACAGACGCTTCTCCTCCTCTCCCTCCCGCGGCTGTCAGCTGCTTTATTGAAAGCTGAACAGGGAGACCAGTGCTTATAACTGCCCCCACGCCGCACCGATCAACCAAATCCCCCCCCCAGCAACCCCCAAACCTCCCCTCCTAGAACAATTCATACCCCCTGCCACCCCCAAATGCCCCCTGTCAGCACAAGGACCCTGCCCCCAATCTCCATGCTGCACTCTCACCAACTCTGATGATACCACGGTGCCCAGGGCAGCCTGCCCCCTCTTGCCCACCCCTTGTCCCGACCCTGCTGATTGTCCCCTGTGTTCTCCTCCACCTTCCCAGGTCCTCCTCTGGCTCACTGGTTCCTCCATGTGCTCCTCTGGTCTCTCTCTGTGCTCCTCCAGTCCCTTCATCCTGGATCTGTTAGGATGGAGAGTGGTAAATCTGTCTTTTACCATCTCCTTCCTTTTCTGAACACACAGAGTCAGTGATCACTGATTGTCCAATCATAACTAAACATCATAAACTTTACTCTGCTTCAGTTTGTGAATGAAGAGGAGGCGCTGTCTCCTGTCCATTCATCTTCAGCTGAGGCTATATATATGGAATCTGTGTCCTCAGTCCCTTTCCCAAAGGGGAGATGGCAGGGACCCCTGATATCTCACCAAAGCCACCCCCCAACAGGGCTGATAAAAAAAAACTAATAATAAAAATAAAAAGAATTGTAATAAATATTTAAAGGTTAAATTTTAAAAATAATAAAAAATAAAAAAAAAAACTCTGACACCATCCACTCCCCCCCCCCCCCCCCCCAAGAAAGAATGCATTGTAAAAAAAAATAATAATAACAAAAAAATATAAATTGTAAAACATAATAGAAAAAATAAATTGTGAAAATAAAATTGTTAGAAAAAAAAAAAACTACTGACAGTACACGCCTCATCAGTGCCCTTCAGTGCCACCTATCAGTGTCCATCAGTGCTGCATATTAGTGCCTCCTCAACAGTGCCACCCCATCAGTGCCCTTCAGTGCCACCTTATCATTGCCCATCAGTGCCACCTCATTAGTGCCCTTCAGTGCCACCTATCAGTGACCATCAGTGCTGCATATAAGTGCCATTGTCACGTGACATTAAAAAGGTATCGGTAATCGATCTCAGTGAGCACTTGAAAAAAGTATTGGTACTAGTACTCGGTTTTAAAAAAGTGGTATCGGTGCAACCCTACTATATATGACAATCCACTAAGCAAATGGTTATCTTAAAGAAGAATTCCAGGTATGGATATTTTTACTTAGCTGTATTGGTCCAGCTTTAACCAATTTACCTTTGTATATACTAAACCTGCTGGATCCTACTAGACGCTGGAAATCACTGTAGTAGGCATCGTTACTCCAGTGATCTTCCGTAGCTTCTGGGTCCTGTGCCAAATGGCAGCCGTGCTGTATTGTGAGAACGTTTTCCGGTTGCTGGGTCTGGTGATCAATGGTCATCTGCATGTTGCAAACATCAGCTGGCGCAGCCCGCTGCTACACCTGCCCCTGTGCCACTCTGTGCCCTCACACCTTCTGTCATCACTACCAGAGGTGTTGGACAGGAGGTGCAAGAGAAGCCCTCGTTCCAGCTCAATCTCCACCAGGTATGTAGCTATGTAAAAATATCCATAACTGGAATTCTTCTTAAAGCGGGAGTCCACCGGGACTCCGCGGTTTCTTTTTTTTTTTTAAAAGCCAGCAGCTACAAATACTGCAGCTGCTGACTTTTAAAATAGTGACACTTACCTGTCCAGCGTGCCCGCGATGTCGGCACCCAAAGCCGATCTCTAGGTCGTCTGTCGGGTCCTGCCGCTGCCATCTTGGGTATGGGAATCAGGAAATGGAGCCTTTCGGCTTCATTTCCCGGTTCCCTACTGCGCATGCGCGAATCGCGCTGCGCAATAAGGACGCTCCCTGCTGCCTCTGGGATCTGTGTGTTTCCCAGCAGGCAGCGGGGCACTTGCGGGAAGGGGCGGGCACTTGCGGAAAGGGTCGTAAGTTACGCCCCTATCCGCAGAGAGCTATCCCGGAAGTGGGTGCAGTTACCTGGATTATCCAGGTAACTGCACCCCCCTCCCCCCTGAAAGGTGCCGATTGTGGCACCGGAGGGGGGAGGGTTCCGATGAGCGGAAGGTCCACTTTAGGGTGGACCTCCGCTTTAGATACAATATTTTTCCAGGTCCTTGCAGTGCTTATGGACTGGTCCAGAGCCAGAGTGCTTATGGATGAGTCCTGTCTTTTTTTATTTGTTTATTAAAACTAAAAAAAGGTCATGCTGATCCACTGATTCCAATATTGTCTTGCTGTCAGCCTTGGAAAAAGGTTGCAGATCAGTTAGTCTGACTTTATTCTGACCAATTATACTGCATTGTAGACAGGTCCAGAGCGGTGATGACGTCACTTCGGCGCAACCTTTTACGTTTGGGAGATATTTCTTGCACCTACCGGTAAGCCTTAATCTTGGCTTACCTGTAGGTTAAAGTGGTTGTAATGGGTTTACCTAGACAACCTGAATGTTCCCTATATCTATTTAGGATGCAGTTAGAGATATCTGCACCTAGGCCAGCACACTTGCTGTGGACATTGTTGGGGATCCTCAATTTGCCTGATGTATTTTTCTAATCACCTTATATTATAGAGAATGTATCAGGAGCTGCTGCATCACCCAAAACTCCAGGTGGGCAGGAACAGATCAAAAGTTAAACTGAATCTCCATACTGATGTAGCACCCTCAGGGTCCCACAGGCTGCACATTTGATTGCTTCTCCCTGCTTTCTCTTCAGAACATGGAAGTGGAGCAGTCTAGGTTAGCACTGTAAATTTTCATGAAGTCTCAGCCAATCCCTGGGGACGCAAGCTCAGAAGGTGGTTGTAGAGCACATAAGTAGTCCGGAGCTAGATTAGTCAAGGTCCTTGTCCAGTAGGAGAAGCACCCAGCCTAGAGGGCTACCGCCCTCTTTGGCAACATAACACCTCTACCAAGAGCTCATCAAGTCCCCAGCTACGCTAAGGCTGGGGCCCTATTCTCTGAAGGTTATCAAGCTAAGGAAGGGGGATTTCACATAGGATCCAGTCTGGCAAGTCCACTAAGCAACTTTCTGCCTGACTTTGAGGGAGGCAAGGACTTGTGACTGCAGACCTGAGAGCAGGATCTGGGTGAATGCTGCTGTTGTTAACCAACTGGTACATAAAGACTGAGCTTCGCCTGGCCTGGTACACTGCTCTTGGTGTCCCAGTGCTTCCCATTCCCGGGGTTATTGCTAAGGGACTCTTCTAAGGAGTATCTGCAGAAGAAAGATGTTCTACACTCTGAAGTATCCCACAGCTCCTTAAGCCCTATTCAAGTTATACTGCAATAAACTTTAAAAAACTTTAAAAAAGCGACTCCTAGACTACTCATTGAGGTGTGAATGCTGCTATGTGTTTGGCTTCCATTACACTGTTGGGAAAGAGAACCTGTGACAAGGTAGTAGGACCAGCCAAAAGTTCAGCACTACGCTAAACAATTACTTTGCTCAAGTGTAAGCTACCCCTCCCTGCAATATAAAATGCTGACCACTTTTCTTTTATGTCTGTTTATTTACCCCCTTTTTGTAATGGTCTAGTGTGCCCCTTGCCTCCATTTTGGCCTGGGCAAGAATGGCATAGACCTCAGGCCAACAGCCTCCTTAGCTATGCACATTATATATCCCAGGAGGCTTCAGTATTGGGAGGATGAGCTTTGAGGCACCTTATCTGAACCAGAAAAATATATCTGGCTCCCAGTTGGATGAGGATGTCATCATCTCTATTCAGTCTAATCAGAGAATGCCTTGTAATCATTGACAAAAACAAGGCATTTCATGAATGATTTGCTTTTGATAAATATTATGATTTTATATCTCAGACTTTAGTGCAGGTGTGGAACAATCTGTTTAGTAGTTTGTCACAGAAACAGAAATCAGGTTGTGTTTGAGTGGATGCTTTTCAAACTAATGACTTGGTAACAAGTACACAGGCTACAATTGTTTAATTTCAGATGACTGTTGTTCAGTCTATTGTTGTGTAACTGTCGTAAACAATAGATTGACAACCTGACATACAGTATGTATTACCTATGTCATGTATGATAACAAAGTGCCATCTTGGGGTAGAATTTGAGAATAGTCTATTGTTTTGTAACTAAGGTAAGAAAATTTGTAACCGTTGTCAACAATAACTTGACAACCTGACATATAAAAGGTTGTCAGGCATAAGCTGGACAGAACTCCATAATGCCTTAACACCAAGGAAGGAAGGTCTTTGCCAGCCAGAGCCTGAGGACACTCGCCTGATCTCCAGCAACTTCTTAGAAGCTTGAGTCCTCTTTGGCTACGGAGATCACAGACACACAGTAACCTGAAATAAGTAACTTATAAGCATATTTCCACTGTTTACAGACCATAGTTTCTGCTTATTTGATAGACATTTTGCTTGTTATATCTGTCAGTCTTGTATTGTATTCTTAATAGTGTAATATTGTTAATAATGTTTTGTATGTAAAGCATTTTTGTATAGTAAAAGCACATTTATACACTTCAGAGGTCTGAACTTTATTGCTTATACCGCAAAGTAAACGTACTAGATAGATGCAAGCAAAACAATGAATGGTGGCAGTGCCAAGCAAGCGACCTCCTGTGGTGAATGTACAGAAGGGACACCGCTCACACAGAATACCAGCAGGACCCAGAAGATCGGGCTATCACCGAAGTATTGCTGACTACCAAAGTGATTTCCAACTTCCCCATTGCTCCATCAGGTATAAATAGGGTCGCCACCTTTTCTTCAAGAACCAAACACTTTAGTGTCCTGGGACACCTTTAGGTGCCCACCGGAGAGTACTAAATCAGTGTGTATAGTGTGCTGTAGCAAACAGTGGGTGTGGCCAAATTGTTTTTGCTGACATCATCGCCCTGCCCCCCACTAATGCCAAACCTGCCCCCAGACAGCTGCCCACAGCTCCCAGAAAGCAACACATTTGTGTGTGACAATCTTGGCTACTTGGGAAGCCACAGCCTGGTCTGCATAATGTGTCTGGGTTTCAGTCCACCTGAAACCCGCATACATGGTTCAAAACCCAGACTGTCCGGGTGAATCCCAGACAGGTGGCAACTCTAGGTATTAAATATGCATAGTTAGACTGTACCAAGCTGGACCAATGGATGTTTACAGCCCAAAACATTCATGGTGTTCAGCTTTAAGATAAGGAAGCCAAACAAGTGTGACCAGGCCCAAAAAGTCATAATGGCCACCATAGGGTAGGAAAAAAAATGCAGACGCCATGCCAAAAAGTATTCTCTGTGTACCCTGCCTGGAAACAATGCTCTCTCCTCCAGTCATGCATAACTCCCAACATGAATAAAAAAAAAAACAGACTAACATCTGAATTCACCAGCTTCTTGTCAATTTACAATGCCTCATTACTCCAGGCATGCAGACAGCTGATAGGGTTTTATCTAACAGAAAGGCCAGGCTAGTCAATTGACATCAGGGCACAGAAATTCGCTGGACACTGAAAGGTTAAGTCAGTTCTAAGAAACCTCCAACATGTCAGCAAAAATTAGCAGGGAAGGTGGCCCCGCCGTCAATAAAGGACACTTGCAATTAGTTAATGATTAGGATGGGAACATTGCGGAATCAATAGCAAGATGAGCCACCTTGTAGAAATTTGCATGCATTGAGAAAATCTATAAGGTTACCAAATAATAGTAGCCACAGCACAAAATGATTGCACAGATCATGCCAAGCTGGCTATTTACACAAAAGGAAATGTTGTATTGTACGCTATTGTGGCCATCTGATTGTAAAGTCTATATTATAATGTGAATGCAGATTCGTTTTACTAATTTAGTCCCAAACTGTTATATTTTCCTTTAACCACTTCATCACTGGGCACTTAAACCCCCGTCGTAACCAGACCAATTTTCAGCTTTTGGTGCTCTTACAATTTGAATGACAATTACTCAGTCATGCAAGACTGTACCCATATGAAATTGTTGTCCTTTTTTTGCACACAAATAGCGATTTCTTTTGGTGGTATTTAATCACCGCTGGTATTGGCAGATATTGGCAGAGTATTGGTAGAGTATTGCAGAGCATTGGCAGAGCATTGGCGAGTATTGGCAGAGTATTGGCGAGTATTGGCAGAGTACTGGCAGAATATTGCAGAGTATTGGCAGAGTATTGGCAGAGTGTTGCAGAGTATTGGCAAAGAATTGTCAGAGTATTGCAGAGTATTGTCAGAGTATTGCAGATCATTGCAGAGTACTGCAGATTATTGCAGAGTACTGCAGAGTATTGGCAGAGTATTGCACAGTATTGTAGATTATTGCAGAGTACTGCGGAGTATTGCAGAGTATGGGCACTGAGCAGCGCTTTGGGCACTATAGTTCCAGCCCACAGCGCTGCTGCAAACGATCTCTCCCCTCTCCCCCTCTCCCCTTGCACTGTACCGATCGGTACAGAGAGGGGAGGGAGGAACCGGCGTCATGACATGTTGTCATTTGACGGAGCAATCACGTGGTAAACGCCCGCAACCAGTGGCCATTTACCATGATCCGTGATGCGCCAGGTCTTCCGGACCCGAGGGTCACGGATATTTCCGGGAGCGTGCCCCAGGGGGCGTGCAAGAGAAAGATGCTGGGAGGACGTCCATGGACGCCCTCCCAGAATAAGCCAACCCCGCTCTAGCCATCTTTCGGCTATGGCCCGGCCGGCAAGAGGTTAATTCTCCTTTTTTAAATTTGTGTGCTTTTCGAAACTGATAATATGAGGGCTATACCAAAAGTAATGCAAAAGTGGGCATAACTTTTTTCTTAACTGGCTGGAGGCTGCTTTCACAAAACCTGGGCGTTTTGAATTGCGGGCAGATTTGCCGCCATTCTGCCGCAATTTCAAAACGCCCAGGTGTGAACGACAAGTCACACAATGCTCATTTCAGATGCCATTCATTTGAATGGCGCCTAAAAACGCGGTGCGGTTCTTCCATGATTGGAGCGTTGCATGAAGCATATTGCTCAAAAGAAGCTCCTGAACTCCTGAGCTTCATGCGATGCGGTTTGCCGCGATTGCAGTGCGATTTATCTTGTGTCAATCGTGGCAGAGCCGCGACACATTTTTAGGTGTCTACAAACTAATGGCATCTGAAAAGTGCGTGATTTGTCATTCACCGTGCAATTGTTTGTTAAAGTAACGCAGTACCGTACCCCAAAAAATGGCCTGGTCATGAAGAGCGGGGGGAGGGGGGGTAAAGCTTTCCGAAGCTGAAGTGGTCAGGAAAGTAATGGAGTTGTGTTCTAATGTATAACTACAGGGCTGTATAACATATCACATCAGAAACAAACATAATAGTAAAGAGACTGAAGGTCTTCCACATGTACCAATTTTATAGGAACATTCAGTTGCAAACTAATCACAGGATAACGTTGTTAATAATAAAAGTCATCCTAACACTGCGAGCAGAAAAAAAACTTTGTTCAAATGCGAAGCTTTACAAACTGGAGGTGATAAGTATTAACAGTAACTAAGAAATTAAAATGTGCTAAGATACTTTCAAGGCACGAAGAAGAAAAACATTATAAAAAAAAAAGGAAAGTAATTGAAGTAGAATGTAGGAGCGACACCGGGCAGGAACTCCACTGAAGTAGATGTATTCAGCTGGCCAGGAACAAACAAGTCAGGCGAACTCAAAGCCCTTCTACACACGGTCGGAAAATCCGATGGAAAATGTCCGATCGGACCGTGTTGTCGGATAATCCGACTGTGTGTGGGTTACATCGGACTGTTTCCGTCGGAATATCCGACCGACAAGTTTTAGAACTGGGCTATAAAATTTTCGGACAACATGATCCAATCTGACTTTTTCCGATCGTTTGTAGAGAATTCCGATCGGACAAAGTGCCACGCATGCTCAGATCAAATTCCTAGACCAAAGCTATTGGCTACTAGCCTGAACGTAGTCCCATCGTAATGAATGAACGTCAACACGTTACAAACGATCGGATTTTCCGACAACTTTGTCCGACCGTATGTAGGCAACACCAGTTTCGGACAAAATCCATCGGACAAAATCTGATGGATTTTGTTGTCGGAATGTCCTACCGTGTGTACAAAGGCAAAGACTAAAGCTGCCCATAGACAGCAGGAACCGGCTGAGATTCAAATCACGTATGGGCAGGCTGAATGTAACCAAGTTGATTGATCGATCAACTTGGGTACAACTAGCCTGTTGGACTTTACATGCGATTATTGCCAGCAGCTGTTATAGCAATACTCACTGTGTTCTCCCAGCAGGGACAGCTTCCCCCACCCCCTGCTGGGAGAACACAATGGCTCAGAAGGAGGGATTCTCCCCATCTACACTGACTGTGACGATGGAGAACTTGAGGAATTTTCTTTCGGGTTGCAGGAAAGAAAATTGCTCATTCTACAGTTTCTTGAAAAATTATTCACACCCCTTGACATTTTCCACATTTTGTCGTGTTTCAACCAAAAACGTAAATGTATTTTATTGGGATTGTATGTGATCGACCAACACAAAGTGGCACATAATTGTGAAGTGGAAGGAAAATCATAAATGGTTTTCAACAGTTTTTACAAATAAATATGTAAAAAGTGTGGCGTGCATTTGTATTCAGCCCCCTTTACTCTGATACCCCTAACTAAAATCTAGTGCAACCAATTGCCGTCAGAAGTCACCCAATTAGTAAACAAAGTCCACCTGTGTGTAATTTAATATCAGTATAAATACAGCTGTTTTGTGAAGCCTTCAGAGGTTTGTTGGAGAACCTTAGTGAACAAACAGCATCATAACGGCCAAGGAACACGCCAGACAGGTCAGGAATAAAGTTGTGAAGAAGGTTAAAGCAGGGTTAGGCTAGAAAAAATATCCCAAGCTTTGATCATCTCACTGAGCTCTGTCCAATCCATCCATCAAGAGTAGGGCACAACTGCAAACCTACCAAGACATGGCCGTCCACCTAAACTGACCGGCCGGATAAGGAGAGCATTCATCAGAGAAGCAGCCAAGAGGTCCATGGTAACTCTGGAGGAGCTGCAGAGATCCACAGCTCAGGGGGGAGAATCTGTCCACAGGACAACTATTAGTCGTGCTCTCCACAAGTCTGGTCTTTATGGAAGAGTGACAAGAAGAAGGCCATTGATGAAAGAAAGCCATAAGAAGTCCTGTTTGCAGTTTGTGAGAAGCCATGTGGAGGACACAGCAAACATGGAAGAAGGTGCTCTGGTCAGATGAGACCAAAATTGAACTTTTTGGCCTAAAAGAAAAACGCAATGTGTGGCGGGAAAACTTAAGCCGCGTACACACGGGCGGACTGTCTGGCCAACTTAGTCAGTCGAAACACATTTCAGCGGACAGTCCGCTCGTGTGTGGGCTTCAGCTGACTTTTTCAGCGTGCAGTCTGGCGGACTAAGTATTTCCGAATTTCCATAATATTGTCCGTCAGACTTTGGTTTCAGCGGACAATCCGCTCGTGAGTAGGCTAGTTCGACGGACTAAGTATGGCGCATGCTCAGAAAGGATTTACACGGCCGAAGGTTGCATTGCTGTGTATTGGACATCCTATTTTTGTCCCGTCGTACGTGCTGTACACGTCATCGCGCAAGCTTTCGAGGGACTGTTTGTTCATCCGTGTGTGGTCAAGTCCGTTCATTCGAAAGTATGACGGACTGTCCGTCGGATTGTATGGCGGACTAAGTAGGCCATACAATCCGCCCGTGTGTACACGGCTTAACACTACACATCACCCTGAACACACAACCCCCACCGTGAAACATGGTGGTGGCAGCATCATGTTGTGGGGATGCTTTTTATCAGCAAGGACAGGGAAGCTGGACAGAGTTGATGGGAAGATGGATGGAGCCAAATAAAGGGCAATCTTAGAAGAAAACATGTTAGAGTCTGCAAAAGACTTGAGACTGGTCAGGGGCGGAGATTCACCTTTCAGCAGGACCAGGGCCATCTTTAATATGGTTTGGGCCCACACACGATCGGATTTTACGACAACAAGATCCGATCGCACATTTTCCGTCAGAAAGTCCGACCGTGTGTACAGGGCATAACTCAAAACATGTAACCAGTAAAAAAATTTAAAGCATCGCCTACGGGGATTTTTAAGTAGCGAAGTTTGGCGCCATTCCACGAGTGTGTGCAGTTTGGAAGCGTGACATGATACTATTTACTTGGCGTCACTTCATCTTTCACATTATGCAAAAAAAAAAATGACTAACATTACTGTTTTTATTTATTTATTTGTTTATTTTTTAAAACACAAAACAGTTTTTTTTTTTTTCCAAAATAAAAGTGTTTGAAAAATTGCTGCGCAAATACCCTGCGAGATAAAAAGTTGCAATGACCAACTGCTGTTGTATTCTCTAGGGTCTTTACTAAAAAAAAAAAATATATATATATATATATATATATATATATATATATATATATATATGCATGTATATATATATATATATATATATATATATATATATATATATATATATATATATATATATATTATTTTTTTTCCAATTGTCTGTATTTTTTTGTTTATAGCACAAAAAATAAAAAACGCAGAGGTGATCAAATAATACCACCAAAAGCATCGCTCGGGACCTGGTGCGCATGCCCGGCAGCCGCGATGTCCGCCGGGGACCCACGATTGCCCAGGAACACAGCAGGACCGTGGATCTGTGTATGTAAACACATAGATCCACGTCCTGTCAGTGGAGAGGAGACTGATGGTGTGTTCTCAGTACAGAGAAACTCCTCCCACAGTTAGAATCACTCCCATAGGAAACATATTAACCCCTGCAGCGCCCCCTAGTGTTAACCCTTTCCCTGCCAGTCACATTTACACAGTAATCAGTGCAATTTTATAGCACCGATCGCTGTGTAAATGTGAATGGTCCCAAAAATGTGTCAAAAGTGTCCAAGTGTAATTTAACAAAAATATGTAGAAGAATAGGTAACGGCCTAAACTGAGGAAAAAATTTGTTTTTAACCTCTCTGGCGGTGATCCCGAGTCTGGCTCGGGTTGGAATTTTACTATCATAAGCGGTAACCCCGAGCCAGGCTCGGGATCGCATCGCTGGATACAGGGAGGACACGGAGAAGTTACTTACCTTGTCCCCTGGATCCAGCGATGTCCTCCGCGATGTGTGTGCGAGCTGTCCTCCGCTCGATTCACACAGTGCCCGAATGCCGCCGAGCTCCGTTCCCTGTGACGTTACGGTGCACGGGAGCGGAGATCAGCGCCAAATTCAAAAAAGTAAAAACACACAAAACACACACAGTACAGATTACAGTACTGTATGGAAAAATGACACACCCCCTTTGTCCCTAGTGGTCTGTGCAGTGCCCTGCATGCACTTTTATATTATAAATACTGTTTTTTCTGCCTGGAATTTGGAGATTGTCCATAGCAACCAAAAACTGTCCCTTTATGTCAAAAGGGATTTTAGACCAACTAGAAAACAGCGATAATAAATTATAATCACTTGCAGAATTGAGCGATAGCGATTTGTGGGGAAATTCGTCATCAAACACTAAATCTAATGATGACAACGACAATTCTGCAAATGAGCAAATTTCAGTGTTTTTGGATTTGATTACATTATTGAATATTTTTTATTATTATTTATTATCATTATTTATTATTTATTATATTATAAACTTTATCATACCCGGGATGTCTGCTAGACTCTGGTTTGGACAGATTTAAGAGAGTTATTCCTAAGAATTACAGGACTACAATATAAAATGCCAAATTTCCATGCAAAATAATTGTACCGCTTTCAGCACCTAAAATCAGAACTAATCATACCGCCAGGGAGGTTAAATTAATTAAATTCATTTTTTAAACATGGGATATTTATTATAGCAAAAAGTAAAAAATATTGTGTTTTTTTTTTTTTTTTTTAATTGTCACTCTTCTTTTGTTTATAGCGCAAAAAATAAAAACCGCAGAGGCGATCAAATACCACCAAAAGAAAGCTGTATTTGTGGGGGGGGGGGGGAAAGACATCAATTTTGTTTGGGTGCAAAGTCGCACGACCGCGCAACTGTCAGTTTTCTAGCGACGCAGTGCCGAATCGCAAAAAGTGCTCTGGTAAGGAAGGGGGTAAAATCCTCCGGGGCTGAAGTGGTTAAACAATCGTTTTTATTGAAAATGATTAGGTAACAAAACAAATTGTGATTTACTTTAGTCAATAATAATTGAAATAATAATTTAGGAATGTTGTTGCATATTTATATAACACACTGCGGAGTTCTACTTGAATCTTTAACCTAGTTCTAGTACTCCAGGCTAACATCCACCTACTGTACCTACCCGCGGGGCTCTACATCCCCCCCCCCCCCCCCCCCGATACAATGCTAACCCCTCTCTTTAGATAGGTAATGTAAATGCACATGATATATATGTACTTGAAGTCGGCAATCAAATTCCCACTGCAAACTTTTTTAACAACCTTCGCGGTTTGTTTCTTGTCTTTCTTGAGAGGTTATTAGACATTTTTAATCAAAAGAAGTCTGACCGTGTCAGTTTAGATGCCTCAGGAATCCGTACAACTGACATCACACACCTGCAATAAAATGTTACCTGACATGCCTCTTCCCTGACTCCGTCTCATACGAGCCGCAGTTTGATGTGGGGGGGATCAGCGCGGTCAGATCCGAATCCCAGGGCTCCCTGTTCATGTGCAGGCAAGTCGGTGAAAGAGAATAAAAAAAAAAAAAAACTCTTCAATGAAGAGCGAGATTTTTCTTCCCCACAAGCACGAGTGCTTACAAACTACTAATCCTCGCGTCTTCGTATCCTTCCTTGTGTTACCATTGATGTCTCTTTTCTAACTTTCCAAAGAATGATAGAAAAAGCCGGTTTCACTTTCCTATCATTTTTATTTGTAACGATAGTGTGGGGACAAAATAATGAGGCTGTCCTTGAATCCCAATCTTTTGCTTTAAATTCTTGCCCTCTGGAAGATTTACCCCCCCCCCCCTTCATGATCAGGCCATTGTTTGCGATATGGTACTGTGTTATTTTAACTGACAATTGTTTATTTTTATTGTTTGTTTTACTTCTTTTATTTTTTTATTTTTTTTACACTGTCTTTTAAAAAAAAAATTATTTAAGTTAATTTAACTGACAATTGCACGGTCCCCAAATAGAATTTATATCCTTTTTTCCAACCCCACAATTGAAGGATTCTTTTGGTGGTATTTGATCACCTCTGCGTTTTTTTTATTTTTTTGTACTACAAACAAAAAAAGAAAAAAATATCTACAGGTTACCAGTTTTGATGCCCCAGTTGAAGTCCTATTTTCGGACGAAACACGTAGGGATGCGTCTCACGCTTCCTATATTGCTTTTTAACCATGTGATCACATTTTTTGAAACTTATTTTTATGTATTTGGCATTTTTTGAAATAAAAACGCCCATCGATATCTTTGATTCTACACCATTGGGAGCCTTTTTTTTTTCTTTTATGTTCCTACATGTTACTTGCTCCTTAT
Source organism: Lithobates pipiens (assembly GCF_037356315.1). Lineage (NCBI taxonomy): Eukaryota > Metazoa > Chordata > Amphibia > Anura > Ranidae > Lithobates > Lithobates pipiens. The sequence goes on along the minus strand of NW_027507892.1, from coordinate 5,723,358 downwards.
GCTCATTGACCTTTCTGAGAAACACTTTTTTGGATGCCCTGGCTGTTAACCTCTCTCTCTGCCGATCCTCCTGGATGTCGATCCCCTTGGATGCTCGTGGATAGTGAAGGACCTCACAGAGTCGGCCGCTTCAAGCGATTATCACTATACGCTCCTACGATCTGGTGTCGCTGACACACAGGTCCATCGTTTCCGGTAAGAGTATTTCACCATACCAGTTTATCCGGACCTTACCATTCATCTATACACGGTTGTCTGCTGTTCTTCCCCATGCAGGATTGATCTTCCAGCTCCGAGAATCCATTGTTCATTCAGATGAACTCTAGTGGACTCTTTTTCTATATTTCACCATATATATTTTACTTTTATTTTAGCGCTATATTTGTACTTTTTTTGCTAGAATTATCGCTCTCACTCTAATGCCCCGAACACACAGTCGGACATTCCGACCACAAAATCCGTAAACTGGTGTTGCATACACATGGTCGGACAAAGTTGTCGTAAAATCCGATCGTTCGTTAACATGGTGACGTTCGCTGCGTACGACGGGACTACGTACAGGCTAGTAGCCAATAGCTTTGGTCTTGTAATTTGATCTGAGCATGCGTGCCACTTTGTCCGTAGGAATTCTCTACAAAAGATCAGAAAAAGTCTGATTGGATTTTTTTTGACGGAAAATTTTAGATCCTGCTCTCAAAGTCCGATAGAGCCCACAAACGATCGGATTTTCAGACAATATAATATAATCAATATATATATAATAATATAATATAATCAATATAATCCAATCGGACCTTTTCCGTCGGAATTTCCGACCGTGTGTACGGGGCATTATGCCCCGTACACACGATCGGACATTGATCAGACATTCCGACAACAAAATCCATGGGATTTTTTCCAACGGATGTTGGCTCAAATTTGTCTTGCATACACGCGGTCACACAATGTTGTTGGAAATTCCGAACGTCAAGAACGCGTACGACGAGAGGAGAAAATTTAAGTTCAATATCCAGTGTGGCTCTTCTGCTTGATTCTGAGCATGCGTAGAACTTTGCGCGTCGGAATTGTGTACACACGATCGGAATTTCCGACAACAAGCTCCCATGGAACATTTTCCGTCGGAAAATCCGACCGTGTGTACACGGCATTAGGATCGCGGCGATACCTCACATGTGTGGTTTAAACATTGTTTACATATGTGGGTACAACCTATGTATGGATTCACTTCCGCACATGAGCACACGGGGATGGGGCCACTTTATTTATTTATTTTTTATTGTTTGTTTTACTTTTTTTTTTTATTGTTTGTTTTACTTTTTTAGTTTTTTTTCATTTTTTTTTACACTGTCTTTTAAAAAATTTTTACAATACAGCACTGTGTTACTTTAACTGACAATTGCAGTCATGCAACGCTGTACCCATATAGTATTGATGTCCTTGTTTCCCCACAATTGGAGTGGTATTTGATCACCTCTGCATTTTTTTATTTTTGTACTACAAACTCAAAAAGAAAAAAATTCTACAGGTTACCACTTTTGAGTTACAGATGAGGTCTTTTGATAGAATTATTGCTCTCACTCTAAGGATTGCGGTGATACCTCACATGTGTGCTTTTAACGCCGTTTACATATGGGGGCGCGACTTACGTATGCGTTCACTTCTGCACGTGAGCTCACAGGGACCGGGGCACTTTAATAAAAAAAAAAAAAATTATTGTTTGTTTTACTTTCTTTTTTTTTTTTTTTACACTGTCTTTAAAAAAAAAATTGTGATACAGCACTGCGTTATTTTAACTGACAATTGCGCGGCCATGCAATGCTGTACCGAAATAAAATAAATTAAATTTTTTCCCCACAATTGGAGGATTCTTTTGGTGGTATTTAAATACCTCTGCGTTTTTTATTTTTTGTGCTATAAACAAAAAAAGACCGACAATTCTGAATAAATATATATATATATATATATATATATATATATATATATATATATATATATATATATTATTTTGTATTTTTTTTTTTTTTTTTACTTTCTGCTATAAAACATATCCAATAAATACATTTTAAAAATCGAATTTGTTCATAAATGTAGACCAATATGTATTCTGCTACATATTTTTGGTAAAAAATAAATAAACCCAATAAGCCTACAGTGCTGGTGAGTTTTTGTTTGAGGGGGTGGCAGGGAACCACTGCTAAAAATTACTATAACCTGTAACTACAGCTCATGATACATTAGTGAGATGGTCACAGTGAAGAACATAGGCGTGCTTATGGGGTGTTTCGAATGTCCCTGGGTACACCCTAATCACCTTTTGCGCCCCTGCCTCCAGGGGGCACAGGCAGCATGGGAATTGCATGTGGGTAGGAGAGTGGGTGATTGGTGCGGTGAGGGGGGAACACCCCCTTTCAGCTGCTGCAGGGAAAGACACACAACTGGATTATTACCCCCCGCCACCATTACACAGATCACCCTCCCTGTCCAAGATTCAATACCTCTGCTTCCCACCCAGGCCCCCACTGTGTCCCTCCATTCCTCACCCGCCATCTGCTGTGGGCACATGGGGGAGAGGGGTGGATCTGCAGAATGCAGAGTGGAGGAAGGGGATGGTAAATATGTAATTTACCAGCCTCTTCCTTTTGTGAATGAACACAGTGAGAGATCGGTACTGATCACTTGCTGTGCTCATTCATAGTAAACTGTTCACCATTCTTCAGTTTGTGTGAGCAGTGTGAGTCAGTGTGAGCGGCGGGATCACCCCCCGTGTCATCTCTTACAGTGTAATCCGTGTATATGGGGAGAGGGACAAGACATGGATTGTGGGGTGGAGCATGTTTTAGGGAGGAGGCGGCACAGTTTTCATAATACAAGCAGCTACTCATCACCAGTACTGTGAGTAGCTGTTCTTGTTAGCTACTACCCAGGGGATAAGGGCAATAACTTTGGCAGATGGTGAGTTCTTCAGGATTAACAATCAAAGCCAACTTTTCAGAGGGTGGTCCACATTCCCATCCCTCCCCTCTTACCCCTCCTCTCTCTCATCCCCCTTCCCTCTCTTATCCTCACTCTCTCTCTCTCACCCCCTCTCTCTGTAACCCCCACTCTCTCTCACCCCCTCTCTCTCATCCCCCTCTCTCACTCCACCCCTCTCTCTCACCCCCCTCTCTCACTCCACCCCTCTCTCTCTAACCCCTCTCTCTCTAACCCCCCTCTCTCTCCCCCTCTCTCACTCCACCCCTCTCTCTCTCTAACCACCCCTCTCTCTCATCCTCCCTCTCTCTCGCAACCCTCTGTCTCTAACCCCCTCTCTCTCCGCTCTCTCTCTCACCCCCCTCCCTCTCTAACACCCATCTCTCTCATCCCCCTTCTCTCTCTCATCCTCACCCTCTCTCACCCCCCTCTCTCTCTGTAACCCCCCCCCCCCCACTCTCTCTCACTCCCCTCTCTCTCACCCCCTCTCTCACTGCACCCCTTTCTCTGTAACCCCTCTCTCTGTAACCCCCCACTCTCTCTCACCCCCTCTCTCTCATCCCCCTCTCTCACTGCACCCATCTCTCTATAATTCCTCTCTCTCTCTAACCCCCTCTCTATTATTCTCCCTCTCTCTCGCACCCCTCTCTCTCTGCTCTCTCTCACCCCCTCTCGCTCTAACCCCCCTCTCTCACTCCACCCCTCTCTCTCTAACTCCCCTCTCTCTCATCCCCCTCTCTCACTCCACTCTTCTCTCTCTCTCTCTAACCACCCTTCCCTCTCATCCTCCCTCTCTCTCGCACCCCCTCACTCTCTAACCCCTCTCTCATGCACTTCTCTCTCTCATCGTCACTCTCTATCTCTCACCCCCTCTCTCTGTAATCCCCCCACTCTCTCTCATCCCCCTCTCTCACTCCACCCCTCTCTCTCTAATCCCTCTCTCTCTCTCTCTCTCTAACCCCCTCTCTCTCATCCTCCCTCTCTCTCACCCCCTCTCTCTCCGCTCTCTCTCACCCCCTCTCTCTCTAACCCCCCTCTCTCTCTAACCCCCCTCTCTCTCGTCCTCCCTCTCTCTCGTCCTCCCTCTCTCTCGCACCCCTCTCTTTCTCATCCCCTTTCTCTCTCTCATCCTCTTCTCTCTCTCATCCTCAATCTCTCTCTCACACCCTCTCTCTGTAACCCCCACTCTCTTTTATTACCCCTCTCTCACTCCACCCCTCTCTCTCTAACCCCCCTCTCTCTCTCTATCATCCTTCCCTCTCTCTCCCACCCCTCTCTCTCTCTCTCTGCTCTCTCTCACCCCTTCTCTCTATAACCTCCCACTCTCTCTCTCTCACCCTCCCTCCCTTTAACCACCCACACTCTCTCTCACCCCCCTTTTTTGTCTCATCCTCCCTCTCACGCCTTTCTCACCCCCCTCTTACTCATACCCCCTCTCTCTTTCACCCCTTCCTCCCTGCTCTCTCCCTCCCCTTCTATCCCCACTCTCTCTCTTTCTCTCACACCTTCTCTCTCTCACCCCCCTCTTGCTCTCTCTCTCCCCCACCTCTGAAGAGCCTAAAGATGAAGGGATGGAGTTTACAGATGAATGGGTGGATCTTAAACAGGAAGGGGCGGGAGAAGATTGCCAGCCGTACTACCACAGACCCACTATAAGTCACTGATCACCCCCATTACTAGTATAAACAAAATAAATAAATAAACAAAAAATCCAGTATATATCCCATAGTTTGTAGACGATATAACTTTCATGCAAACCAATCGATATATGCTATTTTATTTTTTTTACCAAAAACATGTGGCAGAGTACATTTTGGCCAAAATTTAGGAGGAAATTAGATTTTTTTTATTGGATTTGTTTTATAGCAGAAAGTAGAAAAAAAGTTGCTGTTTTTTTTCCCCCAGAATGTTTTTTTTTTTTTTTTATATCGCAAAAAAAAGTAGTAATCAAATACCACACAAAGAAAGCTCTACATGTGTGAAAAAAATAATATGCATTTAGTTTGTATACAACAACATTGCCTGACCGTGCAATTAACAGTTAGCCTAATGCATAATAGCAAAAAATGACCTGGTCATGAAGAGGATAAAACCTTCCAGAGCTTAAGTGGTTAAAAGTCGCTGCGACTTGAGTTGCATTGATTGGAATGGCTGCAATTAAAATAAATGGGTTTTCAGTTGTCATGTGACCCTATGAGGTTGATTTGCTAAAGGCAAATAGAATGTGCACTTTGCAAAGTGCAATTGCCCTCTACAAGTGCAGTTGTTCCAGAGCTTAGTAAATGAGATAACGATTCCCTTTGCAAAGAAAGCCCAATCACATGCAAGGAAAAAGTTGCTCCAGAAAAAAAAACTGCATTTTTGCTTGCACCTGATTGAATGATGGAAGTCAGCAGAGCTTCCCCTCATTTACTAAGCTCTGGAGCAACTGCTCTTGCAAAGTGCACAGTCTATTTGTTGTTAGTAAATAAACCCCCTTGTCACAAGTTACATGCAAAGTCGCAGAAGATCATAACATATCATACTTAAGAAAGTACATATTTAAGCAAAATTTGTATATGTCAGTAAAGTTATTATCCAAAAACATTTTGATTATTATTGCCCACAAGATACCGTATATACTCGAGTATAGGCCGACCCGAATATAAGCCGAGGCCCCCATTTTACCCCCAAAAAACTGGGAAACTTATTGACTCGTGTATAAGCCGAGGGTGAGACATGCCTGTCCATCCCTGTGTGTCCGTCCATCCCTGTGTGTCCGTCCATCCCTGTGTGTGTGTCCGTCCATCCCTGTGTGTGTGTCCGTCCATCCCTGTGTGTCCGTCCATCCCTGTGTGTGTGTCCGTCCATCCCTGTGTGTCCGTCCATCCCTGTGTGTCCGTCCATCCCTGTGTGTGTGTCCGTCCATCCCTGTGTGTCCGTCCATCCCTGTGTGTGTGTCCGTCCATCCCTGTGTGTCCGTCCATCCCTGTGTGTGTGTCCGTCCATCCCTGTGTGTGTGTCCGTCCATCCCTGTGTGTGTGTCCGTCCATCCCTGTGTGTGTGTCCGTCCATCCCTGTGTGTCCATCCATCCCTGTGTGTGTGTCCATCCATGCCTGTGTGTGTGTCCATCCATGCCTGTGTGTGTGTCCATCCATGCCTGTGTGTGTGTCCATCCATGCCTGTGTGTGTGTGTCCATCCATGCCTGTGTGTGTGTCCATCCATGCCTGTGTGTGTGTCCATCCATGCCTGTGTGTGTGTCCGTGCAGCCGTGTGTGTCCGTGCAGCCTTGTGTGTCCAGCCTACCTGTGTCCCGAGCCGAGCCTCCGTTCCGTCCTGTCCCGAGCCTCCGTCCTTCTGCCATGCCAGGATCGCCGCTCTTCGTCGGCGCCTCGACGGCCATTCCACTGTTCAAAAAGCCCCGCCTCCGTCTGTGATAGGCGGAACACTCAATTTCCCAGCAGTCTGTGTTCCGCCTATCACGGACATCCTCTCATCCTCGTCCGTAGTATGAGGATGAGCGGATGTCCGTGATAGGCGGACCACTGACTGCTGGGAAATTGAGTGTTCCGCCTATCACAGACGGAGGCGCGGCTTTTGAATAGTAGAATGGCCGCCGTCTGTCTGCTCGACACGCTGATCGAGCAGGCAGACGGCGATGACTCGAGTATAAGCCGAGGGGGGGACTTTCAGCCTCAAAAAAGAGGCTGAAAATCTCGGCTTATACTCGAGTATATACGGTAAGTTAAAATTCATTAAAACCTATATATAGATCTATCTCTCTCTCTCTCTCTCTCTCTCTCTCTCTCTCTCTCTCTCTCTCTCTCTCTCTCTCTCTCTCTCTCTCTCTCTCTCTCTCTATATATATATATATATATATATATAGAGAGAGAGAGAGAGAGAGAGAGAGAGAGAGAGAGAGAGAGACTCTTGCAAAAGTATTTAACCCCTTGGCATTTTTTGTGTCTTGTTGCCTCACAACAACCTGGAACTAACATGGATTGTATGAGGATTTGCATCAATTCATTTACAGAACATGCTCACAACTTTGAAGATTTTTTTTTATTATTATTGTGAACCAAACAACAAATAGGACCAAATAACAGAAAAAGTCAATGTGCACAACTATTCACCCCCCTAAAGTCAATACTTCGTAAAGCCACCTTTTGCGGCTATCTCAGCTCCAAGTCATTTTGGATAAGTCTCTATGTGCTTGCCACATGCTCCAGCTCCTTCAAGTTGGATGGTTTGCTCTTATGAACAGCAATCTTTAAGTCTGACCACAGATTTTCTATTGGATTGAGGTCTGGGCTTTGACTAGGCCATTCCAACACACTTACATGTTTCTCCTTAAACCGCAAGTGTTGCTTTAGCAGTGTGTTTGGGGTCATTGTCCTGCTGGAAGGTGAACCTCCGTCCTAGCCTCAAATCACACACAGAGTGGTACAGGTTTTGCTCAAGAATATCCCTGGATTTAGCACCATCCATCTTTCCCTCAACTCTGACCAGTTTCCCAGTCCCGACTGCTGAAAAACATCCCCCCAGCATGATGCTGCCACCACCATGTTTCACAGTGGGGATGGTGTTCTTTGTGTGATGTGATGTGTTGGGTTTGCCCCAGACACAGCGTTTTCTTTAACCACTTGCCGACCGCCGCACGCCGATGTACGTCGGCAGAATGGCACGGGCAGGCATAAGGGCTTACATGTACGTCCCTTGCCTCCCGCGGGTCGGGGGCCCGAACGGGCCCCCGCCCGGTGCCTGCGGCGGTCGGTATTCGTTCGGGAGCGATCCCGGACGAGGGGACGGCCATTCATTCATGGCCACCCCCTCGCGATCGCTCCCGGCGAATGAAATTGTCCGGTGACATCACTTCCTCTCCTGTAATGTAAACACAGGAGAGGAAGTGATGTATTCTCTCCTCCGTGTCGGTAGTTTTCGTTCCGGCACCGAGGAGAGAGCATCGGTGAGTTGCACAAGCACTACACTACACAGTAGAACATGCCAGGCACACTCACACCCCCCCTTTACCCCCCGATCAACCCCCAATTACCCCTGCCCCCCCCAGTCACAGTGACACCAATTGCTTTTTTTTTTTTTTTTTGCATTGGTGTCATTTGTGACTGTAATAACTGTTAGGGCAGTTAGGGTTAGCCCCCTTTAGTTCTAATGTGCCCCCCTAACCCCCCCAATAAAGGTTTAACCCCGTGATCACCCCCCGTCGCCAGTGTCACTAAGGCAGGGTTCACATTGCAGCGGTTTATGAGAACGAATGTGATTCGCACCGCACTGCAGTGCAAACCACATCCGATCTCTGTGCGATTCGAGTTCAGCCATTCGCCGCACCCGCCGCACCCGCCGCAAATTCGCACGGGACCCTTTTTTTGGCCCGCAGCAGAATCGGATCGCATGGGTGTTCACACCATGCGATCCGAGTTTGCAGATCGCACTGCGATATGCGAACTGATCTGGGGGTGTCAGTAACATTTCACTGACACTCCCAGTAGTTCGCATAGGGCAGTGTGAACTGCCGCCGGGAGGCATGCGATGCGGGAACCCGCCGCGGATTCGTGGCGTTTCCGCATCGCTCCAGTGTGAACCCAGCCTAATAAGCGATCATTTTTCTGATCGCCGTATTAGTGTCACAGGTGACGCTAGTTAGGCAGGTAGGTATTTAGGTTCGCCGCAGCTTTTTATAGCGCCAGGGACCCCCATATACTACCGCATAAAGCCCCCTGATTGCCCCCTAGTTAACCCTTTCACCAGTGATCACCATATAACTGTTACAGGTGACGCTGGTTGGTTAGTTATTTTTTTATAGTTTCAGGGCACCCGCCATTTATTACCTAATAAAGGTTTAACCCCCTGATCACCCGGCGGGTGTCATTTGTGACTGTAATAACTGTTAGGGCAGTTAGGGTTAGCCCCCTTTAGTTCTAAGGTACCCCCCTAACCCCCCCAATAAAGGTTTAACCCCGTGATCACCCCCCGTCGCCAGTGTCACTAAGGCTGGGTTCACATTGCAGCGGTTTATGAGAACGGATGTGATTCGCACCGCACTGCAGTGCAAATCACATCCGATCTCTGTGCGATTCGAGTTCAGCCATACAGATAGTATGGCTGAATTCGTGTCGCACCCGCCGCACCCACCGCAAACTCGCACAGGACCCTTTTTTTGGTCCGCAGCAGAATCGGATCGCATGGGTGTTCACAACATGCGATCCGAGTTTGCAGATCGCACTGCGATATGCGAACTGATCTGGGGGTGTCATTAACATTTCACTGACACTCCCAGCAGTTCGCATAGGGCAGTGTGAACTGCCGCCGGGAGGCATGCGATGCGGGAACCCGCCGCGGATTTGTGGCGTTCCCGCATCGCTCCAGTGTGAACCCAGCCTAATAAGCGATCGTTTTTCTGATCGCTGTATTAGTGTCACAGGTGACGCTAGTTAGGCAGGTAGGTATTTAGGTTCACCGCAGCTTTTTATAGCGCCAGGGACCCCCATATACTACCGCATAAAGCCCCCTGATTGCCCCCTAGTTAACCCTTTCACCAGTGATCACCATATAACTGTTACAGGTGACGCTGATTGGTTAGTTATTTTTTTTATAGTTTCAGGGCACCCGCCATTTATTACCTAGTCTCACTAGTGTACCCCTAAATTTAGGGGTGTCTACTTTCCAAAATGGGGTCATTTGGGGGGGGTTTGTGCCATCTTGGCATTTTATGGCCTTCAAAACTGTAACGCCCTTAGAAAGCCTGAAGGCGGTGCTTGGTTTTCGGGGCCCGTACGCGGCTAGGCTCCCAAAAAGTCCCACATACAGTGGTGTGAAAAAGTGTTTGCCCCCTTCCTCATTTCCTGTTCCTTTGCATGTTTGTCACACTTAAGTGTTTCGGAACATCAAACCAATTTAAACAATAGTCAAGGACAACACAAGTAAACACAAAATGCAATTTGTAAATGAAGAAGTTTATTATTAAAGGTGAAAAAAAATCCAAACCATCATGGCCCTGTGTGAAAAAGTGATTGCCCCCTTGTTAAAACATACTATAACTGTGGTTGTCCACACCTGAGTTCAATTTCTCTAGCCACACCCAGGCCTGATTATTGCCACACCTGTTCACAATCAAGGCATCACTTAAATAGGAGCTGCTTGACACAGTAAGGTCCACCAGAAGATCCTTAAAAGCTACACATCATGCCGAGACCCAAAGAAATTCAGGAACAATTGAGAAAGAAAGTAATTGAGATCTATCAGTCTGGAAAGGGTTATAAAGCCATTTCCAAAGCTTTGGGAATCCAGCGAACCACAGTGAGAGCCATTATCCACAAATGGCGAAGACATGGAACAGTGGTGAACCTTCCCAGGAGTGGCCGGCCGCCCAAAATTACCCCAAGAGCGCAGCGACGACTCATCCAAGAGGTCACAAAAGACCCCACAACAACGTCCAAGGAACTGCAGGCCTCACTTGCCTCAGTTAAGGTCAGCGTTCATGCCTCCACCATCAGGAAAAGACTGGGCAAAAATGGCCTGCATGGCAGAGTTCCAAAGAGAAAACCACTGCTGAGCAAAAAGAACATCAAAGCTCGTCTCAATTTCTCCACAACACATCTTGATGATCCCCAAGACTTTTGGGACAACATTCTGTGGACCGATGAGACAAAAGTGGAACTCTTTGGAAGGTGTGTGTCCAAGTATATCTGGCGTAGAAGGAACACTGCATTTCATAAAAAGAACATTATACCAACCGTAAAATATGGTGGTGGTAGTGTGATGGTCTGGGGCTGTTTTGCTGCTTCAGGACCTGGAAGACTTGCCGTGATAAAAGGAACTATGAATTCTGCTGTCTACCAAGAGATCCTGAAGGAGAATGTCCGACCATCTGTTCGTGTACTCAAGCTGAAACGAACTTGGGTTCTGCAGCAGGACAATGATCCTAAACACACCAGCAAGTCCACCACCGAATGGCTGAAGAAAAACAAAATGAAGACTTTGGAGTGGCCTAGCCAAAGTCCTGACCTGAATCCTATTGAGATGTTGTGGTATGACCTTAAAAAGGCCGTTCATGCTCGAAAACTCTCTAATGTAACTGAATTAGGACAATTCTGCAAAGATGAGTGGGCCAAAATTCCTCCAGGACGCTGTAAAAGCCTCATTGCACGTTATCGCAAACGCTTGGTTGCAGTTGTTGCTGCTAAGGGTGGCCCAACCATTTATTAGGTTTAGGGGGCAATCACTTTTTCACACAGGGCCATGATGGTTTGGATTTTTTTTCACCTTTAATAATAAACACCTTCATTTACAAATTGCATTTTGTGTTTACTTGTGTTGTCCTTGACTATTGTTTAAATTGGTTTGATGTTCCGAAACACTTAAGTGTGACAAACATGCAAAGGAACAGGAAATGAGGAAGGGGGCAAACACTTTTTCCCACCACTGTATGTGGTATCCCCGTACTCAGGAGAAGCAGCAGAATTTATTTTGAGGTGTCATTTCACATATGCCCATGGCATGCGTGAGCAATATATCATTTAGTGACAACTTTGTGAAAAAAAAAAAAAAAAAAAAGTTTGTAATTTTCCCGCAACTTGTGGCAAAATATAAAATATTCCATGGACTCAACATGCCTCTCGGCAAATAGCTTGGGGTGTCTACTTTCTAAAATGGGGTCATTTGTGGGGGTTTTGTGCCATCTTGGCATTTTATGGCCTTCAAAACTGTAATAGGTAGTGAGGCGTGAAATCAAAAATTTACGCCCTTAGAAAGCCTGAAGGCGGTGCTTGGTTTTCGGGGCCCCGTACGCGGCTAGGCTCCCAAAAAGTCCCACATATGTGGTATCCCCATACTCAGGAGAAGCAGCAGAATTTATGTTGGGGTGTCATTTCACATATGCCCATAGCATGTGTGAGCAATATATCATTTAGTGACAACTTTGTGTAAAAAAAAAAAAAAATATTTTTTTTTGTCATTATTCAATCGCTTGCGGCAAAAAAATAAAATATTCAATGGGCTCAACATGCCACTTATCAATTTCCTCAGGGTGTCTACTTTCCAAAATGGGGTCATTTGGGGGGGTTTTGTACTGCCCTGCCATTTTAGCACCTCAAGAAATGAGATAGGCAGTCGTAAACTAAAAGCTGCGTAAATTCCAGAAAACGTACCTTAGTTTGTAGATGTGACAACTTTTGCGCAAACCAATAAATATACAATTATTGACTTTTTTTTTACCAAAGACATGTGGCTGAATACATTTTGGCCTAAATGTATGACTAAAATTTAGTTTATTGGATTTTTCTAACAACAAAAAGTAGAAAATATCATTTTTTTTCAAAATTTGCGGTCTTTTTACGTTTATATCGCAAAAAATAAAAATCGCAGAGGCAATCAAATACCATCAAAAGAAAGCTCTATTTGTGGGAAGAAAAGGACGCAAATTTTGTTTGGGTACAACATTGCATGACCGCGCAATTACCAGTTAAAGCAGCGCAGTGCCAAATTGTAAAAAGACCTCTGGTCATTTACCAGCAAAATGGTCCGGTCTGAAGGTGGTTAATGGCCAAAAAGTTCAATTTTAGTCTCATCAGACCAGAGCACCTTCCTCCATACATTTTGGGAGTCTCCCACATGCCTTTTCGCAAACTCAAAACGTGACATTTTTTTTGCTGAAAGTAATGGCTTTCTTCTGGCCACTCTGCCATATAGCCCAACTCTATGGAGCGTACGGCTTATTGTCATCCTATGTACAGATACTCCAGTCTCTGCTGTGGAACTCTGCAGCTCCTCCAGGGTTACCTTAGGTCTCTGTGCTGCCTCTCTGATTAATGCCCTCCTTCTGAGTTTTGGTGTGCGGCCGTCCCTTGGCAGGTTTGCTGTTGTGCCATGTTCTTTCCATTTAGTTATGATAGATTTGATGGTGCTCCTAGGGATCATCAAGATTTTGATATTTTATTACAACCTAACCCTGACTTGTACTTCTCAACAACATTGTCCCTTACTTGTTTGGAGAGTTCATTGGTCTTCATGGCAGTGTTTGGTTAGTGGTGCCTCTTGTTTAGGTGTTGCAGCCTCTGGGGCCTTTCAAAAGGTTGTTTATATGTAATGACAGATCATGTGACACTTAGATTGCACACAGGTGGACATCATTTCACTAATTATGTGACTTTTGAAGGTAATTGGTTGTACCAGAGCCTTTTATGGGCTTCATAACAAAGGGGGTGAATACATACACACATGCCAATTATCAGTTTTTTATTTGTGAAAAAAAATGTTATGTATATATTTTCAATTTTTTTTTCACCAACTTAGACTAATGTGTTCTGATCCATCATATATAATTCAGATTAAAAGAAAAAACAACATTGAACTAAAGGCTGTAATGTAACAAAATAGGTAAAAAGCCAAGGGGGTGAATACTTTTGCAAGGCACTGTATATAGATATCTATAGTTATATTTATATAGCTATATCTATAGATATATCTATTAATATATTTATAGGTTTTATTATATAGTCCTAAATTATCAAATATAATAATACTGTATACTAGTATTATATGATTTTATATTATCTTTTGATTTTAACAAAATGCTATTTCACCATTTCTGAGAGTGATATAATTAAACAGATTAAATGCAATGCAAATATACTTCCGTTCTTCCATTTTTCTGTGCTTTAAATATTTTTAATCTCCTATTGCACACAGTCCATTAAAATACAGAGATAGAGCCCCATCTTTTCTATCAGCCTTCAATGTTTAACTTTCCAGTAATAACTCCTGGGATGAAATTGTATGCTTGCCGTACTAATTTAGTAATTATTGACAGGATGAGGAGTAAAAAAGAACAGCAAATATATGAAACTGCATAGAAGTAATGAAAGGAAGAGTATTTTCCTTTTATTTAAGAAGAGTTTTTTTTTTTTTTTTTAAATGGAGGTAGTTTAATGCTCTGTGTTGGTCGACAGTTCCATTTTCTATCACATTTATAATTTATGCTGTGAAATAGTCCCAAATATTTTAGTACAGTAAAGAATGTTTGAGCTCTTTTAATAAGAGAACAGAAGGTGAATAGAGAGAATGGAGAAAAGTCAAGAGAAGAGGGCTCAAAGCCTTTAAGTTTTCTCAGTTAATTCTGATCAGATACATTGTATCCTTCATTTCCTCATTTCCTATCACAAATTTCACGTGTTTCGTTGCTCAGAGCTTTCTCATCAAACGTAGGTTCCCGTCATGTTCCCGTCATGTTCCCGTCATGTTCCCGTCAGCAGATGACAATAGAAACAGACCTTCTGCACGTTGCTGAAGAAACGCGTTAAACCGATTTCTAGACCACTCAGAGTTTCACAGTCAATAATGGGCGAAGAATAAATTTTGTTGTTGCCCTTAGCAATCAGTCGGATTCTCTCATTAGTTGTCATGTGGATGTATGCATGGACATATTACACTGCCCTTACCACTGTGCAGAAGGTAAATGTTGAACATGCATTAGTGAGCACTCCACACTGATATTGGTGCCCGGTGGCTTTTGTAATGTTACCAAAACAATTTTAGCTTGTGCCTTAGGCAGCCCATAGTTATGCAAGTTTCTTATCTTCCACCATGGGTGGGAAGGAATATAAATTGCTCGATTACCCAATCAAACCTGACTGTGTTGATGGGGTAAGAATCCCTCCCGCACTGACACTCTCTGCTCAGGGAGCTGTGAGAACTGAGCGATCAGCGGTGTTTGATCGCTCAGTTCTCAGTGTTAGGGATCATTTACACTTGCTTCGGCTTCAACACACATTAATGGCTAACAGTGGTGGCTAGTGTTTTTTTTGGGGGGGTGGAGCAATAAACAACTATCCCCTCGAGAGGCAACCAACCATCCCCCCCCTCCGCTGTTTGCCGATCAGTCCAGCCCTTACCCCATGGGTGGCGGCAGGTGACAGACAGCATGGTGCAGCGGCTCTGAGTGTGCTCTCCTCCATGGCGGCTTGCCTTCCAGCTCCTTCCCGTCTCCTCCCAGGCGTCCAATAGGATCGCCTGTACTTTCTGCCAATCGAGGGACCGGTGTCAAAACTGGCTTCTTGTTGGGCCAGGAGGGGAATCATTGTTACAACACCAAATAATTCTTTCGCTGTTGTAACTAAAGATCGACCAATATATCGCCCGCTATTTGTCCATTTTGGAGAAATTGTCATTGGCCAATTATTATCCAAATTAGGTCGATATTGAACACTGGCCGTACCTCTGCCAGCAGAGTGTGGAGAAGGGAGGAGGAACATGGGCTTCTCCTCCCTTCTCCACACTCTTTTGGCAGAGCAGCGCTGCGGTGTGTGAAACTGTATGGAGAGAGAGAGGAGCTGTCAAAATTGAGGTTGGATGTCAGGGTGGATGGGACCTGGGGTGGGCAGGACCCAGAGTGGGTGGAACCCAGCTATCCAACACTAGCCAATGGCACGGGATCTAGGCGGGCCGCTACGTGTATATGGCCCCACCACTTTCTTAAACAGCCCAATCATTGGCTGGATAGCTGCTGGGTCCCGCCCACCCCCGGGTTCTGCCCACCTCCAACATCACGCTGAATTTGTCAGCTCCTCTCTCTCTCTCTCTCTCTCTCCATACAGTTTCACACACCGCGGCGCTGCAGAGAGCATTCAGTTTCACACAGTTACACTCTCGGCTGTGAAACCTGCCATTGCCTTCCAGTACCACCTGCCAATGCCAACCAGTGCCACCTGCCAATGCCAACCAGTGTCACCTGCCAATGCCAACTAGTGCCATCCAGTGCCACCTGCCAGTGCCAATCAGTGGCACCTGCCAGAGCCTGCCAGTGCTACCTGCCAGTGACAATCAGTGCCTGCCAGTGCCACTTGTCAGTGCCAATCAGTGCCATCCATTGTGATCTGCCAGTGCCATCCAGTGCCACCTGCCAGTGCTAATTAGTGCCATCCAGTACCACCTGCCAGTGCCACTTGCCAGTACCACCTGCCAGTGCCAACCAGTGCCACGTGCCAATCAGTGCCATCTGCCAGTGCCAATCAGTGCCATCTGCCAGTGCCACCTAGTGCCACCTGCCAGTGTCAACCAGTGCCACCTGCCAATCAGTACCAACATGTGCCACTTGCTAGTGTCACCTGTCAGTGCCACGTGCCAGTGCCAACCAGTGCCATCTGCCAGTGCCACCTGTCAGTGGCTGCCAGTGCCATCTGCCAAAAAAAAAAAATTGGCCTGAAATATTGGCTGCAAAAATCGGCATCACATATCGGCCATCAGCCACCCCGATTTCTAAATATCGGCATTGGCCATAAAAAACCCATATCGGTCGACTCCTAGTTGTAACACGCCTGGGTGGGATTGGAGCGCACTCTCTGCGACCTGAGCCCACCCTATATTAAAGCCTATTAGGGCCTCTGGCTCTTATTGGTGCTTCAAAAAAACTGCCCCCCTGCATTAGAATCCATGTTTCGGTGTCCTGAAAGGGGTCGGATGTATGGCTGGGGGTGCAGCGATGGACGGGGGGGCGGTGCCCGTGTGACCTCAATGGATGGGATGCTCCTGATGACTACTTTACACTTGCTTCAAAACAAGGCTTCGGACAGGCTTTGTTAAAACTCTCTGAACGCCAGTCAAGGCTCCTGTCACTAAATAAAATGGTTAGCTTACAGTCCTGTTTACACCTTGGTTTTGCTTTTGCTTTGCTTTGGCTTCGCTTCAAAATGTATACCCCATGTAGCGTCAGTGGTGCTTCAAAGCATCTTCAAAGCTTCCAAAGAAGTCTTAGGCAAAGCTCGCTTGAAGCCCCACTGAAGCCTCATCAGCCTCTTCGAAGCCCCACCAAAGCCACACAAAGCCACACAAAGCAACACAAAGCCTTACTGAAGCCCCATTGAAGCACCAAGCTAACCATTTTATTTAGTGACAGGAGCTTTGATGGCATTCAGAGAGCTTTAACAAAGCCTGTCCGAAGCCATTTTTTGAAGCCCTTAGAGCCAGTGGGGGACAGATGCAGTATTGGACCAATGCTGCATCCACATAGGTATTATAAAAAAAAAAAACGAAAAGTTTTCTTTATTTTCACTTGTTGATCTGGCCAGTAATACACATCTTGTCTTATGCAGTCTCCACTAAGTGAAGCAACAGAAACACCTTTCAATGGCAGCATTGACTTTCTGGGGGGGTCGTGTTAGATGGACTAGCAGATTTAAAGTGATACTAAAGTCTCATATCTTTTTTTTTTTTTGTGAAAAATAACAAACATGTTATACTTACCTCCTCTGTGTAGTGGTTTTTTACAGAGCAGCCCAGATCCTCCTCTTTTCGGGTCATGCATAGAATTCATTAAAGTGGTGTTGCCACCAAAAAATGTTTTTTTTTTTTTTAATTCTTAACCACTTCCCGACCAGCGCACGACGATGTACGTCGACAGAATGGCACGGGCAGGCATATTGGCGTACATGTACGTCCAATATTCGATGCCGCCCTGCCATCGAGAGCGCGCCGCCGGCGGCGCGCTCCCGCGCTGGTCGGGACCCCCGTGAGTCCGGTCGCGGGACCCGCAGACTCGATCGCCGCGGGCATCCCCGCGATCGTCTCACGGAGCGGCCGAATGGAGGAAATGCTGTATAAACAACATTTTTCCATTCTGCCTAGCAACTAGTGACGCTGATCTCTGCTCCATGTGATTGGAGCAGAGATCAGTGTACACTAAATGAAAGCCCAACCCCCCCACAGTTAGTAACACACCCCTAGGAACACTTAACCCCTACACTGCCACCCACTGGTTAACCCTTTCACTGCCAGTGTCATTTACACAGGAATCACTGCATTTATATAGCAGTGATTACTGTATAAATGACAATGGTCCCAAAAATGTGTCAAAAATGTCCGATGGGTCCCTGACAATGTCGCAGTCACAATAAAAATCGCAGATCGCCGCCATTACTAGTAAAAAAAAAAAAAAAAAAATTATTAATAAAAATGCTATAAAACTATCCCTATTTTGTAAACGCTATAACTTTTGCGCAAACCAATCAATAATCGCTTATTGCGATTTTTTTTACCAAAAATATGTAGAAGAATACGTATCGGCCTAAATTGAGGGAAAAAAATGTTTTTTTATATATTTTTGGGGGATATTTATTATAACAAAAAGTAAAAAATAATGCGTTTTTTTCAAAATTGTCGCTCTATTTTTGTTTATAGCGCAAAAAATAAAAACCGCAGGGGTGATCAAATACCACTAAAAGAAAACTCTATTTGTGGGAAAAAAAGGACGTCAATTTTGTTTGGGAGCCACGTCGCACGACCGCGCAATTGTCAGTTAAAGCGACGCAGTGCCGAATCGCAAAAAGTGGTCTGGTCTTTGACCAGCAAATTGGTCCGGTCTGAAAGTGGTTAAAAAAAAAAAAATAAAAAAAATATTGGAAAAAAAAATGTTTTACTCACCTCTAAATACCTGTTGCTAGGGGGTCCCTCGTAGTCTGCCTTCTTCCTTGCCCGGGGTGGTGACATCACTTCCCCTCGCGCCAAACAGTCACCTGGGACCTGTCACGTGTCCCAGGTGACTGCATGGCGTATCACGGCGCCCTACACCACTCGCACATGCGCAGTGGGTGCCCAGCTGGGAAGCCACAGCCGGGTGCCCACAATATGAGTGGAGGGGGGGAACGAGGGGGGGGCTTCGTTCCCCCGCATCGCTGGACCCTGGGACAGGTAAGTGTCCGATTATTAAAAGTCAGCAACTGCAGTATTTGTAGCTGCTGACTTTTATTTTTTTTATTTTTTTAGGGGGTACCCCACTTTAAGATAAAGAAAAAAAACTTCTGTCTTTACAACCACTTTAATTGGACTTGACTAACAAATTAAAGTTGAAGAAGAGCAGAAACTTGTGTTGGATGTCATCACCCGACTTGCAAATGCAGAAGACAGAACTGTGTTCAGACCAGTAGAGGTTGGCAACAGTCAGGCAGCAGAGGTGCAGAGTCAGAGCGTAAACAGGAGCCAGGCTGGGGTCAGTAAATTATGAGCAGGAGATGAGCCAAAATGATAACCAAAATGATAAGCAGGTTGCGGAGTCAAGAAACAAGTCAGAGGTCAGGTAATCAAGATCAAGTGATGTAGGAGGGCAAAGCGGGTAGAACACAGAAGCAGCAGAGTCCGGTCACAGGAGCTGACTACTACTTAGTAATGATCTTAAGTTTTGCACTGCTTTAAATAAGCTGCTGGGTGGTAAACGTCAATTTCCTCCTTACCACTAGGGATGAGCCGAACACCCCCCTGTTCGGTTCGCACCAGAACCTGCAAACAGACCTAAACTTCGTGTGAACTTTAGAACCCTATTAAAGTCTATGGGACTCGAACGTTCACAATCTAAAGTGCTCATTTTAAAGGGTAATATGCAAGTTACTGTCCTAAAAAGTGTTTGGGGACCCGGGTCCTGCCCCAGGGGACATGGATCAATGCAAAAAAAAGTTTTAAAAACTGCAGTTTTTTCAGGAGCAGTGATTTTAATAATGATTAAAGTGAAATAATAAAAGTGTAATATTCCTTTACATTTCGTAGCTGGGGGGTATCTATAGTATGCCTGTGAAGGGGCGCATGTTTCTGGTGTTTAGAACTGTCCCTGCACAAAGTGTCATTTGTGCAGGAAAAAAAGTCTTTTAAAATCACTTGCGGCTAAATTGTCGGGTCCCGTAATACAGAGAACATTCAATGAGTGTTCTCTGTATTAGCCGACAATTCATTCATTCATTGATAAAAAAAAAAAAAAAAGAAAGCGTGGGGGTTCCCCTAAATTCAATTACCAGGCCCTACAGGTCTGACATGGATATTAAGGGGAACCCCGTGTCAAATTAAAAAAAAAAATTGACGTAGGGGTCCCCCTAAATATCCATACCAGACCCTTCAGGTCTGATATGGATATTAAGGGGAACCCCGCATCAAATTAAAAAAAAATTGACGTGGGGGTCCCCCTAAAAATCCATATCAGACCCTTTATCCGAGCACGCAACCTGGCAGGCCGCAGGAAAAGTGGGGGGGGGGACGAGAGAGCGGCCCCCCCTCCCTCCTGAACCGTACCAGGCCACATACCCTCACCATTGGGAGGATGCTTTGGGGGTATGTGACCCCTCAAAGCACCTTGTCCCCATGTTGATGAGGACAAGGGCCTGAGTTAAATTTCACTTGCCACACTCAGGCCTGATTACTGCTAGACCTGTTGAATCAAGAAATCACATAGATAGAAGCTGTCTGACAAAGTGAAGCAAGCTAACAGATCACAAAAAGCCACACATCGTCGTCACAATCTAAAAAAATTCAAGAACAGATTAGAAATAAAGTAATGTACATGTATCTGTCTAGGAAGGGTTTCAAAGCCATTTCTAAGGCTTTGGAACTCCAGTAAACCATGCGAGAGCCATTATCCACAAATGGAGATAACTTGGAACAGTGGGGAACCTACCCAGGAGTGGCTGGCCTACAAAAACCACTCCAGGAGCATGACGACGACTCATCCAGGAGGTCATAAAAGAACCCAGAACAACATCTAAAGAACTGCAGGCCTCATTTGCCTCAGGTAAGATCAGTGTTCATGATTCAACAATAAGTAAGAGACAAATATAAACACAGGGAAAAAGGGGTTACGCAAAAACACCGGGACTTTTAAGGTGCTGGGTATAGTAAGTAGAGATTGATCATATATATATCATAAAAAAACACATATTTTTATTTTGATAACAAAATTTACAAAATTATTTACACACAAATAAATAAAATTAATTATCCACATCAATGTTTTCAGATGGAAAAGAATAATGAAATTGTTAACATTTATCACTTCAGAGTATACCACTCGACATGTTTCGCTCCTCCGAGCTTCCTCAGTAGTTAAAGGTACACTTAGTGGATAAACTAAAAACAATAAAGAAATACAAATCAGAAATATATTGTACAGATATTGCTATCAAATAATGATCTATTAAGATTAAACACTTCAATATTGACCACAGTATTCAGTGAAGGTAGAGATAGTATATATCACAATCATATAGTATGGTAAATTCAGACAATATTCAAGTGTAGGTCCATGTATGATCTTACCTATAAACGCCCTTTGCGCCACGTATATTTTGGCATAAGGCACTAAGTAATGTTGAACCGGGGTCTTGGGCTGAGCATCAACGTGTCCCGGGGTTTTTGCGTAACCCCTCTTTCCCCGTGTTTATATTTGTTTACTTATTTAGGGATGTGGTGCTAAGTCTGTCTAGGTTTACCCCATCTGGTGTAATAAGAAAGAGACTGGGCAAAAATGGCATCCACGGGAGAGTTCCATGGCCAAAGACACTGCTGCCCAAAAAGAACACAAAGGCTCATCTCACATGTTTTACCAAAAAACATTTTTATTATCCCCAATACTTTTAGGCAAATATTCTGTGGACTGATGAGACAAAAAAACTTTACTTTTTGGAAGGTGTGCGTCCCGTTACATCTGGCATAAAACTAATACAGCATTTCAAACCAAGAACATCATACCAACAGTCAGACATGGTGGTGGTAGTGTGATGGTCTGGGGCTGCTTTGCAGCTTGAGGACCTGGACAACTTACCATAATTGATGGAACCATGAATTCTAAGCTCTACCAAAAAATCCTAAAGGAGAATGTCCGGCCATCAGTTTGTGACCTCAAGCTCAAGTGCACTTGGGTTATGCAGCAAGACAATGATTCGAAACACAACAGCAAGTCCACCGCCAAATGGTTCAAACAAAGCAAAATTTTGGTTTTGGAGTGGCCTGGTCAAAGCCCAGGCTTAAATCCAATTGAGATGCTGTATCATGACCTTAAACAGGCCGTTCATGCTGGAAAATTCTCCAATGTGGCTGAATTATAACAATTCTGAGTGGCCCAAAATTTCTCCACAGCAATGCGAAAGACTCATTGCCAGTTATCGCAAACGCTTGATTTCAGTTGTTGCCACCCAGGGTGGCACAACCAATTATTGGGTTTAGGGTTTTAGAGCAGTTACTTTTTCACATAAAGCCAGGCAGGTTTGGAAAGTTTTTTTTGCCTTAATAAATTAAACCAACATTTAAAAACTGCATTTTGTATTTACTCGGGTTATCTTTGTGTAATAATACAATTGTTTTTGATGATCGGAGTCTTTTAAGTGTGACAAATATGCAAAAAAAAATAATCATAAAGGGGGCAAATACTTTTTCACACAACTGTATGTCACATTTACCAGACCCTTCCATTCCTGAATAAACATAATGAGTAATTGGTACCGATCACTCACTGTGTTCATTCATAACCGAAGCATAATAAACTATATTTTTTTTGGGGGGGGGGGGGGGCTGTCAGGTTGTCATTGTTTCTAACAGCAGCCCTGTGTGCCATAATGATCCAGGGAAAATCCGATTGCCTCTTGGGGGATCAGGAAGGAATTTTTTTTTTCCCCTGCTGTAGCAAATTGGAGCATGCTCTGCTGGGGTTTATTTTGCCTTCCTCTGGATCAATTGTGGGCATAAAATTGGGTATATTGGATTGTACGATTATTTTTTATTTTATTTATTTGTTTTTAAGGTTGAACTGGATGGACTTGTGTCTTTTTTCAATCTGACTAACTATGTAACTATGTAACTATATAATCAATCAAGACCCCGTCCAAAGCAAAACAGGTTCCCGCTGGGCGCTTACGAGCGAAGGGGCACTCTACTGATAAGCCTCTTTCGCATCCTCTCAAATAAACCACAGGTCAGATATATTCAATTTAAAAATGAAGGTCTGCCTTGTATATGTTTTTCTGCATTTTTCACATAAACTAGGCAAGTACTAGACTCCTTTCTTTGCGTATGCTGCAATTCTTTGGTCCCCCTGTACTTTCGGTGAACTCTAATTAAAGGGAGAGGATTGCCAATCTGCAAACTGCCCCTTACAACCTGCTGTCTATCAGAGAGTTTCAGTACAACGCAGTCCTAACAACTCCTAAGTCCCAATGACAGTAAAAGAAGAGCTTAATATTGATGCTTCTATCTCATCTCTGCAGACTCAGTCAGGGGATTTTTATTTTCTTTTTTTTTTTTAGATGAAGGGGGAAAAATGCTGAATATTCATTATTAGAGAGCAAAGAATCTTTAGGAATGTGCAGAAAAAAGATTGCGCCGTTCGGTGTTCATTGTACGCGGCGGCACATAGTCTTCAGAATCAGGCCAGCGCGATGCTCGTAGCCCCCAAGAACCATTTCTCCTTGTTTGTTTAAGGCATTTCCCTAAAGCTTTCATTAGTCAACATTCAGTATCGAGCAGACAGTTTAAAGAAGGAAGCTAAAGCCTCCTGGAGGAATCTTCCTAAGAGAACGCCACAAACACATATATAGCAGAAACAGACGTCTTGGAGATTGGAAAAATAAATGTCTTTTGTTCTGTCTAAGGTAAGATCAAAACGGGGAAAATTCCATGACTTTAGGTAAATACAGAAAAAAAAAACAAAAAAAAAACACACCTTTTCACCTGTCTATAGTACGCGCAGGGAGCACAGCTGTCATTGCTGCAGATGGTGCCGGAAAAGTGACAAGTGAATTAATGCAGAATTAAAAATGTATATAAAAGTGCATTCATAATTGTTCTGCCCATCAAAATCATACACTATACTGTAGGCTTTAGACTTGAATAGAGCTGGACGCTTTCTGACAGTGACGGGAAATAAAACGGAGCCTTTCATACTTTACGGGTGAAAGCGTGTCTTTTTTACAATACCAGATAAAGCTTGATTTCTGACAACGTAACCTTGAGCTTGACAACTTAAAGTGGACCACAGACATCAAAGAATGGTTAGATGTGCATACTATGTCTCAATTACTGCAGGTGCAGTGAAAATTTACTCCCCCCCCCAAAAAAAAAATTCAAGAAGTAGTCCCTACTATAGAAGACTCTGAATACTTCTCCTCCCAATCAGTGTGTTAGCATGGGGCAACTACATGCAATTATTAATTATACTGCCACTCATGTGGGTTCCTTGCCCCCTCATGGCTAAAGGCCAAATTACATCACTGGGCTCCACATATGGAAGGATTACATCCTTTTACTTGCCAGTGACACCTGTCCCGGCACTGACCATAGAGTCATTTTGAGGTAAACAGTGTTGAACACCAATTCCCTCCACCAGCATTTCAACACACAATAAATTCTCAAGCTTTAGCTCGTAACTCGTAGGCTAGGAGGGGAGCCACCACAGATACTACACGAGGCCTCTTATACCTTCGTTCTAGTCTAGGTCCGTAGGACAAGTTCTGCAGTGGAACCTTAGATAGGGGCCCAACTGATTGCAGAGTGTATGACGTGCCAGGCCACCCTACCTATGCAAGCTCCGTTACCGACCACCACCAAGGGATATAATCTCAACACATAATTTGCAAACTTTAGCTCATAAGCTAGAAGGGGAGCCACCGCAAATACTCCACAAGGCCTCTCAAACATTCGTCCAAGTTCATAAGACAGGTTCAGTTCTGCAGCGGCTCCTAAGCTAGGGGCCCAACTGATTGCAGAGTGTATGACGTGTCAGGCCACCCTACCTATGGAAGCTCCGTCACCGGCCACCACGGAGGGATAGCATTTGAACAAACTGTTCTCAAACTTTAGCTCATAGGCTAGAAGGGGAGCCACCGCAGATACTCCACAAGGCCTCTCAAACATTCACCCTAGTCCGGCTACTAAACTAGGGGTCCAACTGATTGCAGAATGTATGACGTGTCAGGCCACCCTACATTTGGAAGCTCCGTCACCGGCCACCACGGAGGGATAGCATTTCAACAAACAGTTCTCAAAATTTAGCTCACAGGCTAGAAGGGGAGCCACCACAGATACTCCACAAGACCTCTCAAACATTCGTCCTAGTCCGGCTCCTAAACTAGGGGCCCAACTGATTGCAGAGTGTATGATGTGTCAGGCCACCCTACCTATGGAAGCTCCGTCACAGCCACCATGGAGGGATAGCATTTCAACAAACAGTTCTCAAACTTTAGCTCATAGGCTACAAGGCGAGCCACCGCAAATACTCTGTGAGGCCGTGCACACCTTGGTTCCAGTCCAGGTCCCTAGGACAGGTTCAGTTCTGCAGCGGGACTAAGATAGGGACCCAAATGATTGTAGAATGCATAGTGTAGCAGACCACCCTACCTATTGAATCTCTGTGACTGGCCACTATGGATACACTCTCACCCTTTTAAATTGATCTTAGTTCCAAATGATCCTCTAGACCAGTGATGGCGAACCTTGGCACCCCAGATGTTTTGGAGCTACATTTCCCATGGTGCTCCTGCACTCTGCAGTGTAGCATCATGGGAAATGTAGTTCCAAAACATCTGGGGTGCCAACATTCGCCGTCACAAAAATGAGCAGTTAACCCATGAAGTGCAGACACAGCCCCACTGCAAGGGAAAATTCAAAAAAAATATTCTTTAAAGGTCCTGTTACAGAAACGTTAACACAGTGGGCTGAACAGTTGCTATGTACTTTGTGTATTTTTAACTGCAACACATTCTTTTTGTATAGGAATTACATTACAAACCCATTGGCCTTAACATGTATTGAAAATGCTTTGACCAGCTCATTAAAACAGGTTTGTCAAGTGAAGTGCTGGCAGTGTGTTGGGAATATTAGAACGGGCTGTGAAAAGTTAGGTTAGATCATTACATGGTTTCCGCTGCAAACTCTGTATATTGTTTGTTGGAATGGTGAGCAATAATATTCAAGTATGGCATTGTTTTTTTCACTAATTATTATGGTGCATTAATAGTGATATCATAATAATAAGAGATCTGAATTAATGTCGAAATCACCAGTTATTAATAAATGTCACTTTTTTCTTCCCTGCAATACCTTTTTTTCTCTTTTTCACGCATTTATTGGTTCACAAGACAGGGCACGTAAGTATCACTGAGTATGACACATGTAGCTGTGCATGCTAGTTAATTGGGCCTCTCCAAGTCTCTGGAGCTTCCTTTATTTTCCGTATTTTCTATAAGCTTTTGTGTGTGTGTGTTTTTTTTTTTTTTTTAACCTGTACTGCTGCCACCTGCTCTAGCATGGGCAATAATACCTAGACTATAGCTTGGCCTGCAGGGAAATATATATATATTTTCTCCTTCATAGCTCTAGCGATTTCTTTTACATCCTTAAACCCTATAGTCTGCAGTTCTTCTTTTTTTCCTTCTTGTTCCTCCTCTAATGGACTGCTGGTTTTGACAGTTCTCCCTTGTTTGCCAGAGCTGTGTCAGCTTCCGGAGCACTGAGACTCAATCTGCAGTCTGTTGCAGGCTCCGAGGGATATGCAGATGAGGACTTGAATGGCTTGTCACCAGCACAGACTAAAGAAGAGAACAGGATGTGTTTGGAAGTTCAGTCTGCTCATAATCATGCATACAAAGTACCTGTAAAGTGTGCCATCCAATTCCCTTACAGTTCTAATATGTAAGTCTAAATGAATTGTCCACGGCTTTCTTTCCTGGAAAAAGTGTATGAAGGTTGAAGCTGCTAGTTTATGTAATTTTCTGCTAGGCTGGTTTATATTTGCTGTTGACTCAAGTTTTTATTTAAAGCCTAACCCCACTTTAATGTCCCTTAAATAGTTTGTCTGGGAATTAAGTCTTGCCTCTGCACAGATTAAAGTGATTGTAGAAGTTTTTTTTTTTTTTTTTTTTTAAATAACAAACATCTCTATACTTACCTGCTCTGTGCAATAGTTGCCAACAGTCCCGATTTGCCCGGGACAATCACGGAAATCAGACCAGTGTGCTCATGTCCCGAAAACAAGGTGTTGTTATGGGCAGGTGCGGACTGGCCTGGTGGGTCTGATCCCCAAAAAAAGCAGCGCCGATCCGCCGTTACCCGGTGCGGCATGAGCATGGTTAGCAAAGGTGTCATCCCGGGGCCATCTCTCTCTTTCTCTCTCTCTCTCTTCTTTGTTTCTCTCTCCCTCCATCCCTCATTCTTTCTTTCCTTCTATTATTTTTCCTTCTCTCTTTCCTGCTTTCTCTCTTCCTCCATCTTTCTTTCTTCTCTCTCTCTCTCTCTCTCCTTTTTTCATTCCCTTTCTTTCCCTCCATCCCTATTTCTTTCTTACCTTCTCTTTTCTTTCCTTCTCTCCTTCTTTCTCTCTCCCTTCATCATTCTTTCTCTTTTTTTTTTCTTTCTCTCTCTCTCTCTATCGCTTTCTCTATCTCTCTCTGTCTCTCCATTCCTCTTTTTTTCTTTCCTTCTCCGTCCTTCTTTCTTCCTCTTTCTTTTTTTTCTCTCTCCCTCCATCACTCTTTCTTTCTTTCATTCCTTTTCACTCTTTCTTTCTTTTTTTCTTTCTTTCTTTCTTTCTCCCTCCATCACTCTTTCTTTCTTTCTTTCCTTCGTTCTCTCCCTCCATGACTCTTTCTATCTTTCATTCTCTCTTTCTTTGTCTCTCCCTTCATCTTTCTTCATCTTTCTTTTTCTTTCTCTCTCCCTCCCTCACATTTTCTTTCTTTCTTTCTTTCTTTCTTTCTTTCTTTCTTTCTTTCCTTCGTTCTCTCCCTCCATGCCTTTTTCTATCTTTCATTCTCTCTTTCTTTCTTTCTTTCTTTGTTCTCTCCCTCCATGCCTTTTTCTATCTTTCATTCTCTCTCTTTCTTTCTTTCTTTCTTTCTTTCTTTCTTTCTTTCCTTTCCTTTCTCCCTTCATCTTTCTTTCTCTTTCTTTTTCTTTCCCTCCATCACTCTTTCTTTCTTTCTTTTCTTTTTTGAAACAAGCTTCTGCAGAGTTGTAAAACTCTCTCCATATTTCTTTCTCTTTCTGTTTCTTTCGTTCTCCATCCATCACTCTTTCTTTCTTTTCTTTCTTTCTTTCTTTCTTTCTTTCTTTCTTTCTTTCTTTCTTTCCTTCGTTCTCTCCCTCCATGCCTTTTTCTATCTTTCATTCTTTCTTTCTTTCTTTCTTTCCTTCGTTCTCTCCCTCCATGCCTTTTTCTATCTTTCATTCTTTCTTTCTTTCTTTCTTTCTTTCTTCATCTTTCTTTCTCTTTCTTTCTCTTTCCCTCCATCACTCTTTCTTTCTTTCTTTCTTTCTTTCTTTCTTTCTTTCTTTTCTTTTTTGAAACAAGCTTCTGCAGAGTTGTAAAACGTGGCCCCTTCGGATACAAGGACTCTCATTCCCCCGATGGGTTCTACTGTGAGTAGTGACTATCTATTGCTCAATAGAGCAAAATGACGCATTGTATTCAGCACAGCATGCAAAGGGAGGCGAGATACAAAGTAAAAGTGAACACACTACGGTGACAATATGTATCGGTAGTCTTCAGGTTACCGTGATTTTTTTTTTTTTATATAAGCAGCAGGTATACAATCAGAACATCTAGGCCGCTTTGTAAAATGGAATCAATACAATAGCATGAACTAACCCCAACTGATTAGGACAAAACAATTCATAGTAAGTTATCCCAGTTTCCACTATTTAAGTATTATGTAGCCTCAGCAAGCGTCAATCTACAGTTCTCCGCATGGCTAAAACAACCTCACAACCTATTATCACACAAGCCTCTAACTACACATTTGAGCAGGTCAATGTCAACCTTGCATAGAAAAGATATACATAAAAGCAAAGAGTAAAGATGAATCATTTAAAATAGCATTCGAAATGTTTAATTAAGGGTGATAAGCTTTGTATTGTTTTACTTTTTTTTTTTACTTTTTTTTTCGATGGAACCTCTCCAGTATCAGAAATGACAAGTAGGCCTCGTACATAAATGCGTTTTAGAGGTGTTCCACTGCATGATATTAATGGAGACTATTTGATTTGGAGATCCTATGGAGTGGCATTATGTAGTCCTGTGTGTTCATTTTCAGACTGGCTGGACCTTTGCATGTTTTGGGAATAGTCATGGTCTTTACTTCCCGATTGAAGAAGTACTTTCCAAAAAAAAAAAAAACCCCAGACGGGTTTATAAAGGCCAAGCTTCACTTTTTTAAAACATGAAACGCTGAACAACTTTGGAGATGTGTTCATTTTCACTCCCCACCCGTTAAAATGTGTCAAAGCCCCACAACTTCCGCAGAAGAATGGAAATAAAAAGGTTTGCCCTTTCTCTGCCACCTTTTCAGCAACTCTGCAAGAATTCCTTTGTCGAAAGGAAAGCAGAAGTTGCAAAATCATTATAAAAAGGAAGAAAGCCCAAACGCATGGCAAGTTCATATAAATATTTGTAATCAAACAATGGCGCTTGCAGAATGACATAAGAACCCCCCTACTGTTTGGCGTCCTGGTGTTTTATTGGTGAAAGAAAATTCATTATTGGATGTAGCGTTGGTGGATTTTAAAATAAAAAATTGGACATTCTTTTTTTTTTTTTTCTATTAATTTCCTTTAAAACACATGGCAACAAAGGGACAAGGAAAAATGGCACGGCGGGAGGCGGAAAGTAAGAAGAAGAGAAAGAAAGGACATTCTATTACAAATAAAAATAAAGTATTTTTACATTTTAAGGGAAAATGAGGCTCGCCCGTGCAACGGTTCTCGCAGAGCCAGCCATTGATCTTTTTAAGAGACGGCATTAAAAAAAAAAAAAAAAACTAAATAAAAGAAAATGAAGGCCCATTAATACAATGGAAAGACAACTCCAGCAAATTGATCAATGCAGGACAAATCATTTGTAACCTTTCGCCTTGCGAGTACTGCAGTTTTCCCTTTTTTTCTTTCTGAAAGTAAACAAGGCATTATCAATTTCATTTTTTTTTTTCCATTTCTAGATGACTGCATTGAAAACAGAGAGATTTAACGGGACGAAGATGGATAATGTTTTCTTTTATGCAACATAAGGTAAAATAAATATTAATTGCTTTTGAGATCCAAATTGTACTTGTAGTTTTTTTTGTTTACCTGGTTATTTATTATAAGACTTAGGATAATCATTCAGTGGCTATGTGCTTAGTATTAACAAGATAATAATTTGGGTATCCATTATGTTATAAAAGGGACAAAGAGCAACATATTTCCCTTGGGAAAGATATTTAAGTAGGTCTACTTTATCATTAATTTATGCAATGCAAAGGTAGGTATCATCACATGATACATTAGACCCTCCGCACCATTATGAAGCACAGCTCTGTATTTATTAACTCTCATTTTTATTATTTCTTCTTTTTCTTTATTATCTTACTCATATTCCTTTATTATTTTCTCTTACTTTTATCTACAGAATGTCCTAATTTATTTACAAGTTCCTCCACCCCAAACTCGCTCATCCATGTCTTTATGGACCTTGCTTTGTGGACTGGTGCGCAGACATGTTGGAACAGGAAGGGGCCAAACCCAAACT
Source organism: Lithobates pipiens (assembly GCF_037356315.1). NCBI lineage: Eukaryota > Metazoa > Chordata > Amphibia > Anura > Ranidae > Lithobates > Lithobates pipiens. The sequence continues at coordinate 5,693,094 of NW_027507892.1, read as the reverse complement.
GTTCCCACAAAGTCAGGAGCATGAAATTGTCCCAAATGTCTTGGTATGCTGACGCCTTAAGAGTTCCCTTCACTGGAACTAAGTGGCCAATCCCAACCCCTGAAAATCAACCCCACATCATAATCCCCCCTCCACCAAATGATTTGGACCGGTGCACAAAGCAAGGTTCTTAGAGCACTTTCACGTCTGGGACATTGGGGGCCGTCGTCGGTAAAGCTTTACCGTCATTTTTTCAGCGCTTTTTGCCCACTGGCGGGATGCTTTTAATCCCTGGCTAGTGGCTGAAAAAGGGTTAAAAGCACGGGCAAAGCGCCCGCAAAGCTTTGCCGATGCTTAGGCGGCGATGCCCTTTGATTTCAATGGACAGGGGCACTTTAGGAGCATTGTAGACAGCCTTCCCAGAAGAATTGAAGCTGTTATAGGTGCAAAGGGTGGGCCAACTCAATATTGAATCCTACCACCACCTAAGAATGGGATGCCATTAAAGTTCATATGCGTGTAGGTGTACCAATAGGTAAAGGAAACTCCACTCCAGGTGAGTGATGAATGGTAGGTAGGCTGGGGAAATTACTCCTCCCACGGGTGCACGTCTCAGCTCGCCAGCCGCACACCGAATGCAATAGAAAATGGATGGCTGCACACCAAGGTACTGAAAAGTCCCTTCATTCTTGAATCATAAAAAGATCAGTTGACACCACATGATGGTAACAAATACAGATGCAGGTAGACGCATTTCACACACTAACCCTGTGAGTAAGCAGTACCAGTACCTTGGGTAGAGCAGCCATCAATTTTCTATTGCAGGTGTCCCAATACTTTTGGTAATATAGTATATAACATATATCTATATATACACTGTGTGTGTATATATATATATATATATATATATATATATATATATATAGATAAATAGATAGATAGATATGTATGTATGTATGTATGTATGTATGTATGTATGTATGTATGTATGTATGTATATATGTATATATGTATATATATATATATATAGAGAGAGAGAGAGATATGGAATTTGTTAATGATAACAAGAAAAGCAGTACAATATATCCCCTGCAGCCACTAACACTAGACCCCCCCCCCCCCCTTTCTCCCCCAGCAACAATAGATCCTTCCAACCATAATAGATCCCCCAGAAACAATGGACCCTACCCCAAATAAAATACCCCCAGCTGCTTCATTAGGTGGGGCTCGATCTGGGCTTGATCCCAACCATGCTGCCTTCATCTATAGATAGACACAGATAGCAAGGCTCTGATCCGCCCCTGCTCTCTTCTTGCAGGCTTTGATTGACAGCAGCAAGAGCCAATGGCTTCCACTGTTGTCCCTGAGCCAATGAGGAAAGAAATAGAGACAGCAGCCCTGCCACTCTCGGGCACTGGATCAAGTTTGGGATTAGGTATGTATTTGGAAAGGGGGGGGGGCTGGGGGGGTAGCAAATTTTTCTTAATTTTTACCTTAATACAGAGAGAATGCATTAAAGAGGAAGTAAACCCTTTCAAACCACTTTGACCTACAGGTAAGCCTAGATTAAGGCTTACCTGTAGGTCCAAGCAATATCTCCTAAACCTATATGGTTTAGGAGATATTTTCCCGAAAATGGGCACCGCTGTCTACGGCGCATGCGCCGTAGACAGCGGCGTGCAGGCGCACTAAATGCGGTAAGTCCAAGAATGGATCTGCCTAATTTGTCGACTCCCGTGCGCATGCGCGGGAGTGACGTCATCGCGGCTTTGCCGAATGGCAGCGGCGGAGCTGCGAGACGCGACTCCCGTGCGCATGCGCGGGAGTGACGTCATCGCGGCTTCGCCGCTGTCATTCGTCGGAGCTGCGAGATGCCACCAGCAAGATGGATGCGGCGGACTACAGGGGACATCGGCGACTTCGCTGGCTCCTGTGTCAGGTAAGTGACACATAATGAGCTACTATGCGATGCATAGTAGTCCATTATGCTTTACCTTTGCAGGGAAAAAAAGAGGAAGTAAACCCATCAGGGTTTACTTCCTCTTTAAGGTAGAAATAAAAAAAAGTTTACAACCACTTTAAGGATTGGTAAGTTGCAACATATTAACTACTTGCCGACTAGCCAACGTCGTTATACGGCAGCTGGATGGCTCCCCAGCGCAAATCGCCGTAGCTGTACAGCAGCCACTTAACGGCTACAGGGGGCATGTGGCGCGACCCTGGAGCCGATGCGTGTGTCCGCTGGCCACCCGCGGTCACTCCTCAGAGACCCAGAAAGGGGAACTGTCAATGTAAAGCGACAGACCGTTCTGACAGGCGAGGAGAGAGAGATCTGCTGTGCCTAGTGATCAGGAACCTCTAGAGTCTCCCTCCTCTAGTCAGTCCCCTCCCCCCTACATTTAGAAACACCTCCCTAGGACACATTTAAATCCTTGATTGCCCCCTAGTGTTAACACCTTCCCTGCCAGTGTCATTTATACAGTAATCAGTGGCTATTTATAGCTCTGATCGCTGTATACATATCAATGGTCCCAGAAAAGTGTCAATGAAGTGTCTGATCTGTCTGCCTCCATGTTGCAGTCCTGCTAAAAATCGCTAATCACTGGCATTACTAGTAAAATAAAAATAATAATCATAAAAATGCCATTAATATCTCCCCTATTTTTACCAAAAATGTGTAGAAGAATACATATTGGCCTAAACTGTTGAATATTTTTTTTTTATTATTATTATAATTTTTGGGGATATTTATTATATTTATTATATTTATTATATCTATTATATATATTATTATATTTATTATAGCAAAAAGTAAAAAATATATATATATATATTTTTAATTATCGGTCTTTTTTTGTTTATATCTCAAAAAATAAAAACTGCAGAGGTGATCAAATACCACCAAGAGAAAGCTCTATTTGTGGAAAAAAAGGGCAGAAGTTTTGTTTGGGTACAGCGTCGCACGGCCACGCAATTGTCGGTTAAAATGAATGCAGTGTCGTATCGCAAAAAATGGTCTGGTCATTAAAAGGGGAAAAGCTTCTGGTCCTTAAGTGGTTGAACCTTTGTTTTGTTTGTTTTTTATTACCACTTGAAATGCCCCCCATACATCCTTTATACCCCTTTAACTTCACAAGGTAGATCACGTTCTGATTCCTCTAAACACTTTGTATTTCTTTCTCATCCTGCCTGAGTCAGCTGTTGAACCGATCTAAGTTCATCACCGGGAACTAAAACTTTCACCTATTCTCGTCTTTTCACAAGTCCAAACATGGTACAAAGTCATTGGAAGCACTGTCTCCTGGCTAGCAGTCGCCTGCGTTCCACAATCAGGTAGACTCAGCACAGCCTGTCTCTTTGTAACGTATACAAGTGACATTTCTTTTGGGGTTCATCCTGGAATATTTCTCTTTCACATCATATCGCAACTTCTGCTGAGAAAAACAGAATTTTTAGTTAGCGGCTTACTTGAAGATAGACACCTCCAACGCAAAGGCTCTCTAAACCTGCGGTTTAAAAGGGACTGGCAGATGAAAAGAAGCAAGCTATCTTATTTTCCTTTAGAAGAATGCATGGCAACAACTTTATAACCCCAAAAGTCAGTTTTCTTCTTACTAAAGAAACAGATTGTTTTATTTTTCAACTCAGATCTCTTCTCATGTCCAATTCTCCTGTTTTTAAATTTCTCTTTCCTTTGTATTCAGCATAAAGCATGTCAATAAGATAGGAGAGAGTTCTACTGATACTGAAGAAGGAAAAACTGTGTGGATACAAAAACATATGAATATATATATATATATATATATATATATATATATATATATATATATATATTTATTTATTTTTTTTTTTTTTTAACATTTATACAGGTACATCTCATAAAATTAGAATATCATCAAAAAAGTTCATGTCCAATTCTTCTGTTTTTTAATTTCTCTTTCCTTTTTATTCAGCATAAACATGTCAATAAGATAGGAGAGAGTTCTACTGATACTGAAGAAGGAAAAACTGTGTGGATACAAAAACATATATATATATATATATATATATATATATTTACATTTTATATATATATATATATATATATATATATATATATATATATATATATATATATATATATATATATATATATATATATATATATATATATACATACATTTAAATATATATATATATATATATATATATATATATATTTACATATATATATATATATATATATATATATATATATATATATATTTACATCACCAAAAATTTTAAGTGCAAAAAATAAAACGAGTAAGTATAAGATTTGAGAATATGTAATTCCCAAAGAAATGTTAAAGTGCAAAACAATCTGCAATAAAGTGTATCGTTCCAGTATGGTATGGTAGCTATACGTCATAGTAGTTTAAAGTGGTTGTAAACCCTTAGGCCGCGTACACACGCGGGACTGTTCGCTCAACTTTGTCCGCTGAACAGTGTTTCGGCGGACAGTCCGCTCGTGTGTGGGCTTTCAGCGGACAGTTTCAGCGAACAGTCCGCTGAACAAAGTTTTTCGGAATTTCCGAAAAACTGTCCGCTGAAACTTTGTTTCAGCGAACAGTCCCCTCGTGTGTAGGCTTGTTCGTCAAACTAAGTTCCGCGCATGCTCAGAAAGGATTTACACGCCGAAGTTTGCATTGCAGTGTATAGGACGTCGTTTTCTAGTCCCGTCGTACGTGCCGTTCACGTCATCGCGCACGGTTTCAGCGGACTGTTCGTTCGTCGTGTGTGGCCAAGTCCGTCCATGCTAATTTTGAGCGGACTGTCCGCTGAAACTGTTTGACGAACAAAGTTGAGCGAACAGTCCCCGCGTGTGTACGCGGCCTTACAAACCACTTTGACCTACAGGTAAGCCTAGATTAAGGCTTACCTGTAGGTCCAAGAAATATCTCCTAAACCTACACGGTTTAGGAGATATTTACAAAAAGATAGGCAGCGCACTGAGCACGCCGCAGATCACGGCGATATGCCGCTCGTGCCGGCACCCGTGTGCATGCGCGGGAGTGACGTCTTTGCGGCTCAGGCGAATCACAGCGCCGGAGCAGCGAGACCCGGAAGTCACTCCGGGATACATGGCAGCGGCGAAGATGAAGAAGGAGGACTGCTTCGGGGGCTTCGTTCTCAGGTAAGTTATTCATAATGAGCTAGTATGCTATGCATACTATGCTATGCATACTAGCTCATTATGCCTTTGCCTTGCCAAGTGCCTTTACTTCCTCTTTAAGTATGCTATACTTTCATATCTATTCCATAGCTCCCAACTGTCCCTGATTTGGAGCGACTGTCCTTGACTTGGAACAATGTCCCTCTGTCTTTCTGTCCCTCTGTCCCTCTTTCCTCCTCATTTGTCCCTCATTTTGGTCTGATCCTCATAGTTGTATATGTATAAAATGAACTTCTTATTTATCAAAAAGTGGTTCCCAGTGCTAAACCTTTCTTTCAATTTTTAACCACTTGCTTACTGGGCACTTAAACCCCCCTCAGTCCCAGACCAATTTTCAGCTTTCAGCGCTGATGCACTTTGAGTGACAATTGCGCGGGCATACAACACTGTACCCAAATGAAATTTTTATAATTTTTTTCCCACAAATAGAGCTTTCTTTTGGTGGTATTTAGTTACAGCTCGGAGTTTTATTTTTTGCTAAACAAACAAAAAAAGATGCAAAAAAAAAAAATCATGTTTTAATAGTTTGTTATAAAATTTTGCAAACGGGTCATTTTTCTCCTTCATTGAAGTGCGCTGATTAGGCGGCACTGATAGGCTGCATTGGTGGGCACTGATGGGCTGCATTGGTGGGCACTGATGGGCTGCATTGGTGGGCACTGATGGGCTGCACTGGTGGGCACTGATAGGCATAGTTAAGGCGGCACTAATAGGCACAGATAAGGCGGCACCGATGGGCACGGATAAGGCGGCACTGATGGGCAAAGATGGGCACAGATAAGATGGCACGGATGGGTGGCACGGATAAGTGGCACGGATGGGTGGCACGGATGGGCACTGATAGGTACCACAGATAGATGGGACTGATGGGCACTGATAGGTGGCACTGATAGGTGGCTCTGATAGGTGGCACTGCTGGGCACTGATGGGCGGCACTGCTGGGCACTGATGGGCGGCACTGCTGGGCACTGATGGGCGGCACTGGGGTGCAGCACCTTTGAGGCAGATTGGGTGGCACTGTGGGTGGCACTGTGGGGTGGCACTGTGGGTGGCACTGTGGGTGGCACTGTGGGTGGCACTGTGGGTGGCACTGTGGGCACTATGGGCACTGACAGGGGGCACTGACGGGGGGCACTTACTTTTTCTTTTATTTTACTTCAGGATGGCACTGCGGGAGGCAGGTGGGCACAGGCAGGTGGCAGGTGGTCCCTTGTATTGATGGCCGTGATCGGGACTGATGTCCCGATCACGGCCGCCGGTGATCGGCTTTTTTTTTCTCTCCTCGCGCTGTCAGCGCGAGGAGGAATAATAGCCGATTACCGGCTCCGTTCTATCACATGATCAGCTGTCATTGGCTGACAGCTGATCACGTGATAAGGGGTCGGGATCGACCCCTTACACGGATCGGTGATCAGGCGAGTCTCACGGACTCGCCGATCACAGAGCGCGCCGCGCGCGCCCCTCAGGGGGCGCGCAGGCCGCTCGTAACCAGGACGACGTCAATAGACGTAGTCCTGAAAATGTAGGTCCGCGCTAATGCCGTCATTTGGCAATAGCGCGGATCTGAAGTGGTTAATTGACTTCATTTGTAAATTTTATGAGCCAAATTAAAGGAATAGAAGTAGTAGAAAAAAAAGCATTCTGTTTAACGAATCTTTTTTTGTATAAATTACCTTTAAGGGGGTGTGGCAGGGGGTGTGTCCTATGCCTACGTACTTTTGCTAATAGGTGTCCCTCGTTCCCATTCTCAAAAAAGTTGGGAGGTATGCTATTTACTAATGCTAAGAATAATAATAATAATAATAATAAGGATTTAAAATAGTACATTTTGATTAAAGGAGTGAAATTGCACTTTAACTACTTGTTGCTCAGTCACTGTAGATTTAGCGCTATTTTACACTTGCTTCAAAACAAGGCTTCGGACAGGCTTTGTTAAAGCTCTCTGAATGCTATCAAAGCTCCTGTCACTAAAGAAAATGGTTAGCTTGCAGTCCTGTTTACACCTTGCTTTTGCTTGGTGCTTCAATGAGGCTTTGGTGGGGCTTCTTGGGGCTTCAATGAGGCTTCAAGCAAGCTTTGTCATAGACTTCTATGGAGGCTTGGAAGACGCTTTGAAGCACTACTAAAGCGACATGGGGTATCATTTTTGAAGCAAAGCCGAAGCTTTAACAAAGCCTGTCCGAAGCCTTGTTTTGAAGCAAGTGTAAACTAGCCGTTAATGTGTGTTAAAGCCGAAGCAAGTGTAAATGAGCTCTTAGTGCAGGGGTCTCCAAACTTTTTTCAAAGAGGGCCGGATTTGATAAAGTAAACATGCGCGAGGGCCGACCATTTTGCCTGACATTCTTTGAGCCATTAAAATTGTGTCTAAGTGTGTTCGTTCAAGCATTAATACACTGCCCAACAAGAATTCTCTTGCCTTTGTGGCTGTGTGTGGTGAAGAGATGAACTCAGGTGTATTATTTGGATATACCGTATTTATTAGCGTATAGCACGCGCCTTCACTTTAAAAGGGAAGTTTCAGGATTTTTTTTTTTTTATGTTAAATAAAGAACTGTGAAGCAAAGTAAGGGTCAGTGCCCATCTGCAGACCCACAAGTGCCAGGAATGCAGCACCCACCATTTCCAGGAATGCAGCCACCATTGCCATGAATGCACTCACCATTGCCAGGAAAGCATTCACCATTGCCAAGAATACACCCACCATTACCAGGAATGCAGCCACCATTGCCATGAATTCACTCACCATTGGCAGGAATGCAGCCACCATTGCCAGGAATGCACTCACCATTGCCAGGAAAGCATTCACCATTGCCAAGAATACACCCACCATTGCCAGGAATGCAGCCACCATTGCCATGAATTCACTCACCATTGGCAGGAATGCAGCCACCATTGCCAGGAATGAACTCACCATTGCCAGGAAAGCATTCACCATTGCCAAGAATACACCCACCATTGCCAGGAATGCACTCCCCATTGCCAGGAATGCACCCACCATTGCCAGGAATGCACCCACCATTGCTAGGAATTCACTCACCATTGCCAGGAATTCACTCACCATTGCCAGGAATTCACTCACCATTGCCAGGAATGCACCCACCATTGCTAGGAATTCACTCACCATTGCCAGGAATACACCCACCATTGGCAGGAATGCAGCCACCATTGCCAGGAATGCACTCACCATTGCCAGGAAAGCATTCACCATTGCCAGGAATACACCCACCATTGCCAGGAATGCACTCTCCATTGCCAGGAATACACCCACCATTGCCAGGAATGCACCCACCATTGCTAGGAATTCACTCACCATTGCTAGGAATTCACTCACCATTGCCAGGAATGCACCCACCATTGCCAGGAATGCACCCACCATTGCCAGGAATTCACTCACCATTGCCAGGAATTCACTCACCATTGCCAGGAATGCACCCACCATTGCTAGGAATTCACTCACCATTGCCAGGAATTCACTCACCATTGCCAGGAATACACCCACCATTGCTAGGAATGCACCCACCATTGCTAGGAATTCACTCACCATTGCCAGGAATACACCCACCATTGGCAGGAATGCAGCCACCATTGCCAGGAATGCACTCACCATTGCCAGGAAAGCATTCACCATTGCCAGGAATACACCCACCATTGCCAGGAATGCACTCTCCATTGCCAGGAATACACCCACCATTGCCAGGAATGCACCCACCATTGCTAGGAATTCACTCACCATTGGCAGGAATTCACTCTCCATTGCCAGGAATACACCCACCATTGCCAGGAATGCACCCACCATTGCTAGGAATTCACTCACCATTGCCAGGAATGCACCCACCATTGCTAGGAATTCACTCACCATTGCCAGGAATTCACTCACCATTGCCAGGAATACACCCACCATTGCTAGGAATTCCCTCACCATTGCCAGGAATTCACTCACCATTGCCAGGAATTCACTCACCATTGCCAGGAATGCACCCACCATTGCTAGGAATTCATTCACCATTGCCAGGAATACACCCACCATTGGCAGGAATGCAGCCACCATTGCCAGGAATGCACTCACCATTGCCAGGAAAGCATTCACCATTGCCAGGAATACACCCACCATTGCCAGGAATGCACTCTCCATTGCCAGGAATACACCCACCATTGCCAGGAATGCACCCACCATTGCTAGGAATTCACTCACCATTGGCAGGAATTCACTCTCCATTGCTAGGAATTCACTCACCATTGCCAGGAATGCACCCACCATTGCTAGGAATTCACTCACCATTGCCAAGAATTCACTCACCATTGCCAGGAATACACCCACCATTGGCAGGAATGCAGCCACCATTGCCAGGAATGCACTCACCATTGCCAGGAATGCAGCCCCACCATTACCAGGAATGCACTCACCATTGCCAGGAAAGCATTCACCATTGCCAGGAACACACCTGCTATTGCCAGGAATGCACCCACCATTGCTAGGAATTCACTCACCATTGCCAGGAATTCACTCACCATTGCCAGGAATACACCCACCATTACCATCAGTGCAGCCTTGGAGGGGACATGGAGGGGGCAGGACGAGCGGCAAAGACATGCTACAGGAGAAACTCCTGTTTACACAGTGGCCTCTTTAAGAGAAAGTCCCGTCTCCTTTGATGAACAGAACAGTCTTCCAATGGCAGCGCCGAATACGGGACTTTCTTTTACAGAGGCTGCCGTGTAAACAGGAAATACTCCTCCTGTGTGCACGGCACTCGTCCTGTCTCCTCCCTCCGAGGCAGCCAGACTATATATCTTTTGTGGCCCCGGTACACAGTTACGAATTTACGAATTAACATTATGGCGATCATAACTTATGACCCCGAAAAACAAAAAAATAAATAAAAAACGAATGAAACGAAAATTAACACATTTTTCGGCAGTGCACATGTCTAATGTATTCTTTCGTTTACGAACATGTATGGTCTTGCTCTTCCGACTTTTTTCAGTCAAATACTGTTCTGATTAAACAAAAGTTGTATGATCTGGTATCTGACAAGAAAAAATTTTGTGTTTGTCCCTTCAGATCATTTCCATCTATCCATCTATTATATATTCTGCCATTGTTGGTTTAACCACTTACATACCGCCGCGTGACGATGTAGAGGAATATCGTTGTTATGGCCTCCATAACCCTGGTATCCTCTTCTTCGGCTGGTGGTCCACTTTCCGATAATAGTGGTCTCTGCGGTAGATTCGCCACAAGATCCCTTTTATCGGCAGCGGGAGAGGGGCCCTCCCCTTCTGCCGCGCTCTGGTGCCCTACGCCGCTTACCGGAGCCGTCGGAAGCGGCAGAGGCGATCGGATCTTTTCCCTTTCTTGGTATGGAGACGAGTGAGGGGAAGATGGCCCCCACTCGTCTCCATACCATTGCAGGGCCGAAGCGACCAGGGCCGTCTTTAATATTGATTGGACCCGGGGCAAAAAAAATTCTCGGGGGCCCCCCTCCCCCATGCTATTTCGCTCTCCACCTTCTCTGAGACATACAATAAACAGCAGCTAGACTTAAAATCAGTTTACTATATCAGATCAGGCAGCGATTGCGAGAGGTTGCCAGAGGTTACAGCATATAATTAGTGCTTACTGACTGGTTGCTAGAGGTTGCAGCACACATTACGGCTCACTGTTTAGTTGCTAGAGGTTACAGCAAATGATTTATGCTTGTTCATTGGTTGCTAGAGATTACTGTACAGTAATACTGCTCACTGATTGGTTGCTAGAGGTTACAGAACATCATTTCCTCACTGCAGGGGGGAATGATATACATATGAATGCCACCTTTCTTTACATATCAATGCCACCAGCTGCAGCTATTTACATATGAATGCCACCGATATTTACATATGAATGCTGGTTATTTACATGTAAACACAGGGTCTGCAGGTGAGTCATCTGTACACAACAATAGGGCAGAGATGGGCAGCATTAGTAGCAGCACTTCACACTGAGATATCAGGACACAGCACAGGACTAAACCATCAAAGGACAAGGGAATTTAAACTGGCATAGTTGGCAAGTATGAGGCAGCTGCTTTGGGCCCCACAACAATGACAGGGCCGAGGGCAACTGCCCCTTTTGCCCTGCCTTAAAGACGGCCCTGGAAGCGACGTCAAAACATCACTTCCACCCATAGCTCTTAAAGGGCCATTTTATTTTTATGACAAATTTTTTTTATTTTTTTATTTTTTTATTGCATTTTAGTGTAAATATGAGATCTGAAGTCTTTTTGACCCTAGATCTCATATTTAAGAGGTCCTGTCATCCTTTTTTTTCTATTACAAGGGATGTTTACATTCCCTGTAATAGGAATAAAAGTGACACAATTTTTTATTTTTTTAAAGAAAAGTGTAAAAATAAAAAATAAAAGGTAAAATAAATAAGATTTTTTTTTTTTAAATGCGCCCTGTCAAGCTCGCGTGCAGAAGCGAACGCATATGTGAGTGGCGCCCACATATGAAAACGGTGTTCAAACCACACATCGCCACGATCGGCAGAGCGAGAGCAATAATTCTAGACCTCCTCTGTAACTCAAAACATGCAACCTGTAGAATTTTTTAAACGTTGCCTATGGAGATTTGTAATGGTAAAAGTGTGTCATTCCATGAGTGTGCGCAATTTTGAAGCGTGACATATTGGGTATCAATTTACTCGGCGTAATATTATCTTTCACAATATAAAAAACATTGTGCTAACTTTACTTGTTGTCTAATTTTTAAATAAAAAAAAAGCAAAAAAATGTTTTCCAAAAAAAGTGTGCTTGTAAGACCGCTGCGCAAATACGGTGTGACAGAAAGTATTGAAACGACCGTCATTTTATTCTCTCAGGTCCTAGAAAAAAATATATATAATGTTTGGGGGTTCTAAGTAATTTTCTAGCAAAAAAAAACAGTTTTTAACTTGTAAACAACAAATCTCAAAAAGTGGCTCGGTCCTTAAAGGGGTTGTAAAGTTAAACTTTTTTTCACCTTAATGCATTCTATGCATTAAGGTGAAAAAACATCCAACAATGCCGGGGCCCCCCAGCCCCCCCCCCCCCCGTTTTACTTACCTGACTCCTTGAAAGTCCCGTGCTCACCCCCGACATCCTCTTCGCCATTCAGCCTGGCCGTTGATTGGTTGCAGTGGATGGATTGAAAGCAGTGCAGCCATTGGCTCAGGCTGCTGTCAATCACATCCAATGAGGCGGCACGCCTTGGGGGCGGGGTCGAGTGATACAGTGAGTGGCTATGGCCGCCGGCTGTATCACGGGAGCGCGCTCGCAAGTACTCCTCACCATGCGAGGGAGCTTGCATGAACATAAGTCCTTGCAGGGGGAGAGGAGACAGCCGCCGAGGGACCCCAGAAGACCAGGTTCGGGGCCACTCTGTGAAAAACGGCCTGCACAATGGAGGTAAGTATAACATGTTTGTTATTTAAAAAAAAAAATATATATATATATATATATATCTTTACAACCTCTTTATGTGGTTAACTTTGGATAGTAAAACATTTTTTTTTTCTGCCAGTAAATACCTTATACAGCCCACTTCCTGTTTCTTGTCTGGTCATTAGCCTAGGCTAGGGACGTGCAATTAGCGGACCTCCAGCTGTTGCAGAACTACAATTCCCTTGAGGCATAGAAAGACTCTGACAGCCACAAGCATGACACCCAGAGTCAGAGGCATGATGGGACTTGTAGTTTTGCAACAGCTGAAGGTCCACTAATTGCATGTCCCTGGTCTAGGCTTTTGTCATCAGGCACAGCTCTCTCTCTCTCTCTCACTCTGGTGAGAGTTTGCTGGGAAGGAAGGGGGGGGGGGGGGGGGATGAGTCCTAAGAGGGCCAATGAGAGCAGCAGAGCTGGAGGTGTGTGTCTGTGTAAATCCAGGAAGTGAACAGGCAGCAGCTTCAGCTGCCCGCAGATAAAATGGTTGCAGCCAGACTCAGTGGAGGGAGATTTCTGCAGCCTTTTCTGGCAAGTACAGAATCACCGTATATATGAAATAATATGCAAAGTGGTTGGAGGGAAGCTTCAGAATGGGAAATATCCTTTTATTACAAATTATGTTATTATTATTTTGTGAGAGTAAAATCCTAGTTTTTCTTAATTTTTTTTGCACATGGTTTGGTATTCAATGTGAACGTAGCGTCACCTAGTTTACAAAAAAAAACAAAGTGAACAATTACTTTATAAAGTGAGCATTCACTTTGCTAAGTTAACAATGTCTATTTCTTTAGTAAATCAACCCACGCCCAATCCGATTTTCTCTATCAGTGATCTGATTTAGTCTTTGCTCTTTTCCAATGCTTTATTGACAAAGCCCTTAGGCCTTTGCTTTACATTCAATTTCTCCATGTTCGTCCGCATCACTTTCATTTAATGGAATGCTGGCCAATTATTCCCCGCATTTATTTATGATAGTTGCCAAGCAGCCAACTTGCCGACAATATATTTCATTACAAGGCATATTGTTCTGTAACTCAGTCATTTAACTTTTCTCATGTCATCAGGTTTTTTTTGGGGGGGGGGGGGGGTTTGCATGTACCATTTGAAAGTACTCCATGGACCCTTGCCAGGCTAATCTCTTCCCTAGGTTTAGGTTTGTCTTAACAAAAATTGTTTTACCTTTCAAAAGGGAATTAAGAAAAAAAAATAAAAAATCCTCATTTTCAATATCCCTTTTCCGAAAGTCCTGTTGAAATCTATTTTATTTCCCCATCTGGTCCCCAAGTATTTTCTCTGGGAGAAAAAAAAAATAAAAAAAACTTTTTCTGGGCTGCCATCCAGGCAGTGTCACAATTCACAGCTGTAAAGTTTGATCCAAGTGCTTTGAGCTGGCAAGCAAGGTAGAGCCAAGAGAGATTAAGAGCTTCTTTATATAATAAATCTTCAGACGGACAAAGCTAGTGATGACAGAGGAGAAGTGAGAAGCAGAAAGACATACTCAAGTGGAAACAAGTCGAAAAGTTTGTTACACTGACACTAACTATAAGGGCACAATGGGTGTTCATCTCGGCTTGTCTCGGCTAACTCCCGGCTCTTTGCTAAGTGTGGAAAGAGATAAATATTATCTCCGTATTTACGACCAGGCGCTGGTGGAATCCAAAGTGTATGCTAATACATATCCAAATAATTTGTACTGCTAATGTACGGGCCTCAGCGCTTTTCATTGGTTGGTGCCAAGATGTAAACCAGGCATTTCAAAGCACTTAAGAGGTGAGATGAACCCAAAGAAAGATGAACAAAGGGTAGAGTAAGTCATTACGCCTTTCATCGGGAACATGTTTCAAATAAATTTTATACTTATAAACGACAGATAATTTTTTTTTTTTTCTGCGTGTTTTAATGGGAATTTAGTGTGGTTTAACAACAAAGCAGCTGCCAAATCAGAAAAACTCATAGCCCCCCCCCCCCCGTCCTAAGCAACAGTCACGCTTCAGCCTAGTGCTAGGTTAAATACTTGCTTACCGGGGCACTTGTATCCCCTTCCTACCCAGGCCAATTTTTAGCTTTCTGTGCTGTCGCACTTTGAATGACAATTGCGCGGTCATGCCACGCTATACCTGTTATACCCTGTACACACGGTCGGACCTTTCCGACGACAAAATCCATCAGATTTTTTTCCGATGGATTTTGGCCCAAACTTGTCTTGCATACACACAGTCGCACAAAGTTGTTGGAAAATCCGATCATCCAGAACGAGGTGACGTTAACCACGTACAGCGGGACTATAAAGTGTGCGGTAGCCAATAGCTTTCGTCTCGTAATTTATTCTGAGCATGCATGGCACTTTGTCCATCGGAATTGTCTACACATGATCGGAATTTAAACGATCGGATTTTGTTGTCGGAAAATTTTAGATCCAGCTCCAGATGGAGCTCCCACACTATCGGATTTTCCGACAACGCGATCCGATCACACATTTTCCGTCTGAAAGTCCGACCGTGTGTACAGGGTATAAGAGATTTGTATTATTTTCTTTTTTTTGAGACAGATAGAGCTTTTTTTTGTGGTATTTACACTACTGGGTTTTAAATTTTTTGCTAAAAAATTAAAAAATACAGAAAAAAAATAAAAAATAAAGTTTATCTTAGTTTCTGTTATAAAATTTTGTAAATAAGTAATTTTTCTCCTTCACTGATGTGCGCTGAGGAGGCTGCACTGATGGGCACTGATAGACTGCACTGATTACCAGGTACAACAGAACATCATTCCTAGTTGGGGGCCTCAATAAACTGGACCATAAAATTGTCCTGTAATAGGTTTATAAATGTTTGCGTTTTAACTGTCTGAGCAGTTCCATAGAATGCATTAAGGTGAAAAGCCTTGAGACTTTACAACCCCTTTAATAACTTACATAGGCCATTCAAATTTCACATGTTGGTAAAGCAAATCTTCCTCTATAGCAGTGGTCTCCTATGGTGTGCTATTGTGATCCTATTGTGAGCGTAGAGTGTAAGTGTATTGTGAATATAGTGATAGTGCAATGTAAGTGTTTGTCCACAAACTATGTTGACCGGCTGACATTTATCAAAATGAATCATTCCTGGATTAGAAGCACCTATCAAGCCCCTGATGCCAATTTTGCAAATTAAATGTTTTTGGGATGTGGAATCTGTGCAAGACTGTCTAGGCTGCCTATCTTTGTGGGTGTTTATTTTATTGCGAAGTCATTTTTTTTGGTATAGGATTCATGAGCACAATCAACACCCAAGGACCAATTTTCCGCAGGTGCATATCATTAAGATTTTTGACAGCAAGGACAATTCTTGTTTTCATCAAGAGTACCTCTATAGGGTTAAGGTATGAAGGCACCACCAACAACCAAAGCCCAATGTTTCTGCACCTGTTAAGCCTTGTACACACGATTTTATTTTCCACAGACAAAACCTCAGACTTTTGTCTGAAGGCGTGCACCTGAATTTTGTCTTGCATACAAACGGCAAGGAATTGTTGGCCAACAAACACGAACGTAGTGACATACTATATGGTTTTTCAGCTCTTTAGAGCCAGTCTTTGTGCTTTTTCTGCTATTTTCATATTAGTAGAAGTTTGGTGAGTGTTGATTCATTTAATTTCATGCTTTTCAGTTAGTTTCTGAATGGCCGTTCGCCAACCAGACATATTGCAGAATCGGAGGAGATAACATGTTATTTATTATTGGCCTTGGAGTTATTGCTTTGACCCAAGTCCAGTGCAGGAACAGGAGGAGAAGGATTTATTGGACCAAAAATTGGTTGCTTTATTAATTGTGACCAATTATGTCATATGTCATTGCTGCGGGAGCTCCAGGAGAATAATCCAGATGATTTTCGTAATTATCTCTGGATGGCGGACCCCTGCTTTTACCAACTATTGGCATTGCTGACACCCTATATTAAGGAGCAGGATACATGCAGGAGGCTTTTATTTTATTTTTCGAATAATAATGATTTGATTTGATATATTTTCTATATTTTTGGATGCATAGAATGCACTTTTTGGTTAAGTTCAGGCTCATCGTCCTCTCTGGCCTGACATGCCACACATGCAACCTGAAGGTAAGTTACAAACAAGCAATCATACCTGGTATTAATCATTTTATTTTTGTATGCTAAATTAGAATATCCATCTCCCTTTTCCTTTCCCCGTATGGTATATTTCTGTGTCTATAGGACACTGCTGGACATAAATAAGCAGGACCTTTTCTTAAAAATATCTTTATGCTGTTATATCAGTATTTTGCACATAAGAGTAATTATACATGTCCTACAATGATGTAGGAGCCTGTCATGTTTTATATATGCACTATTAACATTTTATCTAACATCATTTTATGATCTAGCTAATTTTGCAACGTTGAATCTCTAGGGCACCTTTAGTATTTACATACTGTTTGCGCTGTTCTAAAAGGCCCTGACGAAGTGAGGTTCCCATGAAACGTGTAGGGCACACTTTATGATATTCCATACCAGGACTCGCACAACCTGGATCAACTTAACAGTACTATTGTATTTTCTCTTAAACTGTAATATTTAAATATTTGCATCCAAGGATGGTAAATAAAGTATCTTCATGAACCTTTTAAAAAACACTGTGTCATAAATCATTGTCTTTACTTCACCAAGGCACATGCAAAGTCCCAATCCACATTCTTCTCTAAATTCTGTAGAATGTTTTAAATGTCACATATGGAAATTTTTAAGGGTAAAAGTTTGACGCCATTCCCGAGCGGGTGCAACTTTGAAGTATGACATGGGTATCAATTTACTCTGCGTAACATCATCTTTCACAATATAAAAAAAAAAAATGGACTAACTACTGTTGTCTTATTTTTTAATTAAAAAAAGTGTATTTTTACCAAAAAAGTGAGCTTGTAAGACCGCCGCGCAAATACAGTGTGACAGAAAGTATTGCAACAGCCGCCATTTTATTCTCTAGGGTATTAGAAAAAAAATTATATATAATGTTTGGGGGTTCTACATAATTTTCTAGCAAAAAAAAATATTAACTTGTAAACAACAAGTTTTTGATCACAGACAAATCAACTTAGTAATTGCACCACATCCCATAATTTGTTAAATATAGAAAGAGGGATTGGGATTTTTAAGGTGCAAATTAATTTGAAGAATAGTGACAACTATGTTAAATAAGAATTTTATTTTATTTTATAAAAAATAAAAAATTGTTAAAACACAACAATTGGCAAGTACAAATCAACAAGATTTTATGGATACAGCATAATAGCATAGAATTCCCAACATGTTTCACCCATATAGCCAGGCTGCTGGAACCCAGGGACACATACAAGCTGTCGTTAAATACCAGTCTTATCAATAAGTACTGGTGGTTTCAGACAGCATTCGTCCCTTGGTATTAAGTCCACTGCAGAACTTTGTTTTTTCAGTCCTTGAATGCTCCCTATGGTCACCTTTAGCACATGGTTCTCTGGAAGCAGATAGACATCTGTGATCCTTTAGTGATTTGACCAATATTTCAAGAGACCAAGGAGGCTTGCACCCCTAGCTGGACAGCACCCCCTGAAGAAGCCCGATATATGGGTGAAACATGTTGGGAATCCTATCCCATTATGCTGTATCCATAACATCTTGTTGATTTGTACTTGCCAATTGTTGTGTTTTAACAATTTTTTTTATTTTTTCTAAAATAAAATAAAAATTCTTATATAACATAGTTGTTACTATTCTTCAAATCAATTTGCACCTTAAAAATCCCAATATCTCTTTCTATGTTTTGTAAACGTGGATAAAAGGTTATTATTGCGCTTACCCAAAAAATCAAAAACAAACCCAGCAGCTACACTAGAATGTGATTAAAATTCCAAAGTAAAAAATGTAGCTCTAAAATAAGTGAATTAAGGTGAACCAAATCCCTTACAAATATGTGTAAAGTTAATCCTAAAAAGGGTTATAGAGACTGGAGGTGAGAAATCTCCAAAAAAGAACACACATAACAAAAATGTCCATCATAAAATGAAGTGATATCGTAAAGATGCCTCGATCGTGTAGATCAGGGATATGCAATTAGTGGACCTCCAGCTGTTGCTAAACTACAAGTCCCATCATGCCTCTGCCTCTGGGAGTCATGCTTGCGGCTCTAAGAGTCTTGCTATGCCTCATGGGACTTGTAGTTCTGCAACAGCTGGAGGTCCGCATATTGCATATCCCTGGTGTAGGTCATCACAGGAAACACTCAAACAAATGGTGTAGCCAATATACACTTACCAGAACAGGTGGACCCTCTGTCGGACAACAGAGGGTCAATCAGGCATGGAAGGCTCAAGACGACCAATGAGCCGAACTATCACTGAAATCCCGGAAGTAGGGAGTGTACTCTATTGTTCTCTCCTTGGCATCTGCTGGGAAAAAACGAATAGCTGGATCACAAACCACCAAGTTGATATCCGGCCACATGAATGGAACAGGAACCAGAAAAATCCACAGGGGATCCGATGTAGATGGCTGTTACCAGTAAGATGTCACCTGAAGACACTCATGCTCAAGTGTGAATGGGGAATTCACACTTGGCCGGATATCAACTTGGTTATTTGACACACAGAGTTCCCAGAACACACCGCGCCACCTTCCCCAGAAGATAACGCGAGGAGGAGAAGACTGAAGACCACCACGGTTTAGGACGTGGCAGATTAGGACGATCTGCCTAGCAACAGCCATTTCTTTAATTATTTCTTTTTTACATTTTTAACCACTACAATACAGGGCACTTTCGCCCCCTTCCTTCCCAGCCCAATTTTCAGATTTCAGCGTTCTCGCAATTTCAATGACAATTGCGCGGTCATGCTACGTTGTACCCAAATTAAATTGTTATCATTTTGTTTGCACAAATAGAGCTTTATTTTGGTGGCATTTATTAATGACTCCGTTTTTTTATTTTTTGCGATATAACCGAAAAAAGAGTGGAAATTTGGAAAAAAAAACAATATTTTCTTCTTTCTATTTTAAAAGAAATCCAATAAAATCGAATTTTGGCATAAATTTAGGCCAAAATGTGATTTGGTAAAAAAAAATTTGGTTAAGTGTATAATAATTGGTTTGTGTGATCACGGACATATGTACGCAAATGATCATGTACAGATGTTACATAGTTACGTAGTTAGTCAGGTTGAAAAAAGACACAAGTCCATCCAGTTCAACCAAAAAAAAAAAATATATAATAAATATCATACCAGCCGCTTTACCCAATTCTATACCCACAGTTGATCCAGAGGAAGGCAAAAAACTCCAGCAGAGCATGATCCAATTTGCTAAAGCAGGGGAAAAATTCCTTCCTGATCCCCCCGAGAGGCAATCGGATTTTCCCCGGATCAACTTTACCTATAAATGTTAGTACCCCGTTATATTATGTACACTTAGGAAATAATCCAGGCCTTTATTAAAGCAATCCACTGAGCTGGCTATAACCACCTCTGCAGGGAGTCTATTCCACATTTTCACAGCTCTTACTGTGAAGAAACCTTTCCGTATTTGGAGATGAAATCTCTTCTCCTCTAGACGTAAAGAGTGCCCCCTTGCCATCTTTGTTGACTGTAAAGTGAATAACTCGACACCAAGTTCCCTATATGGACCCCTTATATATTTGTACATGTTGATCAAATCCCCCCCTTAATCTCCTCTTATCAAGAGTGTGTACAGATAATCATTGGGACATGTGATTTTAGTGGGACATATGTGGGGGACATGTGTTTTTATTATTGGGGACATGTGTTTTTATTATTTGGGGGACATGTGTGTTTTGGGGACATGTGTGGGGACATTGTGTTTATACTGTGTGGTGATGTGTGTTTTCACTAGACTGGTGATCAGTGGGTAAAAAGCAGCTAATACTCACTAATCACCAGCCGGCTGCAGCGATCTGCTCTCCTCTTCCGTGTGAGAAGAAGAGAGCCGATTGCCTAGCAACCGGCTGTTTGTGTACATCACATGAGGGCCGTGATTGGACATGGCCGTCATGTGATCAAGAGGGCCAATCACAGAGCCCTCCTGCCGATCCGAAATGCGCCATGTCCGGGTGACACAGGCGCATCGGGATCGCGCCGCTGCGCGGGCACGCGCACGCGCAATCCCCCTACTTCTGATGGACGTTAAGGAACGTCCACTCAGAAGTAGAGAGTTCCCACCCGGCCGTATATGTACATTGGCCGGGTGGGAAGTAGTTAAGAGAATTTTAATGCAATTTTTTTTTAGGGTGGCCTGTCTGCTTTAAGTAAGCTCAGAGAGTGCATAGCAAGTTGGGATGATTAGATAGGGAATAACCGATACAAGAAATTAGTTACGTGTTGAAAACACTCGGCAGTTGTGGACGTTGATGATGACAGTTCTGAGATCTGGATTTTCCACTGAAGAACACGAAATTCTTATGTTGACAAACATTAGCGAATACTCAATTATATGAATGAGTGTGCAAATCTAGACTATACATGTGGTTATAGAAATGCGATAAGTCATTCAATGGCATTTAGCAAAAAGTGAGAAATAATGGGTACGTTGACCATTCTCTACTTTATAAATTTGCCTCAACGTTCATAAACGCTGCAAGATTTCAGTCCTCTTGTCTAAACGGATTGCAGACATAAAGTTACAGCATGAAAAGTTTTTTTTTTTCCCCGTGACCCCAGACAAACTCCATGTATCCTCTCTTGCACTCATGTGGACTTGGTTTGAGGCTACTCAATTCCCTCCTCCCCCGCAGAATCCTCGTTCTCATGAATAGTTCTCCAATAGCAGTGACATGACCTGTTGATATGCACCCTTTAGTATAAACCTTGATACTGCAGAATAAAATATTATTTTCTGAGATCTCTGCGGTTTGACGTGTTGTGATCAGACAAGCAAGGCTGATCAGGTTCACGAGTTCGCCCACAGATACCGATACAGATGTGTTTTGACAGATCAAATCCCGTACATCATCTTTTACAGTCTAAAAAAAAAAAAAAAAGTTATTATGAAGACGATCCACAAAAAAAAAAAAAAAAAAGTCACTGCTCCAAAAAATTGGTTGACCCCTTCAAAGTGAACAGTCCAAAAAAAAAAAAATAAGAAGCATCTGAAATGTGTTAAATCCACATTGTCACATTTATTAGAAACAGCCTAAATAATTAAATGAGTTCATTGAATGGCGGTTTTCAGAATCAGAGGCAGGGTCGAAGGTCGGAGCCTGACATACCACAGCTTCAGTGCGGAGCCCTTGATTGACAAGTGGAGGAAACAGGTTAAGATATTTCACGTGGGAATCGCAGCTTGTAGGAAGGAGGCACAAGGGGGGGGGGGAGGGGGGACGTTTTACACTTTAGGGGAAAAAAGTTAATTGTGTTTTCTTATGACATGTTATTCCCTATACTTTGCGACACTCTGATTATTTTTTCTGCTAAGCTGCTGTCATTCAACTCTTAAAAAGATGGTGAAATCCTACAAGAAGATTTTTTATTTTTTTTTCGCTGGCCATGTTTTTATTAAAGGTTTAACGGGCATACAATTGTACATATGGGACGGGGGTCTCCAAACTTTCTAAACAAAGGGTCAGCTTACTGTCCTTTAGGAGGGCCGGGCTGTGGCCAGTGGGAGTAGAAAAATGTAATGGTGTCAGTGAGAGTAAACAACGCCACATTGTTGGTATCGGGGGGAAGTAATAGTGCCCCGTCTTTGGTGTCAGTGGGAGGAAAAATGCCCCAACATTGGTGTCCGTGGGAGGAATAATGCCCCAACATTGGTGTCAGTGGGAGGAATAGTGCCCCAACATTGGTGTCAGTGGGAGGAATAGTGCCCCATCATTGGTATGGGGGGGAGTAATAGTGCCCCATCATTGGTATCAATGGGAGCAATAGTGCCCCATCATTGGTGTCAGTGGGAGGAATAGTGCCCCATCATTGGTATCGGGGGGAGTAATAGTGCCCCACCATTGGTATCAATGGGAGGAGTAGTGCCCCATCATTGGTGTAAGTGGGAGGAATAGTGCCCCATCATTGGTATCAGTGGGAGGAATAGTTTGCAATCATTGGTGTCAATGGGAGTAATATTGACTCATTGTTGGTGTCAGTGGAAAGAATAGTGCCCCATCACTGGGGTCAGTGGCAGGAACTATGCCATCTGTGGGAGGAATAGTGCCCCATCATTGGTATCGGGGGAGTAATAGTGCCCCATCATTGGTGTAAGTGGGAGGAATAGTGCCCCATCATTGGTATCAGGGGGAGTAATAGTGCCCCATCATTGGTATCAATGGGAGGAATAGTGCCCCATCATTGTTGTCAGTAGGAGGAATAGTGCCCCATCATTGGTATCAGTGGGAGGAATAGTGTGCAATCATTGCTGTCAATGGGAGTAATATTGACTCATTGTTGGTGTCAGTGGAAAGAATAGTGCCCCATCACTGGGGTCAGTGGCAGGAACTATGCCCCACTGTTAGTGACAGTGGGAGGAATAGTGCCCCATCATTGGTGTCCGTGGGAAGAATAGTGCCGCATCATTGGTGTCAGTGGGAGGAATAGGGCCCCATAATTGGTATCGAGGGGGGAATAATAGTGTGCCATCGGTGGGAGAAATAGTGCCCCATCATTGGTATCGGGGGAGTAATAATGCCCCATCATTGATATCAATGGGAGGAATAGTGCCCCATCATTGATATCAATGGGAGGAATAGTGCCCCATCATTGGTGTCAGTGGGAGGAATAGTGCCCCATCAGTGGTGTCATTGGGAGGAATAGTGCCCCATCATTGGTATCGGGGGAGTAATAGTGCCCCATCATTGGTATCAATGGGAGGAATAGTGCCCCATCATTGTTGTCAGTAGGAGGAATAGTGCCTCATCATTGGTATCAGTGGGAGGAATAGTGTGCAATCATTGGTGTCAATGGGAGGAATATTGACTCATTGTTGGTGTCAGTGGGAAGAATATTGCCCCATCATTGGGGTCAGTGGCAGGAACTATGCCCCACTTTTAATGACAGTGTGAAGAATAATGCCCCAAGGGCCGTATCCGTGTCTTTTGGAAGGAGCTGATTAGAGCCATAGGCTCTAATAGGCGCCCAAAAACGTGAACAGCGGGCGCAATGCTGTGCGTTCGCTGTTTACTCAGCTGTGTGTTGGCACCGCCTTTCAGCCAATCAGGTTCCTGGGTCTGTTACCTGTCATCTGATTGGCTGAAATGTCAGACTCTGTGATTGGACGCCTGATAGAGAGGACGGAAGAAGACATCGAGGAGCGTGCAGGTCATTTAATGGGCACAGTGGCTGCGTTTGATGGGCACAGTGGCTGCTTTTGATGGGCACAGTGGCTGCTTTTGATGGGCACAGTGGTTGCGTTTGATGGGCATAGTGGCTGCTTTTGATGGGCACAGTGGCTGCGTTTGACGGGCACAGTGGCTGCATTTGCGTTTGATGGGCACAGTGGCTGCATTTGCGTTTGATGGGCACAGTGGCTGCGTTTGATGGGCATGTTTTTTTTTTTTCAGTTTATTTGCAACCCCCAAAAATTTTGAGCACCAGCCGCCACTGGTATAATGTAAAATAGATTTTTTTTTTTTTTCAAAATTGTCGCTCTTTTTTTGTTTATAGAGCAAAAAATAAAAACTGCAGAGGTGATCAAACACCACCAAAAGAAAGCTCTATGTGTGGGGAAAAAAGGACATCAATTTTGTTTGGGATCAACATCGCATGACCGCACAATTGTCAGTTAAATTGACCCAGCGTTGAATCGCAAAAAATTGCCTGGTCATTAAGCAGCTAAATCTTCCCGGGCTGAAGTGGTTAAACTGCGTAGAGGGTTCTTTACTGTAAGAGCGGTAAGGATGTGGAATTCCCTTCCACAGGTGGTGGTTTCGGGGGGGGGGGGGGGACATCAATAGTTTCAAAAAACTATTAGATAAGCACTTGAACGGCCGCAACATACAGGGATATACAATGTAATACTTACGCCGCGTACACACAACCGGACTTTTTGACAGACTAGGTCCTACGGTCTTCCCGGCAAACTTTCGGCGGAGTTCCGATGGACTTTCCAATTGAACGGACTTGACCACACACAATCACACCAAAGTTCGACAGATTTGAATGAGATGACGTACGACCGGTCTAGGATAAGGAAGTTCATAGCCAGTTGCCAATAGCTGCCCTCGCGTCGGTTTTTGTCCGTAGGACTAGCATACAGACTAACAGATTTCTCAATAGGAACTGCGTCCGGTGGAAAAATGTAAAACATGTCCTATTTCTAAAGTCCGTTAGATTTTTTGGACAGCAGAGGTCCAATGGAGCCCACACACAACGGAATTGTCCAACGGATTTGTTCCGTTGGACCTTTGCTGTCGAAAAGTCCGGTTGTGTGTACACGGCATTACTTAACCACTTTCAGACCGGACCATTTTGCTGGCTTAAGACCAGACCACTTTTTGCAATTGCTTTAACTGACAATTGCGCAGTCGTGCGACATGGCTTCCAAACAAAATTGACGTCTTTTTTTTCCCCCACAAATAGAGCTTTCTTTTGGTGGTATTGGATCACCCCTGCGGTTTTTATTTTTTGCGCTATAAACAAAAATAGAGTGACAATGTTGAAAAAAACGCATTATTTTGAACTTTTTGTTATAATAAATATCCCCCAAAAATATATAAAAAAACATTTTTTTCCCTCAGTTTAGGCCGATACGTATTCTACATATTTTTGGTAAAAAAAATGCGATAAACGATTATTGATTGGTTTGCGCAAAAGTTATAGCATTTACAAAATAGGGGATAGTTTTATGCCATTTTTATTAATCTTTTTTTTTTTTTACTAGTAATGGTGGCGATCAGCGATTTTTATTGTGACTGCCACAATATGGCGGACACATCGGACATTTTTGACACATTTTTGGGACCATTGTCATTTACATAGCAATCAGTGCTATACAAATGCAGTGATTCCTGTGTAAATGACACTGGCAGTGAAGGGGTTAATCAGGGGGTGGCAGTGTAGGGGGTTAAGTGTTCCTAGGGGTGTGTTACTAACTGTGGGGGGGGGGGGGCTGGGCTTTGTGTTAGTGAACACTGATCTCTGCTCCAATCACATGGAGCAGAGATCAGCGTCGCTTGTTGCTAGGCAGAACAGGGAGATGCTGTTTACAACGGCATCTCCCCGTTCAGCCTCCCCGTGGGACGATCGCGGGTATCCGCGGACTGATCTGGGGGTGTCATTAAGATTTCATTGACACTCCCAGCAGTCCGCATAGGGCAGTGTGAACTGCCGGCGGGAGGCATGCGATGCGGGAAAACGCTGCGGATTCGCGGCGTTCCCGCATCGCTACGGTGTGAACCTAGCCTTAAAACTGAAATGGAAGGAATTTATTTATTTGATTATTTTTGTTGCCTTGCTCTGGATCATCTGTGTATATAAGATTGTATGATTTTTATATTTTATTGATTGAACTGGATGGGACTTGTGTCTTTTTTTCACAAGACTAACCATGTAACTATGAAAAAATGTCCTGGTAATACAAGGGTGTACCCATATGGTAAGATGAATCAAGGTTCATCACTAATAAGTAATCAAGCTCAAAGAAAAAAAAATAAATAAAAAATAAATAAATAAAAAAAAAAAAAAATACCTAGCACTTAATTGGTTGATTGCCATGAATAATGATTCATCTTATTTACTAAGCTCATTGAAAGTTCACTTTGGTAAGTGAACAGTAACTACTTCTTTAGTAAATCAACCTCATCATCGCTGGGGGAAAAAAAAAAAAGAAAAGAAAAAAAGAAATAAGAAAGAAAAGAAACAGAAGACCCGATCCGAGGTTCTGACCTTGGCAAACATAATCTAAACCTTGCTGGAAAGACTCCATGTAAAACTTGCACACAAAATAGAAAGCAGGTGTTTGAGAAGAGTTCAAACAATCTTTTCATTGAGCAGTGTATCAGTCAGTGGACTTGCATGGCTCCTGGATGCATATCTATAAAAAATGTACAATGTTTAGAAACACCTGGGGACATTACTCCATCTTGTGTTTTCTGGAAAGGTCAAGGTTGAGAGTAACCTGCTGTTAGCCATTACCCTGAAGGAACTGATGAAAATCTTACAATAACTTGTCTCATAAAGATAGGGAAATACCAGAGCAGATTAATAACTAGTTACAGGCAGGCAATGTATTGAGTTTAAGGCTTGTGTTACAATTAACATTTCACTGTGCGGGTCAGGCAGTATCTAATCATAGCGAGCGAATAGAGCCAAATAATGAGATTACATCTGTGCTACGGCTTACTTAGAGCCACATGGAAAACAACTGCAAATTTTCTAGGGCCCATTTTAAGGATGAAAGCTAACGCATGATTGGTCAGTACAGGTAACTACTCACATTGTCTACTCTAGTTTTTACATGTGTTTCACTGATTGTACTATTAGAATAATATTCACTTCTCCTCTCACTTTTTCTCTCTCACCCTCTCTTCCCTCTTTGCCTCTTTCTCTTCTTCACCCCCCCCCCCCCCCTCCCTCGTCTCTCTCTCCCCCTCCCCCTCTATTCATTTTCCTCTCTCCCCCTTCCCCTCTTCCTTTCCTCCTTTTCTCAATCTGCTCCTCTCCTTTCTCTCTCTCTCTCTCTTTTTTATCTCCCTTTTCCATTTTCCCATTCTATCAAGGCTTTCTTCTCTATTTTTAGATATGTTTCAGTGATTGCGTTCTCCTCTCCCTCTCTTTCATCCTCCCTCTCTTTCTCTCTCTCTCTCTCTATCCCCCTCACCTGATCTCTTGCCCCTTCTCCCTCCTACTCTTTCCCTCTCTCCCCCTCGCCTGATCTCTCTCCCCCTCTCCCTCTCCATGTGACACTCTCCCTCCCCCCTCTATCTCTCTCCCTTTACATCTCTCCCTCTCCTGCTATCTCCCTCTCCCTGTCTCTCTCTCCCCTTCCCACTATCCCTCTACCTCTTTCCCTCTATCTTGTTCTCCCTCTCCTGCTATACCTCCCCCTCTCTCTTTCTCACACTCCCCCTCTCTCCCCCCCCCCCCCCCCTCTCCCCATTACCTTATCTTTCTCTCCTCTCTCTCTCTCCCTCATTCTCTCCCTCTCCCTATCTCTTCCCCCTTTCCCCCTCTCCTGCTATCTCCCACTTCCCCTTCTCTCTCTCCCTTGCCCTGACTCTCTCTCTCTTCCTTTTCCCTGTCTCTCTCTCTCTTCCCTTTCCCCTGTCTCTCTCTCTCTTCCCTTTTCCCTGTCTCTCTCTCTCTCTCTCTCTCTCTCTCTCTTCCTTGTCCCTGTCTCTCTCTCTCTCTTCCCTTTTCCCTGTCTCTCTCTCTCTCTCTTCCCTTGTCCCTGTCTCTCTCTCTCTCTCTTCCCTTTACCCTCTCTCTCTCTCTCTTCCCTTGTCCCTGTCTCTCTCTCTCTCTCTCTCTCTCTCTTTTCCCCTCTCCCCATCTCTCCCCCCTTCCCCTGACTCTCTCTCTCTCTTCCCCTATCCCTGTCTCTCTCTTCCCCTTTCCCTGCCTCTCTCCCCCTTCCCCTTTCCCTGACTCTCTCTCTTTCCTGACTCTCTCTCTTCCCCTTTCCCTGTCTCTCTCTTCCCCTTTCCCTGCCTCTCTCCCCCTTCCCCTTTCCCTGACTCTCTCTCTTCCCCTGTCTCTCTCTCTCTTTCCCCTCTCCCCGTCTCTCTCTCTTCCCCTCTCCCCATCTCTCTCCCCCTTCCCCTGACTCTCTCTCTCTTCCCCTTTCCCTGTCTCTCTCCCTCTTCCCTTTTTCCTGTCTCTCTCCCTCTTCCCCTTTCTCTCCCCTCCCTCTCTTTCTCACACTCCCCCTCTCTCCCCCTTTCCCTATCTCTCCCCCCTAGGGTTGCCACCTCATCCCTTTAAAACTGAACACATATTAATTACACAGGCTCTGTGGCCGATAAGGTGGTCATTAAACTAACTTTGTGCCTTCTCTGCATTAAATTAGCCTCAGAGCCTGCTTAATTCATATGTGTTTGGGTTTAAAGGGATTAGGTGGCAACCCTACCCCCCCTTCTCTCCCTTTACCTCTTTCCGCCATCTCTCTCCCCTTTCCTGGTATCTCTCCACCTTTTTTCTTTCTCACACTCCCCCCTCTCCCTTTTTTTCCCTATGTTTCTCTCTCTCCTGCTATCTCTCCCCCTCTCTCTTTCTCACACTCTCCTCTCTCTCCTCCTCCCCTTTCTCTACCCCCCCCCTTTTTCTCCCTATTTTTCTCTCTCTCCTGCTATCTCTACCCCATCCCCCTTTTTCTCCCTATTTGCACTATCTCTCTCCCACTATCCCACCCTCTCTCTCTCCTCCCTCAGTCTCTCCACTCAGTCTCTCTCTCTCCTGCTATTTCTTCCCTCCCCTTTCTCCCCCACTCTCTCACACTCCCCCCTATCTCCTCCTCTCCCTCTCTCTATTTCTCCCCCACACTCTCCCCCCCTCTCTCTCACGCTCCCCCTCTCTCCTCCTCTTTCTATCTCTCCCCCTCCCCCCCTCTCTCTCACATTCCCCCCTCTCCTCCTCTCCCTCTCTCTATTTTTCCCCACTCTCTCCCCCCTCTCTCTCACACTCCCCCCCCTCTCCTCCTCTCCCTCTCTCTATTTTTCCCCACTCTCTCCCCCCTCTCTCTCACTCTCCCCCCCCTCTCTCCTCTCCCTCTCTCTGTTTCTCCCCACTCTCTCCCACTCTCTCTCTCACACTCCCCCATCTCTCTTCCTCTTCCTCTCTCTACCCCCTCTCCTTTCTCTCTCTATTTCTCCCACCTCTCTCCCTTCTCTCCTCCTCTCCCTCTCTCTATTTATCCCCCTCTCTCTCTCCCCCTCTCCCTAACACTCCCCTCTCTTCCTCTCTCTACTTCTCCACCCTCTCTCTCAAACTCCCCCCTCCTCTCCCCTCTCTCTTTTACTCCCCACTGTCTTCCCCCTCTCTCTCAAACTCCCTCCTCTCTCCTCCTCTTCCTCTCTCTATCCCCCCTCTCCTCCTCTTCCTCCCCCCTCTCTCTCCCCCCTTTCTCTATTTCTCCCCCTCTCTCTCCTCCCCCTCTCTCTCCCCCTTTCTATATTTCTCCCTCCTCTCTCTCCTCCCCCCTCTCTCTACCCCCTCTCTCCCCCTCTCTCCTCCCCCTCTCTCTCCCCCCTTTCTTTATCCCCCCTCTCTCCCCCCCCTTTCTCTATTCCTCTCCCCTCTCTCTATCTCTCTCCTCCCCCCTCCCCCATCACACTCCCCCCTCTCTCCTCTCCCTCTCTCTATTTCTCCCTCTCCCCTCTTCGCCCCCTCTCTCTCTCTCTCTCTCCCTCCCTCTCTCTCACTCCCTTTCTCTCTCTCTCTCTCTCTCTCTCTCTCTCTCATGCCTTTTTAGAGAGAGGGGGTCATATCAGCATCAGTTTACCATCATTAGAGCCTGTATCTACACAACTTTGCCACTATAAGCAACAGCCCCTCTGATAGGATCATCTCTTTAAAAAAATTCTTGTGTTGGAATGCACTGAAGATATGACTCTTATCAGTCTGATGCTGGCATGGGAAAACAAAAGGAACACAGAGAGGAAATGACAGCATAACTACATAGTTCTACTAGGAAGAACACTACAGTACACAAGAATAATACCATCTTGATGCAGAACTGGTAATCACTGTATATTATATGAGAATGGTTGTTTCATCTAGGTATTAACATTGTGCTAACGCGTTTTTCTCCGGGTCCTAAGGCTCAATGTACATGGGACATTTTTTCCAACCTCTCCTGAACGATTTAACTTGACAGATAAAAATCCACGTTTAAAACGTCAGTTTTGCCGCGTTTACATGCCACGTTTAGCCGTGTTTGCATTTAGAAGGGTTTGAAATTTTTTTTTTTTAAATAGCCAAAAATGGAAAAACTTATGTGAACGAACGCCGATACCACGTTTAGCTGCGTTTAGCGGCTGAAACGTCGGAAACTTTGGCGTCTGAAGTCATTTTCATGCCTTCAAAGAAAAGCCTCTAAACGCAACTGCCTAAAAATGACATTAAATGACCCTGTGTACATGTACACATAAGATAACATTGGATGAGTTCAGGAGCAGCTGAAAAAAGCAGCTAACTGCCTCTGAACGTCCGTTTACCAGCAGCCGTGTACATGAGACCTACCTTGGCAAATATACTGTTCACTTTGCAAGAAAATTTGCACTTTGCAAGAGAAATCTCCCTTGGCTTATTGAATGAAGTGAAGCTCTGCTGACTTCCATCATCCATTAACCAGTTGCCGACCAGCGCACGCCGATGTACGTCGGCAGAATGGTACGGGCAGGCAAATGGGCGTACCTGTACGTCCCTTTAAATTTGCTGCCCTGCCATCGGGAGCACGCCAGCGGCGGCGTGCTCCCGCGCTGGTCGGGACCCCCGTGAGTCCGGTCGCGGGACCCGCGGACTCGATCGCCGCGGGCATACCCGCGATCGTCTCACGGATCGGCCGAATGAAGAAATTCCATTGTAAACAGCATTTCTCCATTCTGCCTAGCAACTAGTGACGCTGATCTCTGCTCCATGTGATTGGAGCAGAGATCAGTGTTCACTAAATTAAAGCCCAGCCCCCAACAGTTAGTAACACACCCCTAGGAACACTTAACCCCTACACTGCCACCCACTGGTTAACCCCTTCACTGTCAGTGTCATTTACACAGGAATCACTGCATTTATATAGCAGTGATTACGGTATAAATGACAATGGTCCCAAAAATGTATCAAAAATGTCAGATGTGTCCGCCATAATGTCGCAGTCACAATAAAAATCGCTGATCGTCGCCATTGCTAGTAAAAAAAAAATATTAATAAAAATGCCATAAAACTATCCCCTATTTTGTAAACGCTATAACTTTTGCGCAAACCAATCAATATAC
The DNA here is from genome assembly GCF_037356315.1 of Lithobates pipiens. Taxonomy (NCBI): domain Eukaryota; kingdom Metazoa; phylum Chordata; class Amphibia; order Anura; family Ranidae; genus Lithobates; species Lithobates pipiens. Next base: position 5,661,576 of record NW_027507892.1, on the reverse strand, counting down.
GCTTATTGCGATTTTTTTTACCAAAAATATGTATCAGTTGGCCTAAACTGAGGGAAAAAATTTTTTTTTTAGATATTTTTGGGGGATATTTATTATAACACAAAGTAAAAAATAATGCGTTTTTTTCAAAATTGTAGCTCTATTTTTGTTTATAGCACAAAAAATAAAAACCGCGGAGGTGATAAAATACCACCAAAAGAAAGCTCTATTTGTGGGAAAAAAAGGACTTCAATTTTGTTTGGGAGCCACGTCGCACAACCACGCAATTGTCAGTTAAAGCGACGCAGTGCCAAATCGCAAAAAGTGGTCTGGTCTTTGACCAGCAAAATGGTCTGGTCTGTAAGTGGTTAATGTGTGCCCAATAACTACTCAGAGAAAAGCAGCCTTTTTGCCTCTGTTGCCTACAGGCTTATACCTATTGTGCCTAACTGTAAATCTGATATCATCTCTAATTTGCTTGATATGAGATATTAACAGGCACGTTTAGTTTGCAAATTCAGACCAAGGAGGCCAAAGATGAGTTAGCAGACAGCTAATACATTGACAGCACTGATATACAAACATGCAACAGGGTATCCTTTGGCTCTCAGCAAACATGCTTCTCAACCTAAACCCTGGTATATTCTGAACTCTAGTAGTCCTTACAAAATCTTACATCTGAATTACAGGTTACTTCTAAGCCCTTGTACACACATTCTGACAACCAAATCCGTTGGATTTTGTCCGACGGATTTTTTCCGACGGATTTTGTCCGATGGATTTTGTCCGAAACTGTTGCATACACACGGTCGGACAAAGTTGTCGGAAAATCCGATCGTTCAGAACGTGATGACATTATTTTTCATTACGACGGGACTACGTTCAGGCTAGTAGCCAATAGATTTGGTCTAGGAATTTGATCTGAGCATGCGTGGCACTTTGTCCGATTGGAATTCTCTACAAACAATAGGACAAAGTCCGATCGGATCATGTTCTCAGAAAATCTAATAGCCCTGCTGTAAAACTTTGTTGGTTGGATACTCCGACGAAAACAGTCCGATGCAGCCCACACACAGACGGATTATCCAACAACACGGTCCGAACAGACATTTTCCGTCGGAATGTACGACCGTGTGTACAAGGGCTAATAAGTTACACAATCTGCATAGCATGCCTGGAATAGGGAAAGTCAGCTCTCTGAACCAATCAGCATTGGCGTAGCATCAGGGGTCTCAGGGGTTGCAATTGTGACCCCGCCCCTAGCTCCAGGGGGCCCGAAGCTCTGTTCCCTGCTGTTGTATCATATTTGATTTCCTCCACAAAATCCCAGAGCTGGAGTCCAGCTCCAATCTGCCTTGTGTCCCCCAGTACCCCAGCCAAGTTCTATAATCCAGTAATCAGCTTCCAGTTGTTTGCCCTCTCCCCAGTCCACACCCTTCCTCTGCTAACATTGACTGGGGACATGCCATTACTAGGATGGGGGGAGGGGGCAAGGTCATGTCATTACTAGTATGGGGGGAGGCAAGGCCATGCCATTAATAGGTTGGGAGGCTCATCGCGGCCATTTACCACATGATCTCTCCGTCAAATGACGGAGTGATCACTTGTAAACAAACCTCCCTCCCCTCTCTGTACTGATCGGTACAGCAGAGGGGGAAGAGATCGGTGTCAGCAGTGCTGTGGGCTGGATCTGCAGTGCCCACAGTGCTGCTCACCGAAAATTAACCCCTCAATTCCCTGCTAATACTCTGCAATACCCAGAAATGTCCTGACAATACTCTGCAATACCCTGACAATACTCTGTAATGCCCTGACAATACTCTGCAATACCCAATACACTGCCAATACTCTGCAATACCCAGCAATAATATGCAATACCCAATACCCTGACAATACTCTGCAATACCCTGACAATACTCTGCAATACCCAATACACTGCCAATACTCTGCAATACCCAGCAATAATATGCAATACTCTGCAATACCCTGCCAATACTCTGCCATTTTTTTATTTTTATTTCAGGCTTCCCAGCCTAGAAGTGAGATGTGGGGTCTCACTGTAAAGAGGACCTTTCATGCCATATTCCTATTACAAGGGATGTTTACATTCCTTGTAATAGGAATAAAAGTGATCAAAAAATTTATTTTTGGGGAAAAAAGTGTCAAACTAAAATAAATAAAGTAAAACGAACAATAAAAAAAGAAAAAATTTTAAGCGCCCCTGTCCCCATGTGCTCGCATGCATAAGCGAACACATACGTAAGTCCCGCCGACATATGAAAACGGTGTTCAAACTACACATGTGAGGTATCGCTGCGAACGTTAGAGTGAGAGCAATAATTTTGGCCCTAGACCTCCTCTGTAACTCCAAACATGTAACCAGTAAAAAAATGTAAAGTGTCACCTATGGGGATTTTTAAGTAGCAACGTTTGGCGCCATTCCACGAGCGTGTGCAATTTTGAAGTGTGACATGTTAGATATCTATTTACTCAGCGTAACTTCATCTTTCACGTTATGAAAAAACATTGAGCTAACACTTACTGTTTTTTTTTTTTTTTTAAAGCACTGTTACTGTTTTTTTTTCCAAAAAAAACACATTCGAAAAATTGCTGCGCATGATAAAAAGTTGCAATGACCACCATTGTATTCTCTAGGGTCTTTGCTAAAAAAACATTATAATGTTTTTGGGTTCTATGTAATTTTCTAGCAAATAAATTATGATTTTTACATGTAGGAGAGAAATGTCAGAATTGGCCTGGGTGCTCCAGAACGCCTGATGGTGCTCCCTGCATGTTGGGCCTCTGTATGTGGCCACGCTGTGTAAAAGTCTCACACATGTGGTATCGCCGTACTCGAGAGTAATAGCAGAATGTGTTTTGGGGTGTAATTTGTGGTATGCATATGCTGTGTGTGAGAAATAACCTGATAATATGACAATTTTGTGGGGGAAAAAAGGAAAAAAAATCTTGATTTTGCGAAGAATTGTAGGAAAAAATGACAACTTCAAAAAACTCATCATGCCTCTTACTAAATACCTTGGAATGTCTTCTTTCCAAAAAAAGGTAATTTGGGGGGTATTTGTACTTTTATGGCATGTTAGGGTCTCAAGAAATGAGATAGGCCGTCAGTACTTCAGGTGTGATCAATTTTCAGATATTGGCACCATAGCTTGTGGACTCTATAACTTTCTCAAAGACCAAATAATATCCACCAATTTGTACTTATTTTTACCAAAGAAAATTACTAATCTGCTAAATGTTATAACAGAAACGAAGAAAAAATCAAAAAAAAAAGTATCTTTAAATTTTGGCCAAAATTTATGAAGAAAAATTACTAATCTGCTAAATTTTATAACAGAAACGAAGAAAAATTCATTTTTTTACAGAATTTTCGGTCTTTTTTCTTTTATAGCACAAAAAAAAAAAAACAGCGGTGATTAAATACCACCAAAAGAAAGCTCTATTTGTCTGAAAAAAAAGAACAAAAATTTCATGTGGGTACAGTGTTTCATGACTGAGTAATTGTCATTCAAATTGTGAGAGCACCGAAAGCTGAAAATTGGTCTGGTTATTAAGGGTGTTTAAGTGCCCAGTGGTCAAGTGGTTAAAGTTTTGCCATAATATGTGCAATGCCCTTCTGTTCAGCTTTCCCCTGGAAACTGTGACTGGACAAAGCACTTCTCACTGGTGTGATGCATTTTTGATGTGTTTTGATTAGTTTTTTGCCAGGATTTCCATTCATTTTTAATGAAGAGGTGCTTTTTTGGAGGCATTTTTTTGCACATCATCCATGCACCAAGAATGCAGTAAGCATGACTTTTAAAGGCCCTTTTACACTGATCAGTTTTTGATCAATGTTTCAGTTAGTGCTGCATGAGTCTGGCTAAAATGAGAATCACAATTTTTTTGCTTTGAAGATAGATGACGATTCTCTCACGTTTCTCGCGGCGTAACATTATCTTTCGCATTAAAAAAAAAAAATTGGCCTAACTTTACTGTTTCGTATTTTTTTTTTTTTCATTGAAGTGTATTTTTTCCCCCAAAAATTGTGTTTGAAAGGCCGCTGGGCAAATATAGTGGGACATAAAATATTGCACCAATTGATATTTTATTGCCTAGGGTCTCTGCTAAAATATATATACTGTTTGGGGGTTCCAAGTAATTTTCTAGCAAAAAATATTGATTTTAACTCAAGAAATAAGTGTCAGAAAAAGATTCATGCCACGTACACATGATCAGAATTCTCATAGGAAAAAGCTTGTCGGAATTCTGACAGAATTTCGCTCAAACTGTCTTGCCTACACACGGCCACACCAAATTCCGATGGTCAATAACACTGCGACACACAACACGTTTCAACGGCACTATAAAAGGGAAGTTTAATGCTTCCGAGCATACGTTGAATTGTTTCCGAGCATTCGTCGGAATTTTGCGTGTCGGAATTGCATACACATGATCGAAAAATCTGATAGAAAGGTTTTCCGTTGGAAAAATTAAGAACAGGCTCTCAATCTAAAGACCGTCGGAAATGCTGACAGAAAAAGACCAATGGGCATACACACGGTCGGAAAATCCGATGAAAAGCTCCCATTGGACTTTAAGTGGTTAAACCTCCTGCATTTACATGTTGTTAAAAACTTGGCAGACTGCCTGAATTTTGTTTTTTACACACACAAGTTTATCCCTTTGATCTAAGAAGGAAGAGTAATGCCGGCCATACATGGTTAAGAATTTCCGTATGAATTTCGCACCATTAGTGGGCTGCAGCAATGGCCGATTTTCATGCAGCAATCAAATTTGAGGAATTGGACATGTTGGAAATTTTTGGAAAAACTAACGATTTTCTAATCAATGATGGGAGAATCGTGCGAGAAATGTAATAAGAAAAAAAATGCGAATGTGCAAGAAAAGAACATTTACGGAGAGAAAAGAAGATTCCCGGCCACAAAAATTATTAACATGAGGTGAAATTGAAGGCTTGGTCGGCTGAATTTTGAAAATCAACGGTGACACCATTGGATCACAAAAAAAAAACGAACTTTCTAATTTTGAAAAGAAAATTTGTTTGAAATTTGATCATGTATGGTCTTCTTTAGTTACAATGTTTCATGTTAAAAACTTGGCAGACTGCCTGGAGGTTTGACAGCTGAGTGCTCAGATAAGTCCCTCCACTTGTTTTATGAAAGAATTGGCAAACTCTGCAATAGAGACCGTGAGAGGGGTTGAATCGAGATCTCGATTTTTTTAAAGATTAATTGTGCAGCTCTAGTTTCAGTTAAAAAAAAGTGGAAGAAAAATGCATGAAAAATGCATCCTTTTTATTCCTATGGAACGCTTTGCATTGGTTCGTTGTGTTTCAGTTCCATTTTTAAAAGTCCTGCTTGCTGCATTTTTGGTGCATGTTTAATGTGGTAAAGAAAACTGTACCAAAAGCGCTGTACCTCTCTATTGAAATGAATGGAAACCGCAAAAAATCCTCAAAAAACATGAAAAATGGATTGACTTTCCTAAGTCACATCGGAATTAGAATACAAAAAGACAAGGGCTGGCTACCTAGAGCACTGCCTAAAAGGACCAGACTGAATGAAGGATAAAATCCAGTCCTTTTAGGCAGTGCTCTAGATAGCCAGCCCGCATCTTTTTGCATCAAAAATGCAACGTACCTGCATGAAGTGCTTTGTCCAGTCGCATGTTCATGGGAAAAATTTCACAATTTACAAAAGAGCAGTGTGAATGCAGCCTAAAAACGAGACGCAAAGGATCAGTGTGAAGAGTTCCATAGGATTTAAAGGGATTAATTTTTCATGCATTTTTCTTCTGCTTTTTTTAGCTGAAAAACGGATCAAAAAACTCCCAATATAAGGAATGAATTTAAAAAAGTAATTAATTCAATTAATGCAAAACACATAACAGGTTAAAACAAATATAGCTAATCTTCCAAAATAACTTCCGTAATGCCAGTCGTTTCAGAACATCAAATTTACAAAACAAATCCAAATATTAAAAAATATTTAAAAAAACAAATCGTTCTAACATAACGAAATGATTAACTTAACAAATGAATCCAAAACTAAATACATTTTTCCTTTGTGTATATCTTTAGACCACCCTCCCCTCTGTTGCTCTTTTGCCTTCTTTTTCTGGTCTTCTTTGGGGTCCATTGTCTTCTTTCTTTAGCCATTAGTAAGCCATTGACAATAAACCTTCTATGTACCATTGTTTCTACATCCAGTTCACATTATATTGAACACTGCACATGTGCCACAGTCAATGTACACGTTTAACAAAATGTCCAAAAAGGTTGAAGAAGGGACATACAACGTTTCTTCTGGCATAAAACTCTACCTGCACGTTAAACCTTAAAGTAGAACTACATGCAAAACTTTTTTTTTCAATTTGGACAGAGCAAGGGAGGGTTATAATTCCTGTAAGATTTTTTTCGCCATCTGCGTCCCTTTATGGAGATTTCCCTTCACTTCCTGTCCCATAGCCAAACAGGAAGTGAGAGGAAATCCCTGTAAATTAAGGAAATTGCTTTGGGAACCCCAGGTCACCAGAACTAGTGTCCCCATTGGTAGATTTCATTACTTTTCTGGAGACAACCCAAAATGTGGGATTTTCTTTTTCTTTTACTTTCACTTTCACTGATAATGGTAAACAGGGCAAATAGAGAGGGTGAATCTCCCTAATGAGAAAAAAAAAAATATTTAGGAAAAACCTCTATTGAGAATCAGGCTGGAAACCTGTGATAGACTCACCCCGGTGACAACAAGTCTGAACTGTAGTGAAATCCTGATTAATCATAACAATGCTAAGGAGGCCACGGAGTCACATTGGCTGCTTTAAGGGAATAGTTAATTAGCGCTTGCTAATTCTGTTTCTGGTTACAGTTGTATTGTTAGAGTAATATGAGCAGGAGAGAGGAACTTCTTACTGTATATAAGACTTGTATTTTGGTTCTAATAAAATTAGTCCATGTTCAGCAACTAAACAAGTATCGTCTTGTTTTGTGCTTGTGAGCGGTTGGAATATCTGATATCTATATTCAGACTGGGAGGAAGTGGTATATGACGAAAGCACTCAGCGGAGTGTAGGGACATTTCGTTACAAAACCCATGCCACATCTCATTAATAGAAATTTGCAAAAGGGAGATGCCCCCGGTATTGTACGGGCATGGGAAGTAAACCAGAACATACCGAGAGTGTAGTACAGTAAAAAAGTATAACATTTATTTGAAGTACATATAGCTGTATTACACGTATGACTATATGTACTTGAAATTCATTTTGTACTTTTTTACTGTACTACACTCTCTATATGTTCTGGTTTACTTCCTATGCCCGTACAATCGCGGGGGGCATCTTCCTTTTGTAAATCTCTCTAATGAGGGGCACAGACAGCAATAAAAACCTAACAAGCATTCTAATCCCTCTGCATTCTATCCAAAACTAAAAAAAACAAGTTGTGCCTTTAGCTATACTTAAAATTTTTTGCACTTAAAACACCTGAGCCTTCTGATTCAGGTTTTCAAGAGTCCAGTTTTCCCACAGAAAAATGTAAAAATCTTACTTTTTAGACTACAAGTTTGCTTTTCATCTAAAGCCGCGTACACAGGATCAGAATATAGGACACAAGATTGTCCGTTTTTTGTTGCATGCTAATCTCATATCGAAAACCAATAGGTTACTAAAGTTACGAAAATTCTTGTATGACAAAATACAACTTTGGGAATGATGTAATCTGTTGTATTGTATCCTTTAGTTTCCGAGCATGATTGGTCTTGGTCTTCTGATTTTTTTTGGAATAATATTGTACTTACTAAAGAAAGTCATTCGCTCTGCTATCATCCGAGAAAATCTTTTGTGCTTGTCCCTTCGAAAATTGTTGGAGGAACTGTTGTGATAGGCTCTCGATAGTACTAACTATCGTACGATTACTCTGATTTTCTGATTGTGTGTATTAGGCATTAGTTCTAGAATTTTGTAAGATTAGTTAGAGAAAACATTTACTGTACTTCTAACTGACATGTAAGGACATAGGTATGCCTTTTAGGGCTTTGTGTATGTCAAAAGACTTTAAGGGCTTTTGGTTTCTCATAATGCTAACAGCATAGGTAATTTTAGTGCAGAAAATCATAGCAATAGCAATAACAAAATACTAACTGTAATCAAGACTATTTGTTAGTGATTCCCTCTGTTTTCAAGTTTTAATACATTGGATTACATTTTCTGCCCACATTTAGACTTTTCTTAACACCTAGTTATTTTCTAGTTTATGGTAACCCATCCAAGCTAAAGGGTAAGTACATTACGAATGATATGGATCATACAAACATTTGAACATATTTATTCCATTTTGGTTAAGCCAACAAAAAATTCTCAACATACATCTTATGCTTAGTGACTGTATAGGGAGCATGACATTGATATCCACAGCCACAATGAGTAGACCATTAACCACCCCATTGTGTTCCACCTTGTTAGGGAAACATGCAATAAATATGATGGTGTAGGGTGGGCTGGAAGATGGTTGACCTCAATGGCTTTGTATGGATTAGGCCTTTGTTTGTGAAATCTAATTTAATGATGGTCCTTCATATCTACAAAGTTGGTTTCATTTCCTTTTTTCCTGCTGGATCTAAGGATTATTCGTATTTGTTTTTTTTTTTCTTTTTCCCTGTGTGTCTGTTTTTATGATTGTTCTCCTATTGGATATGCACCATTGTCAACTGTGGGTCTGCTTCCCTGTAGAGGTCCATAGTATCCATTCAATCGGGGTCTGAAAAGTCAAAATTTAATTTGTTCCCAAAGCTTCTCATCATTTTTAAATAAGAACGAAGAACAGCGACAGCCATTTCTTGAGACGGTTCTTCTTTATAAAGGGCACTTGTGATGTATATGTAATGCATGAAAAAGTTATAGACAGGCATTGTTGTGTTATGTGGAGTGCTCTTATCTCATCTGATACTTATGGCAGTTTTCCATGTTGATCAAAGACACCTATTAATATATGCACCCCTTTACATGAAAAAGTATGCTAGAGGTCTGTGGAAGTCCTTGAACCTCCGAACAATATAACACCATGTACACCTTTCTCTGTCTCTTTTTAACTTGTCTAACACTTGGTGGAACGAGGGTCTATGTTACGAAGAACCAGTCATTCTTTTGTGCAAGTTTTTCTGATTAAAGAATGGATTCCCGCATTGAATGGTGTTCAATGCTGATCTGAAACACCTATTGCCAACATGAATTCTTAAAATAAAATAAAAAACTTATGATTAGTTGAAGCGCTCTCGTTTTTATTCTTCCTTTTTTTTTTTTTGGAACATAGAAGGGGGCTAATACAAAAGTTTTTAGATCTAATTAAGTTTGGTCCATGAAACAATTTGCATTTCTGATCTATGAATCAACCAGATAGGGCCTTTGAAGTAAAAATTGAAATATATTTTGTATTCTACAATGCCTTAAAAGTAATGACAAAAACTCTACTTAAAGGCATTTGAGAGTTTTCTTATTAAAGGCATATATAAACAAAAGAAGTCTATTCAAATACTGTCAGTTTTTACTGGAATGTAGACATTCTCAACTGGGGTTCCATGGAACCCTATGGTTCCTCCAGAAATTTCTAGGGGTTCCTTGAGCAGGGGCTAAATGACCTCCCATTTAATGGTGCCTGCATAATTCCAGGGCCAACACCATTTGGTAACAGCAGCATTAAACCAATGATCTTTTTGGCTATCTATAAGAGGGGCATTCTGCTCACAATGTAAGTGAGCAATTTTACCACTGACCCCCCCCCCCCCCATAAATTCTTTCCCCAAAAACGATTTCAAGAGTTCCTCTAGGGCAGCCTTTCTTAACCTCTTCAAAATAGAGAAACCCTTGAAATAACTTTTTAGGTCTCATGGAGCCCCTGCTAAAAAATGACTATATCTACAACTCATCATACATTAGTGTGATGGTCAGTGGGAAGAATACTCCTTACATTTGAGGTTATTGGAAAGAATGACCCTCTTACAGACGCAATGGTGTGCGTGGGAACTTATCTAAGGGGCAGAAAAGGTTCAGTGCTCAAGAAACCTATAGCAACCTCTCGAGGAACAATAGGATTCCATTAAACCTTGCTTGAGGAACCCCGCTCTAGGGTATAAAAGGATTAGAAAGGCTGTTTTTGACTGTCCGTGGAAAAACCCTTGCTGGAAATGTAGGAGCTCCTGTACTTACTAAAAAGGGTTTGTGCTCTTGGGAGTATTATGTAAGACTAATGCCGCGTACACACGATCGGACATTCCGACAACAAAATCCATGGGATTTTTTTCCCGACGGATGTTGGCTCAAACTTGTCTTGCATAAACATGGTCACACAATGTTGTCGGAAATTCTGAACGCCAAGAACGCGATGACGTACGACGTGCTAAAAAAATTGAAGTTCAATAGCCAATGCGGCTCTTCTGCTTGATTCCGAGCATGCGTAGAACTTTGTGCTTCAGAATTGTGTACACACAATCGGAATTTCCGACAACATATTTTGTTGTCGTTAAATTTGAGATTCAGAATTTCCAACAAAAAGCTCCCATCGAACATTTTCCATTGGAAAATCAGACCGTGTGTACGCGGCATAAGTCACAATATATGGTACCTCTAAATTGGTAAACTACAGTATCGTATGACCAAGGCCTTTATTGCGTTACAAATATATGCATTGAGTGTGAATATACTATTATAATTCTATTCTAAGAAAAGCTTAGTAGAATATTGACTTGGGATATCACATGGTTGTCAGTTAAAGTCAATAAAGAATTTTACTTTATTAAAGCAGAATGAACTATACATAGTTTTTTTTCCTTCTTCTGGATCAGGGTTAAGGTTTTGAGGATACAATGAGGTTAATTTGAGGTTGAGTTACTAAAACTAGAGAGTGCAAAATCTAGTGCAGCATTGCATAGAAACAAATAGTTTTCCAGTTTTGTTTTTGTCAAAGATTAAAGTGATTGAAAACCATCACCTTAAATGAAAGCTAAAACATTTTTGTTCAGATATTTAAAAAAAAAAATTATAATTTTCTAATATATATTATTATGTCACCTTGTCATTTTTGTCAACTTTCAATGAATACATTTTTGATTGTGAAAAAACAAACAAAAAAAAATTAATTTTTTTATAAGTGACCACATTCCCTCTATTCTCAGCTGCATAAGAACTGGGGCGAGGAGAAGCAGCAGCACACTGAGCTTCCCAGTGAATGGCTGTGCAGCAAAGGAATGTCAGAAGAAGTCTGCTCATTGGAGGAGAGCATACTTAGTTCCTAGCATAGCTAGAGGACTGACCATGTGTGCTCTCCTGCTTAGTGTGGTCAGTTTTTAATAGGAAAGCATAGGGACTGGCAGGAACACCAGGGACTTCACATAAAGGAAGCAATACAAAGAGAACAGGAGACTTTCTTCTTATACAAGTACATGGTACAGCAGGCACATATCAGGAATAAGAAGTGTAGGGGTAACAAACGCTTTAATTGAACAAGCTGAAGTAAGTTAGAAGCTGATTGGCCACCGTGTACAGCTGCACCAGATTTTGTACTCTTCAGTTTTTGTAAATCAACCCCAGTGTTTTTTGTATAGGTCAAATTATGTCATATACATCAATATCACATAATGTAGACAATTTTGGGACAGTCATATTATAATTAGGATATGTGATGGGTACAAACCAGCAGAACCATTTTAAACAAAAGAAAACTATAATCATGGCTAATTTTTGATGATTTCACATTATTCTCTGGCTCTTCTGCTACTACTGCAGAAACGAGCAGATGCCCCAATTCACTGCTTATGATGACACGAAATGAAGAGCAGCTTCGCATCTCAAGCAAAATGTGGACCTTCAATATTGTTAAAAAAATAAAATAAAAAAAAAGAAGGCATTCTTCTGGTATATATGCTTCCCAAGTCTAAGGCACTTAGGTGGTTGATTAGACCATTTTAGACACGATTCACTGAAATTTTATGTCTTGTCTGAAACAGAAAGGATTCCCATTATTTACGTGTGAGTTGCTGGGAGCCAACAGTTGGGTCACATGGCTATAAGAGTTTTTTGTGGGATACACTTTAAAGTACAGGAATAGGACCGGCAACCTATAGATACAAATATTCTTAAACGTAATCTCAGATATTAACACCCAATATATAGAAAATCTACACTGGAGCGTGTAAACTTATAGATGATAAAGCAACCACTTAGGCAATTGTGACGCTAACAGCAAAAAAAAAAAAAAAAAAATACAGGAAAAGGGTGCTAAATCAAAACATACATGTAAATACTGTAGATAAATAGATTATTATTATTGTAATGGTGAAGAATCCAAAAAATGTGTAAAAGACAAACAAATATGTGAAAAAAAGAGAAAAAAAAATAGCCCATAAAGGGCAATTTGCGAAGGCACAAAGAAATAACAAAGTCCAATAAACAAGATTAAATGAATCCACAAGCCATGTATCGCATAGGTGTCCCCACACTTCAAATTTCTGTGTATCCACCACCAGGTGACACCGCATAAATGAGCCTCTTACCAGATCCAGTGGACCATTAGATAAATGGTCAAAAGCGCTTGATAGATCCTTTTGGACAGGATACGCCAGGCACCAAATATTCCCTTAGTTTCAATTTCTCCTTTAAATCACAACAAAGGGGGCTCTGTAGTTGGTTTCTATCAACTGCTATCAATTATTTTCCAATTGTACACTGTCTGCCCTAGGAGCTGGTGCCAAGACAAAGTAATTCCTGTGGGCAGGTGCTGAGCAATGGAGATAGAAAACTCCGGACCTGGAGGAAGAATGAGAATGAGGGAAGATGGTAGCAAAGATGGAGCACTGAAGGTGCCCTGGAATCTAGCTTTTGCTGGAGGAGGGCACACTAAAAAGGTAAGTCTGCCATAAGCTACAAGTAAGTTGTGATACAGAACAAGCAGAAAAAAAATCCTGAAGCGCTTAGTGCCAGAATTTACGTGTCAGGAATTCCCAACATTGTGGATAACAGCCCAAGATAACTTGAACTCACAAATAAAAAGCCTGTAACAACCAAGTGCAGAGGTGTGTGATCACAGTGGTTAACCTGCATATAGAACTCCACCGGCAGCGATCCGAGATGTGTCCAAGCAACATCTCAAGCAGCATCTGTGTCCAAGCAGCATCTCACAACATCCTGGCGTATCACCAGTCCCTCTGGTTGTGGCTCTGACACCAAACAACGGGACTTCACCCCCCCCCCCCGAGAGCCGGGTGGGTACCATCCGGTCCACCAGCCCACAATACCACTGAGACACATCTGGGATCGCTCCTGGTGGAGTTCCACATGCAGGTTAGCCGCTGTGATCACACAACTCTGGCACTTGGTTGTTACAGGCTTTTTATCCTACTGGTCAATTAACTAATTTTTTTTTTTTTACATTCATCTTCTGACTTGTTGGTGAGTTCAAATTATCTTGTGCTATTATCCACAATGTTGGGAATTCTTGACATGTAAATTCTGGATCTAAGCGCTTCAGGATTTTTTTGCTGCTTGTTCTGTATCACACTCTCCCAGGAGTACCTTCCAGCTGCTATGATCTAAGAAATCCATTGCTGTTCCCTATGCTATAACTGTCGCTCTTCAGCAGGCACCTGATCCTTCTTTGCAGCTTACTCTACTCTAAGTAAGTTGTGCATACTTGCACATGACTAGAGTATAAAAGCTGCTTTGCCCAAACTGCCTGACCACCACTCCACCGACCACTATACTAGATTAACCAGACATGACACCGACTGGAGTTTCAATGGCCATAGTAGCCTTTTTATTACCCAACTATAAATAACATATTAAACATGTCAACATCTGAACATTTTAACATACGGACAGTATTCAAGGGGCCCCAAGGTCCTCGTAGGCATGCATTTCAAGTATCTGTGTAAACCACCATTGAAGGCCTCCAGCCAGAGAAACACAGACTCAGAGACAAAACAATATTGCAGGTACCACCAGCCAGAATAATGAGAGCCGTCCCTACAAATGTACATTTTTGACCCTAATCATAACACATCCAAGGACCTCATGCCCTACCAGTTGCTACGACAAATGTATCCAGACTCCATGACCTGCAAAATAAACAAAAACAAAGACCAAAACAAAAATAAAAACCTTAAACTCTTATGCCGCGTACACACGATCGGAATTCCGGCCAGAAAAAGACCGATGAGAGCTTTTCATCGGAAAATGCAAACGTGTGTATGCTCCATCGGAATTTAGCTGTCCGAATTCTCGCCAGCCAAAAATTGAAAACACGTTCTGAATTTTTCCGATGGAAAAACTTTCTATCGGTAATTTCGATCGTGTGTATGCAATTCCGACACGCCAAAAATCACGCATGCTCAGATTCAACTACGAGACGGAAGCTATTGGCTACTGGCTATTGAACTTCCTTTTTATAGTCACGTCGTATGTGTTGTACGTCACCGCGTTATAAACGATCGGAATTTAGTGTGACCGTGTGTAGGCAAGACAGCGTGAACCGAATTCCGTCGGAATTCCGTCTGGAAAACCATCAGAGCTTTTTCCGACGAGAATTCCGATCGTGTGTACGCAGCATAAGGGAGGGAGGGTGGGAAATTGTCCTGTCCAGGCTCTCTTCTGACTGAACACCTCCCACATCCTTCCCACATTCCCAACTCCTGAAGTGAGGCGTTTTTGATTTCATCACAACTACTCAAACCCTTTTTAAACCTGTCATGTAGGCCTGCATCTAGGCTTCTTTCTTTTACTCCGGGCCTAACTTTATGGGAAGAGCTCTGTTAGCCACAACTAAGCCCAGATATACTTTAAACAATCATTCTTTCTTGTTAGGTTTAATGGTACTGAAATATAATCCTCAGACATGTTTGCCAATTTTATTCGTCTACAGCTGGGATTGGTCATGTGCTCCTTCTTGTACTCAAATTTGTACCTGGGAATGCTGTGGGCCTGCGGTACCAGATTGCCACATTAAAAAAAAATGTTTTTGCAATTATGATGTAGGCCAACCATGCTATAACGCATCTATAAGTGTTGATAGCTAGAGTTTTCCAATACAAATATAACTATCTGATTAGGTATTGGTATGGGGTGTACCAAAAGTAATGCAAAATTAGGCATAACTTTTTTGTTAACTTACATAGGTCGTTCAAATTTGCGATGTTGGTAGAGAAAGTCTTCCTCTGTATTAGCTCTGCTTCTTCTTATTCATTGCAGGTAAATAGAAGATTCCAAACAGAAGCAACATGCTGTCATTGAGTTCTTGACAGAGAAAGGGTGCAGACCAGTGGAAGCTGGTGCTATTCATTTTTTTTTGGGGGGGGCACAAACAAACCCGTCCGAGAAGCCGGAAACCGGAAGTGATGCGCCGGCCAATGTTGATTTACTATTTGCTGAAATCACAAGTGGGAGGGTTCAGGGTGCAGTGCTTTGCACCCCAAGGACATCCTAAAACAAGCCAATTACAGCCTCAGGCTCTAATCCCGTGCTTGTACAAAAATGATTTACCCAATAGAAATGCATTAGTCCGTGTGCGCACACATCCCAAGTGCACACACATAGAATTATTGATTTAAAGAGGAAGTAAACCCTGATGAGTTTACTTCCTCTTTCATTCCCTGCAAAGGCTCCTGTGTCACTTACCTGACACAGGAGCCAGCGATGTCACCGCTGTCCTCTGTAGTCCGGCGCATTCATGTTGTCGGTGGGGTCTCGCAACTCCGCAATTCGCAATTCGGCGAAGCCGCGATGACGTCACTCCCACGCATGCGCACGGGAGCCAACACGCGCGGCAGCTCCGTTCTTGGAAATGCCGCGCTCAGTGCGCCTGCGCGCCAGCTCGATCTCCACCAGGTATGTAGCTATGTAAAAATATCCATAACTATGATTCTTCTTAAATACAATATTTTTCCAGGTCCTTGCAGTGCTTATGGACTGGTCCAGAGCCAGAGTGCTTATGGATGAGTCCTGTCTTTTTTTATTTGTTCATTAAAACTAAAAGAAGGAACTTTTCCTCACGGTCATGCTGATCCACTGATTCCAATATTGTTTTGCTGTCAGCCTTGGAAAAAGATTGCAGATCAGTTAGTCTGACTTTATTCTGTCCAATTATACTGCATTGTAGACAGGTCCAGAGCTGTGATGACGTCACTCCGGCGCAACCTTTTAGGTTTGGGAGATATTTCTTGCACCTACCAGTAAGCCTTAATCTAGGCTTACCTGTAGGTCAAAGTGTGTTGTAAGGGTTTACAACCACTTTAAAAAAAAAAATGATAATATAACTAACATTTTTTAACTTTAAGTTTAAAAAAAAATGTAGTCATGTTATCAGTTATTTAAAAAAAATGGTTCTATGTTTATGCAAACTAACTTCGGGGGGGGGGGGGGGGGGGAGGGGGTATCCTTGTGCTCCTTATGGACCGGCCTCCACTGGTGCAGCCTGTCCGACGTCCACAGAAGGCTTCAGAATCTTTATGAAGATGAGACCATTGACAAGAGTAACCAATGACAGGACATTGCTCTTGTCAATGTAGCCCTCTCCGTAAAAATCCTGCTGCCTTTTGTGGATGTCGGAGATCTTGCTCCCCTCCTTTATCAAGAACTCAATAAGGGAGTGTTGCTTCTGTTTAAAATCCATTTGTTTACCTGCACTGAAAAAGAAAAGTAATGCAAAAGTGGGAATAAATTTATATTAGCTTACATAGGTCACTCAAATTGTTGGTAAAGTAACTTTTCCTCTATAGTAGCTCTTATTTTTTTTTTTTATTGAAGGTAACTAATGAATTTTAAACAGAAGCAATATGCCATCTTTGAGTTCTTGATGGAGAGGTGCAGGCTGCCCGACATCCATAGAAGGCTACAGAATGTTTATGGAGATGACACCATTGATGGTTAACGGTCTCATCTCTGTAAACATTCTGTAGCCCTCTGTGGATGTCGAACAGTCTGCACCTCTCCTTCATCAGGAACTCAATGAGGGTTTGGAATCCATTAATTACCTGCAATGAACAAGAAGAAGAGTTACTAGAGAGGGAGAGTTACTTTACCAACATGTGAAATTTGAATGACCTATGTAAGTTTAATATAAAAGTTACTTTGCATTACTTCTTCTTCTTTTTCATTGCAGGTAAACAAATGGATTATAAACAAAAGCAACATGCCCTTTTTGAGTTCTTGATGGAAGAGGGGTGCAAGCTGCCCGACAATAATAAAAAAATGCACAGTTTTACATTACATTCAGTACAACCCTCGTATAATATTTTGTGCGATTTCCTTATAGAGAAATTTCTTCTTCAGAAGTGATTGTTGTCACGAAACGCGTAGAGGAATTCAAAATCCAATTAGAATGATATATTGATTTTTATATACAGGATGAAAAGCAACCTATATTATAGGGGTGTTTAGATGAACAGAATTCATTGATTTTATGTTGTTTATTGTGTAAAGGCCGTTATTGTTCAATTTACATTTATTGTAACAAAACTACGCTTTACAACAAATGTATGTTTTGTTTTTGTTTTTGTTGGGGTAACATGATAATCTTATGGGACATACCAATACAAATTTGCTTTGGGAGTAGGGTTTTATTTATCTTTTCTTTTTATATAATGTTCTTCTATTGCCACATTGCTTACTTTCTGCTCATTAGTTATGGGCTTTTTATAAACATTTGCTCATACACTAAAGACTTGCCAGTAAAATATTAATAACATACCAGAGATCAGCTATAATGAATAATTCCCCAAGTAAAAATATTCGTATTTGCTGATCAAAGTTTTACAGGTTTTTTTTTTGTTAATTCACAACATGACATGGTCATTATAAATTTACAATGTTGTTACTCCGACCTACTGCTGGGCCACTCCAAAGTGCTTGTCAGTTCATCTACAGTAGGTTCATAGGAAAAAGCCGTAAGGATGATCACATGGCTGCCATACCCGTCTGGCCGATAAAATGCATCATTCTGAAGGGTCAGCCTTTCGTTAGTACATGGAAATCAAGGCTGCTTTGATATATTTTAATATTACAGGCAATGCAGAAAACATGAATTACAGATAACAACAGAAATAAATCGTATGAAGGTTTGACTCATATTACTAATTTATGTATTGTTCACAATTCAGTTCAGGCAAGCTAAATCACTAAAAATGTTTTCAAATTGGTAATGGTCTTGGACAATCTCATGAGTGCAACAATTTCTTCTAGAAGATACTGTAGCAACCCCCTAGTTATAGTATACGATGCTAGGTAAATTGAGTTTGGCCCCTCTGTAGCCAATGGAACAGCTGTTGATTGCCTTAGTTTGCTCAGAGTTTCACAGGCTGGTCTGATTACTTCCCCCTGCCTTCTAGAGAGTTCTGGAATCTCAGTGGGTGGAAAGCCAGAAGGACAGTTTGAATATTTATCGGGACTCAGCCTATCCCTGGGGAGGTGTGCACAGTAGGTGGCTGAAGAGCCCATAAATAGTATGATGCCTGTTGCTGGGTTGTAGATGCTACTGGTTCCAGAGCTTCAGTTGGGGTCTCTGGCCTCAGGGGCCCCTGCCCATAGGACAGGTTGCTGGAATGCTGCTGGATGTTCATTAAGGTACCAGCTGTAGCATAGCTGGGGGGGGGGGCTACTTCAAAGGTTTTAGTCTGTGGCATGTACCTTGTGGCAGAGCCTAACATGTAGAGGAAGGCCTCTTATACAGCCCTGGCACTGAGACCACTGATGTTGCGACAGTGGCCACGAGAAGGCAAGAAGGTATGAGTGCCTGTAAGATAGTCCATCAGCTACGGCAGCAAATGACAAATGCGTCGCCAGAGACAGGTCGGATCACTGGAACAGCAGATGGCAACAGAGACAGCAGACTCAGGACTGCACAGACAACAGGTGGAAGATGCTTGACTGGCAGGTGGCTGGTGCTGCAGGATAGGTAATGCTCAGCAGGTGAAGAACCAGCAGGGACCAGGTAGCATGCAGAGGAGAACTGAAGAATCACTGGACGCAAGGTCAGACAAGCCAGCTCAGCAACAGACAGTCAGGTACAGGCATAGACAGCAGGAAGAGAATGGTCAGGATACATGCAGGGGTTGGCAACGTAGAATCAGGCAAATGAACAGGAGACAGAGCAAATCCAGGGACAAGCCATGGTCAGGGCAGGGAACATTCAAGCAAGGTCAAGGTAACCCAGGTCAATAACAGGAGTCAATACAGAAACGGATACAGGAACACTGGTAATAGCTGCAGATCAGGCAGCACTGGCTAATAGTACTGCTGCAGTTAAAATTTGAAATTAAACAGTGTTGTGTGTGCATAATATACATGTTATACTTATCTGCTCTGCACAATTGTTTTACAAAGAGCAGCATCAAACCTCCTCTTCTGGGGTACCCCACTAGTGATCTAGGATCCTCCTGTTCTTTGAGTACTTCCATAGCAAGAGACTTACTATGGGAGTACTCATGCCGGCTCGATCCCGAACCAGGATGTGTGCATCTGTTGACACACACAGCGCTACTTAGCCCTGCCCTCCGCTCATAGGATTTGACTGACAGCAACAGGTGCCAATGACTCCCACTGCTGCCAAGCCTCCTATGAGAAGTGGGGAGATAAGACAGACACAGTGTTGGACCAAGAGAGGGCTCAGGAAAGTATTTAAAAGAGAAGTATGAGTTTATTTTCAGAATAATACTTACCTAGTTATATGCTGCATTTGTCCCCCGCCGTCTCTAAGTCTGAGAACCGAGCAATCAAACACCGACGATAGCTCGGCTCTCAGAACTCCGTGAGCCGAGAGCTGGTGACTGTCAGTCACTGCTCCCTGTTCTGCCCATACCCCCCCCCCCCCCCCCCCCCCACCCCCGTGCTCACTGGAGCGAGCACTGGGCTTCCCCAGCAAGCTTTGGCTGCACTTGCTGGGGAAAGCTGGAATTGAAACTTTTTTTTGGAGCGTGCATTAGGAATCAAAAATCTTTTACAACCACTTGAACTATAACTGAAGGCAAAACTTTTTTTTTTAGTTTTGGATAGAGTGGAGAAGGATTAGAACAATGCCTATTATGTTTTTATTTATGTCTATATCCCCATTAGGGAGATCCACTATTTTTTCACTAGCTGTGGTGGCAACCAGGGATTCCCTCACTATGGGATAGGAAGTGAAGGGAAATCTCTCTGGTGAGAAACAGATGGCAAAAAAACCTGAAGAAAAATATAACCCTCTCTTACTCTATCCAAAATGATTCAACTTTGAATGAAACCTTTCCCAAGAAAAACCTGGAGGCTAGCATTATTGACTTCTCACTCTGTGCCATGTACCTGACCGTGGAGCTCGAGATGACATGGGCACCTCTAATGCCCATATAAGTACAAAGGGTAGTGGAGACGGGCACTGCAAGGGTGGCGGAAAGGTGCAGGTACCAGGAATTTGGATCAGCGAACTCATGCTTGGAAGTGCTGGAGTCCGATGAGCAGAAGCATGGAGCCAGGCCACCAGGTTTGGTAAAAACCAGGCATATATACTCACCGGCCACTTTAAACCTGTTCAATTGGTTGGTAACACAAATTGCTAATCAGCCAATCACATGGCAGCAACTCAATGCTCAATTCTGGACATGGTAAAGAGGACTTGCTGAAGTTCAAACTGAGCATCAGAATGGGGAAGAAAGGGGATTCAAGTGACTTTGAACGTGACATTGTTGTTGGTGCCGGACAGGCTGGTCTGAGTATTTCAAAAACTGCCGATCTACTGGGGTTTTCATGCACAGCCTTCTCTCGGGTTTACAGAGAATGGTCCAAAAAAGAGAAAATATCCAGTGAGCATCAGCTGTGTGGAGGAAAATGCCTTGTTGATGTCAGAGATCAAAGGATAATGAGCAGACTGGTTCGAGATGAGGCAACAGTAGCTCAAATAACCACTCGTTACAACCAAGGTACGCAGAATACCATCTCTGAACACACAACACATCAAACCACGAGGAAAATGGGCTACAGCAGTAGAAGGTCACCCCGGGTGCCACTCCTGTCAGCTAAGAACAGAAAACTGAGGCTACAATTCACACAGGCTCACTACAATTGGACAATAGAAGATGGAGGAAAAACGTTGCCTGGTCTGATGATTCTCGATTTTAGCTGCGACATTCAGATGGTAGGGTCAGAATTTGACATAAATAACATGAAAGCATGGATCCCTCCTGCCTTGTATCCACAATTCAGGCTGGTGGTGTAATGGTGTGGGGGGGGGGGGGGGGCATATTTTCTTGGCACACTTTGGGCCCTTTAGTACCAATTCAGCATCGTTTATATGCCACGGCCTACCTGAGTATTGTTGCTGACCATGTCCATTCCTTTATGACTACAGTGTCCCCATCTTGTGATGGCTCCTTCCAGCAGGATAATGCACCATGTCACAAAGCTCAAATCATCTCAAAGTGGTTTCTTGAACATAACAATGAGGTCACTGTACTCCAATGGCCTCCACAGTCACCAGATCTCAATCCATTAGAGCACCCTTTTGATGTGGTGGAATGGGAATTTGGCATCATGGATGTGCAGCCGACAAATCTGCAGCAAGTGCGTGATGCTATCATGTCACTATGGAACAAAATCTCTGAAGAAAGTTTCCAACACCTTGTTCAATCTATGCCACGAAGAATTAAGGCAGTTTGGAAGGCAAAAGGGGGACCAACCCGATACTAGCAAGGTGTACCTAATAAAGTGTAAGTGTATTCCTTAAATACTGAATCACTATCAGGTTTTAACCACCTCAGTACAGTGCAGTTACACCCCCTTCCTGACCAGACCAATTTTCAGCTTTCAGCGCTCTCACACTTTGAATGACAATTACTCAGTCATCCAACACAGTATCCATATGAAACTTGCGTCCTTTTTTCCACACAAATAGAGCTTTCTTTTAGTGGTATTTAATCACTAGTGGGTTTTTTATTTTTTGTGCTATAAATAAAATAAAACATAAATTTTGTGAAAAAAATGCCTTTTTCTTCGTTTCTGTCATAAATTTTTGCTAATTAGTAATTTTTCTTCATAAATTTTGGCCAAAATTTATACTGCTACATATCTTTGGTAAAAATAACCCACATTAGTGTATATTATTTGGTCTTTGTGAAAGTTATAGAGTCTACAATCTATGGTGCCAATCACTAAAAATTCATCACTTCTGATCAGGCCTTCAGTACATCAGGTGTATCTCATTTCTTGAGACTCTAACTAGTCAGGAAAGTACAAATACCCCCCAAATGACCCCTTTTTACAAAGTAGACATCCCAAGGTATTAAGTAAGTAGCATGGTGAGTTTTTTTAAGTTGTCATTTTTTCCCACAATTCTTTGCAAAATGAAGATTTTTTATTTTTTTTTATTTTTTTTTACTAAATTGTCATATTATCAGGTTATTTCTCACACACAGCATATGTATACAACAAATTACCCCCCAAAATACATTCTGCTACTCTTCCCGAGTACGGCGATACCACATGTGTGAGACTTTTACACAGCCTGGCCACATACAGAGCACCAACATCGATGTAGTACCTTCAGACGTTCTATGAGCAAAAATTACGCATCTCATTTCTCAACCACCTATTACACTTTTGAAGGCCCTGGAGTACCAGCACAATGGAATTTCCCATAAAATTACCCCATTTTGGAAAGCAAACACCCCAATGTATAATCTGTGAGGCATAATGAGTCTTTTGAACGGTTCATTTTTTTCCAGAAGTTTTTGGAATATGTGGAAAAAAATTAAAACGCATTTTTTTTTTACACAAAATTGTCAATTTATAAGATATTTCTAACACATAACATGTATATAGCAAAAATTACACCCCAAAATACATTCTGCTACTCCTCCCGAGTATGGCGATACCACATGTGTAGGACTTTTACACAGCCTGGCCACATAGATGGGCCAAACATTGAAGTAGTACGTTCAGGCGTTCTAGGAGCATAAATGACACATCTTATTTCATTCCTACCCATCACACTTTTGAAGGTCCTGGGCCACCAGGACAGTGAAATTACCCACAAAATGACCCCATTTTGGAAAGTAAACACCCCAACGTATATTCTATGAGACATGGGCTGCAAATAGGTACTCGGGTACTCTGATGGGCTGGAGATAGGTACTCGGGTACTCAGATGGACTGTGAAAGGTACTCGGGTACTCAGATGGACTGGAACAGGTAATCGGGTACTCTGATTGCCTGGTGACAGGTACTCGGGTACTCTGATGGCCTGGTGACAGGTACTCGAGTACTCTGATGGCCTGGTGACAGGTACTCGGGTACTCTGATGGCCTGGTGACAGGTACTCGGGTACTCTGATGGCCTGGTGACAGGTACTCGGGTACTCTGATGGCCTGGTGACAGGTACTCGGGTACTCTGATGGCCTGGTGACAGGTACTCGGGTACTCTGATGGCCTGGTGACAAGTACACAGGTACTCTGATGGCCTGGTGACAGGTACTCTGATGGTTTGGTGACTGGTATTTGGGTACTCTGAAGGGCGGTGACAGGTACTCAGATGAACTGTGACAGGTACTCGGGTACTCAGATGGGCTGTGACAGGTACTCGGTACTCTAATGGACTGTGACAGGTACTCGGTACTCTAATGGACTGTGACAGGTACTCGGTACTCTAATGGACTGTGACAGGTACTCGGTACTCTAATGGACTGTGACAGGTACTCGGTACTCTAATGGTCTGTGACAGGTACTCGGGTACCCTGATGGGCCGTGACAGGTACTCGGGTACCCTGATGGGCCGTGACAGGTACTCGGGTACCCTGATGGGCCGTGACAGGTACTCTGGTACTCTGATGTGCCGTGACAAGTACTCGGGTACTCTGATGTGCCGTGACAGGTACTCGGGTACTCTGATGTGCCGTGACAGGTACTCGGGTACTCTGATGGGCCGGGACAGGTACTCGGGTACTCTGATGGGCCGGGACAGGTACTCGGGTACTCAGATGAACTGTGACAGGTACTCGGGTACTCAGATGGGCTGGGACAGGTACTCGGGTACTCAGATGGGCTGGGACAGGTACTCGGGTACTCTGATGGGCTGGGACAGGTACTCGGGTACTCTGATGGGCTGGGACAGGTACTCGGGTACTCTGATGGGCTGGGACAGGTACTCGGGTACTCTGATGGGCTGGGACAGGTACTCTGATGGGCTGGGACAGGTACTCGGGTACTCTGATGGGCTGAGACAGGTACTCGGGTACTCTGATGGGCTGGGACAGGTACTCGGGTACTCTGATGGGCTGGGACAGGTACTCGGGTACTCTGATGGGCTGGGACAGGTACTCAAATACTCTGATGGACTGTGACAGGTACTCTGATGGACTGTGATTGACAGGTACTATGAGGGGTGGTGACAGGTCCTCTTTATTGGGGGGGGGGCAATCAGTATGTTTGGTGTACACTGTATGCGGTAACAAGATGTTACCGCAATCTCCTCCTCACACACGATCGGTGTGTGAGGAGGAGAACCCGGTAACATCCCGTTACCGCGGTTTGTTTACATTTTAGTGATCGGCTGTGAAAGGATCATAGCCGATCACGTGGCCAATGGCTGTTTACCAGTGTCGGTGACGAGCAGTGTTCCCGGGGAACACGCCGCCACCGACGTGCACGCGCAGCGCGCTCGCGATCGCGCGCATGCGCCGTGCACGTAGGGGGTGTGACCATCTGTGATCGGCCGTGACTTCATCACGGCCGATCACGTGGTAAACAGCCATAACGAATGGCTGTTCACCCCCTTCGGTGGCGAGCGGTGTCTCCGTGACACGCCGCCACCGAAGAAACAGGGATGCGCGCGCACGATCGCGCGCATCCCTGTTTAAACGGGAGGCCGTCATATGACGGCCTCCCGCCACAATAGCTGCGCCGCCTGGCCGTCATTTGACGGCCGGCGGTCAGCAACTAGTTAAATTAGAGACAGGCAAGGGTTGCCAATGGGCTGGCAGCAAAGTACAAAATTAGAAGGCAGAATCTTAGTTAAGCAGCAAACACGAGCAGGCGAAGGAAATCCAGAGAAGAGTAAGCCCTTGTACACACGATCGGAGATTCCGACGGAATGTGTCCGTTCAGAGCGTTTTGTCAGATATTCCGACTGTGTGTGGTCTGCATCGGACTGTTTCCATCGGAATATCCGTCGGACCAAATTTTCCAACTTGACGGAAATATTTTCCGACAAAATGCTCCGATCGGACATACTCCGATCATGTGTAGAGAATTCCGATCGGACAAAGTGCCACGCATGCTCAGATCAAATGCCTACATCAAAGCTATTGGCTACTAGCCTGAACGTAGTCCTGTCATAACGAAATAACGTCATCACGTTCTGAACGATAGGATTTTCCACCAACTTCGTCCGACCGTGTGTATACAACAGTTTCGGACAAAATCCGTAAGACAAAAT
The DNA here is from genome assembly GCF_037356315.1 of Lithobates pipiens. Lineage (NCBI taxonomy): Eukaryota > Metazoa > Chordata > Amphibia > Anura > Ranidae > Lithobates > Lithobates pipiens. Next base: position 5,636,138 of record NW_027507892.1, on the reverse strand, counting down.
CCGACGGATTTGGTTGTCGGAATCTCCGACCGCGTGTACAAGGGCTAAGACTTAGCCAAATCAGTATCAGGATCGGGTTTTCAAGAACACAGGTTACAGGGAAAAAAACATCCAGCAATGATACTAGGCATAGAGACTAGATGTATAGGAGGCAACATGTCATCCAAAGCAAATGCAATTATTGATGCAGGTGGTGTACAGATACACAGCATCTTACGTGTTTCGGTTACAAAACCTTAGTCATATGGTTATGACTAAGGTTTTGTAGCTGAAACATGTAAGCCGGTGTATATCTGTACTCCACCTGCATCAATAAATACATATGCTTTGGATGACGTGTTTCTGTTCATCTTGTCTCTATGCTATACTTGGGTGTAAGGAGGACACCATCATAGTTCCTTTGCTGTCACGTTGAACCCTGGCCTGAAGTATTTTTTAAGGTCAGAATTAATCATCATGTATTAATAATTTCCACATTTTATTCTAATTATTTCAAGTCTCCTCACATTAATATGAACCATCTTGCTCTCTGTAAACTTTGTGAAGATCCCCACACATTTCCTTCCTTCAGTGGTTAAACCCACAAGTGCTTTTTTTACCACTACTATTCCTTTATATTGGCTTTTGGAATTTACAAATGTAGCAATTTAGAAATTTGATGAAAGGTTTAACACTGGAAAACACTTTTTGATAGAAAAAAACGTGCATTTTATATACATCTATATAGATCAGACCAAAATGAGGGACAAATGAAGAGGGGACAGAGGGACTTTGCTCCAAATCAGGGACAGTCTCTGATTCCCTGAGTCCCTGCTTTGTCACACATTTCATAGAGCACGCTTTCTGAACTACAGAGGTGGTGAGAGGAGGAGCTTCAGGAGGCAGGATCAGTACAGCAATCACAGCTTGCAGCAAGGAACCATGGGATATGTAGTCCTTGGAAATTGGGAGGTAAGCTGCAAAGCATGCAGGGAATCCAGGAAGTTGTGGAAAGAGATGGCGAGCTCTGCTTTGGACTTGAAGGGGTTAGAGGACTTGAGACTGCTGAAGCATTGGGGAGAAGGGGCTGCAGTAATCAGTCTTACAGTCTGGAGCAGTCTTTCTCAACATTTTCAACATAGAGAAACCCTTGAAATAACTTTCTGGTCTCAAGGAACCCCTGCTACAATTACTATATCCACAAGTCATTATACATTAGTGTGTTGGTCAATGGGAAGAATTCGCCTTACTCTTGTGGTCATTGAGAAGAGTTACCCCCTTACAGAAAGCTAAACAGTTCAATGGTGTCAGTGGGAATGTTTCTGAGAGGAAGAAATTGCTCATTTTCTAGGAACCCCTACAAACTTTTGGAGGAACCCTGGTTGCTGGCCTGGAGGGTGCCTGCAGGAGTAGAGGATCTGGTAGATAAAACTGATTTTTTGTAGCATCCTGAACCTAAATGCAGAGGATTGGGATTATTGCGGTGCTTGTAATAAATGGTACAGAAGTAGCAAATAGTAAAAAAATATATAATTTCTTTATTAGTACAAAGAGAATTAAAACCAATATGGAGCATACACATGTACTGGGTTGCTGGTGTCCCAAGAAAGAAAGGTGGTCACAAATAGATGTTGAGTCCCAACATGTTTCTCCAGTAATGGCTTCCTCAGGGGATAATGTGGGACCACCACAAATAATCCAGCTCATGGTCACTATTGTATAATTATTGATATTTTGTTTTCTATGGTAGAGCTGGATAATTTGTGGTGGTCCCACATTATCCCCTGAGGAAGCCATTACTGGCAAAACATGTTGGGACTCAACATCTATTTGTGAGCACCTTTCTTTCTTGGGACACCAGCAAACCAGTAGATGTGTTATGTATATGCTCCATATTGCTCCATATTAGTTTTGGTTATTGTTTTTTGCACTCTTTGTACTAATATGGAAAATATAAATTTTTTAATATTTACTCCTTCTGTACCATTTATTACAAGCACTGCAATAATCAAAAGCAGTTTGTTATGCACTCCTGTGACCCATTTTCAGCAGACAGCGAGCTGAAGCCCGCTGTCAGCTGCTGTCACAAAGAAAGTCGAGTCTGGGGCAAGATTGCGACAATATGGTCAGGATCCGCCCACAACCGTGGACCGGCACCCGCCTCAGCTTCTTAGGCCCCTTTCTCACTGGGGCGGGAGCGGCGTCGGCGGTAAAACTGGGCTATTTTTAGTGCCCCTTTACCGTAATTTTAGCGGCGGTATTCGGCTGCTAGTGGGGCGGTTTTACCCCCCTGCTAGCGGCCGAGAAAGGGTTAAAACCACCACAAAGCGCTGCTGTGGCATTGATTTCAATGGAGCAGGAGTGGTGTATACACCGCTCCTCCATCGCTCCAAAGATGCTGCTAGCAGGACTTTTTTTACATCCTCAGACCTTTGGGGCTTTCACACTGGAGACACAGCAGCAGCTCTTTCAGGGTGCTTTGCAGGTGCTATTTTTTAGCACTGTAGCCCCTGCAAATTGCCCAGTGTGAAAGGGGTCTTAGCCGCTGAGAGCCTGAGCCAGCTGCACCTGCCCCCCTCTACAGCCAAGTGTTCAAGTGAGCACACTGACAGTCACCAGCTCTCTGGTCACGGAGCTCTAAGAACCGAGCGATTGGCTGTCTTTGATCGATCGGTTCTCAGTCTTGGAGTTGGCAGGGGGCAGATGCAGCATCCACCTAGGTGAGTAAAATTCTTGAAAAAGAATCCTTAATTTCCCTTTTGATAAACTTTCTACAGTGACTGGCACCCCAATTCTGCCCCCCAAACAAAGAGTCAAGAATTCTGCTCTGAGATTTGAGATGCTAGCCCATTGAGCCATCTGGGAGGCTTCATCTGCCACGCAGGGGTAAGGAGGTTCTACACAAATGATCCCTGAGATTATCAACGTGGCATGGGCAGCAGTATGATATTGTCCCCAAAAAAATTATCAGATGTGTATTGCCACTTGAAATTACCAGAGTAGAAAATAAGTTGTATTAAAAATGTTACTGTGCATCAGAGGGAACCCAATCCCGTTAGATGATATCAGGCGACCCAGAAATTGATTATGTGGGTTTGAAGATGGTTTCTTGCTGCCTCTATTGATTAGGGGCCCCATCTGAGTGAAGTCTCGGTCGTGCATTAACGTGACAAAAAATTGCTGCCGATTGCAGTCTGTTTAACAATTGACAACAGACACAGCATGCCGCTCAGGATGAAGAGATATGTAATATTTGCACGAGATCCAAGACTTCAGACTCGAAAATACCCAACTCAGTAAATCCTTAAGCATATAGAAAACACACATTCCGTGTACAAGAATTTCACCTAGTAAATTATGTGATCAGATGGATGTGCAAAATGCTGCCACCCAAGTGTCGGCTCTTTTTTGGGGCTCATTCACAAAAGCAGTACCTTGCATCATGCAGAGAGCTCATTCCTCTGAGCTTCCCGTACACTGGAGCTGGCCTTACAAGGTCTGTTTATCTCTATCGATAAATGGCGTTTTCATCTGGACCCAGTGCAGGTCAGTGCCGGCCCACACATGGAGGCCTCATAGACACGGGCAGACAAAAATTCCACTTTTAAGATTTGTTTAGACTTTCTTCAACTTCAACACACATTAATCTCCTGGCGCTGGTGTTACATACTGTCCTCCGTCGGATAGTGTCCGCCCTGTACTGTGCTTGGACAAGGAGACAAGGAGACGCCGAAGATCTCTGAAGATGAACGGCGCCTGCGCACTGAGTCCAGGTTCAAGCCCGACCATCCAAGTGGACATAGAATTATAATAAAAAATGGCCTTGCCCAAAGCGTGGCGAGCGAAGCAAGCCCGGGAGGGGCCCTGTTACTAAGTGCTACCGTATGTCCACTTGCATGGCGGGGGGCCTCAACCTGGACTCAGGGCAGAAGGTACTAACAAGTACGCAGGCGCCGTTCATCTTTGGAGACTTTCGGAGTCTCCTTGTCATCCTTACTGAGCAAGCGCTGCGCCTGCGCAGTACGGGGCTGACACTATCCGATGGGGGGACAGTTTTTGGCAGAACAGCGGCCCCTCCCGGCCTGTTGAGAGGGTTAAGACACCGGGAGGTGGGGTGCGGCTTAAGATCACATGACCGGCATGATTGGTGGTCATGGGGTTCTGAAAACTCCCGATTGCTCCTTGCGTTTGGTAAAGTGACAGTAACTGTGTCGGGAGCGCGCAACGCGAGTGCTCTCGACACATGTGTATTGGGGCAATTAAGGCAAATATATGGCCCCTTGGTGCCAAGAACGAAGCACAGAGAGGCCGCATATTTGCGTATGACCGGGACCAAGGGGTTAAAGTGCCTACCACTTCAACATGGTTTTTTTAAGTGTTTTAAAAAAGTAGTGATGGTTCGGTGGTGCTTCGATGAGGCTTTAATGAAGCTAGGCAAATGCCCTGTGCTTGTGTTGAGTCTCTACTTATTTTAAAGGGGTCCTGTAGAACCCCAGCTTAGTAGTACCCCTATTAAGCAGATCCCCAGCTCATTAGTACCTCTGTTCAGCAGATCCCCAGTACATTAGTACCCTTGTTCAAAAGATCCCCAGCTCAGTAATACTTCCAGCTCTGCTGATGCCCCACTCAGTATTATACCTAGCTTTGATTTCCCCCAGTCAGTAGTATCCATAGCTCCCAACTGTCCCTGATTTCGAGGGACTGTCCCTGATTTGGAGCAAAGTCCCTCCGTCCCTCATTCCTCTTCGTTTGTCCCTCATTTTTGGTCTGATCTATATAGATGTATATAAAATGCACTTTTTATCTATCAAAAAGTGTTTTCCCGTGTTAAACCTTTCATTAGATTTCTAAGTTGCTGCATTTGTAAATTCCAAAAGCCAATATAAAGGAATAGTAGTAGTAAAAAAAAGCACTTGTGGGTTTAACCAATCATGTTTTTTTTGTACAATTCTCCTTTAAGGGGGTGTGACAAGGGGTGTGTCCTATACCTGCATACTTTTGCTGATAGGTGTCCCTCATTCCCATCTCAAAAAATTGGGAGGTATGGTAGTAATCCCCAGCTCTGCTGATCACCCGCTCAATAGTGGCCCCTGGCTCTGCTGATCCCCCCACTCAGTAGTAACCGCTGGCTCTGCTGACCCCCCCGCTCAGTAGTAACCCCCAGCTCTGCTGATCCCCCCACTCCATAGTGACCCCTGGCTCTGCTGATCCCCCCACTCAGTAGTAACCCCCAGTTCTGCTGATCCTGCGCTCAGTAGTGACCCCCAGCTCTGCTGACCTTCTGCTTTGTTGACTCTCCACTCTCTCTGGTTCCCACTCACCTCTCACTATATTGCTCCCACATCCGCTATATTGGCACCCCCTGCTATAATGCTTGTAGATTGCTGCGCACCACGTACTCCAGCTCTGCTCATCCTCTGCCACTCAGTCCTTCTGCTATAGCGTTCTCATGTTGGACACCATGTGTGCCCTCTGCTAGTTGCTCCTCTCTGGTCCAGAGCCAGCTCACCTTCCTCCTGCTTTTTCGCCGCACACCAAATGTGATGTGTGCACCAGACACTTCCAGAATATATACACATGGACCAGACTTCTGACTGGGATATCTCATACCTGCAATAAATCTAAACAAAACGGAGCCAAAGCTGAATAAAAGCCGCTCGAAAGCTTCAGGTTCTGCTAGCGAGCTTTGCCATAGACTTCTATGGAGACTTTGAAGACGCTGTATACACCACCCCTAAAGTGCCCCTGCCTATTGAAAACAATGGGGGAGCACCGCCAAACCGCTGCTGCAGCGGCGCTTTGCGGGTGCTTTTAACCCTTTTTCGGCTGCTAGCAGGGGTAAAACCTCCCCGCTAGCAGCCGAATAGCACCGCTAAAATGACGGTAAAGCGACACTAAAAATAGTGCCGCTTTACCTCCGATGCCCGTCCGCTCCAGTGTGAAAGGGCTCTTATGCCGCGTACACGCGGTTGGATTTTCCGCTGGAAAATGTTCGATGGGAGCCTTTTGTCGGAAATTCCAAACCGCGTGTAGGCTCATTTTCCATCGGAATTTCCGACACACAAAATTTGAGCTCTGGTTCTCAAATTTTCCGACAGCAAAAAGCCGTTGTCGGAAATTCCGATCGCGTGTACACAATTCCGACGCACAACGTTCCACGCATGCTCGGAATCAAGCACCTGGCTATTGAACTTAAATTTTCTCGGCTCGTCGTAGGTCACCGCGTTCTTGACTTTCGGAAATTTCCGACAACTTTGTGTGACCGTGTGTATGCAAGACAAGTTTGAGCCAACATCCGTCGGAAAAGATCCCATGGATTTTGCTGTTGGAATGTCCGATCGTGTGTAGGCGGCATTAGAGCGCTTTAAAAGAGGCTTTCCAATGCCACATTTTGAAGAAAGTGTAAATGAGCCCTTAGGCATTTTTTATTTTATTTTTTTATGGCTTTGAGCAGATCTCAATTACACACATTTCATTTACATTCTTTTTTTTTTTTGAGGCATAAAAAATGCTCCAAATACCTGTTTCTACCTGTTTCTGCTCTAAAGAAAAAGTTATTTGTTTCATTATGTCATTATGTCAATGTGTAGAGTGACTCTGAGTGGGAGTGAAACCTGCAGGGTCGGCATCCTTATAGAAGTGATTAACCCTTTGTGAGTATCTCACCAAAAATGACATGACATTTTTTCATTCAATAATACAAGTTATTTATTAAATTATTTATTATATTAATATTATTTATTACATTTATGTATTCAATTACTACATTTATTAAGTGTTCTTGCATAGCAAGAACACTTACTGTTATCTCACATATATATTATTATTATTATAGCCAAATTTACCACCCTAACTCCTCCCACAGCTTTTACACTACATACACAGTAATTTACCGAAACGTGTGGTTTGTTCCCGATCGGTGTGCTATTACTTTGTGTAACGTTTCGCCGAATGGTTCATGAAATATCGTCGTTTTGAGGTGAAATTTGTCCCATAGGAATGAATGGCGAAATGTTCAAAACTAGAGTGGGAGTAGCGGGTAGCAGTAAGAAGGGTCGCTGGTTCAAATCCTAACCAGGACACTACCTGCCTGGAGTTGCATGTTCTCCCTGTGCCTACGTAGGTTTCCTCCCACACTCCAAAGACATGCTGGAAAGTTAATTGGCTTCCGTCCAAAATTGGCCCTAATATAAGAATGGGGACCTTAGATTGTGAGCTCCTTGAGGGCAGGGACCAATGTGAGTGTGCGATGTACAATGTACAGGGATAGGGACAATTGTTGACATTCACTCAGGTTAAACTAGATGGACTGGTGTCTTTATTCAACCTTGCTAACTATGTGACAAAAGATGACAACCCCATGATCAGCCAAAACATTATGACCACAACATGATCAGCCAAAGCATTATGACCACCCCATGATCAGCCAAAACAGTATGTCCACAACATGATCAGCCAAATAAGTTATTTACCCCACGAAAAAAAAAAATTTGAAAAAAAAAAATTTGAAAAAAAAATCATTTTTGAAAAAAAAAATCATTTTTGAAAAAAAAAATCATTTTTGAAAAAAAAAATCATTTTTGAAAAAAAAAAATGAAAAAAAATTTATGAAAAAAAATCATTTAAAAAAAAATCATTTTTGCAAAAAAAAACATTTATGAAAATGAAAAAAATATTTTTGAAAAAAAATCCATTGTGAAAAAAAATCATTTAAAAAAAATAAATTTTTGAAAACTAAATTTTTTTTTTGAAAACTAAAAATATAATTTTTGAAAAAAATTTTCAGCTTTTTCAGCTAATGATGGGACTTCTTCAACTTCTTCACAGTTACTCCAGCCACTCCAACCACACAATAATTACTCAAGCCACTCCACCCAGTTACTCCGTCCACTCCAGTAGGTGGAGGCAAGAATACTTCACACAATTTCCCCAGAAATTGTATCTTTTCTAGTTATTATTATTATTATTATTATAATAGCCAAATTTACCACCCTAACTCCTCCCACACCTTTTACACTACATAGACAGTAATATACCGAAACGTGTGGATTTTTCCCGATTGGTGTGCTATTAAATTGTGGAACGTTTCGCCAAATGGTTCACGAAATATCGTCATTTTTGTGGCAAAATTTGTCCCATAGGAATGAATGGTGAATTGTTCAACACTAGAGTGGGAGGTGACAAAAGCTGACAACCCCATGATTTATTATTTTGGATTCCATGGTTTTGTACTATATTCTAGTCTATTCTATTCAAATTTAAATTAATTCTATTCAAATTTAGGCAGACGGTCATATTCTATTTTATTTTAGTTATATTCTATTAAATGCTATTCTTTACTATTCTTTAATTTTATTATATTGCTTTATTATTTTATATTCTATTTTATTCTATTTTTTTTTTTTTAGAAAATAGATTTTTAATATTTTCTAATTTGATTTTGATTCAAATTTGTTTATTTGTTCGATTTATTATTTTGGATTCCATGGTTTCGTACTCTATTCTAGTCTATTCCATTCAAATTTGAATTAATTCTATTCAAATTTAGGCAGACGGTCATATTCTATTTTATTTTAATTCTTTTCTATTAAATTCTATTCTTTACTATTCTTTAATTTTATTATATTGCTTTATTATTTTATATTCTATTTTATTCTAATTTTTATTTTAGAAAATAGATTTTTAATATTTTTAATCAGATTTTGATTCAAATTTGTTTATTTGTTCGATTTATTATTTTGGATTCCATGGTTGTGTACTGTATTCTAGTCTATTCTATTTAAATTTGAATTAATTCTATTCAAATTTAGACAAATGGTCATATTCTATTCTATTCTATTCTATTAAATTCCATCCATTACTATTCTTTCATTTTTATTATATTGCTGTATTATTTTATATTCTATTTTATTCTATTTTTTTTATTTTATTTTTTAGAAAATCGATTTTTCATATTTTCTTATTTGATTTTGATGCAAGTTAGTTTATTTGTTTGATTTATTATTTTGGATTCCATGGTTCCATACTCTATTCTAGTCTATTCTATTCAAATTTTAATTAATTTTATTCAAATTTAGGCAGACGGTCATATTCTATTTTATTTTAATTCTTTTCTATTAAATTCTATTCTTTACTATTCTTTAATTTTTATTATATTGCTTTATTATTTTATATTCTATTTTCTCCAAAGACATGCTGGAAAGTTAATTGGCTTCCGTCCAAAATTGGCCCTAATATAAGAATGGGGACCTTAGATTGTGAGCTCCTTGAGGGCAGGGACCAATGTGAGTGTGCGATGTACAATGTACAGGGATAGGGACAATTGTTGACATTCACTCAGGTTAAACTAGATGGACTGGTGTCTTTATTCAACCTTGCTAACTATGTGACAAAAGATGACAACCCCATGATCAGCCAAAACATTATGACCACAACATGATCAGCCAAAGCATTATGACCACCCCATGATCAGCCAAAACAGTATGTCCACAACATGATCAGCCAAATAAGTTATTTACCCCACGAAAAAAAAAAATTTGAAAAAAAAAAATTTGAAAAAAAAATCATTTTTGAAAAAAAAAATCATTTTTGAAAAAAAAAATCATTTTTGAAAAAAAAAATCATTTTTGAAAAAAAAAAATGAAAAAAAATTTATGAAAAAAAATCATTTAAAAAAAAATCATTTTTGCAAAAAAAAACATTTATGAAAATGAAAAAAATATTTTTGAAAAAAAATCCATTGTGAAAAAAAATCATTTAAAAAAAATAAATTTTTGAAAACTAAATTTTTTTTTTGAAAACTAAAAATATAATTTTTGAAAAAAATTTTCAGCTTTTTCAGCTAATGATGGGACTTCTTCAACTTCTTCACAGTTACTCCAGCCACTCCAACCACACAATAATTACTCAAGCCACTCCACCCAGTTACTCCGTCCACTCCAGTAGGTGGAGGCAAGAATACTTCACACAATTTCCCCAGAAATTGTATCTTTTCTAGTTATTATTATTATTATTATTATAATAGCCAAATTTACCACCCTAACTCCTCCCACACCTTTTACACTACATAGACAGTAATATACCGAAACGTGTGGATTTTTCCCGATTGGTGTGCTATTAAATTGTGGAACGTTTCGCCAAATGGTTCACGAAATATCGTCATTTTTGTGGCAAAATTTGTCCCATAGGAATGAATGGTGAATTGTTCAACACTAGAGTGGGAGGTGACAAAAGCTGACAACCCCATGATCAGCCAAAACATTATGATCCCCCATGATCAGCCTAAACATTATGACCACCCCATGATCAGCCTAAACATTATGACCACCCCATGATCAGCCAAAACATTATGACCCCCCCCATGATCAGCCTAAACATTATGACCACCCCATCATCAGTCAAAACATTATGACCAGCCTAAACAATACGACCACCCCATGACCAGCCAAAACATTACGACCACCCCATGATCAGCCAAAACATTATGACCACCACATGATCAGCCAAAACAGTATATCCACAACATGATCAGCCAAATAATTTATGGCCACCCCATTATCAGCCAAAACATTATGACCACCCCATGAAAAAAATACTAATAATTAAAAAAAAAATTTGAATTTGATTTTGATTTTGAATTTGATTTTGATTCAAGTTTGTTTATTTGTTTGATTTATTATTTTGGATTCCATGGTTTTGTACTATATTCTAGTCTATTCTATTCAAATTTAAATTAATTCTATTCAAATTTAGGCAGACGGTCATATTCTATTTTATTTTAGTTATATTCTATTAAATGCTATTCTTTACTATTCTTTAATTTTATTATATTGCTTTATTATTTTATATTCTATTTTATTCTATTTTTTTTTTTTTAGAAAATAGATTTTTAATATTTTCTAATTTGATTTTGATTCAAATTTGTTTATTTGTTCGATTTATTATTTTGGATTCCATGGTTTCGTACTCTATTCTAGTCTATTCCATTCAAATTTGAATTAATTCTATTCAAATTTAGGCAGACGGTCATATTCTATTTTATTTTAATTCTTTTCTATTAAATTCTATTCTTTACTATTCTTTAATTTTATTATATTGCTTTATTATTTTATATTCTATTTTATTCTAATTTTTATTTTAGAAAATAGATTTTTAATATTTTTAATCAGATTTTGATTCAAATTTGTTTATTTGTTCGATTTATTATTTTGGATTCCATGGTTGTGTACTGTATTCTAGTCTATTCTATTTAAATTTGAATTAATTCTATTCAAATTTAGACAAATGGTCATATTCTATTCTATTCTATTCTATTAAATTCCATCCATTACTATTCTTTCATTTTTATTATATTGCTGTATTATTTTATATTCTATTTTATTCTATTTTTTTTATTTTATTTTTTAGAAAATCGATTTTTCATATTTTCTTATTTGATTTTGATGCAAGTTAGTTTATTTGTTTGATTTATTATTTTGGATTCCATGGTTCCATACTCTATTCTAGTCTATTCTATTCAAATTTTAATTAATTTTATTCAAATTTAGGCAGACGGTCATATTCTATTTTATTTTAATTCTTTTCTATTAAATTCTATTCTTTACTATTCTTTAATTTTTATTATATTGCTTTATTATTTTATATTCTATTTTCTTTTTAGAAAAAGCGATTTTTAATATTTTTCAAATTTGATTCAAATTTGTTTATTTTTTTTCGATTTGTTAGAATTCAAATCCGATTTCACCATAATTTCGGGTTCATTATTTCAGATTAGTTTAAAATTCGTTACTATTGTAACTTGGTAATTTGGATACATGCGAATTTTAGAATAACGTAAAAAAAAATCCTCCTAATTTTGATTTCGGAACGAAACGAACCGCACATGTCTAATTTTATTCGATTTTCTTTTTAGAAAAAGCGATTTTTTATATTTTTAAAATTTGATTCAAATTTGTTTATTTTTTTTTTCGATTTTTTTCGATTTAATAGAATTCGAATCCGATTTCACCATAATTTCGGGTTCATTATTTCAGATTAGTTTAATATTCATTACTATTTTAACTTAGATACCTGCGAATTTTAGAATAACGAAAATAAATTCCTCCTAATTTTGATTTCGGAACGAAACGAACCGCACATGTCTAATTTTCACAAGTATACAAAAAAAAAAAAAAAAAAAGAAAATGCCTGGTCTTCAAGTGGTTAAGTGTCTATTACTAACATCCATTGACGTAAATCTAGGCTGACCGTGTTTTTATTGTACGAAACGGCATATTTAATATAAATCATAACTAAAATTCATACAGTAAAATAAATGATAAAACTGTTTCGTTTTTAGTTATGATTTATATTAAATATGCCGTTTTGTACACCCACCACTGTCGACTGTACGTCTCATTTAAAGTCCCACCCTGTTCTCCTTTTTTCTTACATAACCGGGATGGAGGTATTACCTCGTTTAAAGTCCCAACCCTTCTTTTCTATTAGTGTTTTTTATTGTAGTCCTTCCAATAGTAAGGGGTGCGGAGCTTTCTGCATTAGGGCAGCTTTCGGCGGTGATCGCCTCCATAAGACGTACACGTGGCTGGGTCACCTTGGCTGAACACCTTGAACACCCACCGACGTAAATCTAGGCTGACCGTGTTTTTATTGTAGGAAACGGCATATTTAATATAAATCATAACTAAAATTCATACAGTAAAATAAATGATAAAACAGCTTTTACTGTATGAATTTTAGTTATGATTTATATTAAATATGCTGTTTTGTACACCCACCACTGTCGACTGTACGTCTCATTTAAAGTCCGACCCTGTTCTCCTTTTTTCTTTCATAACTGGGATGGAGGTATTACCTTGTTTAAAGTCCCAACCCTTCTTTTCTATTAGTGTTTTTTATTGTAGTCCTTCCAATAGTAAGGGGTGCGGAGCTTTCTGCATTAGGGCAGTTTTCGTCGGCGATCGCCTCCATAAGACGCACACGTGGCTGGGTCACCTTGGCTGAACACCTTACAGATCGGTCCCTTCTCCCGCGCGTGACGTCAGCCCTCCCCGGGATGCTGTAAGTGGCTGGATACCGTTCACATGTTATTCTCGGATATAATTTTGCTCCAGTTTTAACCTCACCACTTTGAGGAATAATTGTCCCTGACAAGAGGGTGAATCTCTGGCAGCGAGTTGATAAGCATTACATACAGATGACAGAAGTCAGCACTGTATTACTAACACTGTGACATATTGGATTACTGCTGTGAATATAATAAAAGAGAGACGAAACACTTTGGCAGCTCAAAGACAAGGCAATTCTTAACTCTCTGGTGGTACTATTATCTTCCATTTACTGCCACTGATAACTAGGGTGCATTTAGCTGCTTTCTCCAATCTACTTATTGTTCACTTAACACGTTCCTGACCGGACAAACGGGATGGATGTGCGCCCGATAATCACGTGTGAAACTACTTTATACCCAATGTTATCTTCCACGGCTTCGCTCTGGATAAGTTTTGAGAAGAGGAGGCTTTGAACTTGCCATGGGAAAAAACAAAACAAAGGCCTGGACTTAACCCAAAATGTCTCGTCCAGCTACACCTCTTCCACTGGATTTCCAGCATAGCGTCCCGCACACGCTCTTGACATAAGAGATAGGAGCGATCCGTTGGTTTGGCCGAGGTAAAGATTTCTCATGCTGATTAAAGAGTTGAAGATATGACTCAATATTCATTCGTCAGCTGGTTTCTGTTTTCAGCAATGAAGCGGTGGGTGGCTGAAGGTTGTTGTTGTTCAGTCGTTTAGTCGTGTCTGACTCTTCGTGACCTCGTGGACCATAGCGCGCCAGGCTTTTCTGTCCTTCACTGCCTCCCGGGGCTTGCTTAACTCCATGTTCGTTGTTTCGATGATGCTATCTATACATCTTGTTTTCTGTCGTCCTCTTCTCCTTTTTCCTTCCATGTTTCCCAGCATCAGGGTCTTTTCCAAAGAGTCCTCTCTACACATTAAAGAGGAAGTAAACCCTGATGAGTTTACTTCCTCTTTCATTCCCTGCAAAGGAAAAGCATAATGGACTACTATGCATCGCATAGTAGTCCATTATGTGTCACTTACCTGACACAGGAGCCAGCGAAGTCACCGCTGTCGCCTGTAGTCCGGCGCATCCATCTTCTCGGTGGGGTCTCGCAGCCCCGCCGCTGTCATTCGGCGAAGCTGCGATGACGTCACTCCCGCGCATGCGCACGGGAGCCGTCACACGCAGCATCTCCGTTGTTGACGGTGCCGTGCTCAGTGCGCCTGTGCGCCGCTGTCTACGGCACATGCGCCATAGACAGCAGTGCCTGTCTTCGGGCAAATATCTCCTAAACCGTATAGGTTTAGGAGATATTTCTTGGACCTACAGGTAAGCCTTAATCTAGGCTTACCTGTAGGTAACAGCCGCTCGGCTGTTATGCCGGAGGAGCGGGAGGGGACGTCCCCCCTCCCGCCGCCTCTCGCCGCTGTTACCGGTGCTCCCGCTCGATCGGGAGCACCGATTCCATGACCGCTGCCTCCAGCTGCTGGGGAGGAACTGGAACGAAGCCGTAAAAAAAATTGAGGTTCAATGCTTCCAAGCATGCATCGGAATTGCCACAGACGATCACATTTCCGAAACATTTCCCGTCTGAAAAACTGAGAACTTGCTCTCAATCTTTTTCCAGCAAAAGTCCGATGGAGCCTACACACGGTTGCATTTTCCATTGAAAAGCTCTCATCTGTCTTTTGCTGGCTGAATTTCCGATCGTATGTACGCGGCATAACACATGTGGTCATTGGGAAGAATTACCTCCTTACAGATAGCTAAAAAGATCATTGGTGTCGGTGGGAACTTATCAGAACCCCTAGCAACCTTTGGAGGAACCCTAGGGTTCCACAGAACCCTGGTTGAGGATCACTGCATTAGGCGGTCAAAGTATGCGAGTTAAAGGTGGCCTCATCCAAAACTTGTAGTTTTGGTTTAAACAGAATGGGAAAAGAGTAAATACATTATATACTTTGCTTTTCTTCAAACACGCGTTGAAGGAAAGAAAATTGCTTGATTCCCCATTCAACTCAATCATTATTGATGGGGAATCCCCCCCCCCCCCCCCACTGTGCTATTATATTCTGACAGAGAGAGGTTTCCCAGCCACCAGAATACAATAATCACGGCCACGACAGTGATCACATATTTGATCCACTTCAGTACAACCAGCCTGCCCATAAACAGTTCAAAATTGGTACATTTGATCCATCTGTGACCAGCCTTATGCCTCGTACACACGATCGGACTTTCCGACAACAAAACCGCAGCATTTTGTCCGAAGGGTGTTGGCTCAAACTTGTCTTGCATACACACGGTCACACAAACGTTGGCCAACAATTATGAATGTAGTGATGTACAAGACGTACAAGGCGTGGTTTTTCAGCTCTTTAGCGCCACACTTTGGGGGCCTTATGCAAATGTTGTGTTAGTAGAAGTTTGGTGAGTGTCGATTTGCACTTTTCTTTTCACGATTTTCATTTCATGCTTTTCAGTTTGTTTCTGAACGGCCGTTTGTCAACCAGACATGTTGCGGAATTAACGTGTTATTTATTATTGGCCTTGGATTTATTGCTTTGACATTATTTTTTGGTTGAATAATAATGATTTGATTTGGTATATTTTTTATATTTTTGGATGCATAGAATTCACTTTTTGGTTAAGTTCTATTGGCAGATAGCATGTCTAATTTTATTTGTTTTCTTTTTTTAATGCACAATAAAAAAATATGGAGAATAATTCTTGGCTGTGTGTTTTACTTAAAAAAAAACATAATAATATTATTCTTAATATCACTAGAAAAAAAAGCCTTTGAAAATGTGTTTGCAATAACTCCATCAGTATCACCAGCAAAGCAACTTCATTATTATCCCATTAAAGTAGAAGAGAATTGTGCGCTGCATTTGGAGATTTCATAATTTGCCGCGTCACGAATGTTAATTCTCCATTACAAGACATGTTTACAAGACCGACCGCTTCTGCTTCCGAGCATGCGTTTTGTACTTTGGACTTTGTCCAACGGATTTGTGTACACACGATCGGAAAATCCAACAACATTTGTTAGCGGAAAATTTGAGCACATGCTAGCCAACATTTGTTGGCGGAAAGTCCAACAACAAAAGTCCAATGGAGCGTACACATGGTCGGACTTATCGCCAACAAGTTCACATCCAACATTTCCCATAAAAAAAAAACGATCGTGTGTATGGGGCATTCGACTCTCTGTCAGGTTGGTATAGCTGCATACGGCTCTACTTGGGATGTGTCGTGCAATATGCCCATTGCATACATTCCTGGAGAAGGCTATAAGAGTAAGCAGGTGCTGGTGACGCCGGTCGGTCCGGCACTTACCCCATCGTGGCAGATGGCAGGCAGCGTGGTGCAGTGGCTCGGCTCCCAGTCCTCTGCTCCATGGTGGCTTCCAGTTCCTCCCCTCCTCCTGTTACAGTGAATATTGATTTGCTGTTGTAACACACCTGGGTGGGCTCCGAGCGCACTCTCTGTGACCAAGCCCACCCTATATTGAAGCCTATTAGCGCCTCTGGCTCTAATTGGTGCTTCAAAAAAAGCCCCTCCGCATTGAAACCCCTGCACCGGTGTCCTGAAAGGGGCAGGACACATGGATAGGGGGAGGCAGCTATGAATGGGGGGGGGGGGGCGACGCCCGTGTGCCCTTAATGGACAGGCAACCCCTGGATCAAAGAATACACTAAATGGCCACTTAATTAGGTACACCTTGCTAGTATCGTGTTGAACCCCATTTTGTCCTTCAGAACTGCCTTCATTTGTTGCGGCATAGATTCAACAAGGTGTAAGGCGAAACATTCCTCCAATTTGGTCCATATTGACATGATAACATCACGCAGTTGCAGCAGATTTGTCGGCTGCACATCCATGATGTGAATCTCCCATTACACCACATCCCAAAGGTGCTCTATTGGATGAGATATGGTGAGTGTGGAGGCCATTGGAGTACAGTGACCTCATTGTCCAGTGGTGAGATGATTGGAGCTTTGTGACATGGTGCATTACCCTGCTGGAAGGAGCCATCCAAAGATGGGGACACTGTAGTCATAAAGGAATGGACATGGTCAGCAACAATACTCACAATACTCAGGTTCCACTGAATCCCAAAGGTGCTCTATTGTATTGCGATCTGGTGAGTGTGGAGACCATTGGAGTACAGTGAGCTCATTGTCCAGTGGTGAGATGATTGGAGCTTTGTGACATAATGCATTATCCTGCTGGAAGGAGCCATCAGAAGATGGGGACACTGTAGTTATAAAGGAATGGACATGGTCAGCAACAATACTCACAATACTCAGGTCCCCCTACATCCCAAAGGTGCTCTATTGGATTGAGATCTGGTGAGTGAGGAGAGCATTGGAGTACAGTGAGCTCATTGTCCAGTGGTGAGATAATTTGAGGTTTGTGACATGGTGCATTATCCTGCTGGAAGGAGCCATCAGAAGATGGGGACACTGTAGTCATAAAGGGATGGACGTGGTCAGCAACAATACTCAGGTAGGCCGTGGTGTTTAAACAATGATCAATTTGTACTAAGGGGCCAGAAGTGTGCCAAGAAAATATCCCCTGCACCATTACACCACCACCACCAGCTTGAAACCCTTCAGTTGCGTCGCTATGGGGGGGGGGGGGGCAGGTGCAGAGGGTGTGCACAGCACCCAGATAACACCCACCAGAGTGGTGACACTCAGGTGCCCACAGATTGTCATGCAGAAAAGAGCAGGTTTAGGTCTGGGGGAGCCAGTGAAAAATGGCATCCCTACCAGTGGTTTATGCAGCGCTGGGATAGGAGTCAGGTGCTGGCCGGGATGGTGGAGCATTGGAGATGAGGGCAGTGGCAACCACTCTGGCCACTTCTCCTTCTCCAGAGTTCATTGGAGAGGCAGGCCACAGACCACTTCCCTGCCGTGGTGGACATCAAGTCAGTGAGTGCTGAACTTAGCTGGGGGGCGGCAGAGTGCACTGCACAGTGGACTTGTCACTCAGAGAAAACGACATTGTATGCAGGAGGTCAGTGACAATGACAGTGACTGTCAGCCCAGCGGCTAGTAGTGTCACTCTGCTGTAATTTGTCAGCCATTCTGATTGTTCCTGCTCAGTGTCCCTACACCAGGTGCTATTCCCTATATCTAATAATCCCTTTATTTCTATGCACTGAGTGCACACTAATCTCTGTATACTGAGTGCCACAGTACACAGAACATGGAAATGCAATTATTCAAAGTGGAGTTCCACTTAACAAAAAAAAAGTAAAAGTCAGCAGCTACAAATACTGCAGCTGCTGACTTTTAATAATCGGACACTTACCTGTCCCAGGGTCCAGCGATGCGGCGAAATGAAGCCCCGCTAGTCTCCCCCACCTCTCTGCGCTGCCGGTATCGTAACTATGGGCGCCCAGCTGTGGCCTCATAGCTGGGCACCCACTGCGCATGCGCGAGCCGCGTTGTGCACTGTGACTGGCCGGGCAATCATCTGGGGCCTGTAACGTGTCCCAGATGATTGCTGAGCGGGAGGGGGAGAGGTGATCCTCCTTCCGCCGCCATGGGTGCGCCAGGAGGAAGTGGGAGCTGGAACCCTCCCCCCCTCCAAAATAAAAATGACATGCCAAATGTGTCATGTCAGGAGGTCACCTTCCCTTAAAGCGGAAGTTCCATTTTTGGGTGGAACTCTGCTTTAAGTAAATATAAATGGTTAAATACATTTTCTCATCAGCATTATAAAGCAGTCTTGTGACTTCTATCAGTGCCTCGTTAAAGCTTATAGGAGGAGTTTTCATTCTCCCCTGATTGTCCTATGAGGATACAGGACCCCTGACCCTTTGTCTGCACGGTGCTGATTGGCCTTGTTCTTGGGCAGCACAGTGGTGTAGTGGTTAGCACTCTCACCTAGCAGTAAGAAGGGTCGCTGGTTCAAATCCCAACCACGAAACTACCTGCCTGGAGTTTGCATGTTCTCCTTGTGCCTGCGTGGGTTTCCTCCGGGTACTCCGGTTTCTTCCCACAATCCAAAGACATGCAGGTAGGTTAATTGGCTTCTGTCCAAAAATTGGCCCTAGCATATGAATGGGGACCTTGGATTGTGGGCTCCTTGAGGGTAGGGACCAATGTGAGTGTGTAACATACAGGGATAGGGACAATTGTAGACACTCACTCAGGCTGAACTGGATGGACTGGTGTCTTTATTCAACCTTACTAACTATGAAACTATGATCAAAACACTCGCCCAAGAAAAAAAATAAACTTCCTAACAACACACACCAAACTGAGCATGTGCAGCTTGTCCCCTGGCCACTGTACTTTTAGGAGATATATTGGGGACTCTGGAAGAAGGGAAGGATCGGAGGAGACAGGATCAAACAGCCTTTTTGCACAATGCAGAGGTTTAACACCTTCGGTTCCACAGTCAATTATTTTGCACAGGTGATTTAATCAGTTTCACTGCCTTAGTAATTACCACAGCCGTTTCATCTGTAGGAAATCCTGAAAACATGACCTGTTGGGGGTATTTGAGGACTGGAGTTGAGAAACCATTCTTTACTGCATATACAGTCTGATTTTACTGTTGTAGGTTTAGTAACCCTTTACCACTTCAGCCCCAGAGGATTTGGCTGGCCAAAGACCACAGCACTTTTTGCGATTCGGCACTAAGTCGCTTTAACTGAATTGTGCGAAATTGTGCGATAAACAAAAAAAGAGCGACAATTTTGAAAAAAAAAGCATTATTTTTTAATTTTTGCTATAATAAATACCCCCAAAAAATATAAAAAACAGTTTTTTTCTGTTTATTACCGTTTATTATCTTTTGTAACATCACCCCCTCCCTTTAGAATGTAAGCTCTACAAGCAGCGCCCTCCTGCACCCTTTGTATTGAACTGTACTGTAATTTTGTTGTCTCCCCCCATACATTGTAAAGCGCTGCCTAAACTGTTGGCGCTATATAAATGGTGTATAATAATAATAATAATAATAATAATATGGCATTTTTATTAATGATTTTTTTTTTTTTTTACTAGTAATGGCTAGTGATGGACGAACTTCCGACGGGACGTTTCGCGAAAGCGAAATGCGAACGGACCCAAACGTTCGCGAAACCGAACGTTCGCCGCGGGCCCCATTGACTTCAATGGGAGGCGAACTTTGCAAACCTTCATGTCGAATTTGCGGCCACGTGGTAATTATTAGGGGGTAAAACGTAGTCCCACCATCTGGACAATGACATAATACATGTATGAGGTGAATTTGGGATCGATAACTACAAGCATTTTTATTTTATTTGGGAAATTGTTCTAACAATTCAGGACTATGGAGCTAATGAAGGCAATGGAGGAGAGGGAAGGTCAGGGACCAGGGTAGGCAAAGAAGAGGGTGCAGGAGATGATCACCAGCAGCGTGACATACCGGAATGACACATGCACCGTGATAGAGGCATCTGACAGCAGCACCGTAATACAGAGCACTGACAGCAGCACCGTGACATACAGCGCTGACAGCAGCACCGTGACATACAGCGCTGACAGCAGCACCGTGACATACAGCGCTGACAGCAGCACCGTGACATACAGCGCTGACAGCAGCACCGTGACATACAGCGCTGACAGCAGCACCGTGACATACAGCGCTGACAGCAGCACCGTGACATACAGCGCTGACAGCAGCACCGTGACATACAGCGCTGACAGCAGCACCGTGACATACAGCGCTGACAGCAGCACCGTGACATACAGCACTGACAGCAGCACCGTGACATACAGCGCTGACAGCAGCACCGTGACATACAGCGCTGACAGCAGCACCGTGACATACAGCGCTGACAGCAGCACCGTGACATACAGCGCTGACAGCAGCACCGTGACATACAGCGCTGACAGCAGCACCGTGACATACAGCACTGACAGCAGCACCGTAAGCAGCCCCAGGAGGAAGTCAGCACAGCACAGGGATGGTGTGATCCCCTCATAATAAGAACCCCCAGGAGGAAGTCAGCACAGCACAGGGATAGTGTGATCCCTTCATAATAAGAACCCCCAGGAGGAAGTCAGCACAGCACAGGGATATCATAAGCAGCCCCAGTAGAAATATGACACCGCTCAACCTCTTCAAAGAGGAGGGTAGGGGCATATAGTACGGTGTGCTTTTTTGGGTCAAGGAAGTGAGCCAAATGAATTAAGAAGGTCTGTGTGCTTGATTAAAAAAATAGTTTATAGACATATACATGGTCTACTGGTCACATGTGTTGAATTCCTCCGAGATCCATGCCTCATTCATTTTTAGAAATGTGAGGTAGTTAACACTGTGGTGAGCTAGGCGAGTACGCTTATCGGTCACAATCCCCCCTGCTGCGCTGAACGTCCTTTCGGACAGGACACTGGATGAGGGGCAAGCCAACAGTTCGATTGCAAATTGGGCAAGCTCTGGCCAGAGGTCAAGCCTGCCCACCCAGTAGTCTAGGGGTTCATCACTCCTCAGAGCGTCCACATCGGCCGTTAACCCAATGTAGTCGGACACCTGACGGTCTAGGCGTTCCCTGATGCTGGATCCGGATGACACCTGTCGATGGGTCGGCTGAAAGAATGACCTCATATCCGAAGTCACCAACACATCTTCAAACCGGCCTCTTCTTGCAGGCGCTGTTGGATTGGTACCCGCAAATCCTTCTCTGGGAGTGGGAATTGCTCCTCTGCCAGCGCACGCAAAAGCAGAATGCAGCATTTCTCGAAGCAAGGCCTGGAAGTGCTGCATTCTGACAGCCCTCTGCGACGGCGGTAACATTTCCGCCATTTTGTGTTTGTACCGGGGGTCTAAGTACGTTGCCACCCAGTACTGGTCCTTGACCCTCATGCTTTTTATACGGGGGTCCCTATTAAAACACTGGAGCATGAAGGCCCCCATTTGCACTAAAGTGGAAGCGGTGTGGTGGCCTGGCTCCTGCTCATCATCCAGGATAATGTCGTCCTCTTCATTCTCCTCTCCCCATCCTCGCACAACAGGGATCCCAGAAAGGTTTAAAGCATGCTCTTCTTGCTCCTGCTCATCCGCCCCGGCACCATCCTCCTCTGACTCCTCATCAGACTCCTGTTGTTGACTTGTCTCAGATAGAGTAGCCCCCCCTGGGAATTCATCCAGCATTGCGACTTCCTCATCTTCCCGCTCCTGCTCCTCCACAGCCTGATCAATGACACGACGCAATGCACGCTCCAGAAAGAAGGCATAAGGTACCATGTCACTGATGGCGCCATGGCTGCGACTGACCAGTTTGGTGATCTCCTCAAATGGCCGCAGAAGTCTGCATGTGTCGCGCATGAGCAGCCACTGGCGCGGTGAAAAAAAACCCAGCTCCCCAGAACCGTTTCTTTCGCAGAGTTCATACAGGTAGACGTTAACTGCACGTTTCTGCTGGAGCAGCCTATCAAGCATATAGAAGGTTGAGTTCCATCGCGTCGGGCAATCGCAAATAAGACGTCTGACCGGCAGATGGTGTCGCCGCTGAATGTCAGCAAGGCGAGCCATGGCCGTGTAAGATCTTCTGAAATGGGCCGAGATTTTCCTTGCCTGCCGCAAGATGTCCTGGACCCCAGGGTATTTGACAAGGAATCGCTGCACGACCAAGTTTAAGACGTGTGCCATGCACGGCACGTGCGTGATTTTGCCCTGTTTCAATGCGCTAAGCAGATTGGCACCGTTGTCACACACCACTTTACCAACTGTCAAATTGAGCGGTGTTAGCCACTCATCTGCCTGTGAACGCAAAGCTGAAAGGAGTGCCGGGCCAGTGTGGCTCTTTGCTTCCAGGCACAACAGACGCAGCACGGCATGGCAACGTCTCACCTGGCATGTGGAATAGGTTCTGGGGAGCTTGGGCGGTGCAGTGGAAGAGACGCTAGCAGCGGAAAAGGAGGAGGCAGCTGAGGAGGAGAGGGAGGAGGATGGAGTAGGAGGAGGAGAAGAAGAGTCAGGCCTGCATGCAATCCGTGGCGGTAAAACCAAATCTACACGGGTGCCACGGGTTACATGCTTGACGGCCGTCAGAAGGTTCACCCAGTGGGCAGTAAAACTGATATACCTTCCCTGCCCGTGTTTGCTAGACCACGTGTCTGTGGTCAGATGTATCTTGGCACCGACACTGTGTGCCAGAGATACATTCACTTGCCGCTGAACATGGCCATATAGCTCTGGGATGCCCTTCTCTGAGAAATACTTCCTTCCTGGGACCTTCCATTGTGGTGTTCCAATGGCCACAAATTTGCGAAAGGCCTCCGAGTCCACCAGTTTATATGGCAGTAGTTGGCGGGCTATGAGTTC
Source organism: Lithobates pipiens (assembly GCF_037356315.1). Lineage (NCBI taxonomy): Eukaryota > Metazoa > Chordata > Amphibia > Anura > Ranidae > Lithobates > Lithobates pipiens. Next base: position 5,612,785 of record NW_027507892.1, on the reverse strand, counting down.
TGACAAGCCAGCCGCCAACCGTTGGGCAAGAGGGTTATCCGGCGTCATCATTTTTTTACGCTCAAACATTAGGCCCACGGAAGCCTGCCTTTTTGCAGAAAAATGTGAGCTTGGCGTGATGGAAGGTGGAGTGGAGGACAATTGTGAGGAGAGAGGAGAAGGAGAAGTAGAAGACGAGGCTGGACGGTGAGAGCCTGCAGTGTGGCTTTGTGTGTTCCGTTGCTCCCACTGGGCTCGGTGATGGCTGCTCATGTGCCTTCTTAAGGCGGTCGTCCCTAGGTGAGTATTGGGCTTACCGCGACTAACGCGTTGACTGCAAAGATTGCAGATGGCAACGCTATTGTCAGCAGCGGACACGTTAAAAAAAGCCCACACTGCGGAGCCATGTGCCGGTGTCCTGGGAGCGCCAGATGTGACCGTACATGGTCGATGACTCGCTCCTGATACATTTGCAGTCTGCTTTGTCCCTGCTGTGCAATGTAAGTCATTGCTGCTTCTCCTCCCTATCTGCTGGTCCATATCTCCCTCTGAACTCCCCTCCTCTTCCTCTCTTGTGGGCACCCACGTGACATCACTAGACACGTCATCATCAACGTCACCTTCCCCACCGCTATAAGTAGAGATCTCGGAGTAGGCAGCAACACCGGGGACCAACCTCCTCCTTGGGCTGATCTGGGTACTGTCGTCAGACTGCTGAGTAGCGCTTGTTGCTACCTCCTCTTCCTGATCCAATACCAAGAGTGGCTGCGCATCAGAAATGTCCTCTTGATATGGATCGGAAAATAATTCCAGTGACTCAAGCGGAAGGTATGTGGTGGTGGTGGTGGTGGTCGTGTTGTTGGTGGTAGTGTCTTTGGGGGTGCACATAGCAGAGAGTGAAGAAGAGGGTGCAGATCGAGAGGATGAGGAGGGTGCAGAAGAGTAAGGCTGAGCGAGCCACTCAACCAAGTCTGGTGCATCCTTTAAAGTAATTGAACGCACCTTCTGCAACTTCCCACTTTGGCTCAAGCCTGTTGCTCCTGCCCTACCCCTACCACCCCTGCGGAAGGGCCTGCCTCTTCCTCTGCCTGTCATTTTTTAAATGACCCTGTGACAAAACTCTTAGTCCCTATACCGATGAAGGACTGCTGCAGTATAGGGCAGCAGTCAGCAGTGGTGCACGTCAACCCTATCTATTGTGGACCGATAGCGGTCCTTACAGAACAGCAGACTGTACCGCACTCAAGCCTATGTACCGTAGCACCCTATACCAAGTTACCAGTCCTTATAAGAACTTTTGTGGACCAAGCAGGTTGTGTATTAGTGTTTAGCAGACTGTACGTCAGTCCCTATACCGCTGAAGGACTGCTGCAGTATAGGGCAGCGGTCAGCAGTGGTGCACGTCAACCCTATCTATTGTGGACCGATAGCGGTCCTTACAGAACAGCAGACTGTACCGCACTCAAGCCTATGTACCGTAGCACCCTATACCAAGTTACCAGTCCTTATAAGAACTTTTGTGGAACAAGCAGGTTGTGTGTTAGTGATTAGCAGACTGTACGTCAGTCCCTATACCGCTGAAGGACTGCTGCAGTATAGGTGAGCGGTCAGCAGTGGTGCACGTCAACCCTATCTATTGTGGACCTATAGCGGTCCTTACAGAACAGCAGACTGTACCGCACTCAAGCCTATGTACCGTAGCACCCTATACCAAGTTACCAGTCCTTATAAGAACTTTTGTGGACCAAGCAGGTTGTGTATTAGTGTTTAGCAGACTGTACGTCAGTCCCTATACCGCTGAAGGACTGCTGCAGTATAGGGCAGCGGTCAGCAGTGGTGCACGTCAACCCTATCTATTGTGGACCTATAGCGGTCCTTACAGAACAGCAGACTGTACCGCACTCAAGCCTATGTACCGTAGCACCCTATACCAAGTTACCAGTCCTTATAAGAACTTTTGTGGACCAAGCAGGTTGTGTATTAGTGTTTAGCAGACTGTACGTCAGTCCCTATACCGCTGAAGGACTGCTGCAGTATAGGGCAGCGGTCAGCAGTGGTGCACGTCAACCCTATCTATTGTGGACCGATAGCGGTCCTTACAGAACAGCAGACTGTACCGCACTCAAGCCTATGTACCGTAGCACCCTATACCAAGTTACCAGTCCTTATAAGAACTTTTGTGGACCAAGCAGGTTGTGTATTAGTGTTTAGCAGACTGTACGTCAGTCCCTATACCGCTGAAGGACTGCTGCAGTATAGGGCAGCGGTCAGCAGTGGTGCACGTCAACCCTATCTATTGTGGACCGATAGCGGTCCTTACAGAACAGCAGACTGTACCGCACTCAAGCCTATGTACCGTAGCACCCTATACCAAGTTACCAGTCCTTATAAGAACTTTTGTGGAACAAGCAGGTTGTGTGTTAGTGATTAGCAGACTGTACGTCAGTCCCTATACCGCTGAAGGACTGCTGCAGTATAGGGCAGCGGTCAGCAGTGGTGCACGTCAACCCTATCTATTGTGGACCGATAGCGGTCCTTACAGAACAGCAGACTGTACCGCACTCAAGCCTATGTACCGTAGCACCCTATACCAAGTTACCAGTCCTTATAAGAACTTTTGTGGAACAAGTGAGTTGTGAATGTTTAGCAGACTGCAGCAGAAGGGCAGCAGTCAAGTATAATATCCTTTCTATATTTGGAAGAAAGAATATTATACATGTACAAGCCTATTACTGTACCACTGATACCAGTCCTGAAAAGAACCTTTGTGGAACTAATAATAACAGCAAGTCTTTAAAATTACCCTCACTGCCTGACAACACTGCTTCCTTCCTGTCCCTATACAAATTGGCAAAAAAAGAGAACGATTAGTGGTTACTGGAACAGCTCTTTTGTGGACCTTGATAGTAACAGCTAATGATGATGATGATGATGATGATGATGAAAGACTAATCTGGCTGTCCCTGTAGCATACACCGTCCTTTCCCTTTCTCTAAACTAACAAAAGACACTCAGGCTGCTGCAAGAATCAGCAGCACAGCAAACCTATCAACACCTAACACCTATACCAGTCCTGAAAAGAACTTTTGTGTACCAAATAGCTAGTGGTTTATCTCTCCCTACTCCACACAGGAACCTGTCCCTATCGTAACAGAAGAAAGAATGTAAAATGGCCACCGGATCGGGTGTATTTATAGGTTAGGGGGAATGTCCAAGTGTCCATGTGCTGTCATGTCTCAATTGGCTGTCCTGTATCACATGATAAACGTGTCACCAAAGGTTAAAGTTCTTGTATACATTAAACACGTAAGTCCGCCGCGGCGAACGACGGAAAAAGGCGTTCGAACGTGCGGACCGCGAATGTCGGAAATTCGCCGCGAAACGACCGCCGGGCGAAACGTTCGTCCATCACTAGTAATGGCGGAGATCTGCAATTTTTATCATGACTGCGACATTATGGCGGACAGATCGGACAATTTTGACACATTTTTGGGACCATTGGCATTTATACAGCGATCAGTGCAATTAAAATTGCATCGATTACTGAGTAAATGTGACTAGCAATGAAGGGGTTAACACGAGGTGGCGCTGTAGGGGTTAAGTGTGTCCTAGGGAGTGATTCTAACTGTGGAGTGGAGGGGCTGTGTGCGACACAACACTGATCTCTGCTCCTGATTACAGGGAGCTGTGATCAGTGACAGTGTCACTAGGCAGAATGGGGAAATGCTTGTTTACATTAGCATCTCCCCGTTCTTCCTCTCCGTGAGACGATCGTGTGTATCCCTGTGGAAATCAAGTGCGCGGAACCTGCGATCCAACTCACGGGGGTCGCAGCGAGCATGCGCCTGCTATGCAAACCCCACGAGATTGCGTAGTATAACGTGATTTTGCGGAGTCAACCTGCCGCAGTAAAACTGCGGCGGCTGGTCCGCAAGCGGTTAAAGGGTTACCAAGTCCTCTGTTTTTTTTTTTTAAAATAACAAACATATCATACTTACCTCCACTGGGCATTTATCATACTTACCTCCACTTGGTATTTTGCTTCGCACAGAGTGTCCACGAACCTCTTCTTCTGGGGTCCCCCAACGGCGCTTGTGCCTCCTCCCCACATCAGCAAACAAACTAGGAAAAGTACTCTACCTGTGGATAATTGTGCGGACGCGCTCCCGAGTCCAGTATTTGCGCCCATAGACACAGAATGCCGGACTTGGCCCCGCCCCCAGCGCCCACGTCATTGAATTTGATTGACAGCAGCGGCAGTCTATAACTGCGCTGCTATCAATCTATCCAATCAAGAGCTGAGACAATGGGCAGAGAGGGTGAGCGCGTCTCCGGCATTGGAATTACAGGGCTCAGGTGAGTAAACTGGGAGGTCCGGCGGGGTCAGTGACAGAAGTTTTTTCACCTTAATGCATAGGATCCCTTTAAAGGGATTGTAAAGGTATTTTTTTTTCTCTTAAAATAACAAACATGTTATACTTACCTCCACTGTGCAGCTCTTCTGGGGTCCCTCGGCGGCTGTCTCTGCTTCTTCCCGCAGGTGCTTCTCACGTTCATGCGAGCTCCCTCGCATGGTGAGAAGCACCTGTGGGTGCGCACCCGTGATACAGCCGGTGGCTATAGCCGCTCGCTGTATCACACGGCCCCGCCCCCCGGCGCGCCTCGGCATTGGATGTGATTGACAGCAGCGCAATCCAATGGCTGCGCTGCCTTCAATCCATCCACTCCAGCCAATCAGCAGCCAGGCTGAGTGGTGAAGAGGAAGTCGGGACTTTCGAGGGGTGAGGTAAGTAAAACGGGGGGGGGGGGGCTGGGGGCGCCGGCACTGTGAGATGTTTTTTCACTTTAATGCATAGAATGCATTAAGGTGAAAAAACATTTACCTTTACAACTAGGGATGAGCTTCCTGTTCGAGTCGAACATACGTTCGACTCGAACATCGGCTGTTCGCCCGTTCGGCGAATTCCGAACGTTATGGGCCGTTCGCGCCAAATTCGTGTGGCGCTCATGGCCCACAATGCACTGCGTCATCGCAGTGCATTGCTGGCTCATGATTGGCCAAGCATGCACTGTGACCCCGCATGCTTGGCCAATCACAGCGCCAGCAGCGAGGAGAGCCATGATTGACCACAGGCAGGATGCCTGTGGCCAATCATAGCTCAGGCTGTGTAGTACACGCCCCACACTATATAAGGCCGCCAGCGCGGCGGCCTAGTGTAGTGTGTTGGCGTCTGAAGCAGTTAGTGGGTGTTCTGTGTACCTTCAACACAGTACACACCAATCGTTATCGGCCGATTTTCGATCTTGCTCTTCTGTAGTGGTTGTTGTCTGCTTGCCCTGACCGCAGTATACACCGCTATATTCACCTCACCTATATAGCTAGTGATCTATCTTTTATAATAGAGCTTGCAGTCAGTAGTGTTAGGAGATAGTGCGTGCTGTCTGCGTGCTCTGTACCCAGTACACACCGCTATATCCACCTACATAGCTCTTCTCTATTTGAGCCCACTTGCCATCTGCAGGAGTTATTGGAAGTTGTGTGTGCCTCCAGCACAGCACAGTATACATCTGTATATACCCCTTTATCTCTGGTGTTCTATAAAAAAGGCATCTGCAGGAGTTAGTGGGTTTTTTGTGCCTCCAGCACAATATACACCTGTATCTACCCTTTATTGCTGTTCTCTAATAGAGCCATCTGCAGGGCTTAGTGGGTGTTGTGTGACTCAATTACAGTATACCCCTTTATCTCTGGTGTTCTATAATAAAGGCATCTGCAGGAGTTAGTGGGTGTTGTGTGACTCCAGCACAATATACACCTGTATCTACCGTTTATTGCTGTTCTCTAATAGAGCCATCTGCAGGGCTTAGTGGGTGTTGTGTGACTCCATTACACTGCTGTTTTACCCAACTCCCTTCAGGCCATTACCATGTCTGGAAGGCCAGCAAGGAGAGGCAGACAGGCGCGAGCCGATAAAAGAGGGCAATCAGGCTCTGTGTCTAGAGACAACAGTGCTGGTCGTGGACGCGGTGCATTGTCATCAGCACGTGGCCATGGGACACGCTTGTCCTTCTTTTCGGCAGCCGGACATGTTGAACCGCAACATGCCAACAACTTGGTAGAGTGGATGACCAAGCCCTCTTCATCCTCCTCATCCTCTCTCACCCAGTCTCAGGGTACTAGCAAAGCAGCTGCCAACGCATCGTCTTCCCTCCTCTCAATGTCATCATCAGTGACTCCTTCCCTAGACCCACCACGTCCTCCTGAGGAGTCTCCTGAACTCTTTGAGCACAGTGTTGGGTACATGCTCCAGGAGGATGCCCAGTGTTTTGTAGGCTCTGATGATGACACTCAGCTAGAGGAAGGCAGTAGCGTGAGTGCAGAGAGAGGGGATGCTCAAGAAGGACAGCAATCTGGCAGTCATGTTCCACAAGCTGCAGCATACTGCCAGGTTTGCTACAGCGATGAAGAGGGAGGGGATGATGAGGGCATTGACTCCACGTGGGTGCCTGGTAGGAGAGAGGAGGAGGAGGAGGAGGAGGCACATGTCCAACGAGGCAGGATGCCCTCCAGGGGCCAGCTTAGGGGCAGCACACCGACTGAATCACACCGCAGAGCTCCGCCTGTGCAGGGCGCTGCCTCTGCGCGTTATTCTAAAAGTTCTTTGGTGTGGGCCTTTTTTGAGATGAGTGCATCAGATCGCACCGCTGCTATTTGCAATATATGTCTCAAGCGTATCTCGCGTGGCCAAAACATCAGCCGCTTGGGCACCACATGCTTGACCAGACATATGTTGACCTGCCATGCAGCTCGTTGGCAAGCGTACCTCAAAGACCCACACCAAAGAACAAAGCGGACCTCTCCTTGCTCCTCATCAGCTGGCATCTCCAACCCCACTAGACCTTCAGTCCTCTCTGAAACCTGCTCTGAGAGGAATGAAGGTGTAGAATTAGGTGTGTCACAGCCAAGTGATTACGGGCACTCTGCTAGCAGTACACCCACGTCCAATTATAGCAGGCAAATGTCCCTGCCCCAGCTGCTGGACCGGCGAAAGAAGTTCACTCCCAGCCATCCACATGCCCAGCGGTTGAATGCTAGCTTGGCTAAATTGCTAGCACTTCAACTGCTGCCTTTTCAGTTGGTAGACTCGGCCCCCTTCCGTGAGTTTGTACAATGTGCGGTTCCTCAGTGGCAGGTCCCCAAACGCCACTTTTTCTCACGGAAGGCGATTCCGGCTCTCTACCGACATGTGGAAGGCAATGTCCTTGCCTCGCTGGACAGGGCGGTCAGCGGTAAGGTGCATATTACCGCTGACTCATGGTCCAGCAGGCATGGACAGGGACGTTACCTGTCTTCCACGGCCCATTGGGTCACTCTTCTGGCAGCTGGGAAGGATGCAGGACAAGGTGCAGTAGTGTTGGAGGTTGTTCCGCCAACACGCCTCCAAAATGCTACTATTGGTTGTGACACACCTCTCTCCACCACCCCCTCCTCTTCTTCTTCCTCCATGGCCTCTTCCAGTGCTCTATCCTCAGAACCAGCGGTGCTCCGTAGGCGTTCCAGGGGCTACGCAAGTACGCAGGCAAAACGATGCCATGCCGTGCTTGCACTGGTTTGTTTGGGGGACAGGAGCCACACTGGGGCGGATGTTTTGTCAGCTCTGCAGGGGCAGGCCGAGAGGTGGTTGACGCCACGCCAGCTTAAGCCAGGAATGGTGGTTTGTGACAATGGCACCAACCTCCTCTCCGCCCTCCGACACGGACAACTGACCCATGTGCCCTGTGTAGCTCACGTCCTTAACCTGGTGGTGCAGCGGTTCTTGGGCAGGTACCCCGGCTTACAGGATGTCCTGAAGCAGGCCAGGAAAGTCTGTGTGCATTTCCGCCGATCATTTAATGCCTGTGCTCGGCTGGCTGAGCTCCAAAAGGAGTTGAACCTGCCCAAGAACCGCCTTATATGTGACATGCCCACCAGGTGGAACTCAACGTTGGCCATGCTGCAGCGGCTGCACACGCAGCAGAGGGCCATCAATGAGTACCTGTGCGACTGCGGCACCAGGACAGGGTCAGGGGAGCTCGGTTTTTTCTCACCACGCCAGTGGGGCATGATCAGGGATGCATGCACTGTCCTGTCACCGTTTGAGGAGGCCACAAGGATGGTGAGCAGTGACAGTGCATGCATCAGTGACACTGTACCTCTTGTCCACCTCTTGGAGCATACGCTGCGTGGAATAATGGACAGGGCACTTGAGGCAGAACAGAGGCAGGAAGAGGAGGACTTCCTTGCCTCTCAAGGCCCCCTTTATCCAGACAGTGTTCCTGCTGTGCCACCCATCACACAGGAAGAGGATGAGGAGGAGGAAGAGGAGGAGGAGGATGATTGTGTCAGCATGGAGGTGGAGGCTGGCACTCAGCATCAGCAGCAGCAGTCTTGTAGGGATGATTTACAGTCCCAAGAAACACGTGGACTTGTACGTGGCTGGGAGGAGGTAGCTGCGGATCATGTTGCCCTTAGTGACCCAGAGGACTCCAGACCGAATGCCTCAGTTAACCTACGCTGCATGGCCTCGCTGATCCTGCAAAGCCTGTGGAAGGATCCTCGTATTCTTCGGATCAAGGAGAGGGACCATTACTGGCTGGCCACTCTCCTTGATCCACGGTACAAGGGTAAGGTTGCCGACCTTATCTTGCCATCGCAGAGGGAGCAGGGGATGAGACATCTCCGGGAGGCCTTGCAGAAAGGTCTGTGCAACGCGTTCCCAGAGACTGGGAGGTTACAAACTCCTGATCCTAGACAATGTGTTGCTGAGGCATCGGTCAGAAGGAGCGGTGGAGAAGGTGGCCGTCTCACTGATGCTTTCAGACAATTTTTTAGTCCGCAGCCACAAGGTATGATCGGTTCCAGCAACCATCGCCAGCGTCTGATTTACATGGTGCAGGAATACCTAGGGGCAAGGTCAGACTTGGACACCTTTCCCACCGAAAATCCTCTGGCTTACTGGGTCTTGAGGATGGATCACTGGCCAGAGCTTGCACAGTATGCAATTGAGCTACTGGCCTGTCCTGCATCCAGCGTTCTTTCGGAACGCACCTTCAGTGCTGCTGGTGGCTTTGTTACCGATCACAGGGTGCGCCTGTCCACCGAATCAGTTGATCGACTGACCTTCATCAAGATGAATCAGTCTTGGATCACCCACAGCTACTAAGCACCTGAAGCTGATGTAACCGAATAATTTTTTTTGAAATATCACATCCCTTCAAGACTGCCTATGCTGATGCTGAGTGACTGTCCTGTTATGTTGATTGTCTATCCTCTTCCTCCTCCGCTGATTTGTTGGAAGAACATTTCTGGTTCTGGGTGATGCCATCAGCCCAATTTTTCTGCCCCTGTTTAACAGGGGTGTTTAAGTACAATTTTTGATGCAATGCTTTGCAGCAGGGCTAATTCCTGCAATAAAACTAGAGTATATGGGAGAGGTTGCAGTGTGGTGGCACCAGCACCAGTGCCTAAGGCCCAATTTTTCTGCCCCTGTTTAACAGGGGCGTTTAAGTACAATTTTTGATGCAATGCTTTGCAGCAGGGCTAATTCCTGCAATAAAACTAGAGTATATGGGAGAGGTTGTAGTGTGGTGGCACCAGCACCAGTGCCTAAAGCCCAATTTTTCTGCCCCTGTTTAACAGGGGTGTTTAAGTACAATTTTTGATGCAATGCTTTGCAGCAGGGCTAATTCCTGCAATAAAACTAGAGTATATGGGAGAGGTTGCAGTGTGGTGGCACCAGCACCAGTGCCTAAGGCCCAATTTTTCTGCCCCTGTTTAACAGGGACATGTAATTACAATTCTTGATATAATATTTCACAGGAGGGCCCGTTCCTGTGCCCACCCAGAGTACTGTGAGGACTTATAGTGTTGTGGCACCAGCACCACAACCACCAAAGGTCAATTTTTCTACCACTGTTCAACAATGGCATGTAATTACAATTCTTGATATAATCGTTCACAGCAGGGCCCTCCAGCGCCCACCAAGAGTCACTTTGAGGGCTTACAATGTTGTGGCAAAACCAACACCTTGTTCCGCCATTTCTGCAGAGCATATAGGGCAGGCCCCTACTTTCAAACATCCAACTTACAAACATCTCCTACTTGCAAACGGAAGGAGACAACAGCAAGTGAGATGAAAAAAGATGGACGACAAAACAAATTATACAGGGGTGATAACCCTTCCCTATGTTTTCCAAAAAGCTTAAAAATAGTTTTTTTGACTGGAGCTACACTTTAAAAATGTACCAGTTGAAAATTACAAACAGATTTAACTTAACACAACAAACCTACACAGTCCCTGTCTTGTTTGCACCGCCTGTATACTGCTGTTCTGAGTATATAGGGCCTGGGGGCCACACACATTTCCTTTTTTTAATATGGGTACGGGGTTCCCCTTAATATGCGTACAAGACCCAAAGGGGCTGGTAATGGGCAGAGAGGGCTACCCATGCCATTTTTCTCAATGGTTTTCAACCATATTGCAGGAACCAGATATAACATTAAAACCGCAAGCAGTTTTCAATGATGTTATTTCTGTTTAATGTCATTTTGTGCAGGGACTGTTCTAAACACGGGAAACACGTGGCACTTCACAGGCATACTACAGACACCCCCCAGGCACCATATTTAAAGGAATATTTCACTTTTTTTTTTCACTTTAATCATCATTAAAATCAGTGCTCCCGCCAAAACGGCCATTTTTAAAAACATTTTAGGCATTGACCCATGTCCCCTGGGGCAGGAGCCACGTCCCCAAACCCTTTTTAGGACAGTATCTTGCATATTAGCCGTTAAAATTAGCACTTTTAATTTCGAACGTTCGAGTCCTATAGACTTCAATGGGATTCTAAAGTTCATTCGAATTTGGGGTCCGTTCGAAAGTTCTGATGCGAACCGAACCGGGGGGTGTTCGGCTCATCCCTATTTGCAACCCCTTTAAGTCTAGCTGAATGTGAGTAACTACTGCTAGCTATAACTTGACCTGGATACATGAGAATATTTACAGATACTTGAGCTAATGACTTGGGGGAAAAAAAAGGATTGAATAAACTTAGATAAAATTGTGAAAAGAAACAACAATTTCCACTGCTACTTAAAAAAGGTATGTGAACTATTCATAAATGATTTTTTTTTTACTTTTGTTAGAAAATATGTAAAAAAAAAAAAAATATGTACAAAACCCTTAAGCATTCCCTTTGGTGTGAACATTCTTTCAAATCATCTACACACAATGTAGCATCTTTTACAAAACAGTCGCTCTGAACTAGAGAATACATTCCGTTACATTTTGGAGAAAATAACCATTTCAATATGCAAAATTAATATCAAGGAAATTCTCAACACAAGCATCCAATAATTTACAGGGTTGATTTGGGTGGCGGTTCACACAGGGGCGGCTTCAAAGTCGCCCGGCGCTAAAGCCGCCCCCGTACATCGCGACTTCAGCGAGGCTTGTAAAACCACTTCTGTATAGAAGTTAATTCAAGCCGCTCCGAAGTCGCCCCAAAGTAGTACAGGAACCTTTTTCTAAGTTGGAATGACTTGAGTCGCTCCTATTACAACGGTTCCATTGCAATGCATGGAGCGCGACTTGTCAGTTTGAGTCAACACTGCAAATTGTCTTAAGTAAGAAGGTTAACTAGTTGCCTAGATGGCATACACGTTCTTTCTTACCATCATTGAGCCAACTAATTTAGTTCAAAAGCAGTGGCCATCCGACCACCACCGAACCCCCCCTCCTGGTCACTCGCTCAATCGCCGTTAACCTTCCACCACCCAGCCCCCCCCCCCTCGAATACCGCTTTGCTGACTCGCCCATTGCCTGCCAAGCCCCTCCAGCACTTACTGTACCTTCATACTTGTGTTTCCCTCTCCCCCCCACCCCCGAGTCCCAGCCTTGTGTCCCGGCATTCTCCTCCCGGCCAATCAGGAGTACTGGAATCTGGCCAATAGGGTCTTAGGACTCCCAGCCAGTCAGGTCCTGATTGACTGGAAGGAGAAACAGGAAGACATTAGGCATGTGCAATTTGTTTAGTTCCGAATTTTTTTAACGAATTTTGACAAATTCGTAAATTCCGAAATTTCAGAATTTTTCAATTTTGGAATTTCTGAATTTCTGAAATTTCCGAATATTCAAAATTTTGCAAACTTAGAAATTTGGAATTCGGAAATTCTAAATTCCAGAAATTGGAAAATTTCAGAAATTGGAAAATTCTAAAATTCTAATTCGGAAATATGAAAATTCAGAAATTTGAAAACTCAGAAATGTGAAAATTTGGAAATTTGAAAATTTGATAATTCAGAAATTCGAAATTCGCAAATTTGAAAATGAGAATTTTCAAATTTTCGAAAAAAAACCAAAAAAAAAACCAAACAAATGTTTTGTCAGTGCACATGTCTAGAAAACATTAGTGAATATTAATTTGCTAATGTCACACGCCTGGGTGGGTCTGCACCCTGAGCCTACCCTTTTTTTAGGCCAACTAGAGACTCGGGCTCTAATCGCGTGCTTCCAAAAAAACACGATGATATCCATGTGTCCGGCACCCTGCATGCAAATTAGGGGCCAGGCGCATGGATGGGGGGGAGGGGCACCCGTGCATCCTTCATGAACTGTCCAAAAGCCCTTAAAATTTGTCCAGACCTTAACCTTAAAACATAGCTCCCAACTGTCCCTCATTCCTCCTGATTTGCCCCTCATTTTGGTCTGATCTATATAGATGTGTATAAAATGCACGTTTTATCTATCAAAAAGTGTATTCCAGTGCTAAGAGAAAAATGTGAAAAACTGCGCTAAGGTAAAAGAAAGTTATATGTACTCTAAGGTGATACCTTTGAGAATGAACGTTTAGCTGCGGCTTCACTGTGTCACATAAATACAGAAAAATGAAAAAAATACTACTAAGCCGCGCTTAACTTATACAAACAACTAATTGTGCACAAAATTGAAATTGTAAACACAGTATAATAACCATATGTAAATTAGTGTACATTTATAGTGTGCGTAGTGTAAAGCACATATAGAAGACTTGAAACATAAAGATTAACCCTTGCAATATAAATGTCCGTTATAGAAACCTCTATCAGCATAAAAGAGGATAAAACAAAAACACCCAGTATTCCAACAGTGAGTCCGTATGTGTGAACCGCAAAACCAATTGTTACAGAGTGTTGAATGAAGTCCTCCAAAACTAGACCACAATATTCATAAAAAAACAGCCACTTAGTCCAATGGAAAAATAGATGTTCAATCCGCCACCAACATGTGATAAAATTTGCTGCTTACCAGAAAAACATGACCCCCCCACTACAGAGGGTCACACGAGACTTGTAAGAATGACTTCCGGCCAAAGGGGGATCCTCAATTTCCTCCTGGTTCCACCACTCCAGTGGGGATTGGGAAGAAGACCTGTTCCCAAACGTATTCCTCAAAGGCCCAAAGAAGGACTCAAAAGAAGGGACATCGGAACCATAAAGGGAAGATAAAACTCCAAATAGTGTAAAACCCTTTATTTCTCAAGATAAAAAATATAAAAATGCACTTACAAATATATAGAAGAAAATAAGCCTTAAGTCCGTTGCGCCGGCCGGACACACGCAGACAGACCCATTCTCCTGGAAGCCGTCACAAACACGAGGTGATGTATAGCGTACCGCTCAGCCCTACGCGTTTCACAACAAAATTGCGTCATCCAGGGGCACGATGAAAATGAGAATTTTCAAATTTTCAAAAAAACAAAACAAACTTTTGTTTTGTTAGTGCCCATGTCTAGAATATGTGAATATTAATTTGCTAATGTCACACGCCTGGGTGGGTCTACACCCTGAGCCTACCCTTTTTTGAAGCCAACTTGTCATGAAAATCTCACGAAGAGATTGTCCTCCAGGTCTTCTGATGTACGATCGTCGCGGGTACGCACGATCGTACGAACGCCCTTACGTTCGTACACAGGTGCGCGGGCACGCGCACGGTCGCGTGCGTGCGTCCGTATTGGCGCCAAACGGCCTATTTAAACCAGCCTCTTGCCAACAGTCTTTGCTGTCTGCTCAACAGCGTTATACCTGTGAGACCTGATCTGTGTTGTTTGTTCCTGTTTGACCCGGCCTGCCTGTGACCCATCTGCTATCCGCCTGCACCCGACCTCGGCTTGTTGTGACTATTCTCCTGCCTGTTCCCTTGTACTTCGTTCCTGCCTGGTATCCGATTCGGCTTGCTCTGACCATCCGTCTGCTAGAAGGGTAATGTGCTTATATACTGAACTGTTCATCTGCTATAAGTGCCTGCTCATATTGAACTACCTATCTGCTGCAATAACCTGCTATACTGGACTGTTCATCTGCTATAAGTGCCTGCTCATATTGAACTACCTATCTGCTGCAATAACCTGCTATACTGGACTGTTCATCCGCTATAAGTGCCTGCTCATATTGAACTACCTATCTGCTGCAATAACCTGCTATACTGAACTGTTCATCTGCTATAAGTGCTTGCTCATATTGAACTACCTGTCTGCTGCAAGTCACCTGCTTATACTGGATTGTATTATCTGCTACAAGTGATCTGCTAGTACTACACTATCCATCTGCTTCTAGTACCTGCTTATATTGACTGTTATCTGCTGCAAGCACTTGTGTATATTACCCTGTTCACCTGCTACTAGTGACCTGCTTCCCTGCACTGTTTATCTCCAAGTTACCTGCTCCATTGAACTGTGTATCTGCTATAAACTACCTGCTGGTCCCTTCACTGTGATCACCAGCTCCACTGATCCTCGCCTACCCACCCTACCCATCTGTTGATCCTGCCAGGCACCTGTACCCCTCCTTACTCCTGTGTTCCCTGTTGTATTGCCAGGAAACCGGTAGTGGGAGTCGTAAAGGAGGCCTCTCTCCGCAATCCGGGCTCGCTACTAGAAGGTACGTGACACAACTAGAGCCTCGGGCTCTAATCGCGTGCTTCCAAAAAAACACGTTGATATCCATGTGTCCGGCACCCTGCATGCAAATTAGGGGCCAGGCGCATGGATGGGGGGGAGGGGCACCCGTGCATCCTTCATGAACTGTCCAAAAGCCCTTAAAATTTGTCCAGACCTTAACCTTAAAACATAGCTCCCAACTGTCCCTCATTCCTCCTCATTTGTCCCTCATTTTGGTCTGATCTATATAGATGTGTATAAAATGCACGTTTTATCTATCAAAAAGTGTATTCCAGTGCTAAACCTTTCATCTGATTTCTAAATTGCTGCATTTGTAAATTCCAAAAGGAATAGGTGTCCCTCATTCCCATCTAAAAATGTTGGGAGGTATGGCGGGAGGTAATCTCTACATTGAAGTCATTATTATGCCAACCTATACCTCAGCATTAGGCTAGTGATTTCCACTGCCTGAATATCCCTACATCTACAGAAACCACATGATCAGTGCCTTGACTAGGGATGAGCCGAACACCCCCCCCCCCCCCCCGGTTTGGTTCACACCAGAACCTGCAAACGGACCGAAAGTTCGCACGAACGGTAGAACCCTATTAATTACAATGGACACGAACGTTCGAAATCCAAAGTGCTAATTATAACTGCCAATATGCATGTTATTGTCCTAAAAAGGGTTTGGGGACCCGGGACCTGCCCCAGGGGACATGTATCAACGTAAAATGACGTTTTTTCTGGAGCAGTCATTTTAATGATGTATAAAGTGAGAAAAAAGTGAAATATTACTTTAAATATCGTACCTGGGGGGTGTCTAAAGTATGCCGGTGAATTGGCATGTGTTTCCCATGTTTAGAACAGTCCCTGCACAAAATGACATTTGTAAAGGAAAAAAAGCCATTTAAAACTGCTTGCATAATTATTAAGTAATGTCTTGCCCTGGCAATATGGAGGAAAATCTTTGAGAAAAATGGCATGGCTACCCCATCACCCCCCCTGCCCCAGTGCATTGTGGCGCAGTGCATTGTGGGCCGTTCTTATCCCACAAATTTGATGTGAACGGCCCACAAAGTTCTGTTTTCGACAAACTGACGAACATGGGTTCAAAACGAACACCGGGCTCATCCCTAGCCGTGACACCAAGTACATAATTGTGCTGGGGTGAACAGGCCATAGGCTCCCGCTGCTGTCAATGACAGCTAGCGAGCCAATCGGTAGACAGAGGGGGTGGGGCCGATCCGCGGCTGTGTGTGGATTGGGAGCATGCCTGCTTGGGTGCCCTCAGAGCAAGCTGCAAGCTGCTTGCTGCGGGGACCCCCAGCAGGAAGGAGAGGACAGGAGCGCCGGCGTGGGACCTGAGAAGAGGAGGATCTGGCCTGCTATGTGCAAAACCAATTGCACAGAGCAGGTAAGCATAACATGTTTGTTATTTTAGATTAAAAAAAATAAGGCTTTAATTTAATCTAATTCGCTTAATTTCATAAAGATCGCTTCAAGTCCATGTAAATCTGCTAGTCCATCTAACACTCCCCTCCCTCCCAGATTGACAAAACTACTGTCCAAGGGTGTCCCCATTGCTCCGCCATTCTGAGCAGAGACCCCCTAAGACAGGAAGAGTGTTACTGACCAGATCACAGGGCGAAAATAGCGGAAAAAAGCCTAAAAAAAAAACGAATGCAGCCACCAGATTTAAGGACTTGTAGGCTGGAATACATTATTCTTTGGGGGTTTAACCACTTGGGGATGGTTTATAGCAGAAAGTAAAAAAAAAATAAGCTTTTTTTTTTTTTTTCAAAATTGTCAGTCGTTTTTTGGTTATAGTGCAAAAAAATAAAAACACACCAAAAGAAAGCTATATTTGTTTGAAAAAAGGACAAAAAATTTATTTGGGTGCAGTGTCGCATGACCGCGCAATTGTCAGTTAGGGCTAGTTTACACTTGCTTCAAAACAAGGCTTTAAACACGCTTTGTTAAAGGTTTCTGAATGCCAGTCAAAGCTCCTGTCACTAAATAAAATGGTTAGCTTACAGTCCTGTTTACACCTTGCTTTTTCTTTGCTTTGCTTTGGGTTTGTTTCAAAAATGATACCCGGTGTAGCTTCCGTGGTGCTTCAAAGTGTCTTCAAAGCCTCCATAGACGCACTGAAGCCCCACCAAAGGCTCATCGAAGCCCCACCGAAGCCTCATCGAAGCCCCACCAAAGCCCCACCAAGGCTTCGATGAGGCTTCAATGGGGCTTCAAACAAGCTTTGTCCTAGACTTCTATGGATTCTTTGAAGATGCTTTGAAGCACGACTGAAGCTACATGGGGTATCATTTTTGAAGCAAAGCCGAAGCAAAGCAAAGCAAAAGCAAGGTGTAAGCAGGACTGTAAGCTAACCAAATTATTTAGTGACAGGAGCTCTGACTGACATTCAGAGAGCTTTCATAAAGCCTGTCCAAAGCCTTGTTTTGAAGCAAGTGTAAACTAGGCCTAAGTGGTGTTTCAAAGAGTCTTCAAAGCCTCCATAGAGCTCTATGACAGATTGTTTACAGCTCACTTGAAGCGCCTACGGCTTTTGAGAGGCTTTAATTTAGCTTTAGCTTTGCTTTGTTTTGGAGAAATTGCAGGTGTGAGATATCCACACACACACAAGGCATCCACCAAGCTTCAACAAAGCTTCAAAAGAGCACCACCAAAGCCTCATCGAAGCACCACCAAAGCCTTATTGAAGCACCACTGAAGCATCAAAAACATATCATAAAAGCTTGTTGAAGCAGTAGGAGCTTGAATGTGTGTTGAAGCCAAAGCAAGTGTAAACGAGCCCTTAGTGCTTCAAAACAAGGCTTCGGACAGGCTTTGTTAAAGCTCCCTGAACTCCAGTCAAAGCTCCTGTCACTAAATAAAATGGTTAGCTTACAGTCCTGTTTACACCTTTCTTTTGCTTGGTGCTTCGATGAGGCTTCGGTGGAGCTTCGATGAGGCTTTGGTGGAGCTTCGATTAGGCTTCAGTAGAGCTTCAGTGAGGCTTCGGTGAGGCTTCAGGTGGGGCTTCGATGAGGCTTCGGTGGGGCATTAGTGGGGCTTCAAGTGAGCTTTGCCATAGACTTCTATGGAGGCTTATGAAGATGCTTTGAAGCACCACTGAAGCTACATGGGATATAATTTTTGAAGCAAAGCCGAAGCAAAGCAAAAGCAAAAGCAAGGTGTAAACAAGACGTATGTTGAAGCCAAAGCAAGTGTAAATTAACCCTTAGTGGTGCTTCAAAGCGTCTTCAAAGCCTCCATAGAAGTCTATGGCAAAGCTCGCTTGAAGCCCCACTGAAGCCTCACCGAAGCCCCATTGAAGCTCGACTGAAGCCTCATCGAAGCACTAAGCAAAAGCAAGGTGAAAACAGGACTGTAAGCTAACCATTTTATTTAGTGACAGGAGCTTTTACCTGGTGCTCAGAGAGCTTTAACAAAGCCTGTCCGAAACCATGTTTTAAGCGAGTGTAAACTAGCCCTAAAAGGTAACGCGGTGCCGTATCACCACAACTGGCCTGGTCAGGAAGATGGGGTAAATCTTCCAGAGCTGAAGTGGTTAAGGACTGGTAAGCTGTATCATATATTTATTTTTGGGACTTGAATACAGCTTTAATGTCTACTAAAAATTGATGAATTTCTAAACAATCAAGTGGTGATCAACCGATTGCCCAACAATCAAATTGGGCAATCGGTGTCCAGAAACTACGATCATAAATGATTCCTGCTGAGCATATTTCAACATTTTGCGGCATGCTGTATAGAGTGCACAATGAAAATTTAATGAGGAAAGGATCACGCCTGAAACTAAACTTAGAAGCAACAAGATACTGTAAAGCACCTCTTAGCGCATTACTGCAACACTTGCTTCTGCTAAAAAGCTACATGTAATCTTAAACCCATAATAAGAAGACAGACAACATGAAATAACTTAGAACATTGGTCTGCTGTTGTACGGTTAATAATTCGTATTACCACGTCCCTGTGGGTATTACAGTATGTCAGTACAGTTTCGCTATCCCATTACTTAATATTATTAACACACTCCTAGCTATAAAATTACCATTTCCATAAAAAAAACTACCAACAATTATATCTGCAACCATTAATTCAGCAGCAGACAGCACGTGATATAACTGTCACACAAAACCAAATCTCTCCCCGAACACTTCGCCAAAGACGAGATAATGCGTGTGTGTCGCCTATTCCTGAGATATTCAGGCTTACTGTACTCAATAAAGCCACAAAATGTTTAATGTAACATGCAAAGGACAATGAACCACACAGCCAATTGGATTTTTAGTTTACTGTTGTCGAATCAATTAAAGAGGAATTCCACTTTCGTTACAGAAAAAAAAAAAGAATTACTGAATTAAAAGAATTTATCAGCGTATAACACTCACCTTAATTTTAGGAGGGAAATTTCTGGGAAAAAAAATGAAATTTGAAAAAAAAATGAAATTTGAAAAAAAAACTTTGAAGCAAATTAAGGGTCACAGCCCATCATTGCAGCCTTATCAGTGCCCATCAATGCAGCCTCATCATTGCCTATCAATGCAGCCTGATCAGTGCCCGTCTGCAGCCTCGCCATTGCAGCCTGATCAGTGCCCATCAATGCAGCCTCATCATTGCCTATCAATGCAGCCTGATCAGTGCCCATCTGCAGCCTCACCATTGCAGCCTGATCCATGCCCATCTGCAGCCTCACTATTGCCCATCAATGCAGCCTTATCAGTGCCCATCAATGCAGCCTCACCATTGTCCATCAAGGTAAGCTGATCAGTGCCCATCTGCAGCCTCACCATTGCAGCCTGATCAGTGCCCATCTGCAGCCTTTCTATAGCCCATTACCGCAGCCTGATCAGTGCCTATCTGCAGCCTTACCATTGCCCATCATTGCAGCCTGCTCAGTGCCCATCTGCAGCTTCTCCACTGCAGCCTGATTAGTGCCCATCTGCGGCCTCACCATTGCAGCCTGCTCAGTTCCCCTCTGCAGCCTCACTATTGTCCATCAATGCAGCCTGCTCAGTGCCCATCTGCAGCCTCACCATTGAAGCCTGATCAGTGTCCATCTGCAGCTTCACCAATTTAGGCTTATCAGTGCACATCAATGCAGCCTCACCATTGCCTATCAATGCAGCCTAAACAGTGCCCATCTGCAGCCCCACCATTACAGCCTAATCATTGACCATCTGCAGCCTTACTATTGCCCATTAATGCAGCCTGATTAGAGCCCATCTGCAACCTCCCCATCGCAGCCTTATCAGTGCCCATCAATGCATCAATGCAGCCTCATCAGTGCCCATCAATGCAGACTCATCATTGCCCTTCAATGCAGCCTCACCATTGCCCATCAGTGCCCATTAACGCAGCCTGATCAGTGCCTGTCTGCAGACCTCACCATTGCCCATCAATGCAGCCTGATCAGTGCCCATCTGCAGCTTCTCCTTTGCAGCCTGATTAGTGCCCATCTGCAGCCTCTGCATTACAGCCTGCTCAGTGCCCATCTGCAGCCTCACTATTGTCCATCAATGCAGCTTGCTCAGTGCCCATCTGCAGGCTCACCATTGAAGCCTGATCAGTGCTCATCTGCAGCCTCACCATTGCAGGCTTATCAGTGCCCATCAATGCAGCCTCACCATTGCCTATCAATGCAGCCTAAACAGTGCCCATTTGAAGCCTCGCCATTGCAGCCTGATCAGGGACCTTCTGCAGCCTCACTATTGCCTATTAATGCAGCCTTATCAGTGCCCATCTGCAGCCATGCCATTGCCCATTAATGCAGCCTTATCAGTGCCCATCTACAGCCTCCCCATTGCAGCCTTATTAGTGCCCATCAATGCAGCCTCATCAGTTTCCATTAATGCAGCCTCACCATTGCCCATCAGTGCAGCTGATCAGTGCCCATCTGCAGCCTCACCATTGTATCCTGATCAGTGTCCATCTGAAGCCTCACCACACCTGAAACTAAACTTAGAAGCAACAAGATACCGTAAAGCACCTCTTAGCGCATTACTGCAACACTTGCGTCTTCTCAAAAGCTACATGTAATCTTAAACCCATAATAAGAAGACAAACAACATGAGATAACTTAGAACATTGGTCTGCTGTTGTACGGTTAATAATTCGTATTACCACGTCCCTGTGGGTATTACAGTATGTCAGTACAGTTTCGCTATCCCATTACTTAATATTATTAACACACTCCTAGCTATAAAATTACCATTTCCATAAAAACTACCAACAATTATATCTGCAACCATTAATTCAGCAGCAGACAGCACGTGATATAACTGTCACACAAAACCAAATCTTTCCCCGAACACTTCGCCAAAGACGAGATAATGTGTTTGTGTCGCCTATTCCTGAGATATTCAGGCTTACTGTACTCAATAAAGCCACAAAATGTTTAACGTAACATGCAAAGGACAATGAACCACACAGCCAATCGGATTTTTAGTTTACTGTTGTCTGATCAATTAAAGAGGAATTCCACTTTCGTTACAGAAAAAAAGAATTACTGTATTTTTTAGCATATAACACCCACTTTAATTTTAGGAGGGAAGTTTCTGGAAAAAAAAAATGAAATTTTAAAAAAGAACTTTGAAGCAAAATAAGGGTCACAGCCCATCAATTCAGCCTAACCATTGCCCATCAATGCAGTCTTATCATTGCCCATCAATGCAGCCTCACCATTGCCCATCAATGCAGTCTTATCATTGCCCATCAATGCAGCCTCACCATTGCCCATCAATGCAGCCTTATCAGTGCCCATCAATGCAGCCTCACCGGTGCCTATCAATGCAGCCTGATCAGTGCCCAGCTGCAGCCTTGCCATTGCAGCCTGATCAATGCCCATCTGCAGCCTCACCAGTGCCCATTAATGCAGCCTGATCAGTACCCATATGCAGCCTTATCAGTGCCCATCAATGCAGCCTCACCATTGCCCATCAATGCAGCCTTAACAGTGCCCATCAATGCAGCCTCAGCATTGTCCATCAATATAACCTGATCAGTGCCCATCTGCAGCCTCACCATTGCCCATTAATGCAGCCTAAACAGTGCCCTTCTGCAGCCTTATCAGTGCCCATCAATGCAGCCTCACCATTGCCCATCAATGCAGCCTCACCATTGTCCATCAATGCAGCCTGATCAGTGCCCATATACAGCCTCACCATTGCAGCCTGATCAGTGCCTATCTGCAGCCTCACCATTGCCCATCAATGCAGCCTGCTCAGTGCCCATCTGCAGCCTCACCATTGAAGCCTGATCAGTGCCCACCTACAGCCTCACCTTTGCAGGCTTATCAGTGTCCATCAATTCAGCCTCACCATTGCCCATCAATGCAGCCTGCTCAGTGCCCATCTGCAGCCTCACCATTGCAGGCTTATCAGTGTCCATCAATTCAGCCTCACCATTGCCTATCAATGCAGCCTGCTCAGTGCCCATCTGCAGCCTCGTCATTGCAGCCTGCTCAGTGCTCATCTGCAACCTCACTATTGACCATTAATGCAGCCTGATCAGTTGGTTGAATAATAATGATTTGATTTGGTATATTTTCTATATTTTTGGATGCATAGAATGCACTTTTTGGTTAAGTTCCATTGGCAGATAGCATGTCTAATTTTATTTGTTTTCTTTTTTTAATGCACAATAAAAAAATTGTGGAGAATGAGCCCTTGTACACACGGTCGGAAATCCCGACCACAAAATCCGTCTGATTTTTTCCGACGGATTTTGTCCGAAACTGGTGTTGCATACGGTCGGACAAAGTTGACGGAAAATACGATCGCTCGGAACATGATGAAGTTCGTTCATTACGACGGGACTACGTTCAGCCTAGTAGCCAATAGCTCTGCTCTCGTACTTTGATCTGAGCATGCGTGGCACTTTCTCAGATCGGAATTCTCTACAAACGATCGGAAAAAGTCTGATCGGATTTTGTTGTCGGAAACTTTGAGATCCTGCTCTCAAATTTTTTCCATCGGAATTTCCGACGGAAAAAGTCCAATAGAGCCCACACACGATCGCATTTTCCGACAATATAATCCGATCGGACCGTTTCTGCCAGAATTTCCGACTGTGTGTATATGGGGCATAATGAATAGACCCCAAAGGCTTTTTTGACACCTTCAGCTCTACAATAGCCATATCATTACAAATGCTCCCCACTACTGTTCTGACACAGCGCTAAACATTCCTGACTCAGCCGTAGCGGCAGGATGAATGAGTGTGTACAAGGGCTAATACTTGGCTATGTTTTTTACTTCAAATGACAGTTTGGGAGTCGGCAGTTACATTTTAAAAAATACAATGTAAAATTGACAAGGGACACCAACATAGTTGTATCTGTGATCTAAAAAACTACGGCATAATGGTGTTGTGGTAACTTGCTGAAAAAAAGTATACTAATATTATTCTTGATATCACTAGAATAAAAAGCCTTTGAAAATTTGTTTGCAAAAACTTGATCAGTATCACCAGCAAAGCAGCTTCATTATTATCCCATTAAAGAAGAAGAGAATTGTGCGCTGCATTTCGAGATTTCATAATTTGCTGCATCACGAATGTTAATTCTCCATTACGAATGCTGGTTTACAAGACCGACCGCTTCTGGCTCGTCCTTGCTTCCGAGCATGCGTGTTTGTACTTCCACTTTTGTCTGACGGACTTGTGTACACACACTCGGAAAATCCGACAACACACATTTGTCCGCGGAAAATTTTAAAGCCTGCCATCCAACATTTGTCTGCGGAAAATCCGACATCCAACAATTGTCCGATGGAGTGTACACACGGTTGGATTTTCCGTCAACAGCCTGTGATCAGGGCCACTGATAGGCCAGTACAACTGGCCCTGTTGTAACGGGCCCGGCCAGCAGGGGGGCCCGCAACCTGAACAGATATGTAATTAAAAAAAATCCTCCAGCCATGTCCCTTAACGTCGATCGGGCAAACAACCCGCCCCACTCTGTAGTGCTGTCCCCCTTGCGCCACGGAGTGATTCCTCCCTGTCTCTCCCCATGAGAAGTAGCAGTAAGGTGAAGCAGCAGCAGCAGAGGATATTGGCATTGGCATCTGCACATGGTGAGTTGAGGTGTTAGAACACCCAAGGGTCTAACACTTTTACAAGCATTTAGGCTCATTTAAAGGCATAAAGCACTTGGGCATTCGTTTGATTGGCCAAAATAATTAGTTATTCTGGTCACTGAAATGAATTATCGCTCAAGCAGCAAATGTGCCTAATGGTAACATGCGTTTAGGAGCATTTGCATGCATCAAGCATTTTTTTGGTCAAAAAAAACTGTTGCTCCTGGATGCACTGGCCATGTTTTGTTTGTTTTGTTTTTTCCTGCTTGTAAAAGCGCCTTCCACTAAAAATTCTAAAATTCTATGTGTGCATAGACACAGGATAACAGGAAGGGGTGCTTGGAAGCAGTAAAATAGTATTTGTGCATGAGGCCTAAAGATCACAAGGCACTGTGAGATGCTGGGCAGCACTTGTGTTTTTGGAGCAGTAAAAATGCACAGCTGACTTGCATTTTTACAGCCCCCAACCATTTCCCTTTAACCATGTCATTTTATATCAGAGCTGGGGCCTTGCTGCAAGCACATCTTTTTCAGGGCCGTCTTTAATATTGATTGGACCTGGGGCAAAAAATTTCTTGGGGCCGCCCTCCCCCATGCAATTTCGCTCTCCACCTTCTCTGAGACATACAATAAATAGCAGCTAGACTCTAGTTTACTGTATCAGATCGAGCAGCGATTGTGATTGGTTGCCAGAGGTTACAGCATATAATTAGTGCTTACTGACTGGTTGCTAGAGGTTAAATCACACATTACGGCTCACTGATTAGTTGCTAGAGGTTACAGCACATGATTTCTGCTTGTTAATTGGTTGCTGGAGATTACTGTACAGTAATACTGCTCACTGATTGGTTGCTAGAGGTTACAGCACATCATCTCTTCACTGCAGGGGGGTATGATATACATATGAATGTCACCTTTCTTTACATATCAATGCCACCGGCCGCAGCTATTTACATATGAATGTCGCCAATATTTACATATGAATGAAGGTTATTTACATGTAAACACAGGGTCTGCAGGTGAGTCATCTGTACACAACAATAGGGCAGAGCTGGGCAGCATTAGTAGCAGCACTTCACACTGAGATATCGGGACACAGCACAGGACTAAATCTTCAAAGGACAAGGGAATTTAAACTGGCATCGTTGGCAACTATAAGGCAGCTGCTTTGGGCCCCACAACAATGACAGGGCCCAGGGCAACTGCCCCTTTTGCCCTACCTTAAAGACGGCTCTGGCCTTTTTAATCATTTAAGCCCCGGACCAATTTGCAGCCAAAGGACCAAGCCCCTTTTTGCGATTCGGCATTGCGTTGCTTTAACTGACAATTGCACGGTCGTGCGACGTGGCTTCCAAACAAAATTGGCGTCCTTTTTTTCCCCACAAATAGAGCTTTCTTTTGGTGGTATTTGATCACCTCTGCAGTTTTTATTTTTTGCGCTATAAACAAAAATAGAGCGACAATTTTGAAAAAAATTCAATATTTTTAACTTTTTGCTATAATTAATATCCCTAAAAAATATATATAAAAAAATTTTTTCCTCAGTTTAGGCCGATACGTATTCTTCTACATATTTTTGATGGGTTAGCGCAAAAGTTATAGCGTTTACAAAATAGGGGCTAGTTTTATAGCATTTTTATTTATATTGTTTACTAGTAATGGCGGCGATCAGCGATTTTTATTGTGACTGCGACATTATGGCGGACACATCGGACATTTTTGACACATTTTTGGGACCATTGTCATTTATACAGCAATCAGTGCTATTTAAATACACTAATTCCTGTGTAAATGACACTGGCAGTGAAGGAGTTAACCACTAGGGGGCGAGGAAGGGTTATGTGTGATGCTATGTGTTTTATTTTATTGTGGTCGTGGCCTGGCATGTGACGTCACTGATCGTCTTTCCCTATAACAGAGAAGAGACGATCAGTGACAGGCTCAGTAGGAAGCACGGGGAGAGGTTCCTCATTCTTCAGCTCTGTGACCCGATCGCGATACACCAAAGGCGATCGGGTCCACTGGTCCTGCGTCCACGGTCACGGGCGCTGGCGGCGCACCCCCGACCCACGGCCCGGCACTTAAAAAGCAACGTACAGGTACGTGCTTGTGCCCAGCCGTGCCATTCTGCTGATGTATATGTGCAGGAGGCAGTCCTTAAGCAGTTAAACACATACACGCATTTCTAGCTGTGGCCCGCAGCCAGGAGTGTGTGTATATTTGTAAAAGCAACGGTCAGGTTTCATGTGGAAGTGATACAAGCAGTTCTGAAGTCACCTTTTACTTCCACAACTGTTGCATCATATCCCCCCCCCCCTCAACGTTCAGGGAGGGGGTGGGGTCAAAGGGCCCCCCCGTCAGGTAGGTTGTATGGAGCCCCATGATTTCTAACAGCGGCCCTGCCCGTCATCACACAAGTCCCGTCATGAAAAAAACGTTCGCGTGTACATGGCTTTAAAGTCAGCGCAGTGCCGAATAGCAAAAAAATGCCCTGGTCATGGAGAGGGGGTAAAAGCTTCAAGCGGTTAAAGGAAATTTAAAGGGTTTATTGTAATCAGATAAATGTAAGTGGATCGGCGACTGGCTACTGTGGGTAACCGCATCTCGGTTTTATAATATATGTTCTTTTCATTCTCATTCATTTACCAACATCACGCCATTTGTTCCTTCTGTGCCTGGAAACCAAGTGACCTTTTTGAATTTTGTGTACAGTAAATGTTCATGTATTGTAAGGAAAACAGTTGTAATTTATTATAATGTGTTACCATTCATCATCGGCCATTGACTTGAGTATAATTATCAAAAGCCCCGTAACCCCATTCATAATAATATCACCGTCAAGAGAGATGTCTCTATAGCCCATAACTTCTGGTCATAAATTTAACAAGAAAAAAAAAAATGGAATTATCAGCCAACCAGTCCAAGATTTGAGGAAACGCCATTAAATTGAAGTAGAGTCCAATCACTGAAATAAATGGATATCAGACACTTTAAAAAAAAAAAAACGGCTCTTTTTATTATTGCCATTTAAAGGACTTCCATGATTAGAAGTGTTTCTTATCACAAGGCCCCGCAATCTGCAACATTCACCTGTTTGCAGAATTCATTATGTTCTGCATATACATACATCGATCACAGCCCTACATCCTAGGAAAATCTATCAATCAAGATGTCTGCCTTGCTTGGATTCAAAGGACAATGCAAATTGGCGCTGCTTTTGTTTTGCGGTGGGGGGTGGGGGTTGGGTAGGAGTAACATTTTTAAACTGATTAAATGGATGGGATTTCACGTAGAATGCCATAGCGGCTCTCAGCCTTATGCCCCATACACACGGCCGAAACTTGTGTTGCCTGCACACAGTCGCACAAAGTTGTCGGAAAATCAGATCGTTCGGAACGAGGTGACGTGCAAAACGTACGACAGGACTACGTAGAGGCCAGTAGCCAATAGCTTTTGTCGGCAATTTTTTTTCTGAGCATGCGTGCCACTTTGTGCGTCATAATTCTCTACATGCGATCGGAAAAAGTCCCAGCACAAAGACAGAAATGCATATAAATGCGGCCCTACGCCGAAAATCCCAGTCCATTAAGGCAGCATATTTGCATTATATTGGCATGAAGAGGTTAAGGATCTGTGGCTTTTTATATTGAAATTAGTGTCTGTGTACAAATAGTCCATCCGTTTGTTACCGCTCACGTGGATGCACTTAGCTGGCTAGGTACTGAGCCAAGGGGAGCAGAAAAGAACTGTCAGGCCGCGTACACACGCGCGGACTGTTTGCCCAACCTTGTTCGTCAAACAGTTTCGGCAAACAGTCCGCTCAAAATTTGCATGAGCGGACTTGCCCACACACGAGCGGACTGTTTCAGCGAACTGTTTGCCAAACAGTTCGCTCAACTTTTGAAATGAACGGACTCGCCCACGTAAGGAGGAGGCAAATCCACCCATTTCGAGCGCGTGTACAGGTAGGCGGGGCCCGCGAAGGAGACGTCGCGGGCTCCCCCGCCTGGAATGGGCTTAAAGGGGAACCCCAACGCCGAAAAAAATCGGCGTGGGGGTCCCCCCAAAGTCCACACCAGACCCTTGTCCAAGCACGCTACCCGGCCGGCCAGGAAAGGGGGGCGAGCGAGCGCGCCCCCCCTCCTGAGCCGTACCAGGCCGCGTGCCCTCAACATGGGGGGTGCCTTGGGGAAGGGGGGGCCGCGCGGCCCCCCCACCCCAAAGCACCTTGTCCCCATGTTGATGAGGACAAGGGCCTCTTCCCGACAACCCTGGCCGTTGGTTGTCGGGGTCTGCGGGCGGGGGGCTTATCGGAATCCGGGAGCCCCCTTTAAGAAGGGGGCCCCCGGATACCGGCCCCCCACCCTATGTGAATGAGTATGGGGTACAATGTACCCCTACCCATTCACCTGTGAAATAAAGTACAAAAAAAAACACAACACAGGGAAAAAATATTTTATTGCACAGCTCCGGGGGTCTTCCGTCTTCGGGGGTCTTCTCGCCGGACTCCTCCGCTATCTGTGTGTAGCTCTTTTGCTAGCGGAGGAGTCCGGCTTTCTTCCTCCCCGCCGCCGGCCTCTTCTCCCGACTTCGGGGGTCTTGTCCCCCTCTTCGGTTCTTCTGCCGGGCCACCGCGCCTTCTTGTAGCTCTTTTACAGGCGGTGGCCCGGTCTTCTGTCGCCGCTGCCTTCCGTTCTTCTGTCGCCGCCTTCGGTTCTTCTGCCGGGCCACCGCGCCTTCTTGTAGCTCTTTTACAGGCGGTGGCCCGGTCTTCTGTCGCCGCTGTCGTCGCTGTCGTTGCCGCCGCCGCCGCCTTCCGTTCTTGTTCTTCTTCTTGTTCTTCTTCTTCTTCTCCTGGAGATGTTGACTCGACGAGCTCTCCGGCCGGAATGCCAGGGACACGCTCCGCTGCCACTTATATAGTGACAATGGGGCGGTGTCACATGGTATATGTCACATGGGTTGGTCACATGGGTGAAGAAGAAGAAGAACAAGAAGAAGAACAAGAACGGAAGGCGGCGGCGGCGGCGACGACAGCGGCGACAGAAGACCGGGCCACCGCCTGCAAAAGAGCTACAAGAAGGCGCGGTGGCCCGGCAGAAGAACCGAAGAGGGGGACAAGACCCCCGAAGTCGGGAGAAGAGGCCGGCGGCGGGGAGGAAGAAAGCCGGACTCCTCCGCTAGCAAAAGAGCTACACACAGATAGCGGAGGAGTCCGGCGAGAAGACCCCCGAAGACGGAAGACCCCCGGAGCTGTGCAATAAAATATTTTTTCCCTGTGTTGTGTTTTTTTTTGTACTTTATTTCACAGGTGAATGGGTAGGGGTACATTGTACCCCATACTCATTCACATAGGGTGGGGGGCCGGTATCCGGGGGCCCCCTTCTTAAAGGGGGCTCCCGGATTCCGATAAGCCCCCCGCCCGCAGACCCCGACAACCAACGGCCAGGGTTGTCGGGAAGAGGCCCTTGTCCTCATCAACATGGGGACAAGGTGCTTTGGGGTGGGGGGGCCGCGCGGCCCCCCCTTCCCCAAGGCACCCCCCATGTTGAGGGCACGCGGCCTGGTACGGCTCAGGAGGGGGGGCGCGCTCGCTCGCCCCCCTTTCCTGGCCGGCCGGGTAGCGTGCTCGGACAAGGGTCTGGTGTGGACTTTGGGGGGACCCCCACGCCGATTTTTTTCGGCGTTGGGGTTCCCCTTTAAGCCCATTCCAGGCGGCGGAGCCCGCGACGTCTCCTTCGCGGGCCCCGCCTACCTGTACACGCGCTCGAAATGGGCAGACTTTCCGAGCGGGAACAGTTTGCTCATTTCGAAAGTAGCCTACACACGGGCGGACTGTTCGCTCAAACACAGTTTCAGCGGACAGTTTTTCGGAATTTCCGAAAGACTTTGTCCGTCCAACTGTCCGCTGAAACTATCCGCTGAAAGCCCACACACGGGCGGACTGTCCGCCCAAACACTGTTCAGCGGACAAGGTTGGGCGAACAGTCCGCCCGTGTGTACGCGGCCTCAAAAGACCTGCGTAACAAGATAATGGAACTTTATAAAGATGGAAAAGGATAAAAAAAAAAAAAGATATCCAAAGCCTTGAAAATGCCAGTCAGTACTGTTCAATCATGTATTAAGAAGTGGAAAATTCGGGGAGCTATTGATACCAAGCCAAGGTCAGGCAGGCCAATAAAGAATGCAGCCACAACTGCCCGAAGAATTGTTCTGGATACAAAGAAAAACCCTCAGGTAACCTCAGGAGAAATGCAGGTTTCTCTGGAAAAAGACGGTGTGGTTGTTTCAAGGAACACAATACAATGATACTTGGAAAAAAAATTAGCTGCATTATCGAGTTGCCAGAAAGACGCTTTTACTGTGCCAATGCCACAAAAAAGCCTGGTTACAATATGCTCAACAACAGCTTGACACGCCTCACAGCTTCTGGCACACTGTAATCTGGAGTTACAAGACCTAAATAGAGCTGTATGGTCACAAACATAAGCACTATGTTTGGAGAGCTGTCAACAAGGCGTTTGTGCTGTTAGCTGTAATTGGTCAAAGTGATCACATGGTACAGACAGGACTAATCACAGCCTCAGAGTAGGACTATGGTAACATGATATTGCTCTGGTCACAGTGTGTTAAACAAATCTCAAATAAAAGGAAAAAATGTAGTAAAAAAATAAAATAAAAAAATAGAAGATTTATTTTTATTTTTGCGTATTGTCACCCGTCAGTGTCCCTGACTGGTCAGTGTCCCTGACCAGTTATATGATGACACTGTACTGCACTTCGGACAATTTGTTAAAAAAAAAAAAAAAAAATGGTGAACCTTTTTTTTTATTATTTTCCAAATCCATGAAAAAAAATTAGAACTTCAAAAAAGTTGCTATGCCTCCTACTAAATACCTTGGACTGTCTACTTTCCAAAAAGGGGTCATTTGGGAGGTATTTGTACTGTTCTGACATTTTTGGGCCTCAGGAAATGAGGTAGGCCGTCAGTACGTCAGGATTGATCGATGTTCAGACATATACTGTATGTTATAGTTTGTGGACTCGAAAACTTTCCTACAGACTAAATACTATACACTGATTTGTGTTATTTTCTACAAAGAAATGTAGCAGAATACATGTGGGCCTAAATTTACGAAGAACAATTATTTTTTTGCTAAATTTTCTAACATAAAGAAAAATACGTCTTTTTTTTTTCAACATTTTCATTTGTTTTTTTCATTTAGCAAAATAAAAAAAAAAAACAGTGGTGATTCAATACCACAAAAAGAAAGCTCTATTTGTGTGAACAAAATGATAAAAATTTTATTTGGGTACAGTGCTGCATGACCGCGCAATGGTCATTCAAAGTGTGATAGCGTTGAAAGCTGAAAACTGGCCTGGGCAAGAAGGGGGTGAAAGTGGCCCGTATTGAAGCGATTAAGTGGAATAGTAATTCTGTGAAGTTTGCCTATTGTGAGCGCACCAGGACAGGAGTGCAGCGGACAAAAGTGCATGGCTTGAACATCAGTTGCTTTATAACAGCAGAAGTTTGGAGACAGTAGACTGCCCCTGGTACCTGTGTTTGATTTTAATAATAATTTTTGAACATGTCTGGTTTGGTTCAGTGAAATACTTGTTTGGTATTTGTTTTCCGTGAAACTCCTTAGAAGTTTGGCTGTTGTCCTGTTTGCATGCAAATTTGTAATCTAGTTTATGTTCTTTAGTCGTAGATCTAAGACAATGTGGTCTTTTGAGATGCAAAAGAAAATAAAACCGTGCTGAAACCCTCAAAAAAAGGGAAACAATTCCTCTTTCTTATTTTATCGTGCTAGGGGAAAAAATATCAAGCAAAAAAAAAAAAGTATTTTCCTCAAATGAATATCCCCCAAAAAATTAATCTTAGACATAAATACAAATAATCCAAAAAATCCAAAAATTACAAATGAATGTTTCACAGAATATAAGGCTGCTGCTCCACAGTGGGATACATACACATAAATATAGATAGAAAAAAGAACAAAAGAGCTGCGCCAAATAATATATAAATCAAAAAAATATAAAAAATCAAAGGAACAATTTATGAAGAAAAGTCCATGAAAACTTTATATTATCCAAGAAAGGAAAACGATCGCACCACAGTGATTCCACACTTCCTTATCGCTATAGTGTCCCACCACCGACAAAACAGTGCACTTACCAGATGGTAAAAGCACAAGGAGCGTTTAAAGTACCAAGCCACCGGCAGCTCCTCGCTTCCACCGAACACTTTATCCTTAATCCCTCAGGAATAGGGATGAGCTTCGTGTTCCGAATTCCGAACATTATGGGCCGTTCGCGCCAAATTCGTGTGGCGCTCACGGCCCACAATGCACTGCATCATCGCAGTGCATTGCTGGCTCATGATTGGCCAAGCATGCACTGTGACCCCGCATGCTTGGCCAATCACAGCGCCAGCAGCGAGGAGAGCCATGATTGGCCACAGGCAGGATGCCTGTGGCCAATCATAGCTCAGGCTGTGTAGTACACGCCCCACACTATATAAGGCCGCCAGCGCGGCGGCCTAGTGTAGTGTGTTGGCGTCTGAAGCAGTTAGTGGGTGTTCTGTGTACCTTCAACACAGTACACACCGATCGTTTTCGGACGATTTTCGATCTTGCTGTTGTGTAGGGGTTGTTGTCTGTGTCCCCTGACCACAGTATACACCGCTATATTCACCTCACCTATATAGCTAGTGATCTATCTTTTATAATAGAGCTTGCAGTCAGTAGTGTTAGGAGCTTGTGCGTGCTGTCTGCATGCTCTGTACCCAGTACACACCGCTATATCCACCTACATAGCTCTTCTCTATTTGAGCCCACTTGCCATCTGCAGGAGTTATTGGAAGTTGTGTGTGCCTCCAGCACAGCACAGTATACATCTGTATATACCCCTTTATCTCTGGTGTTCTATAAAAAAGGCATCTGCAGGAGTTAGTGGGTTTTTTGTGCCTCCAGCACAATATACACCTGTATCTACCCTTTATTGCTGTTCTCTAATAGAGCCATCTGCAGGGCTTAGTGGGTGTTGTGTGACTCCATTACAGTATACCCCTTTATCTCTGGTGTTCTATAATAAAGGCATCTGCAGGAGTTAGTGGGTGTTGTGTGACTCCAGCACAATATACACCTGTATCTACCGTTTATTGCTGTTCTCTAATAGAGCCATCTGCAGGGCTTAGTGGGTGTTGTGTGACTCCATTACACTGCTGTTTTACCCAACTCCCTTCAGGCCATTACCATGTCTGGAAGGCCAGCAAGGAGAGGCAGACAGGCGCGAGCCGATAAAAGAGGGCAAGCAGGCTCTGTGTTGTAGGGACAACAGTGCTGGTCGTGGACGCGGTGCATTGTCATCAGCACGTGGCCATGGGACACGCTTGTCCTTCTTTTTGGCAGCTGGACATGTTGAACCGCAACATGCCAACGACTTGGTAGAGTGGATGACCAAGCCCTCTTCATCCTCCTCATCCTCTCTCACCCAGTCTCAGGGTACTAGCAAAGCAGCTGCCAAAGCTTCGTCTTCCCTCGTCTCAATGCCATCATCAGTGACTCCTTCCCTAGACCCACCACGTCCTCCTGAGGAGTCTCCTGAACTCTTTGAGCACAGTGTTGGGTACATGCTCCAGGAGGATGCCCAGTGTTTTGTAGGCTCTGATGATGACACTAAGCTAGAGGAAGGCAGTAGCGTGAATGCAGAGAGAGGGGATGCTCAAGAAGGACAGCAATCTGGCAGTCATGTTCCACAAGCTGCAGCCTATTGCCAGGTTTGCTACAGCGATGAAGAGGGAGGGGATGATGAGGGCACTGACTCCACGTGGGTGCCTGGTAGGAGAGAGGAGGAGGAGGAGGAGGCACATGTCCAACGAGGCAGGATGCCCCCCGGGGGCCAGCTTAGGGGCAGCACACCGACTGAATCACACTGCAGAGCTCCGCCTGTGCAGGGTGCTGCCTCTGCGCGTTATTCTAAAAGTTCTTTGGTGTGGGCCTTTTTTGAGACGAGTGCATCAGATCGCACCGCTGCTATTTGCAACATATGTCTCAAGCGTATCTCGCATGGCCAAAACATCAGCCGCTTGGGCACCACATGCTTGACCAGACATATGTTGACCTGCCATGCAGCTCGTTGGCAAGCATACCTCAACGACCCACACCAAAGAACAAAGCGGACCTCTCCTTGCTCCTCATCAGCTGGCATCTCCAACCCCACTAGACCTTCAGTCCTCTCTGAAACCTGCTCTGAGAGGAATGAAGGTGTAGAATTAGGTGTGTCACAGCCAAGTGCTTCCGGGAACTCTGCTAGCAGTACACCCACGTCCGATTATAGCAGGCAAATGTCCCTGCCCCAGCTGCTGGACCGGCGAAAGAAGTTCACTCCCAGCCATCCACATGCCCAGCGGTTGAATGCTAGCTTGGCTAAATTGCTAGCACTTCAACTGCTGCCTTTTCAGTTGGTAGACTCGGCCCCCTTCCGTGAGTTTGTACAATGTGCGGTTCCTCAGTGGCAGGTCCCCAAACGCCACTTTTTCTCACGGAAGGCGATTCCGGCTCTCTACCGGCATGTGGAAGGCAATGTCCTTGCCTCGCTGGACAGGGCGGTCAGCGGTAAGGTGCATATTACCGCTGACTCATGGTCCAGCAGGCATGGACAGGGACGTTACCTGTCTTTCACGGCCCATTGGGTCACTCTTCTGGCAGCTGGGAAAGATGCAGGACAAGGTGCAGTAGTGTTGGAGGTTGTTCCGCCACCACGCCTCCAAAATGCTACTATTGGTTGTGACACACCTCTCTCCTCCACCCCCTCCTCTTCTTCTTCCTCCATGGCCTCTTCCAGTGCTCTGTCCTCAGAACCAGTGGTGCTCCGTAGGCGTTCCAGGGGCTACGCAAGTACGCAGGCAAAACGATGCCATGCCGTGCTTGCGCTGGTTTGTTTGGGGGACAGGAGCCACACTGGGGCGGATGTTTTGTCAGCTCTGCAGGGGCAGGCCGAGAGGTGGTTGACGCCGCGCCAGCTTAAGCCAGGAATGGTGGTTTGCGACAGGGGCAACTGACCTATGTGCCCTGTGTAGCTCACGTCCTTAACCTGGTGGTGCAGCGGTTCTTGGGCAGGTACCGCGGCTTACAGGATGTCCTGAAGCAGGCCAGGAAAGTCTGTGTGCATTTCCGCCAATCATTTAATGCCTGTGCTTGGCTGGCTGAGCTCCAAAAGGAGTTGAACCTGCCCAAGAACCGCCTTATATGTGACATGCCCACCAGGTGGAACTCAACGTTGGCCATGCTGCAGCGGCTGCACACGCAGCAGAGGGCCATCAATGAGTACCTGTGTGACTACGGCACCAGGACAGGGTCAGGGGAGCTCGGTTTTTTCTCACCACGCCAGTGGGGCATGATCAGGGATGCATGCACTGTCCTGTCACCGTTTGAGGAGGCCACAAGGATGGTGAGCAGTGACAGTGCATGCATCAGTGACACTGTACCTCTTGTCCACCTCTTTGAGCATACGCTGCGTGGAATAATGGACAGGGCACTTGAGGCAGAACAGAGGCAGGAAGAGGAGCACTTCCTTGCCTCTCAAGGCCCCCTTCATCCAGACAGTGTTCCTGCTGTGCCACCCATCACACAGGAAGAGGATGAGGAGGAGGAAAAGGAGAAGGATGATTGTGTCAGCATGGAGGTGGAGGCTGGCACTCAGCATCAGCAGCAGCAGCAGCAGCAGTCTTGTAGGGATGATTTACAGTCCCAAGAAACCCGTGGACTTTGATGTGAAGAGGGACTTCAGATGTCATGGAGGAACCTCTGATGTGTAGGGGGACTTCTGATGTCATGGAGGAACCTCTGATGTGTAGGGGGACTTCTGATGTCATGGAGGAACCTCTGATGTGAAGAAGCATCTCTGATGTCATGGAGGAACTTCTAATGTGAAGGGAGACTTTATTTCTTGGTGGAACCCTTGATGTCAAGGGGGACTGATGTAAAGATAATTTCATCAACGTTTTTATATGCATTGTCCCAGGCTCAGGTCTCCCATTGATAAGTAACTCTTAGCCCTTGTACACGCGGTCGGATTTTGTCCAAAACTGTTGTATACACACGGTCGGACAAAGTTGTCGGAAAATCCGATGTGATGACGTTATTTTGTTACAACAGGACTACGTTCACGCTAGTAGCCAATAGCTTTGGTGTAGGAATTTGATCTGAGCATGCGTGGCACTTTGTCCGATCGGAATTCTCTACACATGATCGGAGTATGTCCGATCGGAGCATTTTGTCTGAAAATTTTACCAACAAGTTGGAAAACTTGGTCCGTCGGAGTATCAGAAACAGATCCGATGTAGACCACACACAGTCGGAATATCCGACAAAACGGTCCGATCGGACACATTCCGACCGTGTGTACAAGGGCTTACATATTTTACAGATTGGGGTGTCTCAACATTTTTGCATACTTTTAATGGGTGCCACAACTGAAAAAAGGCTTGGAATTGCTGGAATAGGCCATCTAAAGAAAATGTGGGTAGAATCCCTTAAGATGATCTTCAAATCTTCCAAACGTCACTTTAATGAATATACCCCAAATGCTTATTTGACACCTTCAGCTCTACAATAGCCATATCTTTATAAATGCTCCCCACTACTGTTCTGACACAACACTAAACATCCCTACTGTCCCTGACCCAGCCATAGCGGCAGGATGAATGAAATGCTTCCACAGCCTCATTGCTCACGCCTCTGGCACATCTCTACCTTTCCCGTCTGCCTGTTGCCTTTTGAACCTGTCACTTAGCCATATCATTGGGGCTGAGGAAAGAGGGTGAAGCCAAATGAGAGAAGGAGGAAATCATCTGTTTGCTAATCACCTTTCATGAGCAATGAAACTCTATGTTTTAGAGAAGGAGAGTGGGGGCTGCCGGTGTCACTCAAGGTGGATATTCATCAGAGATGACAGTTTGCAAATATCTCAATCTCGGACAAGACTGTTTCAGTGACACAAAGGAGTGTTGTAAAATTGGAAGAGTCAGCAGCCAGTATTTATTCCATCAAGACCTGTCCAAGTCCTGGAAATCACTTGACAGTCACTTGTCCTGGCATTAGTGGCTGATCTTAACTCTTTGACAACTGAAGCTTCTTAATAGCTGTGGTAGAAACGCCACTAATCATCTCTTATTGATAGCCGGGTTTAAAAAGATACAATTTGTTAAAGCACTTATGATTACTTGAGCTTTAGTTGATACTTGTACTAAAATATTAAATTTCTTCAAAATGGGATTTTAATAATTGTAAAATTCTGATCTAAAACACGTACTTTCCAGCAATCATTTAAAGAACTTAACTGTATCTGAGCACCATAAACTGAAAAGCTATTTTATTCATTTTTTAATATTCAGAGCAAACTCCCCCATCCATCCATGTCTCCACGCTTTATTTTGTTGAGAAATCATTCTGAAAAACACCCCCCCCCCCCTAGCATTTCTAGCTGCGGCCATCTTAAGTAAGGGCAGATGATTCATGTAGCATTTACTTCCTGGAATCCATCTGCCCCTAGAGCAGGCATCTCAGAAGCCCCTTCTCCCCTCCTCCGTGCGAAAGAAAAAAAAAATGCCCATGAAGACTCCTGGGATGTATGACATCATTTTGACCTAGGCCAGAAACCAGAAACCAATTGAAGAAGTGTAAAAAAGTTTAAACCAAGTAAATATAATATACCTTCCTATCGATTGACTATGCTGGGATTAAAAATTGTTAAAGAGGAAGTAAACCCTGACACGATCTGCGGCTTACCCAGTGCGCCTGCGCACCGTTGTCTACGGCGCATGCGCCATAAACAGCGGTGGCTGTCTTCAGGTAAATATCCCCTAAACCGTATAGGTTTAGGAGATATTTCTTGGACCTACAGGTAAGCCTTAATCTAGGCTTACCTGTAGGTCAAAGTGGTTTGTAAGGGTTTACAACCACTTTAATGTTGATTGAGAGAGTTTAGTTCCGCTTTAATACACTCTTGCTTGCCTTTTTGAACTTAGCATGTAGACTACAGTAGTTGCACCCTGTAAAGCCCATCTACAGTTGTCCCTCACCACCCCACCCACCCAAGATGTGCTTCACAAACCTTTTGTTTTTTTGGGGGGGTTTCTTTACTTAACCACAAACCCCCATCCTCCCCCCTCCCCTCCCTGTCTTACCCCATCTAGGTGGCAAGTGGTGGGCATCGGGCAGGGGCATCGGGCATCAAGCGGTGGGCATCTGACTCTAATTGGGTGTAGAACTGCGAACCGATGGGGGTGTCAATGTAAAGTTAATGATACCCCCAGATCAGTTTGCAAATGGGGCAAGAATCGCATATCCCATGCAATCCGATTCTAGTTCGTACCAAAAAAAAAAGGTCCTGCAACAGTTTGTATGGCTGGATTTGCATCACACAGAC
This sequence comes from Lithobates pipiens, assembly GCF_037356315.1. Classification (NCBI taxonomy): domain Eukaryota; kingdom Metazoa; phylum Chordata; class Amphibia; order Anura; family Ranidae; genus Lithobates; species Lithobates pipiens. The sequence goes on along the minus strand of NW_027507892.1, from coordinate 5,574,317 downwards.
ATCGTATGTGATCACCACAGCAATAAACTAATGGTGAAGGCTCTTTTCTTTTTTTTTTTAAATAAACAACATGTTATACTTAACTCCTCTATGCAGTTGGTTTTGCACAGAGCAACCCAGTTCCTCCTCTTCTCGGGTCCCTTTTTGCTGCTCCTGGTCCCTCCCTCCTTTGAGCGCCCCTCAGCCAGCAGCTTGCTACAGGGGTCACCCAAACCGAGTCAGAGCTCAGTGTATCCATTCAGACACAGAGCCCCAACCTGGCCCCACCCCCTATATCCCCTGATTGTCTGACTGACTTTGATTGACAGCCATGGGAGCCAATAGCGCCGCTGCTCTGCCTCAGCCAATCAGAAGCAGTGTACTGGATGGCCAAGGGGATTGTGGACATCCAAATTTTGGAAATTCGGACTGAAATTTGAATCGAATTTTACATTAAACTTCAGTCGAATTCTAACAGTACACATATTGCTGAAATCAAAAACCGTGTTAATAGAGTACCATTTTGAAATAATGCTGTTTAGTTAAGCCAAAGGTCATTTAAGGAATCATTGTAATCATTTATGAAGATTTTTATTTTGTTTGTTCACTTTGCCACATTCGAATTGAAAAAAAATCTAAAGTTTTTGATTCGACCAATTCGAAATGTATCAATTCAAATGTTTTGAATCTAAAAAAAAAAAAACGGTAAATTCAAAGAAAATGTGAAAAATTATGAATAGGAATGCCAAATATGAACTGAACGAATCAACCGAATTTAACTAACCTAACTAGATTAACTAATCGAAATTAAACGAAACAATTTTTTGTTTGTCATGCATTGCACATGTCTAGTGATCAGTGCTAAAAATATGCACTGTCACTGTACTAATGGCACTGGCATGGAAGGGGTTAACATCAGGGGCAATCAAAGGGTTAAAGAGGAGTTCCACCTATTTAAAAGTCAGCAGCTACAAAAAGTGTAGTTGCTGACTTTTAATAAGCAGACACTCACCTGTCCCACGGTCCAGCAATGCGGCCGCCTGAATCCTCGCTCCTCTCGCCCTCCTCTCTACGGCGGTGTCACGTCACATTCATCTACCCATCACATTTTTATATCCACTGGAGTGCGCATGCGCGACGCCGCCATATGCGTTCCAACACAGGGCCCCATAGCGGGCTCGCTTCGCTTGCCACGTTTCGCTCGCCACTCTTCGGGCACGGCCTTGCTTCACTCGGCAATTATTATAATCTAACTCTATGTCCACTTGGATGGTGGGGCTTGAACCTGGAATCAGGGGTGGAACGCATATGGCGGCATCGCGAATGTGCAGTACAGCGGGTAGCCAAATGTGATGGGTCGCCATATGTGAGGAAACACCGGCAGCATAGCAAGTGTGGGCACCCAGCTGTGGCTTCACAGCAGGGCGCGCACTGCACATGCGTGAGCCGCACTACATGATATGAAATGCTGGGCAATCTTCTAGGACCTGTGACGTGTCCCAGAAGATTGCAGGGAAGGAAGGGGGAGAGGTGAACTTCCAGCGTCACAACACCAGAGAAGGAAGTGGGAACTGGGTACCTGTGAACACTAGATACCCGCTCCCACCCCAAAAAAAAGACATGCCAAATGTGGCATGTCAGGGGGTCGTGAGTACTTAAAGTGGAAGTTCCATTTTTGCGTTCCTAGGGAGTGCTTGCTAGCTGTGTGTGGAAGGTGCTTGTACTGTGGAAAGACAGAGATCAGTGTTCCTGCTTAGTAGAAACACAGGATCACAGCCTTCCCCACTGACAGAACGGCGATCTGCCATGTTCACATCAGCAGACCGCTGTTCTCATACCTCCCAACTTTTTGAGATGGGAATGAGGGACACCCATCAGCAAAAGTATGTAGGCATAGGACACACCCCTTGTCACACCCCCTTAAAGGAGAATTGTACAAAAAAAACAAGATTGGTTAAACCCACAAGTGCTTTTTTTACTACTACTATTCCTTTATATTGGAATTTACATTTGCAGCAATTTAGAAATCAGATGAAAGTTTTAGCTCTGGAAAACACTTTTATAGATAAAAAGTGTATTTTATATACAACTGAGGAAGACAGGGGGACATTGCTCCAAATCAGGGACAGTCCCTCCAAATCAGGGACAGTTGGGAGCTATGCGTTCTGTTTCTCTTGGGAACGGACGGTGGATCCCGGCAGACATTGAGTCCACCAGACCCACTGATTGGCTACCGCTGTGTCCAATCACAGTGGGAGCTGGTCGCCGGCAAAGCGTGTGCACGCCCCAGACCTGGAAGTGCAAAATCACATGCAGGTACGTGATTTTGCACCGGAGAGCTGCCTTGCCGCCGTACATGTACTGTATACAGACGACAAGCGGTTAAAGTCACAACTTTGCTCGTGTTTCTATTTCAGCCATAAAGTCAAGTAAACTTCTCATACTTGTTCAAGTATATTCCACTAATAACCAATAACGGACATCTCACACTGGGGCTTTAAAGAGAATAAAGGTCCATCAACCAGGAATGGTTCATCGCTCCGTAAATCACTTCCATACTTGCACGCTGAAACATAACAAATAATGGGGAAAAGTTCATTCATTCCACTTGCTGTTTTGTCATTTTACTTTTCCTGGTATGTACAGACCGCGTGAAGAAAAAAAAAGAAAAGAGAAAACAATGAGCCCAGACCTGGGAACCTCTGTGAACCTACATATTTGCAATATAGCATTCCTGCCCTTGTGTAAAACACTGGGGGTTTTGTATATCTGTTTCTCTAACAACTACCTTTAGACTTCAATTACTATCAGGAAAGAAGAATTAATATAGACAGGGTTGTTTGAATTGCTTGTAAAATCTTCAAACTCGGTCTCACGTATGTGTGTGGATTTAGCCCGCGCCACAAGTGCTGAGTAGATTCTAATTGGGACCATGTGTGTATATCCCTTTCCTAATAAGAAAGAACAATGTTAGCATTAGTATTCTGTAATTGCCGTAAGATAAACCTGGATAAAGGAAGCTTGAAAAAAAAAAAAAAACTTGAGTTTTTAAAGTCTTGAGTAACAGATTGGTTGCATTTCATTATTTAAAACATTTTTTTTAAGCATTAAAGATTTTAAGATGAATTTTGCTTTGTTTTTTTTGAAAACTTGACTTTTTTGACTTTTTGTGAAATAAAGTTGGTATGTTTATGGATTCAGCACATGGTTGTGGAAAATAACAGTAAGGGATTCATTATAAGAGTTCCAGCGCATTGGGTATCAGTCTTCTCTTGTTTCTTGTAGTCAAATTGTGGTACTTCCTCTAATATTTTGCTGCAAATCAAATGCTCTTAAAATGAGGGGTCATCGACCCCTTTAATAATATACTAATAGCAGTAAAAAAAACTATTAAATGAGTGCCTATTGCCAATGCTGAATAGGGAAGTTAAAACATGTAAAAAAAAAAGCTTGCATCATCTAATCTCATTTCGGTTTCTGCCCTCCGAGGCCTCTATGGGTATAGCTGAATGAGTAGGTAGATATTTAGCAGTAAAGTCAACCCAGGTACTTCTTACTGAACATATGAAGAAAAATCTATAAGCGGACCCTTAGATTAAAATAAAAGTGCATGCCATATGGATAAGTAAATTTAGAGCTAGTGGAATATGTCTTTCTGTTGGTCATTGACCAAAGTAGAGGCTTGAGAATGAGGTACATTGATCCAGCTCGGACCAATGTAAGTATGTATGTGTCATACCTGGGGGTTCCCCATGGAAACTGGAAATCACTGTAGTAAGGACCATTAGTTCCCAAAACTTCAGGTCCCCTGTCAAGCAGCTGCCCTTCTGTTTTCTGGACACAGGAGGTCACCTGCTTGGCACAGGCACCATTCAGAGAATATGTTCCATTTTCTCAATATATGCAAAGCAGTCTCTGATTGGACAAAATGGTTACCAGTGAGCTAGTTTTAGCAGGGGTTCCCCAAGACCTGAAAATAAAGGCTGAGAAAGTCTGGTTTAGAATGTAAAGTTTGCCGAAGAAGACCAAGTACCGGTAGGTTGTAGCCTTGTGAGGAGAATTGGTTTGGCAGGAGTTCCCTGAGATTCTGGAAATAATTTTAAGTGTTCCTCTGTGGTAATAAGGTCAAGGAAAAACTTGACTACAAGGCAAACTGTGTCTAAAAAGTAGATTGTACCTGTATGAGGAGAACTAGATTTATTGGGGGTTTTCTGAGACCTGCAATTAATTTCAAGGGTTTCTCTGGGGTATCAAGGTTGAGAAAGGTTGGTCCAGAATGTCAACTTTTTCTAAGAAGAACAAGTAGGTTGTAGCCATATGAGTAGGTGGTAGCCTTCTGAGGAGAACTGGTTTTAGCAGGGGTTCCCCAATATCTGAAAATATTTTAAGGTTGAGAAAGACTGGTCTACAATGTAAACTTTGTCTTTGAAGAAGTAGGTTGCAGCCTTGTGAGGAGAACTGGTTTTAGCAGGGCTTTCCCGAAATCTAAAAATATTATCAAGGTTTCCTTTACGGTAACATTTTTTTAGAAAGTCTAGTCTAAAATGTAAACTTTTTTCTAAGAAGACCAAGTAGATGGTAGGCTTGTGAGGAGTATTGGTTTTAGAATGGGTTCCCCAATACTTGAAACATAGGTTTAAATGTTCTTCTGGGGGGAGAAAGTTGAGAAAGACTAGTCTATAATGTAAACTTTGTCTAAGAAGACCAGGTAGGTGGTAGCCTTTCAGGCTACCATCTACCTACCCAAGAGGAACCCTTGAAATTATTTTCAGGTCTTTGCTAAAACCAGTTCAGAAGATCAAGTAGGTGGTAGCCTTGTGAGTTGAACTGGTTTTAGCATAGTTTCCCCGAGACCTGAAAATACATTTTAAGAGTCTATTTTGAGTAAAAAGGTTGAGAAAGGTTGGTCTACAATTTAAACATTGTCTAAGAAGACCAAGTAGGTGGTAGCCTTATGACAAGAACTTGTTTTATCAGACATTCCCCAAGACCTGAAAATAATTTCAAGGGTTTCTCTGGGGTAAATAGGTTGCAAAAGGCTGGTCTAGAATGTAAACTTTTTTCTAATGCCGTGTACACACGGGCGGACTGTATGGCGTACTTAGTCCGTCGAAACACATTTCAGCGGACAGTCCGCTCGTGTGTGGGCTTCAGCGGACTTTTTCAGCGTACAGTCTGGCGTACTAAGTATTTCGGAATTTCCGTAATTCTGTCCGTCATACTTTGGTTTCAGCGGACAATACGGTCGTCAGTGTGCTAGTTGGACGGACTAAGAATGGCGCATGCCCAGAAAGGATTTACACGGCGGAAGGGTGCTTTGCTGTGTATTGGACTTCCTATTTCTAGTCCCATCGTACGTGCTGTACACATCATCGCGCAAGCTTTCGAGGGACTGTTCGTGTATCCGTGTGTGGTCAAGTCCGTTCAGTGGAAAGTATGACGGACTGTCCGTCGGATTGTATGACGGACTAAGTACGCCATACAGTCCGCTCGTGTGTACGCGGCATAAGAAGACCAAGTAGGTGGTAGCCTTGTGAGAATAAATGGTTTTCGAAGGGGTTTTCCAAGACCTGAAAAAAAGTTTAAATGTTATTCTGGGGGAAAAAGGTTAGGAAAGACTGGTCTACAATGTCAACTTTGTCTAAGAAGACCAGAAAGGTTGTAGGCCTATGAGGACAACTGGTTTTATCAGGAGTTTCCTGAGCCCTGAAATGAATTTAAGCTCAAGTAGGTGGTAACCTTGTGAGGTGAACTGGTTTTAGCATAGTTTCCCAAAGACCTAAAAATAATTTTAAAGGGTCCCTTTTGGGTAAAAAGGTTTAGAAAGGTAGGTCTACAATGTAAACTTTGTCTCAGAAGATCAAGTAGGTGTTAGCCTTATGAGCAAAATTTGCTTTACCAGAGGTTCCCCAAGACCTGAAAATAATTTCAAGGGTTTCTCTGGGGTGTCAAAAAAATTGAATTTAACGTGTATCCTCACAGGGTGACACTGTGGATGCACTAATATTAGTTTGTGTAATGTGTGGCTGCGTCCCCATGGGAGGATTGCTGCTTCTTGCCCCCCCGGTGGTCACCAGACTTGGGCTTAACCTGCTAGATCCCATTGAAATGACCATCTCATTGTTTACATCTCTTTTTGTACTGGACAGTATGATATATATATATATTTATATATATAGATATATATAGATATATATATATATATATCTATATATATATATATATATACTCATCTGATGTTTTTTACATGTTTATTCGATCTGTAAGCTCCTGAAGAAGCGCAATTGTGTGCGCAACATGTAGAGCGGAATACCTTCTCGTGACCTCACATTGACTCAACCACTCCCCGCACCATATTCCTTTTGGATGTTGTTACTGGCTATATCATATCTTTCCATTGGATTTGATTATAATATTTGGAGGCGTTATTTGAGTCCCTGGGGTCATATATTTTATGTCATTATTAGTATGATGTGTGTTCCTTTTATGTTTTGTACATTACCTTTTTAACTTTATCCAATTTAAAATCTCAAATACCTTTTATCCTATGTGTGCCTACAAAGTCCATCTTTGCAAGTTCTTAGTCTTATGCGGTATCTCTGGGGTAAAAAGGTTTGCGAAAGGCTGGTCTAGAATGTAAACTTTTTTCTAATGCCGAGTACACAGGATCAGAATTTTCGACGGACTTTCGGCGGAGGTCCGACGGACTTCCTGAACGAACTGACTTGGCCAATGGACTAAGTCAGTTTGAAAGTCCGTTCATTTTGAACGTGATGATGTAAACGGGACTAAACAAGGAAGTTCAATAGCCAGTAGCCAATAGCTGCCCTTGCGTCGTATTTGGTCGGTCGGACTAGCACACAGACGAACGGTTTTCCAGATTTTTAGTCCGTCGGATAGATTTTAAACATGTTCTATTTCTAGGTCCGTCTGATTTTTTTAATAAAAAACGGTCGGACTAGCCCACACACGATCGGATTGTCTGACGGACTGATCCCTTTGGACCTAGTCTGCCGGAAAGTCCGGTCGTGTGTACGCGGCATTTGAAGACCAAGTAGGTGGTAGTCTTATGAGGAGAACTCGTTTTATCAGAGGTTCCCCAAGACCTGAAAATAATTTCAAGGGTTTCTCTTGGGTAAAAAGGTTGCAAAAGGCTGGTCTAGATTTAAACTTTTTTCTAAGAAGACCAAGTAGGTGGTAGCCTTATGAATTAGTGGTATCCTTGTGAGGATAAATGGTTTTAGAAGGGGTTCCCCAATACCTGAAAAAAAGTTGAAATGTTATTCTGGGGGAAAAAGGTTAGGAAAGACTGGTCTACAATGTCAACTTTGTCTAAGAAGACCAGGAAGGTTGTAGGCCTATGAGGACAACTGGTTTTACCAGGAGTTTCCTGAGCCCTGAAATTAATTCAAGATCAAGTTGGTGGTAACCTTGTGAGATGAACTGGTTTTAGCATAGTTTCCCAAAGACCTAAAAATAATTTTAAAGGGTCCCTTTTGGGTAAAAAGGTTTTAGAAAGGTTTAAAAAATGGTCGGACTAGCCCACACACGATCGAATTGTCTGACGGACTGATCCCTTCGGACCTAGTCTGCCGGAAAGTGCGGTCGTGTGTACGCGGCATTAGAAGACCAAGTAGGTGGTAGTCTTATGAGGAGAACTCGTTTTATCAGAGGTTCCCCAAGACCTGAAAATTATTTCAAGGATTTCTCTTGGGTACAAAGGTTGCAAAAGGCTAGCCTAGAATGTAAACTTTTTTCTAAGAAGACCAAGTGGGTGGTAGCCTTATGAGGCTACCATCTACCTACCCCAGAGGAACCTTTGAAATTATTTTCAGGTCTCTGGGAAACCCTTGTTAAAACTAGTTCATTGGTGGACACACAGGAGTTCTTTATAAAGCTACAAAATAATAATCCTGTATAATGGTAATCTACATTGCATAAAAAATACAGACAACTGAATCAAAACTTCAGAGTATAAAATAATTATAATTAGTTTTTTTTCATTGCTTTTCATTTGCATGTGTAGCTCTTTGTAAAGAACAGGTAGACATCAAATCTTTTACTGGTTACCTTTGCCTGTCTTTTTTTTTTTTTTTCTAGCCAGATCATTTTCATGCAATGCAAACTCCCTGCAGAGCTCCACTAAATGAGACACACGTGGGGGTGTAGGTTTTAATAAAAGGGAAAGCTTTGGAATGCATTTCTTTTTCCTCGCTGTGTTTTTTTTTTTTTTTACAGAAACATCTGTGCAGCTCCTGAGTGAGACGGGCTTGTGCCATAGAAAGCCTGAGCCTTTGAGTGCAAACCTGTTGAAATATTATCAGAAGGCGCAATTAAGGTTGAAACACATGAAGTAACCCAGATTTCTCAGGCACCGTGCCAAAGTTTACACACCTGTGAGCCATATGGGATTCCAAGGGGCTTTCTTTATTTAACATTTACATCTCAGTTTTAAAAGAGCTAATATCTTAATCCTCAAAATTACTCTGTATTGTGCTCATTGCAGGGAGACTGAATATGTGACAAAGCCCCGTAAGAATCATTTCAGCCATGTGTCATTTGCTGCATACAGTCCTATGTGGGCTGCGTCTTTTTAAATGTAGACCTGAAAGAAATCAGAGCTCTTGTTTTGCTTGGATGGCTTTGTATGGGGTATAATATATGACATTATTTGACAATGTATGCTATGATATATCATATGTTATAATATCATATTGTATATAATAGCATACCACGAGGCATGGTCTGAAGTTAAATTGCTTTAACTTACTTACTTTAGAATGAAATGACAGAAAAAAAAAATGTGATAAAAATAACACCACAGCCGTATTTAACAGCAACGATTTGCACAAACATATAACAGCTAATAAGATTCAAGCTTTCGGCAGTTTTGTGTAACTAAACGAATGAGATAAGTGTGTGTTACATTCAAACCCTCAGAGTTTTATAACTTTAACAAACTGAGCACAATAACATAAGCCTTCCAGAATACAGAGGCATAACTAGAATCCTCAGGGCCATGGGCGTAGCATCTGGGGTCTCAGGGGTTGCAATTGTGACCCCGCCCCTAGCTCCAGGGGGCCCACAGCTCTGTTCCCTGCTGTCGTATTACATTTGGTTTCCTCCACAAAATGCCAGAGCTGGAGTCCAATCTGCCTTGTGTCCCCCATACCCCAGCCAAGTTCTATAATCCAGTAATCAGCTTCCAGTTGTTTGCCCTCTCCCCAGTCCACACCCATCCTCTGCTTTCATTGACTGGGGACATGTCATTACTAGGATGGGGGGAGGGGGTAAGGTCATGTTATTACTAGAATGGGGGGGGGCGAGGCAATTTCATTACTAGGATGGGGGGGAGGGGCGAGGTCATGTCATTACTAGGATGGGGGGAGGGGGTAAGGTCATGTTATTACTAGGATGGGGGGAGGGGGTAAGGTCATGTCATTACTAGGATAGGGGGAGGGGGCGAGGCAATTTCATTACTAGGATGGGGGGAGGGGCGAGGTCATGTCATTACTAGGATGGGGGGAGGGGGTAAGGTCATGTCATTACTAGGATAGGGGGAGGTAAGGCCATGCCATTAATAGGTTGGAGGGGGAGGGAAAAGGTCATGTTATTACTAGGATGGGGGAGGCGAAGCCATGTCATTACTAGGATGGGGGAAGAGGGGCAAGGTCAGGTGATTACTAGTATGGTTTCTACAAAATATTTAGAACTATCCTCTCAATATATACATAAATCTCTGAAATAACTCTTTAGCCACTCGGAGTATCTTGGTGTCTACAGTAATTGGAGTATCTTGGCCCTGAGCAGTGGAAGGGTAGTAGTGGGGGGCCCCAGAACAACTTTTGCATCGGGCCCACAAGTTTCAAGCTACGCCTCTGCTCAGGGCCCCAGTGCAAGAAACCATGAAGGGCCCCGTTACCCCACCCTGATTCCCCCCCCCCGCGGCCCTACTTACTGATCCCGAGGCCCTTTACTCCCATCGTCTGACCCTTTATTACAGTGCAGTACTGGGCCCCCTTTCTGCTGCCTTGAGGTCCCCCTACGGTGGAGAAATGCCAGAGCCTGGTCACAAGTGTGACCCCGGTAGCTCCGCCACTGGTTTCAGTCGTTTTTTTAATTTTTGTTATTTTTGTTAAACGGCTTTGTTCATTCCCTCCAGGCCCTTGTGTGGTCTATGATCTCAAGTGTGTTCCTGTGTATGACTTGGCCTGGCTGACTTCTCTTCTGTTACTTGCAGTGTTAATTTTCGTCAACGAAAATGTTTTTGTCAGAGTTTCCATTAGCGGCATTTTTACAGTGAAAACAAAATGAAAAGTACACCACATTTTCGTCCACTGACAAAAACGATCAGGAAAATCAAATCTCTTTTAGTTAACGAACGAAAATGGGATGAAAATGTGAGGCAGGGACGTTTACCCTCGGAACTTCCTGTTTCCACGGAGCTCTGCCTGCTTCCTCTGGATGTAGCCAGGCGCTTGCAGATAGGAGGCTGTCCGAGCTGAAGGTTCAATGTCTACAGTGTTTACAGTGTCTTTAGCCTGAAGGGGGAAGTTCTGTAATGCCCAGTACACACGATCGGAAATTCCGCCAGCAAAAGTCCGATAAGAGCTTTTGGTCGGAAAATGCGATTGTGTGTATGCTCCATCGGACTTTTGCTGGCAGAATTTCCAATCGCGGCACGCTCTCAAATTTTCGGTCGGAAAAAGTTCTGCTCGGAAATTCCAATCGTCTGTACAAATTCTGATGTGCAAAATTCCTATGCATGCTCGGAAACAATTTGACGCATGCTCAGAAGCATTGAACTTAATTTTTTCGGCTCGTCATAGTGTTGTACGTCACCGTGTTCTTGAAGGTTGAAAGTTCAAAGAACCTTTTTATGACCGTGTGTATGCAAGCCAAGCCTGAGCGAAATTCCATTGGAAAAAACATCCAAGTTTTTTTCTGACGGAAAATCAAAATCCGCTCGTGTGTATGGGGCATTAGGATGGTGGGGGCTGGGCTGTGTAGTTAACCCTCTCACACACTGCCACACACTCACACTTCATACTGATATATAGAGGGTCCGCTGAAGGAGACCTGCTCTTTGTCAATAGGCTTCACAGCTTGTCCACTATGGGAGAGAAGCACACTGTGTTAGGCCTGAAGATTACATAAACACAAACATTATAAACATTATATATTTTCTTAAAGCAGACAAGTTCATGTAAATGTGCACTGCATGGAGGCATCATCATGCAAAGATATTTATTTATTTATGACTTTTGTGTTTTTTATTGGCTGTTATGCCAGGAAGACTATCCTGTTGAAATGGAGACAACCTGACCCTCCTACGATTACTCAGTGGAGATCATTAATTAGTCTTACCTCTTTATAAGCTCATCTACATCGGCTTTAAGTGCCCTCAAAAATGTAGAAAAATTTAGAAAAATTTGGCATGAGCCCCGATGATTTGAACCTCTGGTTTGGCCCCTTTTAATGTGGTTCCCTCTCAATGGCTGGAGAACTGACTTCAGTATATCGATGATATCCCCATGTTGAATTTCCACTTGGCGTCTATCCTGCCCTTGGTCCCCCCTTTTATGGAGATGTCTCTCTTGGCCTTCCTACTCTTCTTTTTATCCACCCCCCCTTTTTTTTTCCCTTTCCCAGAAAAACTGCTGGATGGATGATCTCACTGAGCTCTGTTGACCTGCATGGTAGGAGTTGTCAGACCATTTACAGCACCTTTGTATTATGTTCTCTTCCTATTGATGACTCTGCTTTATAGTTGTGCTACCTTAAAGCGGTTCTGAACACATATTAATAACATTTTCCCATTCTTAATGCCACAGTTTTGTTTTTTTTGATTAATCTACCTTTTGTAATTAGTAGTCTTTGATTTTCATCCCCTGCGGCGATGGGCGGTCTCTTGCGGGGATCAGCATCACTTCCTGCTGAACCCCGCACTGTCTCCTGGGATCTCGTCCAAGTAATCCCAGGAGACATTGCGGCTAATACAGCCGAAATCTCGCGAGATTTCGAGAACGTGACGTCATCACGCCGGCCACGTTTGGAGGGTGATTTGAATTTCGCCATTGTTCTCCAGGGCAAACAGGTAAACATGACACAGCTCTGCTCTGTAGCTACAGAGCATGTGCGAGAACCGGCAAAGCATGCTGGTTAGAAACCCAGGAAATAAGGAGGAAGTTTTGCTTGTGGGCTTCACTTGCCCACAACAAAAATGACAACGGCCGAACAGTGTCAATATAAATGAACATTTTGCACAAAAACGGACATGCAGCAGTCAGAAAACTAAGACAAGTAAGCCTTTTTATATATATAGCGATACCCTCACTTAAGAGGGCCGCAAGTTTGGTTTGGGTCCTGAGCACAGCTCCGCCAACCCCCCGGCAATCTGCACTACCCACTCTGGCACAGTTAGTATCTAGCAATACACATTAAATCACTTATACTCTAAATATGTGTGTGTGCGTGGGTGGATAACTCATTTGGATTGCATTTGGATTGCAACACATAAGCAGGTCCCTGCAGTAACCAGTAATAAAGATAAACAGAGTAATCAGCATAAGAAAGTATTGCTATGCAACTCTAACGCTGCCCTTTTTCAGCTACTTCCCCGCATGGGTAAACTAACACCCAGCACTATCTACCTATGCAGTCAGGCCTGACTGATCTAGATGGAAGTCCAGTGAAACAATATTCGCTAGCAATCTTTCGGTGGTGCACTTGAAGAACAACTTTGTAATCCAAACGAATAATAAAGATAAAGTGTCTGTCTTTAAACAGCTCTCACCACCCGGACAAGTCCAAGTCCGATTCGTCTAGGAACAGGAATCCACCGACCTCCGAGTCTTCAATCCTTCTGGTGTACTGCAGCAAAGATGAGAAGATGTCTCTCAGGTACAGCTAGGCTGGCAGAGGGCTCTTTGGAAAAGAGCACAAGGCCCAGGCTTCAGGCCTTGTGCCTCCAGCAGTCCAGCACAGACCTCCTCTTGCTAGGAGAAAGGGGTGTGTCCAAAGAGGAAGAACTAGGCCTTTCCCCCTCCTTATATATCCTCCCCCATGAGTCTCTGAGGCATAACTCCAAACATACTGGGAACCAGAGGGGTTCTGGGAACAGTAGTTTTATAGTCCTTAAAGAGACCCCGCTACACACTCCCCCCACTTAAACTCTTTGGTCCCCAAAGATAAACTTTTAACACATATCCTGTACCAATTTTGAAAGTGCTGGGTATGATGTTGGTACAGGGAATTTCCACCAGAACTCAGAGGTGGGATTCCCTGTCCCACAGGTCACACTGGCATGAGTGGCCTGCCTAACTGTGCCAGAGAGTGAGCTGGGGTTGCCCTCCACCAAATGGTCAGTGGAGGGATTAGAGCGTTCAGCACTTCTTCTAGCAGTCACAACAGAGTCCTCAGAGCTCTCCCCCATTTGAGAGTAGGTTAGCTTCTTGGGGGGTCTCACAACTCGGCGAGCTCTCTGTTCTCTTGGGACTTCAGGCTCTGGTGCCACAGGCTCTACTTCAGGAACACATTCTGACAGCATCACTGGTTCTGGAACATCGGCCCTTTCCTCTTCTGAGTAAATGCTAGGGATATCCTCCCAGCCTTCAGGCACACCACTAGATGGAATGAACTCTGTAGCTTCTGGGTTCAGTGTCCCATCCTGTGTATCCTCAGTAGGTGGGAGATCTATGGCAGAATTTCCTGGAGTTGATGAAGGCCACAGCCACTCAAGCTCTCCTCTTCCACCTTCACCTCGTTGGGAATCTTGTCCATCTCTAACCCGGGAGGTCTGAGACCGAGTGCTGGGTCCCGGGGTATCCAGAATGGAAACAGATTCAGGTGGATTTCTCACTGGAGGTATTCTGACTGCTTCAGTAAGCGGGAGCAAATGATTTCTGTGCCAAGTCTTCAAGGGCCCCACCTTCCCCTCTGGTTTTAGCTTATACACAGGCAATCCAGGTAGCTTTCTGCAAATGACATAGGGCTCCGATCTCCATCTATCAGCAAGCTTGTGCTTCCCAGGGATCCCCAGATTGCGTAGCAGTACACGGTCCCCAGGCTGCAGGTCTTGCACTCGAACCTTCAGATCGAAGTTCCTCTTGTTGCGGGCTCCCCTTTGGTCCGAGGCCGCCTGAGCTCGTTCATGGGCCACTTTCAAATTGTGTCTAAGTCGGTCCACATATCCCTTGTGGGAGGTAGCAGAGGCATGGTCTAGGGAAATGCCAAAGGCCAGATCCACCGGCAATCTTGCTTCTCTCCCAAACATGAGCCGGTAGGGGGAGTAACCCGTCACATCACTTGTGGTGCAGTTGTAAGCGTGCACCAAAGCTGAAATGTGTTGGCTCCAGTGTTGCTTCTTCTCTGTCTCTAGAGTTCCAAGCATGTTTAGTAAGGTCCGATTAAACCTCTCAGGTTGGGCATCTCCTTGTGGATGATAAGGTGTAGTCCTGGTCTTCTCTACTCCCAATGAGTCCAGTAGGTTCCGGATCAGACGACTCTCAAAGTCCCTTCCTTGGTCTGAGTGGATTCTCTGTGGTAATCCATAGTGGACAAAGTATTTTTCCATGAGCACCTTGGCCACAGTGGAGGCCTTTTGGTCTTTGGTGGGGAAAGCCTGGGCATAACGGGTGAAATGATCGGTTACCGCCAGAACATTTCCCAATCCACTCAAATCGGGTTCGAGGCAGAGAAAGTCAATGCACACCAGATCCATTGGACCCTGACTCTGTAGGTGGCCCATTGGGGCAGCTTGATGGGGTAGAGTCTTCCTCTGGATGCATCGTGCACAAGAACGGCAATATTCCTCCACTTCTGCCCTCATACAGGGCCAATAGAACCGGCTTCTGACAAGCTGGAAAGTTCTCTCCGCCCCTAGATGGCCATGCTGGTCATGTAAGGCAATTAGTACCGTCTCTCGGTGCTTCTCTGGGAGAAACAACTGCCACTTATCTTCTGAGTTATCAGAGAGGCCCCTTCGGTAGACCACTCCCTGATGTACTTGTAGCTTATCCAACTCTTTCCTCAGCAGGCGAGCCTCCTTGGAAGGGTGATGTCGAAGTCCCTCTGGATTCTCGTTCTCCAAAGCTTCAAGGACCAATCTCCCCATGGGGTCTTCCAATTGGTCATAGCTCAGATCCTTTCTGGACAGCTTTGGCAGGAGTTCCTCTGCTAGTTGAGTTACCCCACAGTAGGGTTGAGGGACTCCCACTGCGGTGACTCCTATCTCCTCTGCTCTGGGGCCCCCTCTTGCTTGAAACTCAGCACCCTGACAGAGTGCTCGCACTCCTTCCGGTGCTACCTGGGTCCAGTCTTCCCAGTCATTGACCATGACATGAGATCTTCGGGACAGGGCATCTGCATCCCTATTTCCAGCCCCTGGTCTGTACTTTAGACTGAAGTTGAATCCGGATAATGCAGCCAACCATCTGTGTCCGGTTGCATCTAACTTTGCAGTAGTGAAGAGGTAGGTCAGAGGATTGTTATCTGTATTTACGGTAAACTCCGCCCCGTAGAGATAGTCCTTCAGTTTGTCTACTACTGCCCATTTGAGGGCCAAGAACTCCAATTTATGAGTGGGGTAGTTCTTCTCCGAGGGAGTCAGGCTCCGGCTCACATAGGCCACTGGTCGTAGCTGCTCTTCATACTCTTGATAGAGCACTCCACCTAGGCCCTCATGACTGGCATCGACATGTAGCTCATATGGTCTGGTGGGGTCGGCATAGGCCAGGACTGGGGCCGTGGTAAGGCTCCTCTTCAAGGTTCGGAAAGCCTCTTCACACCTTGGGTTCCACTGATCTTGAACCGACTCACCGGCCCTCCTAGGTCCCAAGCCATCCTCTTCTCCTTCAGTCTTGAGCAATTCGTTTAGTGGCTTGGCAATCCGGGCAAACCCATCCACAAATCTTCTATAATAGGAGCAGAACCCCAAGAAAGATCTGAGCTCTGTGACTGTTGTCGGTCTTGGCCAAGAGGTAACTGCCTCCAACTTCTCAGGGTCTGTAGCCACTCCCTTTTCAGACACTATGTGTCCCAGATAGTTCACAGAGGATTGGTAAAACCGGCACTTCTCGGGAGAAAGCTTGAGTCCCTCTTCGCTGAGTCTTCTCAACACCTTCTCCAACCTGGCCTCATGTTCTTCCAAAGTCTTCCCGAAGACAATGACATCGTCCAAGTACACAAGGACTTCTATGAGGTTCATGTCTCCAACGGTCTTCTCCATGAGGCGTTGAAAGGTAGCAGGGGCTCCAGACAGGCCCTGAGGCATTCTGTTGAATTCGAAGAATCCCACTGGGGTTATGAAAGCCTTCTTCTCTCGGTCTTCCTGGTGCATGGGGATTTGGTAGTACCCACTCTTGAGGTCCATTACACTGAACCACTTGGCACCAGCCAAACTCTGTAGGGCATCCTCTATTCTCGGTGTGGTATACTGGTCAGGGATGGTCCTCCTGTTGAGAGTCCTGTAGTCAATACAAAGCCTCAACGACCCATTCTTTTTCCTGACCACCACTATGGGGGAGGCATAGGGACTTCTAGACTCCCGAATCACACCAGTCTTCTTCAACTCCGCAAGCTTCTCCCTCAGATCCTCCAGGTCAGCTAGAGGGACCCGCCTAACCCTTTCCCTGAAGACTTTGTCTTCTTGGAGGCGGATTCGGTGGGTGGCACTCCTGGCACATCCCACATCAAACTCATCCTTCGAGAAAATCCTCTCCCATCTAGTCAGCTGGGCCTTGGCTCTCTCCTTCCAGGCTCCAGGTAGGTCCGGGTTCTCCATGGAAAGTTTTTTCCAAACATCTCCTCCTTCACCGGTTCCTTTTACTTCTGACCAGCTGACTGGGGCCGCAGGACTCACCTGCCCCAACAGCATCCTGGCAGGGATCTCTATGGGTCTCTCCGTAGGGTTTCTCACACTCACTGGGACTCTTCCTCGAGCCTTCTTCAGGGCCTTGATTGAAATCACTTCTGGTATCACTTCCAGGCCTGAGTGGTCCTCCCTTGGATCGGATTCCAGCATGACAAAGGGGCCAGGCTGCTCCCAGGTAAGCTTCACCGTGGCCCTGAGGCAGGCTACCTCTCCGGGCTGCAGCACCACTCCCTCTCTCCCAAGTCTCCACACCTTCCCTATCCCCTCTCCTGGGGTCTTCTGCTCTAGGACCAACCGTTGGTAGGCTGTCTTCAGCATGGGATGGATATTGGGATCTTGATGGTTTCTCGTCTCCACTAGAGGGGTCAGAAGTCTTCGCACCAGATCCGTATTGGTCCCTATGATGAGGGACATCTTGCTGGCCCCGGGCGGTCTAGGACACACAACCGCCAGGGTGTCAAACACCTCTGTTTTCCCCGCCACAGAGGGATCGAAGGTCAGCTTTATGGGCAGGTAACCATCGTAGGGGAAACTCTGAGCTCCCAGGCCCCATATCTCCAGCTCTTTTATCTTCTGTATAGGCAAATGGCTGAAGTGCCTATCATAGAAGTCTCTGTACAACAAAGTCACTTGAGCTCCAGTGTCCAGGAGGGCCTTCGTGTAGACTCCTTCCACCTGGATGGAGACAGTGGGGGATGGGCCGACCAATTCTTCTGGGTAGGGCCGGGTTGAGGCCACCCTCTTCTGGGGACCCGTCTTCATCCAGTTGGTTTTAGACTTTATTCTTTTTCGAGCCTGGTATGCATTGACCCACCCCACAGTAATGGGAGTACAAACCCGCTGAGGGATGTTATTGTCTCTTATTTGTAGACATTCCTTCTGAGGGGTCTGGTTTTCTCTCTCTCTCTTCCTCCTATTCAGTTTGGAGTTCACTGAAAGGCATGGGCACCCGGTTGACTCCCTCACCGGGGCCCTCTGAAGTTTCCCGCCGGCTGGCGGTTATCTATTTTCTTCTTCTTGGGACTGGAACATCTACTGGCGAAGTGGCCACTGCCCCCGCAGTTGTAGCATAGCATCTCTTCTCGGTCTCGAGTGGGGCTTGGTGTTGGTGTATCTGGAAACAACTCCCTCCTAGGACTTGATTTCTCGGCTCCCCCTTGACCTTTCGCCATCATAGCAGTCAACATCTCCATCACCTGGGACATCTGTAACTTCAAAGTGTCCACCTCCTTATCTCTAGCGGGAGTCATGGCCGGTGTAACTATTGCTACCGATTGTTTGACGGGCTCGGTGAGATGTTCTTCCCTTTTTTCTTCCAGTAGAGCCTCTTCCTCTCTGATCATTCGGATGAGGTCAGTGTACTCCAGATTCTTCCCATCAAGTCGGGCACGCAGTGTCCATGCAATAGGATCCATGGGTTGAGCTCCCCTCAGTACCTGTTGAGCACGGGCCTCATCTACTTTTCCTGGGCTGATCCCCTTCTTTAGGATTAGTGATGGCCGAACGGTTCGCCCGGCGGTCGTTTCGCGGCGAATTTCCGACATTCGCGGTCCGCACGTTCGAACGCCTTTTTCCGTCGTTCGCCGCGGCGGACTTACGTGTTTAATGTATACAAGAACTTTAACCTTTGGTGACACGTTTATCATGTGATACAGGACAGCCAATTGAGACATGACAGCACATGGACACTTGTACATTCCCCCTAACCTATAAATACACCCGATCCGGTGGCCATTTTACATTCTTTCTTCTGTTAAGATAGGGACAGGTTCCTGTGTGGAGTAGGGAGAGATAAACCACTAGCTATTTGGTACACAAAAGTTCTTTTCAGGACTGGTATAGGTGTTAGGTGTTGATAGGTTTGCTGTGCTGCTGATTCTTGCAGCAGCCTGAGTGTCTTTTGTTAGTTTAGAGAAAGGGAAAGGACGGTGTATGCTACAGGGACAGCCAGATTAGTCTTTCATCATCATCATCATCATCATCATCATTAGCTGTTACTATCAAGGTCCACAAAAGAGCTGTTCCAGTAACCACTAATCGTTCTCTTTTTTTGCCAATTTGTATAGGGACAGGAAGGAAGCAGTGTTGTCAGGCAGTGAGGGTAATTTTAAAGACTTGCTGTTATTATTAGTTCCACAAAGGTTCTTTTCAGGACTGGTATCAGTGGTACAGTAATAGGCTTGTACATGTATAATATTCTTTCTTCCAAATATAGAAAGGATATTATACTTGACTGCTGCCCTTCTGCTGCAGTCTGCTAAACATTCACAACTCACTTGTTCCACAAAAGTTCTTATAAGGACTGGTAACTTGGTATAGGGTGCTACGGTACATAGGCTTGAGTGCGGTACAGTCTGCTGTTCTGTAAGGACCGCTATCGGTCCACAATAGATAGGGTTGACGTGCACCACTGCTGACCGCTGCCCTATACTGCAGCAGTCCTTCAGCGGTATAGGGACTGACGTACAGTCTGCTAATCACTAACACACAACCTGCTTGTTCCACAAAAGTTCTTATAAGGACTGGTAACTTGGTATAGGGTGCTACGGTACATAGGCTTGAGTGCGGTACAGTCTGCTGTTCTGTAAGGACCGCTATCGGTCCACAATAGATAGGGTTGACGTGCACCACTGCTGACCGCTGCCCTATACTGCAGCAGTCCTTCAGCGGTATAGGGACTGACGTACAGTCTGCTAAACACTAATACACAACCTGCTTGGTCCACAAAAGTTCTTATAAGGACTGGTAACTTGGTATAGGGTGCTACGGTACATAGGCTTGAGTGCGGTACAGTCTGCTGTTCTGTAAGGACCGCTATCGGTCCACAATAGATAGGGTTGACGTGCACCACTGCTGACCGCTGCCCTATACTGCAGCAGTCCTTCAGCGGTATAGGGACTGACGTACAGTCTGCTAAACACTAATACACAACCTGCTTGGTCCACAAAAGTTCTTATAAGGACTGGTAACTTGGTATAGGGTGCTACGGTACATAGGCTTGAGTGCGGTACAGTCTGCTGTTCTGTAAGGACCGCTATCGGTCCACAATAGATAGGGTTGACGTGCACCACTGCTGACCGCTCACCTATACTGCAGCAGTCCTTCAGCGGTATAGGGACTGACGTACAGTCTGCTAATCACTAACACACAACCTGCTTGTTCCACAAAAGTTCTTATAAGGACTGGTAACTTGGTATAGGGTGCTACGGTACATAGGCTTGAGTGCGGTACAGTCTGCTGTTCTGTAAGGACCGCTATCGGTCCACAATAGATAGGGTTGACGTGCACCACTGCTGACCGCTGCCCTATACTGCAGCAGTCCTTCAGCGGTATAGGGACTGACGTACAGTCTGCTAAACACTAACACACAACCTGCTTGGTCCACAAAAGTTCTTATAAGGACTGGTAACTTGGTATAGGGTGCTACGGTACATAGGCTTGAGTGCGGTACAGTCTGCTGTTCTGTAAGGACCGCTATCGGTCCACAATAGATAGGGTTGACGTGCACCACTGCTGACCGCTGCCCTATACTGCAGCAGTCCTTCAGCGGTATAGGGACTGACGTACAGTCTGCTAAACACTAATACACAACCTGCTTGGTCCACAAAAGTTCTTATAAGGACTGGTAACTTGGTATAGGGTGCTACGGTACATAGGCTTGAGTGCGGTACAGTCTGCTGTTCTGTAAGGACCGCTATCGGTCCACAATAGATAGGGTTGACGTGCACCACTGCTGACCGCTCACCTATACTGCAGCAGTCCTTCAGCGGTATAGGGACTGACGTACAGTCTGCTAATCACTAACACACAACCTGCTTGTTCCACAAAAGTTCTTATAAGGACTGGTAACTTGGTATAGGGTGCTACGGTACATAGGCTTGAGTGCGGTACAGTCTGCTGTTCTGTAAGGACCGCTATCGGTCCACAATAGATAGGGTTGACGTGCACCACTGCTGACCGCTGCCCTATACTGCAGCAGTCCTTCAGCGGTATAGGGACTGACGTACAGTCTGCTAAACACTAATACACAACCTGCTTGGTCCACAAAAGTTCTTATAAGGACTGGTAACTTGGTATAGGGTGCTACGGTACATAGGCTTGAGTGCGGTACAGTCTGCTGTTCTGTAAGGACCGCTATCGGTCCACAATAGATAGGGTTGACGTGCACCACTGCTGACCGCTGCCCTATACTGCAGCAGTCCTTCAGCGGTATAGGGACTGACGTACAGTCTGCTAAACACTAATACACAACCTGCTTGGTCCACAAAAGTTCTTATAAGGACTGGTAACTTGGTATAGGGTGCTACGGTACATAGGCTTGAGTGCGGTACAGTCTGCTGTTCTGTAAGGACCGCTATCGGTCCACAATAGATAGGGTTGACGTGCACCACTGCTGACCGCTGCCCTATACTGCAGCAGTCCTTCAGCGGTATAGGGACTGACGTACAGTCTGCTAAACACTAATACACAACCTGCTTGGTCCACAAAAGTTCTTATAAGGACTGGTAACTTGGTATAGGGTGCTACGGTACATAGGCTTGAGTGCGGTACAGTCTGCTGTTCTGTAAGGACCGCTATCGGTCCACAATAGATAGGGTTGACGTGCACCACTGCTGACCGCTCACCTATACTGCAGCAGTCCTTCAGCGGTATAGGGACTGACGTACAGTCTGCTAATCACTAACACACAACCTGCTTGTTCCACAAAAGTTCTTATAAGGACTGGTAACTTGGTATAGGGTGCTACGGTACATAGGCTTGAGTGCGGTACAGTCTGCTGTTCTGTAAGGACCGCTATCGGTCCACAATAGATAGGGTTGACGTGCACCACTGCTGACCGCTGCCCTATACTGCAGCAGTCCTTCAGCGGTATAGGGACTGACGTACAGTCTGCTAATCACTAACACACAACCTGCTTGTTCCACAAAAGTTCTTATAAGGACTGGTAACTTGGTATAGGGTGCTACGGTACATAGGCTTGAGTGCGGTACAGTCTGCTGTTCTGTAAGGACCGCTATCGGTCCACAATAGATAGGGTTGACGTGCACCACTGCTGACCGCTGCCCTATACTGCAGCAGTCCTTCAGCGGTATAGGGACTGACGTACAGTCTGCTAAACACTAATACACAACCTGCTTGGTCCACAAAAGTTCTTATAAGGACTGGTAACTTGGTATAGGGTGCTACGGTACATAGGCTTGAGTGCGGTACAGTCTGCTGTTCTGTAAGGACCGCTATCGGTCCACAATAGATAGGGTTGACGTGCACCACTGCTGACCGCTCACCTATACTGCAGCAGTCCTTCAGCGGTATAGGGACTGACGTACAGTCTGCTAATCACTAACACACAACCTGCTTGTTCCACAAAAGTTCTTATAAGGACTGGTAACTTGGTATAGGGTGCTACGGTACATAGGCTTGAGTGCGGTACAGTCTGCTGTTCTGTAAGGACCGCTATCGGTCCACAATAGATAGGGTTGACGTGCACCACTGCTGACCGCTCACCTATACTGCAGCAGTCCTTCAGCGGTATAGGGACTGACGTACAGTCTGCTAATCACTAACACACAACCTGCTTGTTCCACAAAAGTTCTTATAAGGACTGGTAACTTGGTATAGGGTGCTACGGTACATAGGCTTGAGTGCGGTACAGTCTGCTGTTCTGTAAGGACCGCTATCGGTCCACAATAGATAGGGTTGACGTGCACCACTGCTGACCGCTGCCCTATACTGCAGCAGTCCTTCAGCGGTATAGGGACTGACGTACAGTCTGCTAAACACTAATACACAACCTGCTTGGTCCACAAAAGTTCTTATAAGGACTGGTAACTTGGTATAGGGTGCTACGGTACATAGGCTTGAGTGCGGTACAGTCTGCTGTTCTGTAAGGACCGCTATCGGTCCACAATAGATAGGGTTGACGTGCACCACTGCTGACCGCTGCCCTATACTGCAGCAGTCCTTCAGCGGTATAGGGACTGACGTACAGTCTGCTAAACACTAATACACAACCTGCTTGGTCCACAAAAGTTCTTATAAGGACTGGTAACTTGGTATAGGGTGCTACGGTACATAGGCTTGAGTGCGGTACAGTCTGCTGTTCTGTAAGGACCGCTATAGGTCCACAATAGATAGGGTTGACGTGCACCACTGCTGACCGCTCACCTATACTGCAGCAGTCCTTCAGCGGTATAGGGACTAAGAGTTTTGTCACAGGGTCATTTAAAAAATGACATGCAGAGGAAGAGGCAGGCCCTTCCGCAGGGGTGGTAGGGGTAGGGCAGGAGCAACAGGCTTGAGCCAAAGTGGGAAGTTGCAGAAGGTGCGTTCAATTACTTTAAAGGATGCACCAGACTTGGTTGAGTGGCTCGCTCAGCCTTACTCTTCTGCACCCTCCTCATCCTCTCGATCTGCACCCTCTTCTTCACTCTCTGCTATGTGCACCCCCAAAGACACTACCACCAACAACACGACCACCACCACCACCACCACATACCTTCCGCTTGAGTCACTGGAATTATTTTCCGATCCATATCAAGAGGACATTTCTGATGCGCAGCCACTCTTGGTATTGGATCAGGAAGAGGAGGTAGCAACAAGCGCTACTCAGCAGTCTGACGCCAGTACCCAGATCAGCCCAAGGAGGAGGTTGGTCCCCGGTGTTGCTGCCTACTCTACTTATAGCGGTGGGGAAGGTGACGTTGATGATGACGTGTCTAGTGATGTCACGTGGGTGCCCACAAGAGAGGAAGAGGAGGGGAGTTCAGAGGGAGATATGGACCAGCAGATAGGGAGGAGAAGCAGCAATGACTTACATTGCACAGCAGGGACAAAGCAGACTGCAAATGTATCAGGAGCGAGTCATCGACCATGTACGGTCACATCTGGCGCTCCCAGGACACCGGCACATGGCTCCGCAGTGTGGGCTTTTTTTAACGTGTCCGCTGCTGACAATAGCGTTGCCATCTGCAATCTTTGCAGTCAACGCGTTAGTCGCGGTAAGCCCAATACTCACCTAGGGACGACCGCCTTAAGAAGGCACATGAGCAGCCATCACCGAGCCCAGTGGGAGCAACGGAACACACAAAGCCACACTGCAGGCTCTCACCGTCCAGCCTCGTCTTCTACTTCTCCTTCTCCTCTCTCCTCACAATTGTCCTCCACTCCACCTTCCATCACGCCAAGCTCACATTTTTCTGCAAAAAGGCAGGCTTCCGTGGGCCTAATGTTTGAGCGTAAAAAAATGATGACGCCGGATAACCCTCTTGCCCAACGGTTGGCGGCTGGCTTGTCAGAACTCATAGCCCGCCAACTACTGCCATATAAACTGGTGGACTCGGAGGCCTTTCGCAAATTTGTGGCCATTGGAACACCACAATGGAAGGTCCCAGGAAGGAAGTATTTCTCAGAGAAGGGCATCCCAGAGCTATATGGCCATGTTCAGCGGCAAGTGAATGTATCTCTGGCACACAGTGTCGGTGCCAAGATACATCTGACCACAGACACGTGGTCTAGCAAACACGGGCAGGGAAGGTATATCAGTTTTACTGCCCACTGGGTGAACCTTCTGACGGCCGTCAAGCATGTAACCCGTGGCACCCGTGTAGATTTGGTTTTACCGCCACGGATTGCATGCAGGCCTGACTCTTCTTCTCCTCCTCCTACTCCATCCTCCTCCCTCTCCTCCTCAGCTGCCTCCTCCTTTTCCGCTGCTAGCGTCTCTTCCACTGCACCGCCCAAGCTCCCCAGAACCTATTCCACATGCCAGGTGAGACGTTGCCATGCCGTGCTGCGTCTGTTGTGCCTGGAAGCAAAGAGCCACACTGGCCCGGCACTCCTTTCAGCTTTGCGTTCACAGGCAGATGAGTGGCTAACACCGCTCAATTTGACAGTTGGTAAAGTGGTGTGTGACAACGGTGCCAATCTGCTTAGCGCATTGAAACAGGGCAAAATCACGCACGTGCCGTGCATGGCACACGTCTTAAACTTGGTCGTGCAGCGATTCCTTGTCAAATACCCTGGGGTCCAGGACATCTTGCGGCAGGCAAGGAAAATCTCGGCCCATTTCAGAAGATCTTACACGGCCATGGCTCGCCTTGCTGACATTCAGCGGCGACACCATCTGCCGGTCAGACGTCTTATTTGCGATTGCCCGACGCGATGGAACTCAACCTTCTATATGCTTGATAGGCTGCTCCAGCAGAAACGTGCAGTTAACGTCTACCTGTATGAACTCTGCGAAAGAAACGGTTCTGGGGAGCTGGGTTTTTTTTCACCGCGCCAGTGGCTGCTCATGCGCGACACATGCAGACTTCTGCGGCCATTTGAGGAGATCACCAAACTGGTCAGTCGCAGCCATGGCGCCATCAGTGACATGGTACCTTATGCCTTCTTTCTGGAGCGTGCATTGCGTCGTGTCATTGATCAGGCTGTGGAGGAGCAGGAGCGGGAAGATGAGGAAGTCGCAATGCTGGATGAATTCCCAGGGGGGGCTACTCTATCTGAGACAAGTCAACAACAGGAGTCTGATGAGGAGTCAGAGGAGGATGGTGCCGGGGCGGATGAGCAGGAGCAAGAAGAGCATGCTTTAAACCTTTCTGGGATCCCTGTTGTGCGAGGATGGGGAGAGGAGAATGAAGAGGACGACATTATCCTGGATGATGAGCAGGAGCCAGGCCACCACACCGCTTCCACTTTAGTGCAAATGGGGGCCTTCATGCTCCAGTGTTTTAATAGGGACCCCCGTATAAAAAGCATGAGGGTCAAGGACCAGTACTGGGTGGCAACGTACTTAGACCCCCGGTACAAACACAAAATGGCGGAAATGTTACCGCCGTCGCAGAGGGCTGTCAGAATGCAGCACTTCCAGGCCTTGCTTCGAGAAATGCTGCATTCTGCTTTTGCGTGCGCTGGCAGAGGAGCAATTCCCACTCCCAGAGAAGGATTTGCGGGTACCAATCCAACAGCGCCTGCAAGAAGAGGCCGGTTTGAAGATGTGTTGGTGACTTCGGATATGAGGTCATTCTTTCAGCCGACCCATCGACAGGTGTCATCCGGATCCAGCATCAGGGAACGCCTAGACCGTCAGGTGTCCGACTACATTGGGTTAACGGCCGATGTGGACGCTCTGAGGAGTGATGAACCCCTAGACTACTGGGTGGGCAGGCTTGACCTCTGGCCAGAGCTTGCCCAATTTGCAATCGAACTGTTGGCTTGCCCCTCATCCAGTGTCCTGTCCGAAAGGACGTTCAGCGCAGCAGGGGGGATTGTGACCGATAAGCGTACTCGCCTAGCTCACCACAGTGTTAACTACCTCACATTTCTAAAAATGAATGAGGCATGGATCTCGGAGGAATTCAACACATGTGATCAGTAGACCATGTATATGTCTATAAACAATTTTTGGAATCAAGCACACAGACCTTCTTAATTCATTTGGCTCACTTCCCTGACCCAAAAAAGCACACCGTACTATATGCCCCTACCCTCCTCTTTGAAGAGGTTGAGCGGTGTCATATTTCTACTGGGGCTGCTTATTATGAGGGGTTCCCACCATCCCTGTGCTGTGCTGACTTCCTCCTGGGTGTTCTTATTATGAGGGGCTCCCACCATCCCTGTGCTGTGCTGACTTCCTCCTGGGGGTTCTTATTATGAGGGGATCACACCATCCCTGTGCTGTGCTGACTTCCTCCTGGGGCTGCTTACGGTGCTGCTGTCAGCGCTGTATGTCACGGAGCTGCTGTCAGCGCTGTATGTCACGGAGCTGCTGTCAGCGCTGTATGTCACGGAGCTGCTGTCAGCGCTGTATGTCACGGAGCTGCTGTCAGCGCTGTATGTCACGGAGCTGCTGTCAGCGCTGTATGTCACGGAGCTGCTGTCAGCGCTGTATGTCACGGAGCTGCTGTCAGCGCTGTATGTCACGGAGCTGCTGTCAGCGCTGTATGTCACGGAGCTGCTGTCAGCGCTGTATGTCACGGAGCTGCTGTCAGCGCTGTATGTCACGGTGCTGCTGTCAGCGCTGTATGTCACGGAGCTGCTGTCAGCGCTGTATGTCACGGAGCTGCTGTCAGTGCTGTATGTCACGGAGCTGCTGTCAGCGCTGTATGTCACGGAGCTGCTGTCAGCGCTGTATGTCACGGAGCTGCTGTCAGCGCTGTATGTCACGGTGCTGCTGTCAGCGCTGTATGTCACGGAGCTGCTGTCAGCGCTGTATGTCACGGAGCTGCTGTCAGCGCTGTATGTCACGGAGCTGCTGTCAGCGCTGTATGTCACGGAGCTGCTGTCAGCGCTGTATGTCACGGAGCTGCTGTCAGCGCTGTATGTCACGGTGCTGATGTCAGTGCTCTGTATTACGGTGCTGCTGTCAGTGCTCTGTATCTCCTGCACCCTCTTGTTTGCCTACCCTGGTCCCTGACCTTCCCTCTCCTCCATTGCCTTCATTAGCTCCATAGTCCTGAATTGTCAGAACAATTTCCCAAATAAAAAAAAAATGCTTGTAGTTATCGATCCCAAATTCACCTCATACATGTATTATGCTATTGTCCAGGTGGTGGGACTACGTGCTACCCCCTAATAATTACCCCGTGGCCGCAAATTCGACCTAAAGGTTTGCGAAATTCGCCTCCCATTGAAGTCAATGGAGCCCGCGGCGAACGGTCGTTTTCGCGAACGTTTGTGTCCGTTCGCGTTTCGCGTTCGCGAAACGTCCCGTCGGAAGTTCGTCCATCACTATTTAGGATCATCCTATGCAGGATTTTATCTAAACGTCCCATGTAGTCTGATAGTTTTTCACCTTTCTTCTGGTAGCAATGCTCTAACTGATAAGCAAGCTCAGAGATTTTCTCTGTCCCACCAAACACATTCTGTAATACATCTAGGTACTCCTGCGCATTACAGTCTGTCCTGCTCATCTTCAGGTTGCGTACGGCCTCTAGAGCAGGCTCCTTTAGACTTTCCACAATCCTCTGCTTCTTTCTGCACTCTGGAACTTCCCATTCCTCTAGTGCCTGTGTTGCGCTATCTAACCACTCTTCAAATCCCTCTTCTTCCGAAGGTACAGGTTTCCTCCCTGAAAACATCCGGCGTTTTCTGTACCCCGACATCGGGTAATCTGTGGGATCCTTCTTGCACTGGGCCACAATCTCCCCCAGGACAGCACACAGTTCTGCGCTAAGGGTGGCCGGTGCTGGTCTGAGACTCTCGGGTGAGGTACGGGCCACAGCCTGCGGTGATCCCGTTGGCGATGGCTCCTCCTTTATTGAGTGCGCCAACCTAAAGGATCTGTTGTCTTGTGTCCGTACACGGTTGCGCTTGCAAGCCTCCGGCATCCCATCCCAGTATTCCACTAGCGCGTACTGATATGAGATGTCTGGGTCTCATTTTATCTCCATCACCCATGGTTCATGGTCTGGGGACACTGACTTCATTAACTCCTCTACGGTCTCAGTCGACCATTTCTCCCCTGGGAGGCTAATGACCACTGACTGACTTGGGTCGGCCTTAGCCGCTTCACACCATGCTCTGACTCCCTGTGGGTCCATGCCGGTACCTCTGGCGTGTTCACCGCTGTCTCAGAAATCCCGGATTTACGAGCCCCCACGTATAGCGATACCCTCACTTAAGAGGGCCGCAAGTTTGGTTTGGGTCCTGAGCACAGCTCCGCCAACCCCCCGGCAATCTGCACTACCCACTCTGGCACAGTTAGTATCTAGCAATACACATTAAATCACTTATACTCTAAATATGTGTGTGTGCGTGGGTGGATAACTCAAGCTCATAGACAATCTTTGAAAGTATATAACTGACTTTACTTGTTGTTTTTATAAAAGGAATAACATGAATCAAACATTTGGATTGCAACACATAAGCAGGTCCTTGCAGTAACCAGTAATAAAGATAAACAGAGTAATCAGCATAAGAAAGTATTGCTATGCAACTCTAACGCTGCCCTTTTTCAGCTACTTCCCCGCATGGGTAAACTAACACCCAGCACTATCTACCTATGCAGTCAGGCCTGACTGATCTAGATGGAAGTCCAGTGAAACAATATTCACTAGCAATCTTTCGGTGGTGCACTTGAAGAACAACTTTGTAATCCAAACGAATAATAAAGATAAAGTGTCTGTCTTTAAACAGCTCTCACCACCCGGACAAGTCCAAGTCCGATTCGTCTAGGAACAGGAATCCACCGACCTCCGAGTCTTCAATCCTTCTGGTGTACTGCAGCAAAGATGAGAAGATGTCTCTCAGGTACAGCTAGGCTGGCAGAGGGCTCTTTGGAAAAGAGCACAAGGCCCAGGCTTCAGGCCTTGTGCCTCCAGCAGTCCAGCACAGACCTCCTCTTGCTAGGAGAAAGGGGGGTGTCCAAAGAGGAAGAACTAGGCCTCTCCCCCTCCTTATATATCCTCCCCCATGAGTCTCTGAGGCATAACTCCAAACATCCTGGGAACCAGAGGGGTTCTGGGAACAGTAGTTTTATAGTCCTTAAAGAGACCCCGCTACATATAAAAACATCAATGTTAAAGCATAACCATCAAAAAAAAAATTTTTCAGCAGTGCAGAACCACTTTAAAGTGAGAGTAAACTCTGATCCTACCTATAGGTACTGTAAATATCTCCTAAATGTGCACAGTTTATAAAATATTTACGATACATGCAGCCGGTGACATAACCGACACATACGCTCTGAAGGAAAGGCCACCTGTCATTGTGTGCCACTTGCATCATCACACAGCTGGAATCTGCCAACCCGAAAGGAAGACCGGGTGATGATGGAAGCCCTGTTAGCGGTGACAGCGCAACGCTGGAGGGCTTCGTTTTCAGGTACGTTTCACATAATGTGCTAGTATCCGATGCATGCTAGCACATTATGGCTTTAGCTTGCAGATTTCAACAAACAAAACAAAAACAAACACATCGGTTTGCTCCCGCTTTAACATCTTCTAGTTGGTTCACTTTGTACTGATTTGTGAAATGTGTATTGTGGAATACTCTGTGTAATGCTCTTATATATGTCCAGCTGTTCCTATGTGTGCTCTGGTAACTATTGTGCTTAAATGTATGTGGAACTGTATTTGTGATGTTTTCCTAATCAAATAGAAAATGTTTTTGTTAAAAAAATATCTTCCTATTCTGTCTTTTGCTTTTTTCCATTTGGTTTGGTTTTCATTCATTTGAATTTCCACTTATTGATAGGTCTTCTTTACCTATAAAGCCAAATTAATGGTTTCCGCTGCCTCCTTAATTTTTGCTTAAAAAGTTTCACTATGTTACATTTTTTTCTTTATATGATTTAAAAAAATATTTTTTTTTTATATAATATGTAATCATTCAGGGCTGATCTTCCCTCCTTATATACATACTTTATTGGCTTTCCTGCTCTGGGTTCACACATGCCTTTCTCCCTGGGTGGGTTTCCGCGGTCGACTGGAAGTGTTCAAGGAGGGGTTCGTCTTGCACCTTGGTTTTAAGGCTTTCACACTACCTTGACTTCAAAGTGGCGTGATTTTGACGTGTTTTCGCTGACGCGATTTTGATGCAATTTTAGGGAATGCCTGTGTAATTCATATCAAATTCGGACCAAAGTAGTACATGGACTACAGTGGAACCTTGGTTCATAAGTAACGCGGTTAATGGGTTAACGAGCATTTTGAAGCAACTTTTTTTTTTAAATGCTGACTCGGTTTGCGAGTGTTGTCTTGCAAAACGAGCAAAAATCAAGCTAATGGGGTGTGCAGTACAGCATTTGGCCAGAGGTGCGGGGGCACCAGGGACACTCGGAACAGTTCGGAGCCGTTCGGAAATACTTCTAATCAATCGGAAATACTCGGAAATACTCAATTCCCGAGTGTTTCCGAGCCTTTCCTAGGCTTTCCGAGTTCAGCCGAGCTGTCCCCGAATATTTCCGAGGCTCTTCCGGCACCCCCCACCTCTGGCCACATGCGGTATTGCATGTAATAGAAGCCAATGAGGAACAAATTATCTTCGTTTCCATTGACTTCTATGGGGAAACTCGCTTTGATATGTGAGTGCTTTGGATTACAAGCATTCTCCTAGAACGGATTATGCTCGTAATCCAAAGGTTCCACTGTACTTTGAAATGAGTGTGACTGTCACACAGACCTGAATGGTACTCATTGTAAATCATGGGGTACGACTTGTCATGCGACTTTGCAGTCCCAAGTCACAGGACAAGTCGCAGAAGTGTGAAAGGGGCCTAACTGAATCAGCTGATTGTGTATACTTTGCAATTTACATTCTACCTATCAACTACTGAAGATAAACAGTTGAAACTCTTTGGTTTTATCCCTTGCATTGGGGATTGATCGAACAAAGCTACACGGGATGATGACATAATTTCCCTATACAAGCATATATAGTATAGTATAGTATATATAGCAAATCAAGCACCTTTTATGTGTTGCCAGTTATAATGTGTATTTTATGATATCTATATACCAGGGTTCCATGGAACACTAGGGTTCCTCCTGAGGTTGCTAGGGGTTCCTTGAGCAATGAGAAATTTCTAACTCTCAGATAAGTTCCCACTGACACTGTTGATCTTTCTAGCTATCTATAAGGGGGTAATTATTCCCAATGACCACCACACTAATGTATAACGAGTTGTAGATATAGTAACTCAGGGGTTCCCTGAGGCCAAAAGGTTATTTCAAGGGTTACTCCATGTATAAAAGATTGAGAAAGGCTGCTATATACAGTCAAAATAAAGTGATTTTTTTTATTTATTTAAATATTGTGTAACAAAAGGTGCCGGTAAAGTCCCATAGGAATTGGGTCATTGTCTTTAACCCCCCTGGCGGTATTCCCGAGTCTGGCTCGGGGTGGAGATTTTATACCAAACACGGTAACCCCGAGCCAGACTCGGGACCGCATCGATGAATGCAGGGAGAGTTTACTTACCTTCTCCCCTGGATCCAGCTATGTCCCCCTGCTGTATGAGCGAGCCGTGCTCCGCTCAATCTATCACGGAGCCGATCTCCGTGCCCTGTGAGCGTTGCGACGCACGGGGACGGAGAACGGCGCCAAATTCAAAAAGTGAAACACACACATTACATACAGTATAATGTAATCTTACAGATTACATTGCTGTATGTAATAATTTCACATCCCCTTTGTCCCTAGTGTTCTGCCCAGTGTCCTGCATGCAGTTCTATAATATAAAAACTGTTCTTTATGCCTGGAAACTGGAGATTGTCCATAGCAACCAAAACCGTCCCTTTACATCAAAAATGGTTTTAGACCAGCTAGAAAACAGCGATAATAAATTAGAATCACTCACAGAATTAAGCGATAGCAATTTGTGGGGTGATGCGTCATCAAATACTGAAAAGTAATGACAGCGACAATTCTGCAACTGAGCAAATTTCAGTGTTTTTGATTTGATTACATTATTGAATCATTTTTATTATTGTTATATTATTATTTGGTATAATTATTTATATATAGGCCGTAGGTATAGCTCTGTCATTGATGCAGCAGGATTCAGTTATGGTGGAGGCGTTCACTCTCCTTCAGGAGATTGCAATTTAGCGGGTGATAATTTGGTCTGGCCATTTGATCTAAGGCCGCGTACACACGGGCGGATTGTCTGCCCAACTAAGTTCGTCAGACAATCCGACAGACAGTCCGCACAAATTTTGAATGAACGGACTTGACCACACACGATGAACAGACAGTCCGCTGAAAGCGTGCGTGATGACGTGTACAGCACGTACGACGGGACTAGAAAAACGACGTCCTATACACTGCAATGCAACCTTCGGCCGTGTAAATCCTTTCTGAGCATGCGCCATACTTAGTCCGTCCAACTTGCCTACACACGAGCGGACTGTTCGCTGAAACCAAGTTTGGACGGACAAAACCAAGTTTGGACGGACAAAATTACGGAAATTCCGAAAGACTTAGTCCATCAGACTGTCCGCTGAAAAAGTCCGCTGAAGCCCACACACGAGCGGATTGTCCGCTGAAACACGGTTCAGCGGACTAAGTTGGACAGACAATCCGCCCGTGTGTACGCGACCTAAGTGTCCAGTATATACTACCTTTTGCAATATTCAGCGATACGTTTGGTACTTTATCTGTGGTTAAAGACGCACTCAATTGTGAAGGGTATATACAAAGTGACTCTCAGCCATGAACATTTCCACAGCATCTTTTGCTTGCTTACCAGCAAGCTGAAAATTTTTTATACTTAGGCCGCGTACACACGGGCGGACTGTTCGCCCAACTTTGTCCGCTGAACAGTGTTTGGGCGGACAGTCCGCTCGTGTGTGGGCTTTCAGCGGACAGTTTCAGCGGACAGTTGGACGGACAAGGTTTTTCGGAATTTCCGAAAAACTGTCCGCTGAAACCTTGTTTCAGCGAACAGTCCGCTCGTGTGTAGGCTTGTTCGTCAAACAAAGTTGCGCGCATGCTCAGAAAGGATTTTCACGCCGAAAGCTATAATGCAGTGTATAGGACGTCGTATTTTTCGTCCCGTCGTACGTGCCGTTCACGTCATCGCGCACGGTTTCAGCAAACTGTTCGTCCGTCGTGTGTGGCCATGTCCGTCCATGCTAAGTTTGAGCGGACTGTTTGCCGAAACTGTTGGACGGACAAAGTTGGGCGAACAGTCCGCGCGTGTGTACGCGGCCTTAGAGTTTTTCAAAACCTACGGGCGAATCGCTCCTGAAGAAGCGCTAAACTAGCGCGGGAACATGTCGCGCTATCTTGCTAACTAAAAATACGGACCCACATACCTGACACCACTCTCTGGGACCCTGAATATTTTTCTACTATTGGAGACCAAACCAATGGCTTTGGATTGTTAACTACTGTATTATATACTTTACTGGAGAATATCAGTGGTCAGGCAATATGGGTCAAGCAACACTATGTTTTATTTAAATAATTGCTGTACCTATGTGATTGTTTTATGTGTATGACATTTTTGATAATTAAATAATAAAATATGTCTAATACTTTTTAGATTGAATACTTGAATGTGCCGTATAAAGTCCACCTAATATTAGTCTTTTTTCCTTATAATTATTTATAGTTATTTATTATATTATAATTTATGATTTTATTTTTCAAACTTTATCATACCCGGGATGTCTACTAGACTCTGGTTTGGACAGATTTAACCACTTGAGATCCGCGCTATAGCCAAATGACGGCTACAGCGCGGATCTCCTTTGCCGGGACGACGTCTATTGACGTCGTCCCGTGCACGAGCGGCCTGCGCGCCCCCTGAGGGGCGTGCGTGGCGCGCTCTGTGATCGGCGAGTCCATGAGACTCGCCTGATCACCGATCCGTGCAAGGGGTCGATCCCGACCCTTATCACGTGATCAGCTGTCAGCCAATGACAGCTGATCATGTGATATAACGGAGCCGGTAATCGGCTATTATTCCTCCTCGCGCTGACAGCGCGAGGATAAAAAAAAAAGTCGATCACCAGCGGCCGTGATCGGGACATCAGTCCCGATCACGGCCAGCCCTGCTAGTGCCCACCTGCCCCCTGCCAGTGCCCACCTGCCCCCTGCAGTGCCAAATGTTTAAAAAGTAAGTGCCCCCCGTCAGTGCCACCCAGCAGTGCCCACAGTGCCACCCAGCAGTGCCCACAGTGCCACCCACAGTGCCACCGAGCAGTGCCACCCAGCAGTGCCCACAATCTGCCTCAAAGGTGCTGCACCCCAGTGCCACTTATCCGTGCCCATCAGTGTCATCTACCAGTGCCCAGCAGTGCCGCCCATCAGTGCCCAGCAGTGCCACCTATCAGAGCCACCTATCAGTGCCACCTATCAGTGCCCATCAGTCCCATCTATCAGTGGTACCTATCAGTGCCCATCCATGCCACCCATTCGTGCCACCCATTCGTGCCACCCATCTGTGCCCATCTTTGCCCATCAGTGCCGCCCTTATCTGTGCCCATCGGTGCCACCTTATCTGTGCCTATTAGTGCCGCCTTAACTATGCCTACCAGTGCCCACCAGTGCAGCCTATCAGTGCCCACCAATGCAGCCTATCAGTGCCCACCAATGCGGCCCATCAGTGCCCACCAATGCAGCCTATCAGTGCCGCCTAATCAGCGCACTTCAATAAAGGAGAAAAATGACCCGTTTGCAAAATTTTATAACAAACTATTAAACATGATTTTTTATTTTTTTTGCATCTTTTTTTGTTTGTTTAGCAAAAAATAAAACTCCGAGCTGTAACTAAATACCACCAAAAGAAAGCTCTATTTGTGGGAAAAAAATGATAAAAATTTCATTTGGGTACAGTGTTGTATGCCCGCGCAATTGTCATTCAAAGTGCATCAGCGCTGAAAGCTGAAAATTGGTCTGGGACTGAGGGGGGTTTAAGTGCCCAGTAAGCAAGTGGTTAAGTGAGTTATTCCTAAGAATTACAGGACTACAATATAAAACGCCAAATTTCCATGCAAAATAATTGTACCGCTTTCAGCACCTAAAATCTGAAATAATCATACCGCCAGGGGGGTTAATATTCTGTTCTTCACAGGAAAGAGTTAGGCAGGCCATACATGGGTCGAATTTCTAAATAATTTTCTTTAGAAAATCATATTTAAGAATTTTCATTTGAATTTCACACAATCAGTGAGCTGCAGCAACAGCTGATTTTCATGCGGCCAACGATTTTGAGTAATCGGGCATGTTGGACATTTTTTGAAAAACGAACGATTTTCTAATCAATGATGGGAGAATCGTGGGAGAAATGTAATCAAAAAAGAAATGTGCATCTGCAAGAAAAGAAAATTCCCAGAAAGAAAACGATATTTCCAGCCACGAAAATTATTTTCCGTAGAAACAGGAGGTGATATTGAAAGCCTGGTTGGTCAAATTTTGAAATCAATGGTGGCGCCATCGGATCACAAAACGCACACAATTTATGATTTTCAAAATAAAATTCTTTCAAAAATTCGACCCTTGTATGGCCAGCCTTAGG
Source organism: Lithobates pipiens (assembly GCF_037356315.1). Taxonomy (NCBI): domain Eukaryota; kingdom Metazoa; phylum Chordata; class Amphibia; order Anura; family Ranidae; genus Lithobates; species Lithobates pipiens. Next base: position 5,538,501 of record NW_027507892.1, on the reverse strand, counting down.
CTGCATTCATACCTGTACATTTCGTATTCAGGCAGAAAGTCGCATGTTTTTACCGCGATTATTACCGCGTTTTTGCTGCGATTTTGTACAGGTCAAAAGGTCACCAATGTAAAAAGCAGAAAAACGCCTGTAATCTGCCCCAAAAGAAGCTTGTGTTCTTTTTTGAGCTTCGGGCATTTTTCAGGTGTTTTGCTTCAGGTCACAAAACACTCAGATGTGAACAGGTGCCATTGAAATGAATGGGGTTTTGCTTTTTTCAGATGTTTTTTTTCAGGCATTTTTAAAAGCTCAAAATAGGCTCAGGTGTGAATGCAACTTTACAGTGAACAGTACAGTAGGTTAGCTTGGAAAAGGGGAAGGAGCAGGGGCATGCCTTGCCATTGGAGGCTATTGGGCAAGGTCCCATAAGGCATCATAGGAATGTTCATAGAGGGGCGCCTGCCGCACCCGTCTAAAGCTCCTGGATGCAAGGAATGATTGTGAGGACCGCAGTAGCCTGCTGAATCAAATTAGTCGCTGGCTCCTCCAAGTTCCTTGCCTTCCTGGTCCTTTCTGTTGGAAGGTGGAAGGGAGAAACCTGGGATTCCGTCAGGCTACTGGGCATGGCTACCTCCTGGCTGCCACTTTCACTTTGGTCTGACTAAATCTGCAGTCTGTCATAGTACCAGAGCCTGGGGACTCATCTGCTGCTGCTCCTGATCTCATGGAATCCTGGACCCTTTTGCGATCCCTATTATATCTGCTCCTCAGGCCACCTATTTTGCACTTCAAATAGGTGATATCTGCCGTGGGAATCACCGGCTTCACCAATTAAATAAAATTGGTGTTTCACTTGCCCCAGACAGGGCAGCTTCCTGTACTTATCAATAAATTTGGGGAGGAAGTCATGGTCATTACATGTATCCATTTTCTCTGCAAGACACAACACAAGACAAACCCTAATGTCAGGCTAAACTCTCCTAATCTTCTCCCAATATAGGCCTCAATCTATAAGCAGTATAGGCACTAAACCACTGATGCCCCAAATTAAAATTGTACCTTTGTTTTCATGATCGGCGCTTACGCTACTCCGTCCTCCGCTCACAGATCGTACTTACGACGCAAACATGTTATGCTTTATCTATACTGCGCATGCATGAAACTCCACCCCTGACCTTCTTTCTAGTGTATTTCCCGGCCCTTCTCTTTCGGCGCAGTGGAAGAGCACATGGCGGAGAGACAAAATGTGCGTGACAATAGCAAATACTTATACAAAAAATTGTGAATCACAATATAACCATATAATATAACCTGCGATTACCACAGACAAAAAATATGTGAAAAAAAATTAATTATAATAAAAAAGTATATGCAAAAAGTTGCACGAGAGTGCTAGGCTCAGCTGTTGGTGAGTGCTCCTACGAGGGGGGTCACGGACACTATTGGTGTGGTGAAAGATTCTTAGAAAATTGTTTGCACACTGGATTAACTGTTTTCACATAAAAAAGAAGGAATATTGCGGGAAGATCTGCAATCACCCCTGGGTGACGGACTATATTGCTTTATTTATATACACAAAAAACTTTTTGCAAATACTTTTTTATTATAATTAATTTTTTTTTTCACATATTTTTTGTCTGTGGTAATCGCAGGTTATATTATATGGTTATATTGTGATTCACAATTTTTTGTATAAGTATTTGCATACGTGCATGCTCACTGTCATTAGTGATTATTTACTTTATTGAATATATTATTCTTCTGTGTGGGAATACAGAGTAAGAGTTGATAGATAGGGTGAGTGAATTAAAATTTCCACATAGCACTAGTGCTACTAGGTATCATCTATTTAGGTATTACGGTTAATAGATTTTGATGCACCTACTGTTTTTATAAGTTTAGTACATTGTTGTCTAAATGGATTTATAACTAGAATACAATGAAAACTTAATTCAGTGTAAAGAGAGGACACTCAGCAGCTGTTTGCAAAGCACTAGTGTGGGACACCAGAACACCCTTTTTAGGGTGTTTCACACATGTGCTCCAGTGAATACTATGGGTCTCTCCATGTGTGAAACTTTAAAAAAAGGTAAGTATTCAAGCTTTAAGAAAGGGGAAAAAATCATGTCTTCAGCTTGGAACTCGGCCAAAACAGACAATTGTACGACACTTCCAAGCAATGTTTCATATTCCTATCTCTTGCCTCAAATATCTGTGTGTTAAATATACCTTTTTTTTTTTTAATCACATAGGAGAGAAAAGAATCGGGACATCTGAGGACACCAGGAACCCCAAACCTCATGAAGAAGGGGAAATCCACACACACCCTGAAGAAGATGTGGAGGGAGGAGAGATTCAGGAAGAGGGTGAAATAGTGACCACAACAGGTCAGTGTCTGAGACCACAGCTTCAGGTAATAGATGTATGCCTGTATATTTATAATACATGGTGTGTATTTTTTATTTTTAGGTGATGTGGATATTGTGGAAGAAGAAACTCATTTCAACAGAGCAAGTGCACAGATCCTCATCGGGCAGATAATGGTGTGCAATCCGGAGAAGATCGAGGAAAACATCAATGATGTTGAAAAAAGAGTCAGCGACATCATTGATGTTTTAGGAAGAATATAAAAAAAACACAAACATGTTGACAGTTTGTCATTATATTTAAAATTTTTGAAAAATTTTGGACAAAGGGATCACAGGCTGGACACAGGGATCATAGGCTGGACACCGGGATCACAGTCTGGACACAGGGATCACAGGTTGGACACAGGCTGGACATAGGAATCACAGGCTGGACACAGGCTGGACACAGGAATCACAGGCTGGACACAGGGATTACAGGCTGGACACAGGGATTACAGGCTGGACACAGGGATCGCAGGCTGGACACAGGCTGGACACAGGGATCGCAGGCTGGACACAGGCTGGACACAGGGATCGCAGGCTGGACACAGGGATCACAGGCTGGAAACAGCCTGGACACAGGGATCACAGGCTGGACACAGCCTGGACACAGGGATCACAGGCTGGACATAGACTGGACACAGGGATCGCAGGCTGGACACAGTCTGGACACAGGCTGGACACAGGGATCACAAGCTGGACACAGCCTGGACACAGGGATCACAGGCTGGACACAGGGATCACAGGCTGGACACAGGCCGGACACAGGGATCACAGGCCGGACACAGGGATCACAGGCCGGACACAGGGATCACAGGCCGGACACAGGGATCACAGACTGGACACAGGCTGGACACAGGGATCACAGGCTGGACACAGGCCGGACACAGGGATCACAGGCCGGACACAGGGATCACAGGCCGGACACAGGGATCACAGGCCGGACACAGGGATCACAGGCTGGACACAGGCTGGACACAGGGATCACAGGCTGGACACAGAGATCACAAGCTGGACACAGGCTGGACACAGGGATCACAGGCTGGACACAGGGATCACAGGCTGGACACAGGGATCACAGGCCGGACACAGAAATCACAGGCTGGACACAGGCTAGACACAGGGACACAGGCTGGACACAGGGATCACAGGGTGGACACCGGCTAGACACAGGCATCACAGGCTGGACACAGGGATAGCAGGCTGGACACAGGCTGAACACAGGGATCACAGTCTGGACACAGGGATCACAGTCTGGACACAGGGATCACAGGCTAAACACGGGAATCACAGGCTGGACACAGGGATCACAGGCTGGACACAGGGATCACGGGCTGGACACAGGGTGGACACAGGCTGGACACAGGGTGGACACAGGCTGGACACAGGCTGGACACAGGTTGGACACAGGCTGGGCACAGGCTGGACACAGGCTGGACACAGGCTTCACAGGCTGGACACAGGCTGGACACAGGGATCACATGCTGGACACAGGGATCACATGCTGGACACAGGCTAGACAGACACAGGGATCACAGGCTGGACACAGGCTGGACACAGGGATCACAGGCTGGACACAGGGATCACAGGCTGGACACAGGGATCACAGGCTGGACACCGGTATCACAGTCTGGATACAGGTTGGACACAGGCTGGACACAGGCTGGACACAGAAATCACAGGCTGGACACAGGCTAGACACAGGGACACAGGCTGGACACAGGGATCACAGGCTGGATACAGGCTGGACACAGGGATCACAGGGTGGACACCGGCTGGACACAGGCATCACAGGCTGGACACAGGCTGGACACAGGGATTACATGCTGGACACAGGCTAGACACAGGGATCACAGGCTGGACACAGAGATCACAGGCTGGACACAGAGATCACAGGCTGGACACAGGGATCACAGGCTGGACACAGGGATCACAGGCTGGACACAGGGATCTCAAGCTGGACACAGGCTGGACACAGGCTGGACACAGGGATCACAGGCTGGACACAGGGATCACAGGCTGGACACCGGTATCACAGTCTGGATACAGGGATCACAGGCTGGACACAGGCTAGACACAGGGATCACAGGCTGGACACAGAGATCACAGGCTGGACACAGAGATCACAGGCTGGACACAGAGATCACAGGCTGGACACAGGGATCACAGGCTGGACACAGGGATCACAAGCTGGACACAGGCTGGACACAGGGATCACAGGCTGGACACAGGGATCACAGGCTGGACACCGGTATCACAGTCTGGATGCAGGGATCACAGGCTGGACACAGGAATCACAGGCTGGACACAGGATGGACACAGGGATCACAGGCTGGACACAGGATGGACACAGGGATCACAGTCCGGATACAGGGATCACAGGCTGGACACAGGCTGGACACAGGAATCACAGGCTGGACACAGGAATCACAGGCTGGACACAGGATGGACACAGGGATCACAGGCCAGACACAGGGATCACAGGCTGGACACAGGGATCACAGGCTGGACACAGAGATCACAAGCTGGACACAGGCTGGACACAGGGATCACAGGCTGGACACAGGGATCACAGTCTGGACACAGGGATCACAGGCTGAACACAGGCTGGACACAGGGATAGCAGGCTGGACACAGGCTGAACACAGGGATCACAGTCTGGACACAGGGACCACAGTCTGGACACAGGGATCACAGTCTGGACACAGGGATCACAGGCTGGGCACAGGAATCACAGGCTGGACACAGGGATCACAGGCTGGACACAGGGATCACAGGCTGGACACATGGACACAGGCTGGACACAGGCTGGACACAGGCTGGACACAAGGACACAGGCTGGACACAGGGACACAGGTTGGATACAGGCTGGACAGAGGCTGGACACAGAAATCACAGGCTGGACACAGGCTGGACACAGGGATCACAGGCTGGACACAGGGATCACAGGCTGGACACAGGGATCACAGGCTGGACACAGGGATCACAAGCTGGACACAGGCTGGACACAGGGATCACAGGCTGGACACAGGGATCACAGGCTGGACACCGGTATCACAGTCTGGATGCAGGGATCACAGGCTGGACACAGGAATCACAGGCTGGACACAGGAATCACAGGCTGGACACAGGATGGACACAGGGATCACAGGCTGGACACAGGATGGACACAGGGATCACAGTCCGGATACAGGGATCACAGGCTGGACACAGGCTGGACACAGGAATCACAGGCTGGACACAGGAATCACAGGCTGGACACAGGATGGACACAGGGATCACAGGCCAGACACAGGGATCACAGGCTGGACACAGGGATCACAGGCTGGACACAGAGATCACAAGCTGGACACAGGCTGGACACAGGGATCACAGGCTGGACACAGGGATCACAGTCTGGACACAGGGATCACAGGCTGAACACAGGCTGGACACAGGGATCACAGGCTGGACACAGGGATCACAGGATGAACACAGGGATCACAGTCTGGACACAGGGATCACAGTCTGGACACAGGGATCACAGTCTGGACACAGGGATCACAGGCTGGACACAGGGATCACAGGCTAAACACAGGGATCACAGGCTGGACACAGGAATCACAGGCTGGACACATGGACACAGGCAGGACACAGGCTGGACACAGGGTGGACACAGGGTGGACACAAGGTGGACACAAGGTGGACACAGGCTGGACACAGGCTGGACACAGGCTGGACACAGAAATCACAGGCTGGACAAAGGCTGGACAGAGGCTGGACACAGGGACACAGGCTGAACACAGGGACACAGGCTGGCTGCGTTTGATGTGACACAGGCTGGACACAGGGACACAGGCTGGACACAGGATGGAGACAGACTGGGCACAGAGAGAAAGGCTGGATACAGGGACACAGGCTGGCTGCATTTGGTGGGACACAGGCTGGCTGCATTTTATGTGACACAGTCTGCATTTGATGTGACACAAGCTGCATTTAAGGAGGGGCTCCGCTGGGAGCACCTGATGTAATGGTGAACTCTGCTGGGGACACCTGATAGCATATGGTGGCAGGTGACATGGCTAGTGACGTGCTCAGAGCTCCCACTGATTCTGCATTATGGTGAGTTGAATGATTTAATTTTATATTTCAATGTAATAATAGAAATAATGTACTTCAATCATCCTGACGTCACAACAACCATGGTGCCGCGATGATTGAAGTGCTAACACCAGGTCTTTGGAGTATTTTTATCTGCTGATTGTTAAACTTTCTAGAATATACATATTTTTATTGTTGTGTAGGCTCTGGGCCTGCTGTCCCTCCATCCCTCTCTCCCACTCCCTCCATCCCTCATTCATCTCAGACACTAACCACACCACCTTAGAGCCACACCCACTATTTCACCAAACCACGCCCCTTTTCACCAAGTGGGAGGGGTCAAAAGGAAGGGCGAGGTCTGGCGCCCCCCATCCTAAAACTTCACCAGCCGCCATTGAATTCAATACAGGAGAAATCAGAGTCCTGCTTGTTAGTGCTTACAATCTAGAAGGGAGGGCCAAGTGAAAAAAAGGAAACAACTGTGGGGGATGAGCTGATGGAGAAAATAGACATACAGATGTTAGGTGGGGGTAGGGTAGGTTTCTCTGAGGAGGAAGGTTTTCAGGGATTGTCTAAAAGCTAATAGAGTAAGAGGAAATCGCACAGATTGGGGTTAGGAGTTCCATAGGATTGGAGAGGCTCTAGGAAAGTACTGGGGGTGAGCATGGGAGGAGGTGACGAGGGAGCTAGAGAGCAGGAGGCCTTGAGAGGAACGAAGAGAATGACTAGGTTAGTGATGTAGCTGGGGGCTGAATTGTGGATGGCTTTGTAAGTTGTTGTTAGTATTTTGAATTTAATTTGTTGGGTGAACGGAAGCCAATGGAGGGATTGGCAGAGAGGGGTACCAGACACTGAGCGGTTGGTAAGGTGGATGAGTCTGGCAGCAGCATTCATGATGGATTGAAGGTGGCAGAAAATAGGTGCAGTAACTCCTGCCTTCAGAGTCTCCCCTTGGCTCCGCCCCCTACCCACCTCCGAGCACCGTTACTTGGTTCCACCCCTAACCCACCTCCCAGTACCACCCCTTTTAAAGAATATAGAACCAAGTATAATTTTGTGGTGCTAAGTATTCTGTATGGAATTTGTTAATGATAACAAGAAAGGCAGTAAAATAGATCCAGCAACAATGGATACCACGGGGACAATAAATCCACCCCAGTGTCAGAAACCGTGAATCAGACTGAGACAAAAGTACAGTTAAATCTCACTTGTTTAATAATAATAAAAAAAGGTAAACAGAGTAAACATAGTCAAAACATAGCCAGAGTTCAGAAACCGGAACGGATAGTCAGACAAGCCAAAATGTCAGGGAGCCAGAGATGAGCGTAACAGAACAGCAAGCAGGATCTGGAGCCAGAAGGAATATCAGCCAAGTGAGTCTTTAACAGGAACACAGGAGAGCGTCTCTAGAGATGTGACCGAGGTGAAGGCAGAGATCATCTGAGCTTACCCCAAGCTACATTACATCCCCCACCAGCAACACTAGACCTCCCTAGCAACAATAGACCCCCCTGCAAAAATAGATCCTCTCCAGCAACAATAGATTCCCCAGTAGCAAGCATAAATAGACCCTCCAGCAGCCAGAATTAGACCCCTCCCTCAACAGTTGATCCCTCTCAGCAACGATTGACCCCCTGCAACATAAGACCCACCCCCAGCTACATTACATCCCCACCAGCAACAAAAAATCCCCCATGAGCAACAGAAGACCTCCCCAGCAATAATAGACCCCCTTCCTCCATAAAAATAGATCCCCTACAGCAACAATAGATTCCCCAGTAGCCAGCATCAATTGACCCTCCAGCACACCCCCAGCACCCCTTGCCATTATATATATTCAGTTCTGGAGTTGCCGGAACTGCGTTCCCCCACGTTCCTGCTGAAAAAAAAAGCCCTGGAAGGGGGGATAGACCAGGTAAGTCAATGAGGGAGTTGCAGTGGTCGAGGCGAGAGATGACCAGGGACTGAATTAAGAGTTTGGTCATGTCATTGGTTAGAAAGGGGCGTATTTTGGAGATGTTGCGGAGGATGAGGTGGCAAGATTTGGACAGTGATTGGACGTGGACAATATGCATAAAAAAAAAAAGATGATTTGGTCAAGATACTCACTTGCTTAATAACAGTGTAAATCAAGCCCCCGAAAATGTGGTACATTTGCCATATACCTGTGACGCCATATTGCGTTATCTCATACCACCCCTAGCACCCAATACAGAATTTAAGAAAGAACCCCCCCCCCCCCCCCCCTATAAATCAACAGTAAAAGAGTCCAGAGAATCCGAGTTTACCTTCTGATTCAGCTTTAAGGCTAAACCTTTGAGATGTTCAACATTTTCTAAAGGTGGTCAGAATCTTTTCTTCCTGTGCTCAATGCGTCCCGGTAATAGGACGGTAATAATAATTATGCAAGCACAGACTGCATTGTTTACTGAAGGGGAAGGAGACGTTTCAATGCCTTTGATTTCTCAGCTAGTATTACCTGTATGCAGCTACTTCAGCCAGCTTCAAAGACACTGAGCATATGAAGCACTTGTATTCAGACACTTACAAAACCCTGAAGTATAATCAATAGGAATACGTATGTGGAGTTAGGACACAGCGGCAAATTGGCGTACTTTTTATATTCTATTCTGGTAAAGCATAATGGTACAATCCAATATCTGTGGGTTTTTTTACCTTTTTTTTTTTTGCTACTATTATCCTGAAACTGCCGCATTTATTTATTTTTTTGTTCATCCCAAGAAGCTGGCATGCATTTTTTTTATTTTGAACATATATATTACAAACAAAATATAGATATCTAAATTGGCATTTAAACAAAAAAGGAATAATTACATTGTTAAAGTGGTATTAAAAACAAAAAAAGTATATTATAATATATATATATATATATATATATATATATATATATATATATATATATATATATATATACCAGGGATATTCAATTAGCGGACCTCCAGCTGTTGCAAAACTACAAGTCCCATCATGCCTCTGCCTCCGGGTGTCATGCTTGTGGCTGTCAGAGTCTTGCTATGCCTCATGGGACTTGTAGTTCTGCAACAGCTGGAGGTTCACTAATTGCATATCCCTGATATAAATATATATATATATATATATCTATATATATATAGATAGATATATATATATATATATATATATATATATACAGTATCTATATATATATATTATATTATATGTTTAAATATATATATTCCTAGAACCCTAGAAGCATCTTTTTAGGCTTTTTTTTTTTCTTTATCTTCACCTGGTGATCTGGCCAGTAAGTCTGTTATTTTTCAATTATTTATTTTTTGTTCATCCCAGGAAGCTGGCATGCACTTTTTATTTTGAACATATATATTACAAACAAAGTATAGATATCTAAATTGCCATTTAAACAAAAAAGGAATAATTACATTGTTATATTGTTAAAGTGGTATTAAAAATAAAAAACAAAAAAAGTATATTATAATAAATAAATAATAATAAATAAATAATATATATATTCCTGGTACCCATTCCAAGACGTGATGGCTGCATTCGTTTTTTCTTTTTAGGCTTTTTTTCTTTATCTTCACCTGGTGATCCGGCCAGTAAGTCTGTTATTTTTCAACTTCCTTTAACAGACTGAGCTGTCCAGCAAAAGTGTCAGTTAAAGTGGTTGTAAACGCTTACAAACCACTTTGACCGACAGGTAAGCCTAGATTAAGGCTTACCTGTAGGTCCAAGAAATATCTCCTAAACCTATACGGTTTAGGAGATATTTCCAAAAATACAGCCACCGCTGTCTACGGGGCATGCGCCGTAGACAGCGGCACGCAGGCGCACTGGGCAGGCCGCAGATCGCGGTGATATGCCGCGAGTGTCGGCTCCCATGCACATGCGCGGGAGTGACGTCATCGCTGCTCCGGCGAATCACAGCGCCGGAGCAGCGAGACCCAGAAGTCACTCCGGGATCCATGGCAGCGGTGAACATGAAGATGGAGGACCGCTTCGGGGGCTTCGTTCTCAGGTAAGTTATTCATAATGAGCTAGTATGCTATGCATACTAGCTTATTATGCCTTTGCCTTGCAGGTTGCTTCCCCCCCAACCACTTTAAAGGAATGAGACAAACCATTTACCTCTGACAATGGTCAATTTTTATTCTTTTTTTTTTTTTTCATAACACCTTAGAGCGGACCTTCAGTAATTGTTTCAACTTTCCGTCTATTAAATCATCTCCGCTTGTTGTTTTAACTTTGGATAGCCAGTAAATTCCTTATACAGTCCACTTCCTGTTTCTTGTCTGGTCATTATCCTAGGCTTATGACATCAGGCACAGCGCTCTCTCTCTCTCACTCTGGTGAGAGTTTGCCAGGAAGGGAGGGGGGATGAGTCATAAGAGGGCCAATGACAGCTGCAGAGCCTCTGTGTAAATCCAGGAAGTGAACAGGCAGCAGCTTCAGCTGCCCGCAGATAAAATGGCTGCAATCAGACTCAGCGGAGGGAGATTTCTGCAGCATATTTGGCAAGTACAGAATCACAGAATATATAAAATAATATGCAAAGTGGTTGGAGGGAAGCTTCAGAATGGCAAAGATTTTATTACAAATTATGTGAGCTTTAACCACTTGCCCACCAGGCACTTTTCCCCCCTTCCTGCCCAGGCCAATTTTCAGTTTTCAGCGCTGTCGCAATTTGAATAACAATTGCGCGGTCATGCTACGCTGTACCCAAATGATATTTTCATTTTTTCCCCCCAGAAATAGAGCTTTGTTTTGGGGGTATTTATTCACCACTGAGGTTTTTTTTTGGGTTTGTTTTTTTGTGCTATAAGGGCTGATGCACACAGGATGTTTTTACAGCTGCTGTTAGGGGGGCGCCTGATTTTTTTTTTTAACTGTCTCTAAACACTCCTCCATGTTAGCCTGTGTGTCCATGCACATAAACATTCAGAGGCGTTTGGGGGCATAAGCATTTAGGGACAGTAGAAAAAAAAACGACAGCCTGTGCGTCCAGGAGCAGAGACTGTTGAGCTGTAAAAACCAAAAACTCCAAAAAAGTCACAAGCGCTAAGCGGAATTTGGCATTTTTACGTTATAGGGAGTGTTTTTACTGAAAAAAAAAAACGGCAAAAAAACCCTAACGCCAAAAAAACGTGGAAAAACGTCCATAAACTTTATTTAAAAATGCGACTAACAGCACGTTTTTAACTCTGCTTTTTCCTGGCAGCAGCTTTGGGGTTTTTAAATGTCCTGTGCGCATGAGGACTTAGCAAAAAAAAAATGCCAATTTATTTTTTATTTTTTAAACACATTTTTCCTGACAGACTCCATGGCAGCAACGTGTGGGTTAAGTCCCGCCTCCACTACCCTATAGGACACTACTCCCATAAATCTTTGCTCCCTGCCCATAGCCGTGTTCTTTTTTTGTCCTCCTCCGTAGGACCCATTACGGTCTTTCTACCTGAAGATTGCTCCCACATGACTCCGTTGTTGGTTTGGCAGATGAGCGACTGTGGATGGAATTGTCGCATGACTCCGCTAAGCCCTAGCTACTAGCAGGGTATGGAGTGGGCATTTGGATACAAGCGCTGGAGGAAAGCCAGGAGCCTAGCCACTGGCAGGCAGGCTGCGCATTCGGTCGGATAGCCCAGCTAAATAGCAGGCGACCTATTTTGCCCTGAGAAGTCCGGTATGTATTGTGCTTACCTTCGGCCTGGAGACGATCGTGTGGGAGCGTTAAGATTGTTCCTCTTTTTCATGGCAGCAGTTTGTGTTTGTTTCTTGCCGTTTCTCCTTCATTTTCCGTTCGTTTTCTGTGTCTGTGTATGTGGGTATAGGCGTGACGGTCGGATTAGCCTGCGTTCCAGCCGCCGCTCTCTTCCGGGTCTTCGTCGGTACGTTCGTTCTGCGCATGCGCGCGTACAGCACAGGATCGAGGCTTGGTTCGCGCATGCGCAGTGGCGGCAAAATGACGCTATTCGCGCATGCGCAGTAGCGGTACACAGGACGCGGTGATGACGTCATTAAGGCGCCTTATTTAAACTTAGAAAATAGCCTGCAAGCTTTGGGAATGCTTGCAGGTTATTACGTGACTTCTAGACATGTGCAAAAGGAAAAAATTTGTTTAGTTTAGTTTCGTTTTAATTCGTTAATTCATTAATTTCGTTTAGTTATATTCGTTAACTTCCTTAAATTCGTTTTCGGATTTAGTTTAGTTTTCTACCGAATTCGAAAAATCGGCCACATTCGAAAATATTTCAACCAAATTCGAAAATATTTCTACCAGATTCGAAATAATTTCAACATGATTCAACATTATTTCAACCACATTCGAAAATATTTTGTGACCCGACTTTAGGGGTCACTTGGTGCTAGAAACTCCAAATTTGGATATGTTGTAGTGTTAGTACTATTGTGTTTGCATACCAAATTTGGGGTTTCTAGCTATAAGTGACCCCGAGATATGTGGCCCCAAAATCGGGTCGCAAAATGTAATTTTCTGCTCTAATAACTAATAACATTTTGCGACCCGAATTTGGGGCCACATATCTCGGGGTCACTTATAGCTAGAAACCCCAAATTTGGTATGAAAACACAATAATACTAGCACTACAACATATCCAAATTTGAAGTGTCTAGCACCAAGTGACCCCGAGATACATGGCCCTAAATTCGGGTCACAAAATATTTTCGAATGCGGTTGAAATAATTTCGAATCATGTCGAATTCATTCGAATTCATTCGTTATATTTCTTTCGTATTCGTTGTAATTTGTTATTTTTTTATTCGGACATTCAGATGCAAAATTCGGCCGAATTTCGATTCGTTACGAAACGAATTGCACAAGCCTAGTGACTTCCCCTTGTCCAGGTTTTCTGCTGTGGAGGTAGGTGGCCTTCTGGGAGAAGGGGGTGGGCGTGTGTGTGTTTGTTACCCTCAGCCTTACTTATATGTCTTTGCAGCATTTATGGAAACCCCTAGAGATATGGACTCACCTTCGCCTGTATGTGGCCAGCCCTCTCATAATAGGTACTGTCTGGGGAGGAAGTAAGGGGGGGGGAAGTGTCCGGTATTAGTCAGTGTGTTATCTTTCCTTATCTGTATGTCTCTTCTATCTCTGTCTTAGCCCATCTAGATCAGAACAGCAACGCAGCTCAACGCACAGAGGAAGCGATTCTTCTAAGTCTTACCACCGGCACTCATATTCTAAGTCTAAACATCACGGCTCACCCTCAAGATCTGGGCGCCGTAGCGAGGATCGATCTCGCTCCTCCAGGGCTCATTCCAGCCACTCTGTTATTAATACTTGCTGGGGATGCAGATCGCAAGTTCCTATTGGGAAATCCCTGTGTGACCTCTGCTTTTCCAAAGCCTCTAGTGAGAGAGGGGGTACGGACCAGCAACTAAGATCCCTTGTGGAAAAAGTGGTGAAAGAATCCCTCAAGGGGATCAGGGCCAATCAGACCCCTGTGCCTCAGTCAGAATCACCTCAGTCACCAGTCAGGGATTTGCATGCTCAAGAGCTCTGGGAGTCCTCTTTAACAAGCCACCATTCAGCTGCTGCTTCAGACAGTGAATCTGAGGAAGATAGCCCCTGTGTGGGGTTTGACTTTGCCTTACTTTCCCCCTTGGTGAAGGCCATCAGAGAGGCTTTGAACTGGGAAGATGAGGTGGCTAATCCTTCCAAACAAAGGAAGTATTTCAAGCAACTTAAAAGGGAGCGTCTTAACTTTCCATTCCTGTCTGAACTTGGTGAGGTCATTAAGGATGAATGGAGTAAAGTTGAGAAAAAGAATAGTATGCTCTCAAAAGTCCTAAGGTTATATCCCTTTAAGGAGGATGAGGACAAGTATCTGGAGACAGCTCCACTCGTGGATGCAGCGGTGATGAGACTAGTAAAACATGTGACCCTTCCATTGGAGGATACAGTTTCATTCAAGGATGCCTTAGATAGGCGGATTGTTTCCGATTTAAAGAGAGTCTACCTCACTGCTGGTATGGCATGCAAGCCAGCATTGGCTTTAGCGGCAATGTCCAAAGCCATGGAAGTCTGGACGGACGGTGTGGATGATACTCTCAGGAACATTTCGGATGAAGTCGCTAAAAACTCTCCTATCCAGGAGTTACGGCTTGCTTCGGCTTTTCTAGGGGAGGCTTCGATTGACATCATCCGCCTAGTGTCCCGGGTCATGCTTTCAGCTGTAACCGCCAAACGGGCCCTTTGGCTCCGTCCCTGGCTGGCTGATCCAGCATCTAAACAGGTGTGGTGCCGTATCCCTTTCGAGGGTTCTTCCCTTTTTGGGAATAAATTGGATAATGCCATAACCCGGGCCACTGGTGGTAAGTCGGGGTTTCTTCCCCAGGATAGACGTTTAAAAAGCCAGAGGAGATTTTTTCCTAAAAAGCAGTATCAAGAGCAGGCCAGGGAGGCCCGTAGCTATAGACCGGGTCGGGAATATTCCAGATCATGGAAATCAAGGCAGTCATCCTTCAAGAAATCCGCCAAGAGCAGTGCGACAGGAGAGAGGGAACCAACCAAATCTTTTTGAGATTGGGCCCGCTCAGATAGGCCAGGTGGGGGCTCGTCTTCTACATTTTCGGCATGTCTGGGCGGCCTCAATCCAGGACTTCTGAACCGTCAGAACGGTCTCTTCAGGCCATTCTTGGACCTTCAGCAGGTCCCCAAGACTAAAGTATGTTCCCACTTCATTTCCAGCCACAGAAGAAAAAAGGCAGATCTTGTTGGCCTACGTGAAATCTTTATTGGCTCAAGGCGCTGCCGTACCCGTGCCAGACGATCAACGAGGGAGAGGAATTTATTCTCCTCTTTTTATGGTCCAGAAGAAAAACGGTTCTTGGAGACCAGTCATAGACCTTACACATCTGAATCGTTTTATCAAGAAGGAAAGGTTCAAGATGGAAACCTTGTCTACAATACAACAGTCAGTCCAGTCAGGAGACTGGATGATTTCAATAGACCTAAAGGACGCTTACTTTCATGTCCCTGTGGCAGAAGATTTTCAGCAGTTTCTGCGATTTTCAGTAGGAAAACTACATCTCCAGTTCGTATGTCTCCCGTTCGGACTTTCAACGTCCCCCCGAGTGTTCTCAAAGGTGTTGTTGGCCGTAGTGGCTCTATTGAGAACCAAGGGAATTCGTCTTCACCACTATTTGGACGATCTTCTGCTGCTAGCCCAGGACAGAGACCGTCTGTTACTGCACAAGGGTCAGGTTATCTCCACTCTTCAAGAGTTCGGTTGGATCCTGAATCTAGAAAAGAGTCAGTTAATTCCTTCCCAGTCTCTTGTGTTCCTAGGCGCACTCTTCAACACAGTGAGGGGTACCATCTCATTACCCGAAGAGAAAGTAGTGGTAATTCGAGACAGAATTCGTCCGGCCCTCTCAGCCTCCCATCTTCCGGCTCTTCAGTGCCTGAGAATTATTGGCACCATGGTGGCCACGATTCCAATGGTGAAGTGGGCCCAATGGAAGATGAGACCGTTCCAAAAAGGGTTTCTTCACCAATGGCTAGGCAACAAGACGCAACCTATCCGGATCACATCTTCAATGAGAATCTCTCTGCTCTGGTGGCTTCGGAAGGAGAACCCATTCAATTGCCATTCCATTCTTCCCATCTCATGGGTAACAATAACTTCGGATGCCAGCAACAGGGGCTGGGGCGCCCACTGTTTGACGGAAGTAGCACAGGGCACCTGGGACTTTCCTTCCAGGAGGATGGTGTCGAATATCCTAGAATTGAGGGCAGCCTTCCAGGCGCTCCTAGCCTTTCGTCATCTGGTCTTAGGAACCTCGGTCCTACTCAGACTAGACAACACAACAGCAGTGGCATATATAAGGAGACAAGGAGGTACTCTGAGTCTGTCCCTTCTTCAGGAGGTAGAGCCAATCATGTCTTGGGCTCAGAAGAACCTGGTCAACATTACAGCAACTTATGTTCCAGGAACGCAGAACGTCCAAGCGGATTTTCTGTCTCGGGTCAGTCTGGACAACAACGAATGGTCCCTTCACGAAGAAGTTTTCAGGTGGATTCTAACATTGTGGTTCTCCCCAGAGGTCGACCTATTTGCTTCCCCTTGCAACAAGAAACTGGCGAGGTATTATTCCAGGTTTCGGGATCCTCAGGCCTACGGAGTGGATGCGCTGACGGATCGATGGTGGTTCAACAAAGCTTACGCCTTTCCTCCAACTCCTATTATTCTACAGTTCCTGCGGAGACTCAAAACAGAAGCAGTAGAGGTGATAGCTGTAATACCTTATTGGCCCAACAGGCCATGGTTTCCGCTTCTAATGCTCCTCAGTGTCAGAGATCTGATTCCCTTACCTCTCAGACCCGATCTTCTATCCCAGGGCTCGAAGCTCCATCCCTGTCCGGCCCTTCTATATCTGAGGGTCTGGTTTTTGAGAGGGGAAGGTTAGAGGCTCTGGGTTGTCCAAAGGAGGCCATTCCTACTCTCATGAGTGCAAGGAGGAAAAGTACCAACCAGGTGTACGAGAGGATTTGGTCTAGATTCACAAGTCACTTGTCATCCAGGTCTTGCTCCAGTGGTAATTTGACGGTTCAGGATGTTCTGGGTTTCTTACAGTCCGGACTAGACATTCCCCTATCTGTCAGCGCTCTTCGTGTGCAAGTCTCGGCAATTTCGGCCTTTTCTGGAGTATCCTGGGCTAAACATCCCTTGGTTCAGCAATTTTTTAAAGGAGCGATTAGACTTAGACCACAGAGGAAACCTAGGTTCCCCAAGTGGGATTTACCGCTAGTTCTCGACTTCTTCTCTCATCTGGACAGAACACTTTCAGTCAAAGAATTGTCCCTAATGACATCCGCGGCGTTTTCCCGCATCGCATGCCTCCCGCCGGCAGTTCACACTGCCCTATGCGGACTGCTGGGAGTGTCAATGAAATCTTAATGACATCCCCAGACCAGTCCGCATATCGCAGTGCGATCTGCAAACTCGGACAGGAATCGGATCGCATGGTGTGAACACCCATGCGATCCGATTCTGCTGCGGACCAAAAAAAGGGTCCCGTGCGAGTTTGCGGCGGGTGCGATGCGAATTCAGCCATACTATCTGTATGGCTGAACTCGCATCGCTACAGAGATCGGATGTGATTTGCACTGCAGTGCGGTGCGAATCACATCCGGATCTCCCACCCGCAGCGGTGTGAACCTAGCCTTAAGGCTAATATGCAAGTTACTGTCCTAAAAAGTGTTTGGGGACCTGGGTCCTGCCCCAGGGCACATGGATCAATGCAAAAAAAAGTTTTAAAAACTGACGTTTTTTCGGGAGCAGTGATTTTAATAATGATTAAAGTGAAACAATAAAAGTGTAATATTCCTTTAAATTTCGTACCTGGGGGGTGTCTATAGTATGACTGTGAAGGGGCACATGTTTCCCATGCTTAGAACTGTCCCTGAACAAAGTGTAATTTCTGCAGAAAAAAAGTAATTTAAAATCACTCGCGGCTATAATGAATTGTCAGCTCCCCGTAATACAGAGAACACTCATTGAAAGTCAGTAATAAAAAATAAATAAAAAGCGTGGGGTTCCCCCAAATTCAATTACCAGGCCCTTCAGGTCTGTTATGGATATTAAGGGGAACCCCGCGTCAAATTTTAAAAAAAATTGACGTGGGGTTCCCCCTAAAAATCCATACCAGACCCTTTTTCCGAGCATGCAACCTGGCAGGCCGCAGGAAAAGAGGGGGGGACGAGAGAGCGCCCCCCCTACTTCTGAACCGTACCAGGCCACATGCCCTCAACATTGGGAGGATGCTTTGGGGTCCTCCCCAAAGCACCATGTCCCCATGTTGATGGGGACAAGGTTCTCATCCCCACAACCCTGGCCGGTGGTTGTGGGGGTCTGCGGGCGGGGGGATTATCAGAATCTGGAAGCCCCCTTTAACAAGGGGACCCCCAGATCCCGCCCCCCCTCCCGTTTGAAATGGTAAGGAGGTACAAAAGTACCCCTACCATTTCACAAAGAAAGTGTAAAAAATAGTTAAATAAGACAAACACACTTTTGAAAAATTCCTTTATTAAAAAAAAAAAAAAAAAAGATTCCAGCGGTGGTAATCCACTCTTGCTATCCAGCGATTGATGACCATCTCTCCGGGGTCCAGCGATGGCTGATCTGATCCAGCGATGGGCAATCTCTCCCTTCAGCACAGTCCATCCATGCATCCTCTGTCTCCACTGGCGGAGACACTGCGGGATCCCGATGGCCTGACGTTTCTTATATGAGGAGGGCGGGGCCATCCGTCACCTGACCCCACCCCCCTCTGACGCTAGTGGGGGAAGCCAGGGTTCCCCAATGACGTATGTTTCCGTTACATCAGAGGGGGGTGGGGTCACCCATACGTCATTGGGGAAGCCTGGCTTCCCCCACTAGCGTCAGAGGGGGGCGGGGTCAGGTGAGGGGTGGCCCCGCCCTCCTCATATAAGAAACGTCAGGCCGCCGGGATCCCGCAGTGTCTCCAAAAGTGGAGATAGAGGATGCATGGATGGACTGCGCTGGAGGTAGAGATCACCCGTCGCTGGATCAGATCAGCCATCGCTGGACCCCGGAGAGATGATCATCCATCGCTGGATAGCAAGAGTGGATTACCACCGCTGGAACCTTTTTTTTTTTTTTTTTTTTTTTTTTTTTTTTAATAAAGGAATTTTTCAAAAGTGTGTTTGTCTTATTTAACTATTTTTTACACTTTCTTTGTGAAATGGTAGGGGTACTTTTGTACCCCCTTACCATTTCAAAGGGTTGTGGGGATGAGGCCCTTGTCCCCATCAACATGGGGACATGGTGCTTTGGGGGGGACCCCAAAGCATCCTCCCTATGTTGAGGGCATGGAGCATGGTACGGTTCAGGAGGGGGGGCGCTCTCTCGTCCCCCCCTCTTTTCCTGCAGCCTGACAGGTTGCGTGCTCGGATAAAGGGTCTGGTATGGATTTTTAGGGGGACCCCCACGTCAATTTTTTTTTTAATTTGACGCGGGGTTCCCCTTAATATCCATACCAGACCTGAAGGGCCTGGTAATTGAATTTGGGGGAACCCCACGCTTTTTTTTTTCTATCAATGACTTACAATGACTGTTCTCCGTATTACGGGGAGCCGACAATTCATTATAGCCGCGAGTGATTTTAAATGACTTTTTTTTCTGCAGAAATTACACTTTGTGCAGGGACAGTTCTAAGGACGGGAAACATGCGCCCCTTCACAGGCATACTATAGACACCCCCAGGTACGAAATTTAAAGGAATATTACACTTTTATTGTTTCACTTCAATCATTATTAAAATCACTGCTCCCGAAAAAACGTCTGTTTTTAAAACTTTTTTTTGCATTGATCCATGTCCCCTGGGGCAGGACCCAGGTCCCCAAACACTTTTTAGGACAATAAATTGCCGTGAACACCCCAAATTGTTCACTGTTCGCCGAACAGGCAAACAGGCAATGTTCGACTCGAACTCGAAGCTCATCCCTATCCCAGGATTACAGAGAGGGTGGAACAACGTAAGTTCCTCTATCTCTGTGCTGTGCAGCCACCGCCGCTGGTCGTATCGATTCCGGACTTCGCGATCAGATGGCAGAGCCTAGAAATGGAGCCTTGGACCCCACTTTGCCCCCCACAGAAGTGATTAAGTGGCTGCTTAGTCACTTGAATCTCTTCTGCATCGCAGGGAAACGCCAGCTGAGAATTTTCATAATGGGATGATGCCTGCAGCTGCAGGCATCACCCCGGTATAACCATTGCAAACCATAGAAGCCCTATGGTCGGCAAGTGCTCAATGCATAGAATGCATAGAAACCAAATATGTCCTGAAAAAAAAACATGGTATAATCCACCTGGATGCAACAAATAGTAGATGTTATGATATATACAGTTTTACTAACCCATGTCAAAGTTTCAAAATTGTGTTTAGGTATTTAGATTTGTTTAACCCTTAGGAGTGAAGGGGTTAAAGTGGTTGTAATGGCAGAATTTTTTTTTTTATCCTAATGCATTCTATGCATAGAGATAAAACGACTTCTGTGTGCAGCAGCCATTCTAAGCCCCTCTAATACCTATCTGAGTCCCATCCATCCCTATCCAGCAATGTCCACAATTCCCTTTAGCCATCCGGAACTCTCCCTCCTGACTGGCTGAGACACAGGAGTGGCGCCATTGGCTCCCACTTCTGTCAATCAAAGTCAAAGTCAGTTAGCCAATTCGGGAGAGAAAGGGGGCGAGGTCGAACCGCAGCTCCGTGTCTGAATGGACACACAGAGCTGCAGCTCGGTTTGGGTGCCTCCATAACAAGCTGCTTGCTTTGTGAGCACTCGACAGGAGGGAGGGGCAAGGAGCAGCGAAGATGGACCCGAGAAGAGGAGGATCTGGGCTGCTCTGTGCAAAATCAACTGCACAGAGCAGGTAAGTATAACATGTTTGTTATTTAAAAAAAAAAATTTCATTTGGAATCACTAATCAATGTGAGGATATGATTTGCCTATCAATAACATTTCCAGAATAGTAGTACCAATAAATATACAGCTAAAAAAAAATGGTTTTCCTTTGATAATAATAATTAAAAAAAAAATCAAGCCAATCTGAGGTCTCACCAGTCTCACAAGGAACAAGGACTACACACCCACCTCAGCATTCAATGGACAATGAGCCAGGATACCCAAAAAGAAAAACTCGCTATAGTGTAAAACCAACTACACCTTTAATGGTAAAAAATGTTATTACACTTACAGCAAAGAGCAAATAAAAAAAGCAAGGAATAAAAAGCCGGCCAGCTTGCATAGACCGCCCGTCCTTCCAGGATCTTAGTAATGCAGTGACGTCAGCACGTCCCTCCGACCGACGCATTTCGTCACAAGATGACGTTGTTCTGGGCCCCTGATGTCTGGTTGGCTTTTTCCGCATGGAGTGAGATCCCTCCTGGAGCTGGCATCAGATTTCTCCCCAGGATAAAGGCCCTGGCTGGGTATTGGCCACAAGCTCTCCAAGCTTGGGATCTGGTAAGCATGTTTTCTATGTGTTGGAGGTGCACTTTTGGAATGGTGGATTATCCTGTCATGATTTACAATCAATGGACATTTACTCATATGGGCTTAACTGATCACTTCAATTGATGATCCTTATTTCACCTGCTTATACATGCACAATAGGCACTGAATTTATATGTTTAGCGCAGCTCTCTATATATTTTTATTTACTGATTTCTGTGTGTATCTCACAGTAGAGCTGCAGCCTAATTTTTTATTATTTTTTTGCTTTTTATTTTAAAAGTGGTTGTAAACCCTTACAACACACTTTTTGCTACAGGTAAGCCTATAATAAGGCTTACCTGTAGCTACCCTGGATATCTCCTAAACCTGAACGGTTTAGGAGATATCCCCTGTATTTGCATATGCCAACATCATTGGCACATGCGCACTGCAGCAAACTGAAGCAAGGGCACGTACATGCCGTTACTTCAGCTAGACCAGGGGTCTCAAATTTGCGGCCCTCCAGCTGTTACAAAACTACAAGTCCCATGAGGCATTGCAAGGCTGACCATTACAAGCATGACTCCCACAAGCAGAGGCATGATGGGACTTGTAGTTTGGCAACAGCTGGAGGGCCACCAGTTTGAGACCCCTGAGCTAGACAGTGCCGTTACCGGCGCCTCCTGCACACATGAGCAGGAGTGACGTCATCGCGGCTCCAGCCAGTCACAGCCCACGATACCCAGAAGTAACTCCGGGAGAGATGTTGCCGGGGGTTTTCATCTAAGGTAAGTAATACATAATAAGCTAGTATGCTATGCTTACTGGCTCATTATGCCTTTGTCTTGCAGGTTTTTTTTTGCTCAGGTTTACAACCACTTTAAGGTATATGTGTTAGTTTAGCATGGTATTATTTGTTTTTTCTAATCTGTTACCATTTACCACCAAATAAAAGACCAATTTGTCTTGAAAAAAACACAGAATAATCCAACTGGATGCAAAACATAGTAGTTATCAAATCATTCCCTGCAGCTATTACCTTTTGTGCCACCACCCCCTCCCTTTAGAATGTAAGCTCTCCAAGCCAGGCCCTCCTGTACCTTTTGTATTGAACTGTACTGTATTAGTGTTGTCCTCCCCTTTATACATTGTAAAGCTCTGCGTAAACTGTTGTTGCTATATAAATCGTGTATAATAATAATAATGTACAGTTTTCCTAACACATGTCAAAGTTGCAAAATTGTGCTCAGGCATTTAGATTTGTTTTACCCTTATGCCGTGTACACACAACCGTTTTTTCCGTCAGAATAAACTCTGACGGTCTTTCCGACGGAGTTCCGACTGAGTTTTACTGAAACGGACTTGTCTGCACACCATCCCACCAAAGTTCGATCGTTGAGAATGCGGTGACGTAGGACGGGACTAGAAAAAAGGAAGTTCAATAGCCAGTAGCCAATAGCTGCCCTTGCGTCGTTCTTGGTCCATCGGAATTGCCTACAGACGAACGGTTTTCACGATAGGAAATGATTCCATCGGAAAGATTTAAAATATGTTCTATTTCTAGGTCCGTCTGAATTATTATTTTTTTAAATCTGCTAAAGCCCCACACACGATTGGAATATCCGACAAAATTATTCCGTCTGACTTTTTCTGCCAGAAAGTCCGACCGTGTGTACACGGCATTAGGCACAAAGGGGTTAATAATCCTTAGAAAATATGGACAGACAGCGCCCAGACCAGTGGCGAAACTACCAGGGTCGCAACAGTCGCACTTGCGACTGGGCCCATGTGTTCTGCCACTGTGGAGGGGCCCCCAGACAAACATGAAAGACTTCCGGTCCGGCGCCTGATGTAATGACCGCAAGGATGGTGAGCTCTATCACCGCCAGTAATGACTTCTGGTACTTGTTCCAGTGACTGGCTCCCGGCGTGTGTGAGAAGTTTCAGGTCTCCCATGCTACGATTACCCTGTATAGCAGTATTTCTCCCTCTTCCTGCCTCACATACAGACTAAAACCCCCTTCCCCCTCCGCCTCGGCTTGGCTGTCACAGACAGAAGGAGGGGGAGGGGGGGGGGGAGAAAGCACACAGCACTCAACGGGACGGGACATGCTGATAAGGTTTGTACTGACTCTGAATGCTTGGTACTTGCAGGGAAGGAAGGAGGGGGGAGAGCTAGTTGTGAAAGGAGGATGCTTGCTGGGTGCATTGTGAAGTTTGCACTAGATGGTTACAGTGCAATGTGCAGTATGCAATGGATGGGTACTGCTGTGCAACAAGCAGCATGCACTGGATGTGTGCTGTGTGACAGGCAGTGCACTTTGGATCAGTGCAGTGTGCAGTGAGTGGTATATTGCAATATGTAGTGAGCACTGAATGTGCGATGTGCACTGTGCACTCGATGGGTGCCATGTAATGTGCAGTGCACACTGGATTTGTGCAGTGGATATGCCATGTGCACTGAATGGGTGCACTGCGCACTAGTGGGGCAATGTGCAGTGTGCTTGGATTTGTTCAAGTTGTGAGAAGCATACTTGCAGTGATTTGGGGGGATAAGATGATGCTGTATGTGCAAGGGGGCACTTTTGGAGCAGACAGAACTTGTGCTAGAAGGGGGGGTTCAATAAATAATATGACCCCCCCTCCCCAGCACCAGTTCTCTCTGCTCCTAAAACGCCCCCTTGCACATACAGCATTCTCTTATCCCCCCCCAAATCACTGTAAGTATCCTTTTCTGACAACTTTTTCCCTCCCCCCATCAAAGAGAGGCTGTCTGCTATTGAGATGATCATAGTTTCTGGGATTCCGGGCACCTCGCTAGAGATTTGGGGTAATCACTCCAGGACTCAAGGCCAGTTCACACCACGAATCACAAAGGAACGCACTCTGCATTTTTAAGCGATACACATGCCTTCCAGGTGCTGTGTGCGATTTCAGCCTTTTCATTTGAATAGGCTAAAATTGTGTTGGTCTGCACCAAGAGCTGTGCATGTGCTACTTTACAAAACGCACTGCAACTGGATTGCATGGTACTGCTGGTCATACAATCTGGTGCAGGCAAACACTGCATTTGCAACCGGCATTTGGGGAGTCATTAAGTTGACAACCACTGCAGATCGCTTTGGCAGTGCATTTTGAAGTGTGGGAAACGCACCCAAAACGCATGTTTCCCTCAAGGCATTCTGGTGTGAATAGACCCTTAGTCCAGACACACAGGATTTCATTTGTATCTCAGGAAGGTCACACCAAAACCGGGACAGTTTAGAAGTATGGATTTGTATTAGAAGTAGAGAGGATTTGTGTTTTGGGGGGTTTGTACTGGAAAGGGGGATTTGAGTAGTAGGATTTGTGACAGAACTGAGGAGAATACTTATGCTGGCATGGAGGGAAAGAATTTTAATGCTGGGGGAGTTTGACCCAGGATGGTGGGAAAGGGTTGTACTGGAAGGGAGGACCTGGGGGACAGGATCTGTGCTAGAAATTGCGAGAGGATTTTTGCAGAGAGGGTGATTGGGTGGGGGTGGATTTGTAGAGACGTCCTACACGTTGCACCCCATCACAAATACAGGTGTAATGTGAAAGAGGTTACAATGTGAAGTGAGGGTGGGTTGCATTGTGGAGGGAAGAGGGGTGGCAGGGCTTTAAAAATCAAAATGCACCTTCGCCTGTGTAGCCAAAAATTCTTGCATTGGCTCAGCTGGTACTGATAACCGCTGCCCAACTTGCACTTGCGACCCTGGTGTTCTGCCACAGTGGGGGTGGGCCCAAGATGGCAGGAAAGGGGCCACTGTGGGACCGTAATAAAGGGCCCCGGGACGAGAGGTGGGGGGGCCCTTCACGATTTCTTGCATCGGGGCCCTGAAGGTTGTAGTTACGCCTCTGGCCCAGACCTATTGCCAGGTTGAGAAGGAGAAAGCTAAGGCAAGCCTGATCTGCCCCCCCCCCCCCCCACCCAAGCATGGGCAGCTGTACAGCAAAATGTCACTTGGCGGGGAGGGGACAATGGTCTGAGGTCTGGGAGCACTTTGGAAATGTTATTAAACGAAACAAAAGAAGCCTAACATAGTAACAACAAGACGGCACCTGGTGTCAGCGGATAATTGCGTTATCCGGAGGACATGTTAGGCCATCGTACTTTGTTAGAACTTGATTTGCTCCCACTTATACGGCGTTATCAGCCAGCTCCAGGGTCAGGTTACCCAAATGACCAGCTTGTTGGCTCTGACGGCAGAGGATGAAGTTACATTAACCTGAACATTTTCACTTTTGCCTGTCTAGTATCAGTTCTCTGAATCTCCAAGGCTGAGACGAGTTTCTGACTGAGTGATATTCTAATGGAGACAAATTAGCATGATACGCTTGTTTCCTACTCCGGCTATCTGGAAGGGATAAACAAAAGCCTACTTTGTTCCCCTCTAATGAAATCCATCCAGCTTGTATCTGGAACCTCCTTCCAGACTGATGGCAGGGAGATTACAACATGTGGCCACATCTGGATTAGAAGTACCATTCCCCCCTCAGCAAAGTTTAATAGGCAAGCAATAAAGAGTATGTGTGTATTCACACCTCTGCTGCCAAGTTTAACTTGTGTCTAGAATTTAAAGCATTCCTTACAGCTCTTTTTTTTCCTGCACAAGTCGGAGAATGAACAGTGACACAATGGAAACACATTTATTCACCGCATAGACAAAATATCTATTGTATCGCATTAAATGCATGATGTACGACATAATATGTAGACATAATAGGCAACGGAGATAACATATTTCCAAGCACACGCTAATATTCAGTACCAATCACACAATATGTGGATGTCTATAAATAGGTAGCCAAAACGGCCTAATCTGTTGATTTATTGTATTCATTTATATAGTGCTAGCAGATTAGGCAATTCATGACAGTCTTCATAAAAACCAGTTACGTCGCTCTTTGCCTGCTGGAGCTACCAATTTAATGGAAGCTTCAGCAGCTACGACTAAGGATAAAAGTCATAAAACACAAAAAGGTTTGTAATTTTACCATGGCTAAATAGAGAGCAAAGTTTTTTTTTTTTATGGAATATATCTGCAGAGGTGGCAGTCATTTTGTCAGATTGTTTTGCATGGGTGAGGATGGCAAGTTGTCCTTGCATTTATGTGGTTCCGGAATATACATGCTGTGAGAGGGCTGTGCCCTTCCATGATGGAAAAAAGAAGTATATATCACACAGGCTTCTCACTGATGCAGGCTGAGGGGTTCCTGCTGAGTCTATTCTGAGTGGAGAAAATGTTTTTTTCAGTTTTCTCTGGGTGTCAGGACCTAGATCACCTGCTGGTTGCACTATGGTTCACGGAGCAGAAGGTTGTAGTTCCAGTGTCCACCAGCGGGTGTCTCCCAAGTAAGGGTCAGGATCGGGCAGGAATCAGGCTCAGGATTAAACAGCAAGCATGCATCTGGCTAGCAGTCAAAAACCCTGGAGCAAGAGGCAAATGCAGAGGATGGACTAAATACCCTCCCAGCAGCTAGCATCAGGTGGAGATTACTGGCATCTGCTGGGAGCAGGGCCGTTGGTAGGGCAGTACAACCGGTCCTGTTGTACCGGGCCCGACACCATCACTGTTTTTTCACTTTCCTAAAAAAAGAGACAGGCATATAGAGGCAGACAAAACAAAGGATTAGTTCCTCTGATGCGAGGGTAGACTGTAATGGGAACTCTGATGTAAGGAGGACTGATTTTATAAGGGTGTCCACCTTACATCAGAGTGCCCATCAAAGTCCATGTTACATCAGAGTCCCCTTAGGATAGCGTCCCCTTATACGAGTCCCACTCCAAAGATATGCTGGTAGGTAAAATTGGCTCCTATCTAAATTGGCCCTAGTATGTATCTGTATGCATCTGAGTTAGGGACCTTGGATTGTAAGCTCCTCTCGGGCAGGGACTTATGTGAATGTACAATATAGATGTAAAACACTGCGTAAATTGACAGTGCTAGTACCCGTAATAAATAAATAAATAAATATGGGAGTCCCCCCTTACATCTGGGTCCCCATAAAAGTCCACCTTACAACAGAGGCCCCTTCAAAATCCCCTCTTACATCAGAGGGGTGGATAAAATCTTGCAGTGGGCAGCAGATTGGACACCACTGATATATAGAAGACAAATCGGAGACACAATGGCTCCTTTCACATGGACGCTTCTATGAAGCAGGATCTGCTTGCTCTGCGGGGGATCTCTTTCACTGATCCCTGCTAAGCAGGCAGATGACAGGTCCACTCTGCTATGCAGAGCGGACACAGCCCCCTGTCCTATATAGGGCAACTAGATGGAAAAACAGACCGCCTGTCTGTTTCCATCCAATCCGATCCGCCAGACGGATGGGGAATAAGCTCCCATCCATCTGTTTTTGGTGGACAGTAGACATGTGCAATTTGTTTCGTTCCGAATTAGTTTTTTAATGAATTTCGACAAATTTGTCAATTCCTAAACATCGAATTACCAAAAACCTGTTTATCGAATTTTCCAGAATATTCATAAAATTCAAATATTCAAAAATTCATAAATTCTCAAATTCGAAAAGCCAAAAACCCGGAAATCTAAAATATGAACTAACTATTAAATTATAGGTATTGGAATTTCCTTTCAAAGTTGGCTGTCAGTGAACGTAACGAATACACAATTTATCTGCAGTTACTAATTATTTGAAATAATGAATGCTGTGTCTAAACCAATGGAACGTAATAAATTAATAATAACAAATAACAATAATAATAATAATAATTCTGTTCCATTTGTTTAAATGCGACATTCGTTATTTTGGATAATTCGTAACTTCGGATAAATTTGTTATGTTCACTAATAGGGATGAGCCGAACACCCCCCGGTTCGGTTCGCACCAGAACTTTCGAACGGACCCCAAATTCGAGCAAACATTAGAACCCCATTGAAGTCTATGGGACTCGAACGTTCGAAATTAAAAGTGCTAATTTTAACGGCTAATATGCAAGATACTGTCCTAAAAAGGGTTTGGGGACCTGGCTCCTGCCCCAGGGGACATGGGTCAATGCCTAAAATGTTTTTAAAAATGGCCGTTTTGGCGGGAGCACTGATTTTAATGATGATTAAAGTGAAAAAAAAAGTGAAATATTTCTTTAAATATGGTGCCTGGGGAATGTCTGTAGTATGCCTGTAAAGTGCCACGTGTTTCCCGTGTTTAGAACAGTCCCTGCACAAAATGACATTAAACAGAAATAACATCATTGAAAACTGCTTGCGGTTTTAATGTTATATCTGGTTCCTGCAATATGGTTGAAAACCATTGAGAAAAATGGCATGGGTAGCCCTCCCTGCCCATTACCAGCCCCTTTGGGTCTTGTACGCATATTAAGGGGAACCCCGTACCCATATTATAAAAAGGAAATGCGTGTGGCCCCCAGGCCCTATATACTCAGAACAGCAGTATACAGGCGGTGCAAACAAGACAGGGACTGTGTAGGTTTGTTGTGTTAAGTTGAATCTGTTTGTAATTTTCAACTGGTACATTTTTAAAGTGTAGCTCCAGTCAAAAAAACTATTTTTAAGCTTTTTGGAAAACATAGGGAAGGGTTATCACCCCTGTATAATTTGTTTTGTCGTCCATCTTTTTTCATCTAACTTGCTGTTGTCTCCTTCCGTTTGCAAGTAGGAGATGTTTGTAAATTGGATGTTTGAAAGTAGGGGCCTGCCCTATATGCTCTGCAGAAATGGCGGAACAAGGTGTTGGTTTTGCCACAACATTGTAAGCCCTCAAAGTGACTCTTGGTGGGCGCCGGAGCGCCCTGCTGTGAACGATTATATCAAGAATTGTAATTACATGCCATTGTTGAACAGTGGTAGAAAAATTGACCTTTGGTGGTTGTGGTGCTGGTGCCACAACACTATAAGTCCTCACCGTTACTCTGGGTGGGCACAGGAAGGGGCCCTCCTGTGAAATATTATATCAAGAATTGTAATTACATGTCCCTGTTAAACAGGGGCAGAAAAATTTGGCCTTAGGCACTGCTGCTGGTGCCACCACACTGCAACCTCTCCCATATACTCTAGTTTTATTGCAGGAATTAGCCCTGCTGCAAAGCATTGCATCAAAAATTGTACTTAAACGCCCCTGTTAAACAGGGGCATAAAAATTGGGCTTTAGGCACTGGTGCTGGTGCCACCACACTGCAACCTCTTCCATATACTCTAGTTTTATTGCAGGAATTAGCCCTGCTGCAAAGCATTGCATCAAAAATTGTTATTAAACGCCCCTGTTAAACAGGGGCAGAAAAATTGGGCCTTAGGCACTGGTGCTGGTGCCACGACACTGCAACCTCTCCCATATACTCTTGTTTGATTGCAG
Organism: Lithobates pipiens; assembly: GCF_037356315.1. NCBI lineage: Eukaryota > Metazoa > Chordata > Amphibia > Anura > Ranidae > Lithobates > Lithobates pipiens. The sequence goes on along the minus strand of NW_027507892.1, from coordinate 5,508,702 downwards.
GAATTAGCCCTGCTGCAAAGCATTGCATCAAAAATTGTACTTAAACGCCCCTGTTAAACAGGGGCAGAAAAATTGGGCTGATGGCATCACCCAGAACCAGAAATGTTCTTCCAACATATCAGCGGAGGAGGAAGAGGATAGACAATCAACATAACAGGACAGTCACTCAGCATCAGCATAGGCAGTCTTGAAGGGATGTGATATTTCAAAAAAAATTATTCGGTTACATCAGCTTCAGGTGCTTGGTAGCTGTGGGTGATCCAAGACTGATTCATCTTGATGAAGGTCAGTCGATCAACTGATTCGGTGGACAGGCGCACCCTGTGATCGGTAACAAAGCCACCAGCAGCACTGAAGGTGCGTTCCGAAAGAACGCTGGATGCAGGACAGGCCAGTAGCTCAATTGCATACTGTGCAAGCTCTGGCCATCCTCAAGACCCAGTAAGCCAGAGGATTTTCGGTGGGAAAGGTGTCCAAGTCTGACCTTGCCCCTAGGTATTCCTGCACCATGTAAATCAGACGCTGGCGATGGTTGCTGGAACCGATCATACCTTGGGCCTGCGGACTAAAAAATTGTCTGAAAGCATCAGTCAGACGGCCACCTTCTCCACCGCTCCTTCTGACCGATGCCTCAGCAACACGTTGTCCAGGACCAGGAGTTTGTAACCTCCCAGTCTCTGGGAACGCGTTGCACAGACCTTTCTGCAAGGCCTCCCGGAGATGTCTCATCCTCTGCTCCCTCTGCGATGGCAAGATAAGGTCGGCAACCTTACCCTTGTACCGTGGATCAAGGAGAGTGGCCAGCCAGTAATGGTCCCTCTCCTTGATCCGAAGAATTCGAGGATCCTTCCGCAGGCTTTGCAGGATCAGGGAGGCCATGCAGCGTAGGTTAGCTGAGGCATTCGGTCTGGAGTCCTCTGGGTCACTAAGGGCAACATGATCCGCAGCTACCTCCTCCCAGCCACGTACAAGTCCACGTGTTTCTTGGGACTGTAAATCATCCCTACAAGACTGCTGCTGCTGATGCTGAGTGCCAGCCTCCACCTCCATGCTGACACAATCATCCTCCTCCTCCTCTTCCTCCTCCTCATCCTCTTCCTGTGTGATGGGTGGCACAGCAGGAACACTGTCTGGATAAAGGGGGCCTTGAGAGGCAAGGAAGTCCTCCTCTTCCTGCCTCTGTTCTGCCTCAAGTGCCCTGTCCATTATTCCACGCAGCGTATGCTCCAAGAGGTGGACAAGAGGTACAGTGTCACTGATGCATGCACTGTCACTGCTCACCATCCTTGTGGCCTCCTCAAACGGTGACAGGACAGTGCATGCATCCCTGATCATGCCCCACTGGCGTGGTGAGAAAAAACCGAGCTCCCGTGACCCTGTCCTGGAGCCGTAGTCGCACAGGTACTCATTGATGGCCCTCTGCTGCGTGTGCAGCCGCTGCAGCATGGCCAACGTTGAGTCACATATAAGGCGGTTCTTGGGCAGGTTCAACTCCTTTTGGAGCTCAGCCAGACGAGCACAGGCATTAAATGATCGGCGGAAATGCACACAGACTTTCCTGGCCTGCTTCAGTACATCCTGTAAGCCGGGGTACCTGCCCAAGAACCGCTGCACCACCAGGTTAAGGACGTGAGCTACACAGGGCACATGGGTCAGTTGTCCCTGTCGGAGGGCGGAGAGGAGGTTGGTGCCATTGTCACAAACCACCATTCCTGGCTTAAGCTGGCGTGGCGTCAACCACCTCTCGGCCTGCCCCTGCAGAGCTGACAAAACATCCGCCCCAGTGTGGCTCCTGTCCCCCAAACAAACCAGCACAAGCACGACATGGCATCGTTTTGCCTGCGTACTTGCGTAGCCCCTGGAACGCCTACGGAGCACCGCTGGTTCTGAGGACAGAGCACTGGAAGAGGCCATGGATGAAGAAGAAGAGGAGGGGGTGGAGGAGAGAGGTGTGTCACAACCAATCGTAGCATTTTGGAGGCGTGGTGGCGGAACAACCTCCAACACTACTGCACCTTGTCCTGCATCCTTCCCAGCTGCCAGAAGAGTGACCCAATGGGCCGTGAAAGACAGGTAACGTCCCTGTCCATGCCTGCTGGACCATGAGTCAGCGGTAATATGCACCTTACCGCTGACCGCCCTGTCCAGCGAGGCAAGGACATTGCCTTCCACATGCCGGTAGAGAGCCGGAATCGCCTTCCGTGAGAAAAAGTGGCGTTTGGGGACCTGCCACTGAGGAACCGCACATTGTACAAACTCACGGAAGGGGGCCGAGTCTACCAACTGAAAAGGCAGCAGTTGAAGTGCTAGCAATTTAGCCAAGCTAGCATTCAACCGCTGGGCATGTGGATGACTGGGAGTGAACTTCTTTCGCCGCTCCAGCAGCTGGGGCAGGGGCATTTGCCTGCTATAATCGGACGTGGGTGTACTGCTAGCAGAGTTCCCGGAAGCATTTGGCTGTGACACACCTAATTCTACACCTTCTTTCCTCTCAGAGCAGGTTTCAGAGAGGACTGAAGGTCTAGTGGGGTTGGAGATGCCAGCTGATGAGGAGCAAGGAGAGGTCCGCTTTGTTCTTTGGTGTGGGTCTTTGAGGTACGCTTGCCAACGAGCTGCATGGCAGGTCAACATATGTCTGGTCAAGCATGTGGTGCCCAAGCGGCTGATGTTTTGGCCACGCGAGATACGCTTGAGACATATGTTGCAAATAGCAGCGGTGCGATCTGATGCACTCGTCTCAAAAAAGGCCCACACCAAAGAACTTTTAGAATAACGCGCAGAGGCAGCGCCCTGCACAGGCGGAGCTCTGCGGTGTGATTCAGTCGGTGTGCTGCCCCTAAGCTGGCCCCCGGAGGGCATCCTGCCTCGTTGGACATGTGCCTCCTCCTCCTCCTCCTCCTCTCTCCTACCAGGCACCCACGTGGAGTCAGTGCCCTCATCATCCCCTCCCTCTTCATTGCTGTAGCAAACCTGGCAGTATGCTGCAGCTTGTGGAACATGACTGTCCTTCTTGAGCATCCCCTCTCTCTGCGCTCACACTACTGCCTTCCTCTAGCTGAGTGTCATCATCAGAGCCCACAAAACACTGGGCATCCTCCTGGAGCATGTACCCAACACTGTGCTCAAAGAGTTCAGGAGACTCCTCAGGAGGACGTGGTGGGTCTAGGGAAGGAGTCACTGATGATGACATTGAGAGGAGGGAAGACGATGCGTTGGCAGCTGCTTTGCTAGTACCCTGAGACTGGGTGAGAGAGGATGAGGAGGATGAAGAGGGCTTGGTCATCCACTCTACCAAGTCGTTGGCATGTTGCGGTTCAACATGTCCAGCTGCCGAAAAGAAGGACAAGTGTGTCCCATGGCCACGTGCTGATGACAATGCACTGCGTCCACGACCAGCACTGTTGTCTCTAGACACAGAGCTTGCTTGCCCTCTTTTATCGGCTCGCGCCTGTCTGCCTCTCCTTGCTGGCCTTCCAGACATGGTAATGGCCTGAAGGGAGTTGGGTAAAACAGCAGTGTAATGGAGTCACACAACACCCACTAAGCCCTGCAGATGGCTCTATTAGAGAACAGCAATAAACGGTAGATACAGGTGTATATTGTGCTGGAGTCACACAACACCCACTAACTCCTGCAGATGCCTTTATTATAGAACACCAGAGATAAAGGGGTATATACAGATGTATACTGTGCTGTGCTGGAGGCACACACAACTTTCAATAACTCCTGCAGATGGCAAGTGGGCTCAAATAGAGAAGAGCTATGTAGGTGGATATAGCGGTCTGTACTGGGTACAGAGCACGCAGACAGCACGCACAAGCTCCTAACACTACTGACTGCAAGCTCTATTATAAAAGATAGATCACTAGCTATATAGGTGAGGGGAATATAGCGGTGTATACTGCGGTCAGGGCAAGCAGACAACAACCACTACAGAAGAGCAAGATCGAAAATCGTCCGATAACGATCGGTGTGTACTGTGTTGAAGGTACACAGAACACCCACTAACTGCTTCAGATGCCAACACACTACACTAGGCCTTATATAGTGTGGGGCGTGTACTACACAGCCTGAGCTATGATTGGCCACAGGCATCCTGCCTGTGGCCAATCATGGCTCTCCTCGCTGCTGGCACTGTGATTGGCCAAGCATGCGGGGTCACAGTGCATGCTTGGCCAATCATGAGCCAGCAATGCACTGTTATGACGCAGTGCATTGTGGGCCGTGAGCCGAATTTGGCGCGAACGCCCCATAACGTTCGGAATTCGCCGAACGGGTGAACAGCCGATGTTCGAGTCAAACGTTTGTTCGACTCGAACACGAAGCTCATCCCTATTCACTAATAGCCAAATTTGAAAGGAAATTCCAATACCTATAATTTAATAGTTAGTTATCTTCACCTCACGTCACATATTCCCCAACTAAACTCAACTAGGTACACATGCGGGCATGAAGAATAGCGAGCCCCTCACCACTAATAATTACAACCCCCGCCAGTTAGGATAATATGGGGTCTATACCCGCTTCCCTAGCCGCCTTCTTCTCCCGGTGGGCAACCTGAGAACCCGAACGGTAGTCGTGTACTGTACGAGTCCTAACTTTGGACAAAGCTCAACAAAGCGACTCGGGCTACACCGAAGGGACTTATGCCCTGTACAGACGGTCGGAATTTCCGATGGAAAATGTGCGATCCGATCATATTGTCGGAAAATCCGATCGTGTGTGGGCTCCATCTGACTTTTTCCGTCGGAATTTCCGACACACAAAGTTTGAGAGCAGGATCTAAAATTTTCCGACAACAAAATCCGATCGTTTAAATTACGATCGTGTGTAGATAATTCCGACGGACAATGTGCCACGCATGCTCAGAATAAATAAAGAGATATTGGCTACTGGCCCGTTTATAGTCCCGGCGCACGTGTTGTACGTCACCTCGTTAAAAACGATTTTCCGACAACATTGTCCGACCGTGTGTATGCAACACAAGTTTGGCACAAAATCCGTCGGAAAAAATCAGACGGATTTTGTTGTCCGAATGTCCGACTGTGTGTACAGGGCATAAGAGGCCCACAGACACTATATAGAGGTTTCTGTACATGTTTTTTTTTCTGAAATAAAATTATTGGGAAAAACAAATAATAGTTATTATTAGTTAGTTAGTTATTCTTTAAAATGTTCGGCTTTTCGTTTTTTAGAATTTTTCAGATTTTCTTTCTTATTTTAGGATTTTCGAATTACAAATTTACGATATTACAAAATTTCCAATTTACGAATTTTTGAACTTGCAAATTTACAAATTGCAATCATAACAAATGACCCGGAAAAAAAAAAAAAACACCAGATTCAGTGTGCTCGAGTTTTAGTAAATCCGACTCAAAATGTTCAGTAGACAGTTGGCGTATTCAGCTACTCTCCAATGACAAGGATAGTAAGTAAAAGTGTTAATTGGATCTGTTTAATGGTTTCAACTGTGACTTTTTAAAGCAATCCCTTGAATTTCATTTTTTTAATTAGATTGGAGTTCCTCCTCAAGCCTCGCATTACCAAAGCCAAATTAAAGGCTTTATTAGTGGGAAAAAAAAAAAAAAGAGAGAAAGAAAAGATCTACATAATGAAGTATAGCAGCCAGCACGGTCTAATACAGACTCCGCACTATTCATCCATTTCATCAAAGCAAAACAAATAAAGCAAAAGCAAAACTGGGATATTGCCGAAATAGTTAAGGGTCTGGAGGCAATTTCTTGATCTATGATCCGAGTGTCTAATTTCATGTTCTATAAATACAGATAAACAGAAAAACACATGAAAAAAGATTTTGCCCGACCAGAAATGTATCTTTCTTCTTGAATTATAGTCCTGAGCGAAAAGACAGGAGTGACATAAAAGCGTGTCTGCGTTTGGTCTAAAACCCCCTTTCTTAATTGCCAAATTCTGGTGTCTATTGATTGAAGCGAGATGCATTAGGGATCAGTGTCACCCAAACCGCTAATGTCCGATGTTTAGTGAAAGAGCATCAAAGGACATTTTAATGTCATACACTTTCTCGGGGAATTTTTAAAGAATGCTTCTCGTTGTCCAGCCTATGACTGAAAAGGACAACATGCAGACAAATGTAGAAACAAATGGGATAGCAATTTTCTTCTAATCAAACCCTACATGAGATTGATTTTTAGGCAAAAGTTTACGCCATATAGATTTTTCAGCCCCGGCGACATTTAAAAGTCAAAGTGTATGCTGCCTGTGTGTACAAAAATCCTTGGCATGATGGAACGTGGTGCCTCTGAGAGTTGGGTTCCATAACGCAAATGTGTCCCTGAGTTCTTAATGTGAGCCATGGTGCAGAGGCGTAACTAGAACCTACAAGGCCTTGGTGCAAGAAACTATAACGGGCCCTCATCCCGGGGTGTTTTCCATCGGTCCTGAGGCTCTTTCTATCGGTCCCCAAGCCCTTTCTATTGGTCATTGAGCCTTTTCCATCGGTCCTGAGGCTCTTTCTATTGGTCACCGAGCTTTTTTCATCAGTCCTGAGGCTCTTTCTATTGGTCACTGAGCCTTTTCCATCAGTCCTGAGGCTCTTTCTATTGGTCACTGAGCCTTTTCCATCAGTCCTAAAGGCTCTTTCTATTGGTCACTGAGCCTTTTCCATCGGTCCTGTGGCTCTTTCTATTGGCCCCCAAGCCCTTTCTATCGGTCACCAAGCTTTTTCCATTGGGCTCAGGGCCCTTTCCCTTGGTCCTGGGGCCCATTACTTTGGTGGCATGGCCCTTCCTCCGAGCTTGGCCCCCCCCCCCCCCTCTGATCCACAGAGGGACCCTTTCACATGTTCTGCAGCAGGCTCCCTTCCTGCTGTCTTGGGCGCAAGTGCAACCCTTGCAGCCCTGGTAGTTCCACCATGGCCATCGTGGATAGCAATGCTGGAGCTGTTTGGTGCTGACTTGTTTTGCCCGTTCCAGTATTGCCCCCCTAGCCTTATCTTCACTATTCCTTTTGTGACATCTGAACTCTCATTCTATGGCATCTCAGCTCTTCATAATTGTTCCAGGTTAGGAACACTAGAAGTGTGCGGTTCATGTTGTTCCAAGTTGAAACTCGGACAAATTTTCATTTTTCAGAAATTCAGATGTACAGTAGGTGCCGCCGACATTGTGTTTCCAGCGCAATGGGGATTGCGCTGGAAATCACTGCTGCGTGCTGTACTTCTCACGTTCGCATCCATAGGAATGTATTGGGGGCAGCTCATGGGAAGAACGACATAGCTCCGCGCTGTCTCCCGCGACGGGGCTCGCGAGTGTCAATCTCACCGCTTACAGGCGAGATTGACACAATATCGTCAGCGCCCACTGTATCAGAATTTCTGAATTACAATAGTACCGAATTTGAAACAAATCCAAAATAACGGGAAAAAAAAATGCGGACGAAATATGAATTTGAATCATTTTCAAATCGTTTTCGAATTCAAATAGTTTTCAAACTCAAATTTGAAAAGTTTTCGAGTTCGAATAGGTTTCAGATTCGAAAAGTTTATCAATTTTCAAAGAGAATTCTTACTTATCCCTCCATGATGCAACTGGATATATCCTGAACCAACCATCCCTGGTGTTATTACCTTTAAATGTTGATATCCAGGTATATTTTGTGCATTTAGGAATGCATCCAACTCCTATTTTAAACAATTTACTAAGCTGGCCAGAACTAGTTCTTGAGGGAGTCTATTCCACATTTTTCACAGCTCTTACTGTGAAGAAGCCTTCCCATACGTGGAGGTTAAATCTCTTTTCCTCATACATAAAGCTTCCCCCTTGTCATCTGTAATGACCTAAAAAAGTAAATAACTCTTCACCAAGTTCCCCATATGGACCACCAAGGTATTTATACCGTATACTGCTTACTGCGGCTGTGGGAAAGTGTCCTACTGACTCTGGGTATATCCATATTGTACTATTCTTGTCTCCTCTCTTTTCCCTGGACTGTTTTTTATGGCTGGCTATTGTTTCCTTTTTTCTCCTTTCTTCCTTTCAACTTCCCCCTTAACTATTTCCTCATGTCTTTTTTTTCCTTTCTTTTTTTCTCCTTTTTTTTTCTCCATCTACTTTTCCCATGTTATGCTAACTATAGACTCACTCATCAATGTTTTATAATTTAGATACTATATCCTCTGGCCTACGCTCGGGGCTGGTGCAAGGATTTTTGACACCCTAGGTGAAACCTCATTTTGCCACCCCACCTTGGCTCCACCCCATGACTCCCCCCCCCCCCCTTTGCCCTGCCCATATATACCTCACCTTTTTAATGAAGCACCCATCAAATGCAGCCCACCAGAACCCATCAAATGTAGCCTACCATCGCCCATCAATGGAGCTTACCAGTGCCCATCAATGAATATTTGCTTGCTTCCATTCATTCAGGAGTCGGGACACAGTCATCCACCGCCTCTAACACTATGTGCGAACAGAGCGGCGGCTGCCTATAGATGCTAAAACTTAGTTGCTTGCTGTAGAGAGAAGAGAGTATGAAGACCAGTGACCGGGCGCCCTAGGCAGCAGGGCACCCTAGGAGGCTGCCTAGTTTGCCTAGTGGTAGCACCGCCCTTGTCTACGCTTCCTGAGCAGCGCTGCGTTCCCCGGATTCTGTCATTACTGTTATGCAAGCAAACTACTTTTTGCTCCTTGCTGGTAGGAAGGAATTGTTTCCCTTTCTTCTCTTGCCTGCTATAAATCAAGCTGTTTTCCTGTACTCTAGAGCACATCACCCTGTTCTACCACCTTTTGGGTACCTTGGTTCACCATGGTGCTATTTACTTGCTTGTGTCCCCCACACCCATGCTGTACTGCCGATCTCACATTGTTCCGCTAATGATCACCGGCCGGCTGTGTTTGTAACTCTGACAGTATGACTTGGCTGACAATTTATAACCATTGCGCATACCTCCCAACCATGGGAATGAGGGACACGTACTAACAAATGTATGTAGGCATAGGCAGTGCTGGGACAAGGTTGCCTAGAGCCCAGGGCAAACATCCCAAACAGCACCCCCCCCCCCCCCCCAAGTAGTATAAGAATTATGTGTCAGCAAAAATCCTCCCCCCCCAAATAAAAAAATTGCCACTAATCTGCATGATTACCTCCTAAGAATGAATCCCCCCTAATTCCAATACAAATAAGCCCCCCTGCCAAAATTCCTCCCTCCAGCACAAATCTTTGCCCCCTCCACCCCCAAATTCCCCCAACAAAAATGCCCCCCCCCCAAAAAAAATCACCCATCCTAGCACAAATCCTCCACCCCATCCCCCCTCTTAGTACAAATGCCCTCCAATCATCCATACTCCACCATCCTCCTAGCACAAGTGCTCTTTTCCCATCCCCCTCTCAATACAAATCCCCCGGAATCACAACTCTAAGGCTGGATTCACACTTATGCGGTTTTAGTGCTTTTTGCATTTTGCAGATTTGCACTACAGTCCATTTCACATGGTTTCTGATGGAACACATTCTGTATGGCAAATCTGCAAAATGCAAAAAGCACTAAAAATGCCATAGGTGGGAATCCAGCCTTAGAACACCTTCCCCCCATATTTCTCCTCCTAGAACAATTATTTTCCCCTGCTGCCCCCCCCTCCCCCCAAATTCATCCACCCAACACAAATCCCCTCCCCCTTAAATTCCTTGCGGTGCCCCCCCAGCTCACATGACAGCACAATGCCAAGGGCGACTGCCTGTCCACCCCTTGTCCAGGCCCTGGGCATAGGGCACGCCCCCTGCCACTACCACTTAAAGGAGAATTAACCAAGAAAAAAGGTTAATTAAATCCCAAAGGACTTTTTCTTACCACGACTATTCCTTTAGATTGGCTTTTAAAATGTACACATGCAGCAATTTAGAAATTGAATGAAAGGTTTAGCACTGGGAAACAGTTTTTGAAAGATTAAACCTGCATTTTATGTACAACTATATGGATCAGACCAAAATGAGGGACAAATGATGAGGAAAGAGGGACAGAGGGACATTGCTCCAAATTAGGGACAGTCCCTTCAAATCAGGGACAGTTGGGACCTATGCTATTGCTTACTAATTTATATAACTTGTTGGTACTTACTGAATGTATTTTCTCCCAAATAAAGTACCTACCTGAAGCTTCTGAATAAGTGTCCTCAGCATGAAACCTGTAGAGCACCGAGCGTTCAAGCTCCTCTACCCATGACACCAATCCACACCAGGCCTATTATCTATATATTACCCTTTCTATTTAGGTCGAGATACAATATGGCCCTAGGGTAGTGGTGAGGATGTCTATATGTGGTAGTTTGTCCAGCGTATGTTGCTAGCCATTTTAATTGCACTGTTTGTTGTTTTTTAAATACTTTCTGTCAATAAATGATTATATTTTTATTATCTTGTATACTTTGGTGCCTAAAAAGTCCATCCTGAGTTCACTCATTTTTGCATACTTCCAATTAAGGATGTGGCACCATTGATTACCTTTTCACATCCACAGTGCCACCCTGTGGTGATGCTCCTCTTTGAAAATGTATACATGGTAATCAAATCCCCCTTTATGTATTTATACATGGAGATCATATCTCCCTTATGTATTTATACATGGTGATCATACCCCCCTTATGCATTTATACATGGAGATCATATCCCCTCTTATATATTTATACATGGTGATCATTTCCCCTCTTATGTATTTATACATGGAGATCATATCCCCCCTTATATATTTATACATGGTGATCATATCCCCCCTTATATATTTATACATGGTGATCATATCCCCCCTTATATATTTATACATGGAGATCATATCCCCTTTATGTATTTATACATGGTGATCATATCCCCCCTTATGTATTTAAACATGGAGATCATATCTCCCTTATATATTTATACATGGTGATCATATCTCCCTTATTTATTTATACATGGAGATCATATCCCCCCTTATATATTTGTACATGGAGATCAAATCCCCCTTATGTATTTATACATGGAGATCACATCCCCCCTTATATATTTATACATGGAGATCATATCCCCCCTTAAGTATTTATACATGGAGATCATATCCCCCCTTATATATTTATACATGGAGATCATATCCCCCCTTATGTATTTATACATGGTGATCATATCCCCTCTTATATATTTATACATGGAGATCATATCCCCCCTTATATATTTATACATGGTGATCATATCCCCCCTTATATATTTATACATGGAGATCATATCCCCTTTATGTATTTATACATGGTGATCATATCCCCCCTTATGTATTTAAACATGGAGATCATATCTCCCTTATATATTTATACATGGTGATCATATCTCCCTTATTTATTTATACATGGAGATCATATCCCCCCTTATATATTTGTACATGGAGATCAAATCCCCCTTATGTATTTATACATGGAGATCACATCCCCCCTTATATATTTATACATGGAGATCATATCCCCCCTTAAGTATTTATACATGGAGATCATATCCCCCCTTATATATTTATACATGGAGATCATATCCCCCCTTATGTATTTATACATGGTGATCATATCCCCTCTTATATATTTATACATGGAGATCATATCCCCCCTTATGTATTTATACATGGTGATCATATCCCCTCTTATATATTTATACATGGAGATCATATCCCCCCTTATATATTTATACATAGAGATCATATCCCCCTTATGCATTTATACATGGAGATCATATCCCCCTTTATGTATTTATACATGGAGATCATATCCCCCTTATGTATTTATACATGGTTAACATTATCCCCCTTATATATTTATACTTGGAGATGGGTCGCCACCTTTTCTTCAAGTCAAACCCGAACACTTTAGCACTGCACAGCTATTTTTTGTTGTTGTATAAACTATACATATATTTTGATATTAAATCCATTTCTAATCATAGGAAGTTAATAACAAGAGTCCCCCTTTACATGAGAATTTCTCTGTTCCGTATAAATGTATAGAGAATTTTTCATCATTGTTTTTTCACATATTTTAACTTTATTAGGCGCTGCATCCTTTATTTTAAATTTTTTTAATACTATGCAGTTTTCCTTTGGTGCCGAGGCAAAGCGCCTCCTAAAGTAAGAGGCCATTTGGCTGTTCTGTTTTTAACTTTACATTTTTAATAAACGGAATTACACTATGGTCCTGTCCTTTTCCATCTTCTTCTGACCAACTACAAGGAGGAGTATTCCCCAGGCTTGTCCCATTGACTCCAGCATCCCAAACCAAACCACGTTTCACCTGACCTGTCTTTTTAATAGGGCTGTTACTGATTAAAATTGTCATGTTCGATTAATAGATTTTTTTAAAATCAATTAATCGATTAATTTCGATTAATTATAACGCACATGCAGATCCAACTACTTTTAGCTGTTCTCCTTGCATTGCAACTCTATATTAGTCAGTGATAAATGTGGTATACACTATATACAATCACCCGACACTAGTTAGATTCCACAATCCATGACTTAACTTCACAGTTCACACAAATACGTTTTAAATTCAAGCTGTAGCACTGACGTAAGTCATTTTTTTTCCTCAGTAGTGTGACAATCCCTCCACCTCCGGTCTAACTAATCACTCTCACCTTATGGCAGGGACCCCTGTGCAAACAGGTGGTCATGCAAGCGGGTTTTAAAAGGGTTAACATGGACCAGAAACTTCTCTCACGTCTCCTTAGATCTCAGCAAGGACGCCAGGTCATGGGTAGAAAGAAAAGATCCAAGTGTTCACTGCTTAAGTATAAGATTTAATTTTTGTGTTCAAACACAAACTACTCACATAAAGATGATAAAACCACAGCATGTAAAGCCGACAATCGTGTTAGTTCCGTAGGGCAGCAGCGGGTGACGTCATGCGTAGCGCCTCCCCCCATACGCGTTACGTTCAATCAGAACTTCAACGTCACCGGACTCCTCCCCCTTCCCTTCACTAGCAGACGGAGGCACTTGGGGAAGGGGGGAGGAGTCCGGTGACGTTGATGTCCGTGACATCCACGGATCTCCAACGGAACTCCCTGAAGACCCGGAAGCCGGCGGAGAGGGGAGTACCGATCAAAAGAATTTTGATCGATCAAAAAAAATGTATCGATTATAGAGGAATTAATCTTTAATTTCCACAGCCCTACTTTTTAATTACAGGGGTCATGGTGATTTGATAAGTAGGCTACTTACCTTTATCCATCGGGTGTGTTCATCCATAAATCGTCCCCGTGGTGATGGTGTAAAGATCTTAAGTCACTTCACATCTTTTATGGACATTTTTTGTGATACCACCGATCCAAATTGCTGCTTATAGTTATAGACTCTATTCACTTTTGCTGATTGTATATGCACTTTGATGATTTATAAGCACTTTTTTTTATTATTGTCGATTGCACAGCACTATTGCACTTTATGTTTATGCTATTTCCCCATAGTATATAGTGTACATTTCTTTAGCGCCCTCTTATTCTTTATACAACCCACATGTCACAAAGTCAATTTATTGCACTTTTGAGGGGAGCAGCTGACATTTATATACATACCTTGATATCATTTAGCTTTTGTGCAGTGTTTTTCTTTATCTTCCAGGTTATGCCAACACCAAGAGATCCAGAGGGATGGGGAGGGGGAGCTGCAGCACACAGCCTTTGATTGACAGCCTCAGCTGTGCATGTTTCACTATGAGACTGTGTAGAGGGGGGGGTGCATCCATTGCCTCCACTCAGGTCTCAGATTACACTCAGTTCCTCGCTTAATGCTGTGCTGTGACATCAGATCCCCACCCTCAGCCTTCTGACAATCAAAAGTGCTGTGTAAACTGAATGTTTTAGGTATTCATTGGTCTAAGAAAGGAACGTTGTTTATCCTCTTGTTGTAGGCAAGGACGTCTCATCAACAAAGGGTTAAGCGTGCGCATTCACATTCAGAACTTTATAAATGTCATCAGGAAAAGAAAACCTCCAAAAGTTAAGTCATCGGGTGACGTTGGGATTGAGTTATGGCTTCATTGTATCTCTAGTCAATGACCTAAGCATACATCACACAGACACATTTATAACTGTTTCCCATCCTTCATAATGAATGGAGCAGAACTGTACAAAGTGACCATCTCATCCCTCACTAGGAAATTAATGACCGAGATGGAGCAAGGAAGCCGTAAAAGTCACTGATGCCTTTGTGAGTCTTTAGCTATTTGTTACAATACAGCTTCCCTAAGACTTCTAACATTGCTGTTCACTCGTTGCATTATGGATACATTAAATGCTGATTATTTCTGTGACAAAGATAAAGCATCCCCCCTAAAGAGTACCTGTCACATGGAAATCACTGGGCATCACTACGTCTATACAGTAAATATGGGTTACACTACTTCTCTAATTTAGATGAGTAGTTCATTCTTGATTCAGCTTTTTACGTTCACCCACTTCCCGTCTGCAGTACGTACACTCACTGGGAAAAGGGGGGGGTAAAAATGACACAAGGGCTCCACCTCTATTAATTGATGATTGGGGCCAAGAGGAAAAAATTCAGTGGTAATTCCTCATACCGGCTCGAAATGCCCCTCACCGCAGAACAAATCTGAACGAGACTTAATGCCACGTACACACAACCGGACTTTGACAGACTAGGTCCGACGGAACGAATCCGCCGGACAATTCAACCGTGTGTGGGCTTCTTCGGACCTTTTCTGTCTAAAAATCAGACAGACTTTAGATTTAAAACATGTTTCAAATCTTTCCGACGGACTCGAGTCCGGTCAAAAAAATGTGTTTGTCTGTACACTAGTCCGACAGACGAAAACCAACGGTAGGACAGCTATTGGCTACTGGCTATGAACTTCCTTATTCTAGTCCGGTAGTATGTCATCACGTTCAAATCCGTTAGAATTTGGTGTGATTGTGTGTGGCCAATTTCCGTTCGTTTGGAAAGTCCGTCGGAACTCTGTCAAAAGTCAGTCGGGAAGACCGTCGGATCTAGTCCGTCAAAGTCCGGTTGTGTGTAGGCTTGTGCAATTCGTTTCGCAACGAATCGAAATTCGGCCGAATTTTGCATCTTTCGGACATTCGGACGCATCCGAATGTCCGAATAAAAAAATAACGAATTACAACGAATACGAAAGAAATATAACGAATTAATTTGAATGAATTCAACATGATTCGGTAATTCTTTAAAGATCTAATGAAACAAAAGTTCAGCTCAAAGTAAATCTTATAGTCCAATCAGCTAATTAATTTTGTGTCAGAGGTTGGATTACTGGCAAAGTGCATTCCTGAGAACTGAGTTAGAAGGGTGTTGTATTGTATTTGAGCCGAGGAGAAGAGACGTTGTCATTGTGTGTGTTAAAAGATTCAATAAACAAGCGACTTTCCAAACTACGAATCATTATCACAAATGTCTATACATACATAAATAGCGAATTTCAACGAATACGAACAAATGAATTCGACACTCTACGAATAACAATGAATTATCCGAAAACATATTAACGTAACATAACGAATATAACAGAACTAAATTATGTATTTTACGAATGACAACGAACCGAAACTAAACAAAATTTTCCGTTGTGCACAAGTCTAGTTGTGTGTACGCGGCATTAGCATATAAAAAGAAAAAGAAACCAAGAAGATTCCCAAAGCAATTCTTCAAAGAGGAACTGGCAAATAAGTTCAAAAAATTGTATAAATTATTGATTACAAAATTCACTTTTGTAGTCAATACTTTATACAATTTTTTGAACTTCTTTGCCAGTTCCTCTTTGACGAATTGCTTTGGGAATCTTCTTGGTTTACTTTTCTTCTAGTATGTACACTCACCAGCCACTTTAGTAGGTCCACCTTGCTAGTACCGGGTTGGACCCCCATTTGCCTTTAGAACTATCTTAATTCTTCGAGGGCCTAGATTCAACAAGGTGTTGGAAACTTTCCTCAGAGATTTTGTTCCATAGTGACATGATAGCATCACGCAGTTTCTGCAGATTTGTCGGCTGCACATCAATGATGCTAATCTCACATTCCGCCATATCCCAAAGGTGCTCTGTTGGATTGAGATCTGGTGAGTGTGGAGACCATTGGAGTACAGTGACCTCATCAGGGGGAGGCCTGTCCATCAAGGCCACTCTGTCCACGCCGCCTCCCCCTATCCATGTGTCCGGCCCCTTTCAGGGCTTCGGCGCATGGATTGCAATGCGGAGGGGCTGTTTTTTTGAAGCGCCGATTAGAGCCAGAGGCTCTAATAGGCTTCAATATAGGGTGGGTTTGGGTCGCAGAGAGTGTGCTCCGATCTCACCCAGGTGTGTATGAATATTTTCTGTTGTAACACCGATTCTCCTCTTGGCCAATCAGGAAGCCAATTGGCTGAAAGGGCAGGTGATCCTATTGGATGCCTAGGAGGAGGAGGGGAAGCAGTTGGAAGCTGCCATGGAGGAGAGGACACAGGAGCAGAGCCTCGACACCATGCGGCCTGCCACCTGCCATGATGGGGTAAGTGCCGGACCAACCGACAAACAGGTTGGGGGGGTGGGTGCCTCTCGGGGGGCTGGGTGCTGCTCGGGGGGGGGGGGGGATGGGCTGCTTTTTGACTCCACCCAAACAAAACCACCATCCACCACATGTCATTTTTAAGAAATCAGTGGTGAGATAATTTGAGGTTTGTGACATGGCGCATTATCCTGCTGGAAGGAGCCATCAGAAGATGGGGACACTGTAGTCCTAAAAGGATGGACATGGTCAGCAACAATACTCAGGTAGGACATGGCATTTAAACGATGCTCAATTGGTACTAAGGATCCCAAAGTGTACCAAGAACATATCCCCCACACCGTTTCACCAACACCAGCCTGAACCATTTATACAAGGCAGGATGGATCCATGCTTTCATGTTGTTCATACCAAATTCTGCCCCTACCATCTGAATGTCGCAGCTGAAATCAAAACTCAGACCAGGCAAAGTTTTTCCAATCTATTTTTCTTAGCTGGTAGGAGTGGCACCCGGTGTGGTCTCCTGCTGCTGTAGCCCATCTGCTTCAAGGTTCGATGTGTTGAGCATTCAAAGATGGTGTTTTGCATACCCTGAAGGCAGCGAGTGTTTTTTTTAGTTACTGTTGCCTTTCTATCATCTCAAACCAGTCTGCCCATTCTCTGACCTCTGACGTCAACAAGGCATTTTCTTCCACACAACTGGCACTCATTGGATATTTTCTCTTTTTCGGACCATTCTCTGTAAACCTGAGAGATGGTTGTGCGTGAATCAATCAGCAGTTTTTAAAATACTCAGACAAGCCCATCTGGCACCAACAATCATGCCACGTTCAGTCCCTTAAAGTCCCTTAAATCCCCTTTTTTCCCCATTCTAATGTTCGGTTTGATCTTGTGCAGGTTGTCTTCACCACATCTAAATGCCCTACAAATGCCCTAGTATAATCCAATTTATTAATTGCAGTGTGAAAAAGCATTTACAAGGTTACAGATTATAACGCGCATGTCTCATATGGCCACAACTCTCCTCATTGGCTGCTGTAAGTGTCAGAAATCATGAAATCAGGCCGACACAGAAGTACAGTTGAATCACACTTGTTTAATAATAAAAGTAAAAAGAACAAACGTGATCAAACCATAGCCAAATTTCAGTAACCGCAAGGGACAGTCAGCCAAGCCAGAAGTCAGGGATCAATGTAGTGGAACAGCAAGCAGGATCTGGAGCCAGAAGGGATGTCAGCAAAGCAGGTTTTAAATAGGATTGCAGGAGATAGTCTCTGTGATGTGACCAAGGTGAAGGCAGAGATCCTCTGAACGCAACGGCTTAAGTAGGCAAGACTGATGAGCAGGATATCATCAACAGCTGAGTACCTGTGGAGAGATAGGAGCTGGCAATTAGCCGACAGCTGAGCGGCCAGCTCAGAGAAGGAAGGGCTCAGCCCTGACAATGTATTTCTTGATATGTATGCAAATAATGCATTCTGTATGTGGAAACCGATCGATTAATCGATTATGAAAATAGTTGAGCAGCCAGCTCAGAGAAGGAAGGGCTGAGCCCAGCCCTGACAGTAAGGCCCTTTTCACACTGGGGCTGGGGGGGGGGGGCGGCGGTAAAGCGCCACTATTTTTAGTGGCACTGTACCGTCGTATTTGCAGAGGTATTCAGCCGATAGCGGGGCGCTTGTAACCCCCGCTAGTGGGCGAAAAAGGGTTCAAACCACCCGTAAAGCGCTGCTGCCAGCGGTAAAGCTGTGCTGCCCCGTTGATTTCAATGGGCAGGAGTGGTATACACACCGCTCCAAAGATGCTGCTAGCAGGACTTTTTTTAGCATCCTGCCAGCACACCGCTCCAGTGTGAAAGCCCTCGGGACTTTCACACTGGAGACACAGGAGCGGCTCTTTTAGGGCACTTTGCAGGCCCTATTTTTAGAGCTGTAGCGCCTGCAAAGCGCCCCAGTGTGAAAAGGGTCTAAGATCCAGGTGTGCTGGAGCTCTCAATGAAGCCTGCCGACAGCTGTGAGCCACAAATTCCGCTCCTCGCCATGCCAATGCTACTGCTCATGCGCCCGGTCCAGCCAGCATCATGTGCCGTAGCCAGGAGACCATACGCATGGGAAGTGACTTGACAAAGGAGGACAGGCCTCTGAAACGAGGTGTTGTGTCAACAGTAATGTTTCTCTGCGTGCCTCCGCTCCTCCCTTGTGTATGGTCTTCTGGCTACAGAGTATGACACTGGCTGGACTGGGCGCATGCGCAGTGGCATTGGCACGCCAAGGGACCGTTTGTGGCTCACAGCTGTCAGCAGGTTTTCGTTGAGGGCTCTACTACACTCGGATCTTACAGCAGCCATAAAGGAGAGTTTTGGTCACATGAGGCATGCTCGTTATAATCTGTACCCATGTGAGTGCGTTTTTATTTTTTTAAAGTTCACGCTGCAATTAATAAATTGGATAACATTAGGGCAGTCGTCTCCTTCTTGTGTTGTTTCAGTGACTATCGATCACCCTGTGGGATTGTTGGAGAGCAGCAGCGCCAAATAGTGTCATCATCTTCAGTTTGAATGATCTTTTCCTCTCTTGTTGATGTCCATGCTTCGATGGTGTAGCCCAGCATGAGAGACCCCTTTTGTTTTTGATTATTTACTACTTTTAAAGGTGTAGGAAGACCTGCGCAACTGCTAGTTATTTAGTTTTTTCTCTCCATGTGAACTTTTGTATATGCAGTAAAGCATGCTTGTTATACTCACTGTGGAACCTAAGGGGTTACTCCTGTGCATTGTGTGAAAAAACTGTTTGATCCTGTCTTTTCTGATCCCCCCCTTTTTCCACAAGTCCCCAGACCATCTCCTGATAGAATAGAGTCTTGGGGCACTCTGCACATGCTCAGTTTGGTGTGTATTTCTTGAGTGTTTTTTTTTTTTGGGGGGAGGGAGCATGTGTCCAGCACAGGGCCAATCAGCACTGTCCAGACAGAGGGTCAGGGGTCCTGCAGCTATATAGGATAATCAGGGGAAAATGAAAACTCCTCCTACAAGCTTAAACCAGACACTGATAAAAGTCACAAGACTGCTATATACTGCTAATGAAAAAGGGTATTTAGCTGTTTATATTTACAAAAACCAGGGCTTTTTTTTTCAGTAGGAACGCATGGGGGAACGCAGTGCCGGCACCTCCAGAACTGAATGGCAAGCGGTGCTGGGATGTGCTGGAGTGTCTATTGGTGCTGGCTATTGAGGCATGCGCCACTTTTAAGTACACAATGGGGTTTATTTACTAAAGCTGGAAAGTGCAAAATCAGGCTCACTTCTGCATATAAACCAATGAGCTTCCAGGTTTTATTACCAAAGCTTAATTGAACAAGCTGGGGTTAGAAGCTCATTGGTTTCTATGCAGAAGTGAGAGGGCCGTTTAAAAAAAAAAAAGTCAGCAGCTGCAAACACTGCAGCTGCTGACTTAATCAGCCCACTTACCTGTCCAGGGCGCCCGCGATGTCGGCCGCCCGAGGCCGACCCGTCCCTCGGCTCTCGGGTCCCGGCGCCGCCATTCCTTGTAAGGGAATCAGGCAGTGAAGCCGTACGGCTCCACTGCCTGATTCCCTTACAAGGAATGGCGGACATTCCCACTGCGCATGCGCGAGTCACGCAGAGCTTTGTGAATGGGACGCGCTGTGTTCTGGAACACACAGTTCCCAGAACACAGCGCGACCCATTACCCAGAAGACGCCGCACGGAGGAGAGAAGAAAGAAGATCTCCGCGGAGGAGGAAGAGGAAGATTAGGATTATGTGCCTAGCAACAGGCACTTCTGGTAAGTAAAAAGAAATAATTTTTTTTATTTATTTATTTTTTTTTTTTTTTTTAATTTTTAATATTTTTTTTTTTTTTCAGGGTGGCCCTCCACTTTAAAAGTGGGGTATGCCTGTATCATTTTCCCGTAGTATGCAGACATCTAGTGGTGGTTTTGGGCCACTGCAACTTATTGACTAATGTGATTTGGGTATCTTCCTCTGTCCTTCCCTACTGTTTAGAACTAGTTAGTTTAGTCCTAACTAGACCTTCCTTTCATCTTCCATGTTCCCTCAATTGGTGCTTCAAAAAAAAAAGGTTGTGGATTTAATGTGTAACCTCACAGGGTGACACTGTGGATACACAAATAACAGTGTGCCAACGTCCCAACAGTGAATATAAAGAAACTAAAAGCTAGAAAATTGGACTTTAACTACTTCCAGGCAGAAGGAGGCGGCTCCCACCCAGCCGTATATGTACATTGGCCGGGTGGGAGCCGCCTCCTTCTGACTGGATGTTCAGGAACATCCTTCAGAAGGAGGGGGATCGCGATGCGCTCGTGTCACCCGGACACGACGCATCTCGGATCGGCGGGAGGGCTCTGGGATTGGCCCTCCCGATCACATGACGGCCGTGTCCAATCACAGCCGTCATGTGATGTAAACAAACAGCCGGTTGCTAGGCAATCGGCTCCTCCTCTCCTCACATGGAAGTCGTCGCTGAGGAGAGAAGAGCAGATCACTGCAGCCGTCTGGTGATCAGTGAGTATGTTTTTACCGCTTTTTACTCACTGATCACTAGTCTAGTGTAAACCTACAGTGTACACAAACATGTCCCCAAAATACACATGTCACCACACATGTCCCCAAATAATAAAAAGAATTGTCCCCAAATAAAAAAAACACATGTCCCACTAAAATCACATGTCCCAATGATTATCTGCACACATATGTACGTGATCACCTGCACACATATGTACATGATCATTTGCGTACATATGTCCGTGATCACACAAACCAATTATTATACACTTAACAGAATTTTTTTTACCAAAAACAAGTAGCAGAATACATTTTGGCTTAAATTTATGACAAAATTTGATTTTATTGGATTTCTTTTAAAATAGAAAAAAGAAAATATAGTTTTTTTTCCAAATTTCCGCTTTTTTTGCACTTATATCGCAAAAAATAAAAAACGGAGTCGTGAATAAATACCACCAAAAAAGCTCTATTTGTGCGAACAAAATGATAAAAATTTAATTTGGGTACAGTGTAGCACGACTGCGCAATTGTCATTGAAATTGCGAGAGCGATGAAAGCTGAAAATTGGGCTGGGAAGGAAGGGGGCGAAAGTGCCCAGTATTGTAGTGGTTAAAGGTACACGAGTAAACCATGTAAAAGTAATTCAGATTTTTTTTATTTGTAGAAAACTATTAAAAAATTATTTTTACACATAGATATATGTACCGTATTTATCGGCGTATAACACGCACATTCATTTTAAGAGGGAAGTCTCAGGGAAAAAACGTACATTATAAATAAGGAACTTTGAAGCAAAATAAGGGTCGGTGCCCATCTGCAGCCTCACCATTGCCATCAATGCAGCCTGATCAATGCCCATCTGCAGCCTCACAAGTGCCACCAATGCAGTCTCATCAGTCCACATCAGTGCAGCCTCACCATTGCCATCAATGCAGCAGCCTCACCATTGCCATCAGTGCAGCCTAATCGATGCCCATCTGCAGCCTAGAGGGGACATGGAGGGGGGCGGGACGAGCGCCAATGGATTATATACAGTAAGAATCTCCTATGATAGACAGAGCATTGGTCCAATGGTGGCCCAGGAGACGGGACTTCCTATTACAGAGGTAAACAGGAGATTCTCATTGTATGTAATCTGACGGAGCTCGTCCCACCCCCCTCCCTGTCCCCTCTGAGACAGCTAAAATTGAAGTAAAAATCGAAGTATTGGCATATAACACGCACATGCTATTTGCACCCGATTTTCATGGTGAAAAAGTGAGTGTTATACGCCAATAAATGCAGTATATAATTCATGAAACTAGTATTATATGACCCACACATAAATTCTGACACCACTTTCAAAATAAACAGTTACAGTGATACACCCGATGGTATAATGGTTAAAATTCCAATAGTAGTAATCAAATAGGCAAGTAGACATGGAATAGTTTGAGTGAAAGTGTGAATCCAAATACAAGATATTCCCTCTATATGTTGCGCGTAGGGATACTCTTCTTAAGCAGCACAAAGATCTATTAAACATATATGAAAAACATAGAATAAGTAAACAGTTTATAGCATAACATAAAAAACTTAGTAGTTAAAAACAAATACCAAAACTCTCTGATAGGGTCAATGGGCTACAGACAGCCCTCCCCGGGGGCAATAGGCCACCTGGAGGCAAAAAGCAAAGCCCCTCAGTTGGGACGCATATATATATATATATATATATATATATATATAGATGTAGAATACATATAATCAACACAAATTGTGGAAATTATTTCTATAGTGACCTAATGTCTCTTTACTGGACACATGTAGCAAGGTATAAGCTTAGTGGTACTCACAGATAAGGTACTTAATAATTAAATGTAAACAAAAATAACGCCGGACTATTAGGAAGGTAAATGAGAAACCAACCAGTCCAGGATGTAGAGTCTATAAATAAAGAGGGGAAATACAAGACTATAGATTGGAGAGACATGTTACTCAGTGGTGTCTTGACATTAATACATGCTAAAATGCAATCCAATCCCCATTGGTACCGCCGTATTTCTACATCACGCACTTCCTCTTTCAAAGATGAATATCT
Source organism: Lithobates pipiens (assembly GCF_037356315.1). Lineage (NCBI taxonomy): Eukaryota > Metazoa > Chordata > Amphibia > Anura > Ranidae > Lithobates > Lithobates pipiens. Next base: position 5,485,590 of record NW_027507892.1, on the reverse strand, counting down.
ACAAATTATCAATGAGGCCTTCTTAGAAGCCCTCATTGATAAAGACGTATGCGATTACCTGAGTGTTCGGTGCCCTATGTGTTGACGTTCTATGCACTACCCAAAGTGCACAAGAACCCTGTGTCGCCCCCCTAGGAGAACGATAATTTCAGGGATCGGTTGTCTTACTAAAAATGCTAGCAGACTTGTGGATTCTGTCCCAATGCCACATGTCGCAGCTTTACACTCGTATACCTGAGGCACGTTAGATTTACTCAAACAGATTGAAGGAATGGTTGTCCCTCCCAACTTCCTGCTCGTGACTTTGGATGTGGAGGCGTTGTGCTCCAGCATCCCGCACGAGCAGGGAGTTGGGATGATTCGTACCTTCCTTCATGAGGAGGACCACCATCGCTGAAAGTATAATGAATTTATTTGGAAGTCGTTATGATTTATCCTCACCCACAACTGGTTTGTTTTCAAGGACTCCCACTGCCTACAGATACGGGGGGGGGGGGGGGGGGCTATGGGCACGTGTTGTGCACCTGCTTACGTCAACCTGTATCTGGGGGGGTGGGAGATGAAATTGTTTTCCAGTGAACCTTTGACCAAATATACTGACAAAATCCTATACTGGAGACGTTACATTGATGACGTCTTCATTGTATGGACAGACACTCGTAAGTCTCTGGATGAATTTATTCAATCATTGAATACAAACCAATTCAACCTTAAATTCACGTTCAGCTGTGACACATTTAAAACTTACTTCCTAGACCTTATCATTTACAAAGATAGGGACAATACCTTGGCAACTGACCTTTTCCGCAAAACTACAGCGGGCAACATGCTGTTGCATGCGGCCAGTGCACACCCTTCAGCGCTCATTCGGAGCATACCATACGCTCAGTACATTAGGCTTCCGCCGTAATTGCAGGCATTACCAGACTTCCAGCAAAGCCAAATTATTACAATTGCGTTTACTTGCAAGAGGCAGGGCCGTTTTTAAGGCAGTGCAAAAGCGGCAGCTGCCCTGGGCCCTGTTATTGCTGTGGGGCCCAAAGCAGCTGCCTCATACTTGCCAACTATCCTGGTTTAAATTCCCTCGCCCCTTGAGGTTTTAGTCCTGTGCTGTGTCCCGATATCTCAGTGTGAAGTTATGTTACTAATGCTGCCCAGCTCTGCCCTATTGTTGTGTACAGATGACTCACCTGCAGACCCCGTGTTAACATGTAAATTACCGGCATTCATATGTAAATAGAGGCGGCCGGAGGCATTGATATGTATATCATGCCCCCCTAAGGTCATATCCACAGTAATCTCTAGCAACCAATCAACAAGCAGAAATCATGTGATGTAACCTCTATCAACTAACCAGTGAGCTGTAATGTGTTCTGTAACCTCTAGCAACCAGTCAGTGCAACCTCTGGCAACCAATCGCAATAGCTGCCTGATCTGATTCAGTAATCTGATTTTGAGTCTAGCTGCTATTTAATGTATGTCTCAGAGCAGGTGGAGAGCGAAACTGCATGGGGAGGGGGCCCCCATGAAAAGTTTTGCCCAGGGTCCAATCAATATTAACGTGGAGGGCCACCCTGAAAAACAAAAATACATTAAAAAATTAGCAAAAAATCTGTAAAAAAAAATGAAACAATTTTTTTTTTAAAATCTTACCAGAAATGCCTGTTGCTAGGCATATCGTCCTAATCTGCCTCTTCCTCCTCCACGGTGATCTTCGCTCTTCTCTCCTCCATGCGGCGTCTTCTGGGTAATGGGGCGCTGTGTGTTCTGGGAACTGTGTGTCCCAGAACACAGGGCGCCCCATTCACAAAACAAAAGGCTCCACTGCCTGTTTCCCTTCGTTGAAATGGCGGCGCCGGGACCCGAGAGCCGAGGGACGGGTCAGCCTCGGGCGACTGACATCGCGGGCGCCCTGGACAGGTAAGTCTGCTTATTAAAAGTCAGCAGCTACAGTGTTTGCAGCTGCTGACTTTTAAAATTTTTTTTTTAAAGCTGGCTCTCCTCTTTAAAGACGGCCCTGCCAAGAGGTTATAGCAGATCATTGCTACATCAAGCCTATAATAAAGCTATACGTCAAACACGCAATGAGCTGCTATTTAAAACTAATGTCCCTTGTGAAAAACTTACAGTTAAAGTGGATGTAAACCCAAGTTTTTTATTTCTTTTTTATGTCATAATGTAGAGTATAAGATTTCCTATCATTTGAGCCCAGTCTTGCCAAAAAGAGTTAATCCAATTCTGAGCAATCCTCTTTTATTGTTCAGTGAGATAAATCTCGACAAACAGAGAAAAACTTTGTCAAATCATCCCCCTTGCTGTGATTGACAAGTGTTTTACATATCTCGTGCACTAGCCTAAGAGACATGCATTATTTTTTAATTCCCTCCCACTCCTTTCTTCTGCTGCTCTGCAAGGATTGGTTGTTCCACACCTCAGCATGATTTGGCATGCTGAAGTAATTTGGGGACTTTTCTGGGTTTTGACTGGATATTAGTGATCATAGCAGAAGTTCAGTGTAAGAAATACACAGGAGAAAATGCATGTTGATAAGGGGAGTGTAGAGGTGGGCGGGGAGTCTACTGACATCACGACTCCACCCACTGAGCCCTGGAAAACAGACCCACCCACAGAATCTGCAGTTTTTCGGGTCTCATAACAGAGAGAGGGGAGACATTTGACAGATTATTATTATTATACACGATTTATATAGTGCCAACAGTTTACGCAGCACTTTACAATGTATAGGGGGAGGGGAACAACACAATTACAGTACAGTTCAATACAAGATGTACAGGAGGGCCCGGCTCGTAGAGCTTACATTCTAAAGGGAGGGGGTGGTGGTACAAAAGGTAATCGCTGCAGAGAATGACAGATAAGTAGACATGCAGGAGGCATGTATATCCTTCTAGATAACTAATATTGCAGTAGTTTAGAAAGGATGAGAGTGGGTTTACATCCACTTTAAACTTATCACTAGATTTTCATCACACCATGAGGATATAAGGATGATAATGGACACCCATTGGCATCTCTTACAGGAAGACCCCATACTTAAAAAAAATATTGGCGAACACCTGGAAATTGTATTTAGATGTGCTAGATCCCTTCGAGACAGACTTGTTACCAGTCATTACACTGGACACAAAGAACGCACATCTAAATTACCCTTGGGGACTTCACGCTGTGGTAACTGTGCATTTTGCCCATGGGTGTTACCCAGTCAAAAAAATCCTACTCCCCAATGGCGAGACCTCCTTCACTGAACAAATGGCTGCACTCCAAGATCCATCAAAATTCTTATTTAATAACGAAGATTCCAAGTGTTAGGGCCGGTTCACACTGCAGGCGAGGCGAGGCGACACCGACTTGCCTCGCCGCGACCTGCCGCGACCTCAGCGGCAACTTGCAGATGACTTCTGTATAGAAGTCAATGCAAGTCGCCCCGAGGTCGCCCAGAAGTAGTACAGGAACCTTTTTTCTGAGTCGGAGCGACTCGAGTCGCTCCTCTCAGAACGGTTCCATTGTACAGAACGGGGGCGACTTGTCACACTGCGGCGAGGCGAGTCGTGTCGCCTCGCATCGCCCGCTGTGTGAACCGGCCCTTACAGACAGTTCAAATGGTAGACGCGTTTCACACACTTAGCCCTTGTACACACGGTCGGACATTCCGACAACAAAATCCGTCTGATTTTTTCCGAAACTGGTGTTGCATACACACGGTCGGACAAAGTTGTCGGAAAATCTGATCATTCAGAACGTGATGATGTTCGCTCGTTACGACGGGACTAGGTTGTGGCTAGTAGCCAATAGCTTTGGTCTCGTAATTTGATCTGAGCATGCGTGCCGCTTTGTCCAATCGGAATTCTCTACAAAGATCATGTTGTGGGAAAATTTTATATCCAGCTCTCAAACTTTGTTGGTCGGACATTCCGATGGAAAAAGTCCGATGGAGCCCACACACGGTCGGATTATCCGACAACACGGTCCGATTGGACATTTTCAGTCGGAATTTCCGACCGTGTGTACAAGGGCTAACAGATGCGCTTATTCATGGTTGATGGATCTTGGAGTGCAGCCATTTCTTCAGTGTTGATCGTGTGCGGAGGCGAGCTGAGGCGGCACCCGTAATATCATTAGGCTTCCTGTCTCACCTGGAGCAGTGAGCTCTTTTGTTTGGCGAGACCTCCTATCCAATATTTTCTCCAACCTATTACACACAGGGTTCTGGTCTACCTCATGACGTGCAAATGTGGGGCTTTTTATGTGGAAAAGACGGCCAGACAGCGATCGGTAGAGCGAGAGCGATAATACTAGCCCTAGACTTCCTCTGTAACGCAAAACATGCAACCTGTAGAATTTTTTTAAATGTCGCTTATGGAGATTTTTGAGGGTAAAAGTTTGATGCCATTCCACGAGTGGGCGCATTTTTGAAGCGTGACATGTTGGGTATCAATTTACTCGGCGTAACATTATCTTTCACAATATAAAAAAAATTGGGCTAATTTTACTGCTGTCTTATTTTTTATTCAAAAAAGTGAGTTTTTTCCAAAAAAAGTGTGCTTATAAGACCACTGCACAAATACGGTGTGAAAAAAAGTATTGCAACGACTGCCATTTTATTCTCTAGCGTGTTAGAAAAAAAAAAACAATAATGTTTGGGGGTCATTTTCTAGCAAAAAAAAACAGTTTTAAACATGTAAACACCAAAATCTCAAAACTAGGCTGGTCCTTAAATGGTTAATATAACATTGTATTTGTCTATTTTATTTCAAGATTGCTTGTCTGATGGTTCTGATACGGTTTGATGTGGCGCACTTCCGCCCTGTTGGTCCACTTGCTGGGACTGATGCATTTGACCTATCGTGTTTGACCGCACAGTGCCACTCCTCCTGTCTCCTCTCTCTGGGCTGGATTTGCAGTGGTTGGCTGGGATCCGGGGTGACCTCCAGTCCTCCCTAATCTCCGCCTCTGCTATCGTCACATTGGGTGTTTGCAGCCACGGACACGCCGTCATCAGGGGCGTATGCACGGTAGCCGGCACACATTGTACATTATATTCTACAGTAATAGAGTGGATTATAGGATTTTACAAGCATTTTACCCACTTAAGCCCCGGACCAATTTGCAGCCAAAGGACCAGGCCCCTTTTTGCGATTCGGCACTGTGTCGATTTAACTGACAATTGCGCGGTCGTGCGACGTGGCTCCCAAACAAAATTAGCGTCCTTTTTTTCCCAAAAATAGAGCTTTCTTTTGGTGGTATTTGATCACCTCTGCGGTTTTTATTTTTTGCTCTATAAACAAAAATAGAGCGACAATTTTGAAAAAAAATTCAATATTTTTTAGTTTTTGCTATAATAAATATCCCCCAAAATTATATAAAAAAACTTTTTTTTCCTCAGTTTAGGCCGATACGTATTCTTCTACATATTTTGGTAAAAAAAATTAGCAATTAGCAATTATTGATTGGTTTGTGCAAAAGTTATAGCGTTTACAAAATATATAGCATTTTTATAAATTTTTTTTTTTTTTTTTTTACTAGTAATGGTGGTGATCAGCGATTTTTATTGTGACTGCGACATTATGGCGGACACATCGGACATTTTTGACACATTTTTGGGACCATTGTCATTTATACAGCAATCACTGCTATTTATATGCACTGATTACTGTGTAAATGACACTGGCAGTGAAGGAGTTAACAACTAGGGGGCGGTGTAGGGGTTATGTATGACGTGATGTGTTTTTTTTATTGTGGGGGGGTGGCTTGGCATGTGACGTCAATGATCGTCCTTCCCTATAAAAGGGAACAGACGATCGGTGACAGCCACAGTAGGAAGCACGGGGAGAGGTTTGTTTACACAGACCTCTCCTTGTTCTTCAGTTCTGTGACCCGATCACGGGGACACCAGTGGCGATCGGGTCCACATCTCCCGCGGCCACGGTCACGGAGAACAGGACTGGGTTGGGAGCGCGCCGCCGACGGCAGCCGTACCATTCTGCCGACGTATATCAGCGTGAGACGGTCCTTAATTAGTTAAACTAGGGCTTATTTTCGGGGTAGGGCTTATATTCCATCCCTGCTGGAAAATAGTGCTAGGTCTTATTTTCGGGGAAACACAGATCTTTGTACTCCTGAAGAAGTGTCTGCCTACGCGCAACATGTAGAGCGAATATCTTGTATTTGGATTCACACTCTGACTCAAACTATTCCATGTCTACATCCCTATTTGGTTACTACTATTGGAATTTTAACCATTATGCCATCGGGTGTATCACTGTAACTGTTTATTTTGGAATTGGTGTCAGAATTTATGTGTGGGTCATATAATACTAGTTTCATGAATTTTATATATATCTATGTGTAAAAATAATTTTTTTAATAGTTTTCTACAAATAAAAAAATCCAAATGACTTTTACATGGTTTACTCGTGTGCCTTTAAAGTCCAATTAGTGTTTCAAAGAGTCAGAGCTTAGGAAAGTGATTACCTTCCTGCACTTCAAAAGAGTGGAAAAAAAAACGCCCGCCCTCTGTACTGCAATTAGCTGAAGCAAAATGGCGTCAGATTCAACTTCTGTGTCTTATTTGCAGCGTCCTCAAAGTTAGGTTGTTAGGCAAGTCTAGGGATAGCCTCTGCTGTAGACACAGAAGCATACATTGTTTAGTACAGTCTGTTTGGGGTTTCTCAGGTTGGGAGTTTGATTACCTCTCCTTGTCTCTGGATGAAGCTCCTGGAGCTTAGGGCAGGAGTATTCAAATTCCTGGCTTGAATATTTAGTAAGGCCTAGCCTAGTGATGGCAAACCTTGCCCCCCCCCCAGATGTTTTGGAACTACATTTTCCATGATGCTCATGCACCCTGCAGTGTACTGTAGTTGAGCATCATGAGAAATACAGTTCCAAAACATCTGGGGTGCCAAGGTTCACCATCAGTGGCTTAGCCAATCCTAAGGAGCTGTGCCCAGATGGTGGCTGAGTTACTGTTAAATAGGCTGGAATCCTGGAGAGTCTGTTATCTTCTCCCTCTGGGGGGATGGATCCAGGAGTTTAAGGGAAGGGGAACTGCTTGCCGCTGTTGGAGGTCACCAGGATCTGTGAGTAGAACCAAAGTCCCCCGTAGGTGCAGTGCTTAGTAGTCCTACAGCTGCTAGAAGCTAGACCAGTGATGGCGAACCTTGGCACACTATAGTTTTTGAACTACATTTCCCATGATGCTCATGCACTCTGCAGTGTATCCGAGCATCATGGGAAATGTAGTTCCAAAACACCTAGGGTGCCAAGGTTCGCCATCACTGAGATAGACCATTTCAACCCACTTTTCTGCAATCCCCCTGGTCCACAGCTGGGGAGGATACAGTATTGTTTCAGTTCGAAGGTAGAGAAGAGTCCTCTGCACCAAGCATTTTGGAGTATCTCATACCCGACTGCTCCTCCAAATTAAACACGAAGTACAGCTAAAGCTCGTTTGGCTGTACTTCTGCTGTGATTGACAAGAGTGCAGATTGTTCTGCACTCATGTGACCCGTTTTCAGCAGACAGCAGGCTGACGTCACATAGCCAGGCCAGGCTCGTGACAATAAAGTCGGGATCTGCCCACAACCCTGGACCAGCACCTGGCTCCTCCTCCACAGCCCAACGCTCCAGTGAGCGTCGGGGGGGGGGGGAATCTGTAAAGGGGGGATCGCTCTGAAAACCGAGTGGTCAGCAGTCTTTGATCGCTCGTTTCTTAGTATTAAGGTGGGCGGGGCAGATGCAGCATCCACCTAGGTAAATATGATTTATTAAAAAAAAAAAAAAAAAAGCCCAACTTTTCTTTTAACAGTTACTGGCTACCTGCACTGCCTGGAGTGGGGTAGCATTACATATTAAAGCGTAAACCTCTTTAGGACTGCCCGCATTGTACTGCAGACCAGCAGCTCCTACAGGCACAGCGAAGTACTTGTGCATTGCAGACCTCTTCCCTCTTCTGGGTACATGACCAGGGTAGTCTAAAGGCCCCCACCATTACCTGTTGCCCATTACACTCCAACCCCCACCCCCCCATGCTATTCCCTAATTAAGAGACCACACCTTGCTTTGGAGTAAAATGGCCACAACAGCCTTTATTATAATCCTCAAAATACTCCAACCAAAAATATATAAATATATATCTCCATAAATATATATATATAACCGAAAGAATGTACAATATAAAATATACTTATAACATAAACATATAACCAATAACACACGTCTGGTAACGAAATAGCATATAGCTAACATGCCCGGTCTGGTGATCTCTGACGGTGACCCATAACTTTAACAACCCAACAAGTCACTGCGGTACCCACTTCCCACTTCTCCAGGCCTCCAGCTGTGACCGCTCGGAGACAACCTCCGCAGCGACAACCATACCGGTATTCCCTCCAACGTTCAGGAATACACCGGAGGGACCCATCTTAGCAATGGGCCCCCCCACCCCATATCATATGACTTCTGATTTTTACCGCCAACCGTCAAAGACCACCAGACACACACCGCCACGGCCCAAAAGGGTGACTACCTTACCCTTGCGGGCCACCCCACACCCGCAACGCCCTTCGGATGCCCTCCTGTAAACCCAAGGACCACAAGTCAATCCCCACATCAGACAAATGCACCCCATCCCGCCTAAGGTACATGCCCACATTGCACTCCAGTTCCCGGTGGCGAACCACGATCCCGCCCTGACTGGCCACAAATCGCCCAATAACCTTGTTGACCCGAATACGGGTCCTCTGAATGCTCGACACCGAACGAGCCCACCGCCACGCCGTCCGCGCCACGATGTCCGACCACACCAGTACCGTACCCGGAAAGCGGGAACGCAGCCGCAGAAAGTCCGACTTGATATCCGCAAGCAAGTCCCGGATCTTCACGACCCCCAGGTCATTCCCCCCCGCGTGAAGCACCAGCACCGCCGGGGGACCCCCCCGAGACACATGTCTCTCAATCTCCGCCACCAAACTACCCCAACGCAGCCCAGGGACGCCCAACCACCGTAAACACGCCTCCCCCCTATAAATACCCAGTTGCCTGCCCTCTGGACGCTGATCTCCTCTCCTGGCCCCCCAACACACGTAGGAGTGGCCCACGATCCAGACGAGGCGAGCCGGACCTCCATCTGAAAGAAAAAACAACACGTAAAAGCATCCCAACCCCAGCGTAACCCCAGCGAAATTGACACCACCTCAACCACCCAAACAACCCACCCAGCAAAAACCCCCAGGGAAAGGAACAAAAACATCGAGCAGAGCAAACGTTCCCACACAGTAGCAAACAGATATGAAAACAGAACCACACCCGCAATCCCAGCACAGGTAGGGCAGGAAAATCCCCAACAGAGTCCCGTGCCCGTCCTACGCTGGATTGCCATCCCCTTTTTTTTTTTTTTTTTTTTACATCAAAAAGCCCATACCACTATAATTAAAGTAAAACCAAGTGCGGCCTAACGTAAGAACGAAACCGCCGCGACTCCCACCTCCCAATCCTGCGAACCGCAGCTTCATCCAAACCGCACCGGGCCGCCTCTGTGGCCGCCCCGACCCGGAACGAATGGGACGCAAATTCTCTCCCATCCAGGCCCACCGCCCGTAAACACTTACGAAAAACCGAAACAAACTGGTATCTCGACAAGAAGGACCCCTCCGCGTGACACAGGAATGGACCCTCCCCCCCACCACAGACAGCGCGAAAATCCCGCACCGCCGACACCGGGCACACCCCAGATCCTGGTAAAGCAAACAGCAACACCAGCACCCCTTTTCCCAGCTGATCCGTTTTGGACCTGCGCAGCCAGAGGCCAACTCTGTCCGCCCCTAAGCGAACCTCCCCGTCAAACAACCCCCCGGCCACGTGCTTGGACGGGCTAACCAACTCACCGACGCGAAAAGCCCCATAGAACGCCAAAGAAAAAGCAGCCCGAAACAATCGCACCTCATACTCCGAAGAACACACCCCCCCCCAACTGAGCACATATCACCTGCAAGATAGCAAACGTCACCGGCCTCCTCGTATCCTGCGCCCCGCCGCGCCAGCGATAACCCTTCAATGCCTGACGCACCCAAAAATCCTTCGTCCAGTCCTCCACCCGCAACAGTTTAAACAAAAAGGCCAAACCCGCCAACTTCCGACCGATCGCAGAGACCGACGCCCCACCCTCCATATTCCGAGCCAGAAAGTAGATTACTAACAACCGCCAATCAGCGCCCTGATCGACCACCCCCGCCTCCCGAACCAGACCATACCATTCCGACCAAACCTTTGAATAGGCCAACCAGATGGGCCCACTCACTGACCGCCGAATCCATCCGGCCGCGACTCCAAGGGCAGCTTCCAGATCCACTCCGGGCAAGGCGCCCCGTCTGCCTCCGCGCCCGGCGCCAGCTCCCGGAACCGGTCCCACTGAAAACGAGACAGGGAGTCAGCCAACTCGTTTTCCACGCCCGGGATATGCACAGCGTAAACAAAGACATTAAGCTGCAAACAACGCAGGACCAACTGTCGCATCAAACGCATAACAGGAGGGGAAGAAGCCGACACCCGGTTCACCACCTGCACCACCCCCATGTTGTCGCAATTAATGCGCAACTTCAAATTCCGACACTCCTCCCCCCACAGCTCCAAAGCCAACACAATCGGAAAAAGTTCCAACAGGACCAGGTTGCCCAGGAACCCCGCCGTCCGCCAAGCCTCCGGCCAAGGCTCCGCACTCCACCGTCCCCGGAAAAACGCCCCGTAACCCGAGGAACCCGCCGCGTCCGTAACCAAGTCCAAATCAAAGTTACTGACCGGGCCCGCCATCCACATGGCCCGGCCATTGTAAGAGGCCAAAAATTCATGCCAGACACGCAGATCCTCACGGTGCTCCCCCCCCAGCCGTACAAAGTGAGTAGGGACGCTGACCCCCGCCGTCGCCGCCGACAGCCGCCGGCAAAATATCCGCCCCATGGGAATAATTCTGCAGGCGAAATTCAGTTTACCCAAAAGCGACTGCAAGGTCCGCAACTGGACCTTACGCCGACCCTGAATCTCCCGAATCTCCCGCTGCAAATCCAACAGCTTGGCCTCTGGCAGCCGACACTCCATCGCCTGTGAATCAATCACGATCCCCAGGAAACTCAGTTCAGACGTCGGACCCTCCGTCTTATCAGCCGCCAGGGGAACCCCAAACCTGCCCGCGATGTGCTGCAACGTGGACAACAAGATCGCACACACAGCGGAGGCAGGGGGGCCCACGCAGAGAAAATCATCCAAATAATGAATGACCGACTCCAGACCCGCCGCATCCCGCACCACCCATTCCAAAAAGGAGCTAAACGTTTCAAAGTACGCACAGGAGATCGAACACCCCATCGGCAGGCACATGTCGACAAAATACTCGTCGCGCCAGCAGCATCCCAACAGCCGAAAGCTATCAGGATGAACTGGAAGCAGCCGAAAAGCCGACTCCACATCGGCTTTGGCCATCAGTGCCCCACGCCCATACCGCCGCACCCACCGGACCGCGGCGTCAAATGACGTGTAAGAAACAGTGCACACCTCAGGGTCGATGAAATCATTCACCGAGCCCCCCTTCGGAAAGGACAGGTGATGAATGAGCCGAAACTTCCCCGGCTCCTTCTTGGGGACCACCCCCAACGGGGAAACCACCAAGTCGGGCCATGGCTTGTCCGCAAGCGGCCCCCACATGCGCCCCAACGCCACCTCCTTCCGCAGCTTCTCGTCCACCACCCCTTGACGTTCCAACGCCGACTTCAAATTCCTGGCAACCCGCGGTACCCCCGGCAACGAGCACGGAATCGGAAAGCCATCCCGAAACCCCGCCTCCAACAACCGAGCCGCCGCCCTATCCGGATACCTACTTAGAAAAGGGAGCATCCTTGCCAGCATCACCGGCGTCCTCCCTCTTCTGAGCGGCATCCCCGGCCCGCTTCCCTTTTCGGAAACAACGGGACAACGCGTGGGCCCCACCGCAACCGGAACACTCGTGCTTGAACTTGCACGTGCCCCCGAACTTGCAGGCACCCTCGTTATATTGCCAGCAAACCCCCCACTTTTTTCCGGCCGACAGTCCCGAGGTAGGCGCACTCCCGGCCCCCCCCTGAAAAAACTGTGGCGCAGCCCTCGCCGAAGACATCAGCCTCATCCAAAGGCTGATGTCCTTATGGTCCCAACGCAGTTCCGGCCGCACCGCCTTGCGCTGCCGAAACTGCTCGTCGTACCGGAGCCACGCCACCCCCCCATACGCCCGATGGGCTTCACCGATCGCATCCATGTAACAGAAAAGCGCCGAACAATGCTCGGGGCTTTTCTCACCGATGACACTCGCCAAGATGGCAAACGCCTGAAGCCAGTTGGAGAACGTGCGCGGAATCAGCCGATACCGCCGCTTCTCTTCGTCCTTCTTGGAATCGTCGGGCTTGACCCTATCCAAGTTGAACTTCTCCAACGGGAGAAGCGAGAAAATCTCCACAAACTCCCCCTTCCAAATTTTTTCCCGGACGTCTTGTTTAAAATGAGCCCCCAGCGGGCCCTCAAAACACACGTAAACCTCGCACCGCGCCGCGTCAGCCAACCGCACGATGTCCTCACGCACAATCGCCTCCTTCTTCCCTCCGTCCGCCGCCGCCACTGGCGCCGACGCGGGCGCCTCAGGGGCCACCGCGGGAGCTGCCACGGCGGCCCCCAGGGCCGTCTCCGGCACCTCCGCCGGGGGAACCCCCCACGGGGCAACAGGCGGTGGGGCCTGTCCCCGGTCGAAGCGACCAACCAACGCCCGCAGCCCATCCATCAGATCCCGCAAAGCCCCGGCAGGGTCCCCCCCCGGCACCCCCCCACCCGAGGCGCCCGCCCCCCCCAGCTCCCCCCCCACTGGCGGCACCGGCCACCCTGTGCCCGCTTGCAACCCCCCAACAGGCCCTGCAATGCATGCGACAGTGCCAACGCATCAGGGGACTCACCTGGCGGCCCCGGGGCGTTCCTCACCGCCGGACCGGCGACAGCACCGCTAGGATCCGGTAGTTCGTCCTCGTCCGAGACCTCCCCTTCCGAGCGATCCTCCGGTCCCCACGTAGGCGGGGGTGTAAGCCCCCCGGGGGAAGAGACCCCGGAGGCCGAAGTTGCAGCCCGCAGGGGAGCAGCCACACGCACGGCCGATCCATCCGCAGCAGCCTGGCGATGCGGACCAGCCCTGCCAGCCCCACGTGCAGCAGACCCCCGGGCGCTCCCTGATCCATGCCGGGTAGAACAGCCCGCAGGCGATCCACGCACCTGCCCGGGCCCTGTGACATCTTCCCTGTCCCGAGCAGCCGCAGCCAAAGTTGAGCCACCCCGAGCCGCCCTGCCCCCGTCAGCAGAGCGTTCAGCAGCAACCCGAAGTCCACCCCCCCCCGCAGGCAGGATGGCCGCCCTCCCCCCCTCTGCAGAGCATCCAGCAGCAACCAGCAGTCCACCCCCCCCCCGCAGGCAGGATGGCCGCCCTCCCCCCCTCAGCAGAGCGTCCAGCAGTGACCACAGCATCTCCCCCCCGCAGGCAAGATGGCCGCCCGCCGTCCACGAGGCCCGCCCGCCCCTCCCCCCCCCGGGTACGCGGCGTGAAGGCCGCTCAGCACCCCCTGAAGTCCCCTGGGATCTCTTCGCCGGTGGGAGGGAACGATCCTCCCCGGGGCTGCAAGACCATACAAGGCGGCCGAGGGACAGGCCCGGGAGAAAAACGCAGCATCTCACCACTCCGATCGTCCGCTCCGTCCGTTCCGACCGCTCCCGCCAGTCCACCGATCCGCGCCCGCAGCCAGTCCGGTCCACGCTCCTCCGCCTGACGCCGCAGTTCCGCAAGTAGCCGGTCCACCTCAGACATCTTCAGAGGAGCAGCGAGACAACTGCCTCCTCTCTGGTTCACCTCCGTCGGACTGGCTACAAGCTCCGCCCCCTCCACCTTTTTTACCGCTCCACCCCCCTCCAGCAACAAGTTCTCCCAGCTCCTCCTCCCAGCCTCTGAATCCTAATTAACCCCCTGCTGCCCTTATCCACCCCTGTCATGCCCGGCCCTCCGTTATTCTCCTTGCAGTCATTTCACTCCGGGCCTCACTGGATGGGCAGGGAGATGGAACAAATACATTTTTATTTAAATGCAGCACATAATAAACACACTACACATTGTTAGGCACACACTTGACCCTTTGATTACCTGAAATGTTAAACCCTACACTGACAGTGTATATTTTTATCACTGATCACTGTATTGGTGTTACTGGTTCCCACAAAGTGTCACTTAGTGTCAGATTGGCCACCTCACTATCACAGTCCCACTATAAGTCACTGATCACCGCCATTACTACAAAAAAAAACGTATAATAAATAAAATTACGTATATACTCTGGAACCCCTGCCACAGGAGTCGACCCCACCCAGCCTGGTGTGCCCTTGGGGGTATATAAATGTGTAACTCCTTGTAAGCTGCACTCAGTGAATTGTCGTCTCCTCCTGAGGTTTTATCTGGCCTTGAATCACACAGGATCATCTGATAGCTCTTAAGGAAATCTTGGTTGGGAGGTCCCCACCGCATATATTGGTAACTTATGTGAAATGGCCACTTTGTGCACATGTAGCCTTTCATGCATCTTTCAACCTGATGTGCTAAATGCAGTCTCTTTGCAGCAAATCTATCCTCTGAAGAAGACCCCAACAAAATGGGTCGAAACGCGTCAGTCTTGGTCTTACATCAGACATGTTTTCGTATAATATTATGTACAAAATTTGTGTTTGTATTCTCTGCACTTTGGGGCATGCCCCCTTTAGAGCTTATATTTTAACCTTTGTGGAAACACTGTATGCTATTAATTTTTAATAAAGAATGTATTTTCCTAATTACATCTACTATTTATTTACTTTGCTGCTAAAAAAAACCCTCTGGGGAATCTTTCCCATAACAAGTATATACTGTATACTGTACTGTAGTTTGTAGACTCAAGTGGTTAAGCTGCCTGTAGATGGTGTCAAGCAGGGGTGTACCTAGAGCATTTGGCACCCGGGGTGAATCCTAAATCTGGCACCGCCTGCCCCCCCTTCTGGAACCCCCTCCTCTGGCACCTCCCCAACACACACCCCCATCTGGCACCCCCCCATCTGGCAATAATCTAAGTGAAATACCGCTGTACGCACCCTTACCACAGGGGTGCTTGTTTGCAGGACAAGAGGTGTGGTATGGTATCACTGGGGTGCAAAGCATGACGAACAGGATGGTTCTGCAATGCGGAATGCACGCCAACCACAGGGACCAGGAAATGGGAAATGCATTCCAGCGGGCACTTCCTGCCGCCATATGCGTTATCATACCTCCCAACATTTTGAGATGGGAATGAGGGATGGGAATAACAAACATATGTAGGCATAGGACACACCCCTGCCACACCCCCTTAAAGTAGAATTAAACAAAAAAAAGGTTCTATAAATCCACAAGGACTTTTTTTTACCACTACTATTCCTTTATATTGGCTTTTAAAATGTACAAATGTAGCAATTCAAACATTTTCATGAAAGGTTTAGCGCTGGGAGACACTTTTTGAAAGATAAAAAGTACATTTGATATACAACTATATAGATCAGACCAAAATGAGGGACAAATGAGGAGGAATGAGGGACAGAGGGACATTGCTCCAAACCATGGACAGTCCCTCAAAATCAGGGACAGTTGGGAGCTATGCATTATTTCTCCTCCATTGGCCACCGTCATCTTTGCGAAGACAACTACTTAAGGTAAAAGCTCCCAATGCTCAAAAAGGGAAGCAGAACCGCTGACTAAGTGGCTGGCGGCCTCACACCCCTAAGCGTTGCCAGCCTGACACCTCCCCAATGTGTGGCACCCATGGCGGACCCCCCACCCCTGTTGGTACACCACAGGTGCCAATCAACAGGTGACCACACTGGCAAAGAATGGGTCTAAGGAGGTAAGTCAATGCATAAACATTTGAAACAGAATAGCATTTGCTGCTGCCTAGGTATCTATCCTTTTAAAAGTAGGAAATGTTAGATCAGGGTTTTTCAACCAGGGTTCCTCCTGAGGTTGCTAGGGGTTCCTTGAGCAACGGGCAATTTATGCCTCTCAGATATGTTCCCACTGACATCATTGTTCTTTTTAGGTATCAATAAGGTGGCAATTCTTCTCAATGACCACAAGTGTAAAGCCTCATACACACGATAGGACTTTGTACAAACTTTCCCTTGGATTTTTGTACAAAGGGCGTCGGCCCTGAACTTGTGTTGCATACACACAGCAGGACTTTTTCAGCCAACTTTCACCAAATCATGTGGTTTTTCTGCTCTTTACCGCCACCTTTGATCAACTTCTGTATTGTTGTCTGATCTTTTGCATTGGTTCTGAGCATGCCTGTTTGTACTTTGTACAAAAGTCCTATGGTTTTCTGTACACACGATCAGACTTTGCTCCATCGGACTTTTGTTGCCAGAAAGTTTGTCCGTTCGCACAGCCAACAAAAGTCAGATGAAAACCAAAAAAGTTTGTCCGATGGAGCGTACACACGGTCGGATGTTGCTCCAAAACAGCTAATTTGCATGTTTGTTGTCAAAAAGTCTGATCGTGTGTATGGGCCTTTAGGAGCATTCTTCCCCCTGTCTACAAGTGCAAGGAGCATTCTTCTCCCTGTCCACAAGTGTAAAGCCTCATACACATGATAGGACTTTGTACAAACTTTCCCTTGGATTTTTGTACAAAGGGCGTCGGCCCTGAACTTGTATTGCATACACACAGCAGGACATTTTCAGCCAACTTTCACCAAATCAAGTGGGTTTTCTGCTCTTTACCGCCACCTTTGGTCAACTTCTGTATTGTTGTCTGATCTTTTGCATTGGTTCTGAACATGCCTGTTTGTACTTTGTACAAAAGTCCTATGGTTTTCTGTACACACGATCAGACTTTGCTCCATCTGACTTTTGTTGCCAGAAAGTTTGTCCGTTCGCACAGCCAACAAAAGTCAGATGAAAACCAAAAAAGTTTGTCCGATGGAGCATACACACGGTCGGATGTTGCTCCAAAACAGCTAATTTGCATGTTTGTTGTCAAAAAGTCTGATCGTGTGTATGGGCCTTAAGGAGCATTCTTCCCACTGACCACAAGTGTAAAGCCTCATACACACGGTCGGACTTTGTACAAACTTTTCCGTGGACTTTTGTACAAAGGGCGTGGTCCACAAGTTTGTATTGCATACACACGGTCGGACTTTTTGACAACAAACACGAACGTAATGACGTCACAACGTACTGACGCCGCTTCAAAAGAGGACGTTCAATGACTCCAGCGCCACCTTTGGTGAACTTCTGTATTGTAGTCTGATCTTTTACATTGGTTCTGAGCATGCGTGTTTGTACCTTGTACAAAAGTCCGATGCTTTTGCGTACACACGGTCGGACTTTGCTCCATCGGACTTTTGTTGCCAGAAAGTTTGTCCGTTCGCACAGCCAACAAAAGTCCGATGAAAACAGAAAAAGTTTGTCCGATGGAGCGTACACACAGTCGGATGTTGCTCCAAAACAGCTAATTTGCATGTTTGTTGTCCAAAAGTCCGACCGTGTGTACGGGCCTTAAGGACCATTCTTCTCACTGACAATAAAGCCTCATACACACGATAGGACTTTGTACAAACTTTCCCTTGGATTTTTGTACAAAGGGCGTCGGCCCTGAACTTGTATTGCATACACACAGCAGGACTTTTTCAGCCAACTTTTACCAAATCACGTGGTTTTTCTGCTCTTTACCGCCACCTTTGGTCAACTTCTGTATTGTCGTCTGATCTTTTGCATTGGTTCTGAGCATGCCTGTTTGTACTTTGTACAAAAGTCCTATGGTTTTCTGTACACACGATCAGACTTTGCTCCATCTGACTTTTGTTGCCAGAAAGTTTGTCCGTTCACACAGCCAACAAAAGTCAGATGAAAACCAAAAAAGTTTGTCCGATGGAGCGTACACACGGTCGGATGTTGCTCCAAAACAGCTAATTTGCATGTTTGTTGTCAAAAAGTCTGATCGTGTGTATGGGCCTTTCGCGTAATGCCGCGTACACGCGGTCGGAATTTCGGCCAGCAAAAGACCAATGAGAGCTTTTCGTTGGAAAATGCAACCGTGTGTATGCTCCATCGGAATTTCGCTGGCCGAATTTCCACCAACAAAAGATTGAGAGTAGGTTCTCAATTTTTCAGACGGAAATTCCGATCGTGTGTATGCAATTCCGATGCACAAAAACTCACGCATGCTCAGATTCAACTACGGGACAGAAGCTATTGGCTACTGGCTATTGAACTTCCTTTTTCTAGTCCCGTCATACGTGTTGTACGGCACTGCGTTCTTGACGGTCGGAATTTGGTGTGACCGTGTGTATGCAAGACAGCTTGAGCAAAATCCGGTCGGAATTCCGTCGGTAAAACCATCAGAGCTTTTTCCTGACCGAAATTCCGATTATGTGTACAGGGCATAAGGAGCATTCTTCCCACGGACCACAAATGTGAGGAGCATTCTTCCCACTGACCACAAATGTGAGGAGCATTCTTCCCACTGACCACAAGTGTAAGGAGCATTCTTCCCACTGACCACAAGTGTAAGGAGCATTCTTCCCACTGACCACAAGTGTAAGGAGCATTCTTCCCACTGACCACAAGTGTAAGGAGCATTCTTCCCACTGACCACAAGTGTAAGGAGCATTCTTCCCACTGACCACAAGTGTAAGGAGCATTCTTTCCACTGACCACAAGTGTAAGGAGCATTCTTCCCACTGACCACAAGTGTGAGGAGAATTCTTCCCACTGACCACAAGTGTGAGGAGAATTCTTCCCACTGACCACAAGTGTAAGGAGCATTCTTCCCACTGACCACAAGTGTAAGGAGCATTCTTCCCACTGACCACAAGTGTGAGGAGCATTCTTCCCACTGACCACAAGTGTGAGGAGCATTCTTCTCACTGACCACAAGTGTGAGGAGCATTCTTCTCACTGACCACAAGTGTGAGGAGCATTCTTCCCACTGACCACAAGTGTGAGGAGCATTCTTCCCACTGACCACAAGTGTGAGGAGCATTCTTCCCACTGACCACAAGTGGGAGGAGCATTCTTCCCACTGACCACAAGTGTGAGGAGCATTCTTCCCACTGACCACAAGTGTGAGGAGCATTCTTCTCACTGACCACAAGTGTGAGGAACATTCTTCCCACTGACCACAAGTGTGAGGAACATTCTTCCCACTGACCACAAGTGTAAGGAGCATTCTTCCCACTGACCACAAGTGTGAGGAGCATTCTTCTCACTGACCACAAGTGTGAGGAACATTCTTCCCACTGACCACAAGTGTGAGGAACATTCTTCCCACTGACCACAAGTGTAAGGAGCATTCTTCCCACTGACCACAAGTGTGAGGAACATTCTTCCCACTGACCACAAGTGTAAGGAGCATTCTTCTCACTGACCACAAGTGTGAGGAGCATTCTTCTCACTGACCACAAGTGTGAGGAACATTCTTCCCACTGACCACAAGTGTGAGGAACATTCTTCCCACTGACCACAAGTGTAAGGAGCATTCTTCCCACTGACCACAAGTGTGAGGAGCATTCTTCTCACTGACCACAAGTGTGAGGAACATTCTTCCCACTGACCACAAGTGTGAGGAACATTCTTCCCACTGACCACAAGTGTAAGGAGCATTCTTCCCACTGACCACAAGTGTGAGGAACATTCTTCCCACTGACCACAAGTGTAAGGAGCATTCTTCTCACTGACCACAAGTGTGAGGAGCATTCTTCCCACTGACCAAAAGTGTGAGGAGCATTCTTCTCACTGACCACAAGTGTGAGGAGCATTCTTCCCACTGACCACAAGTGTGAGGAGAATTCTTCCCACTGACCACAAGTGTGAGGAACATTCTTCCCACTGACCACAAGTGTGAGGAACATTCTTCCCACTGACCACAAGTGTAAGGAGCATTCTTCTCACTGACCACAAGTGTGAGGAGCATTCTTCCCACTGACCACAAGTGTGAGGAGCATTCTTCCCACTGACCACAAGTGTAAGGAGCATTCTTCCCACTGACCACAAGTGTGAGGAACATTCTTCCCCCTGTCCACAAGTGTGAGGAGCATTCTTCCCACTGACCACAAGTGTGAGGAGCATTCTTCCTACTGACCACAAGTGTAAGGAGCATTCTTCCCACTGACCACAAGTGTGAGGAACATTCTTCCCCCTGTCCACAAGTGTAAGGAGCATTCTTCCCACTGACCACAAGTGTGAGGAGCATTCTTCCTACGGACCACAAGTGTGAGGAGCATTCTTCCCACTGACCACAAGTGTGAGGAGCATTCTTCCCACTGACCACAAGTGTGAGGAGCATTCTTCCTACGGACCACAAGTGTGAGGAGCATTCTTCCCACTGAGCCTCAAATTAAATTATCATGAGTTGTAGATATAGTCACTTTTAGCAGAGGGCTCATTGAGACTGGAATATTATTTCAAGGGTTCCTCTATGTTGAAAAGGTTGGGAAAGGCTGTGTTAGATGATAGTAATTAGCGGTTTAGATGGTAAAGTTTCATAAGAAGAGAACATCATTGTTCTGTTTCATCTGCTATTTGTTAGCCTGGCGGGGCTTTGTATAAATAAAAGATCCGTTGCGTCTCGTAAGACGTACTGCCATTGCGTCTAGCGGGGAAGAAAAAAAAAAAACGAAAAAAAACAAACCGGTTCAGACAATGTAACTTTTAGTCGCAGTGACTTCATGTTAAGCTGAGAGCCTAATCATCTCCGTGACCTTGATTGGTGAACTACAAATGCCCGCTCTGAAAAACAACAGAGACCTTTCATCGCCCAGGGCCGCCTCTTGATTGTATCTCTTCCTTGAGGTACTGCTCTTTTCTAGGGCTAAAGAATAAATAAAATAAAAAAACAGAAACTCTACGCAGAACTGAAACACTTTGGCCGAATACTCCAGGCCCCCTCCAAGGCTTGTTGCAACCATAAATCTATTAATAACAGACAACATTTTCATTAAACGATGCACTTTCCAGCTCCGGGACAGACTTCACTTTTCTGTCCCGATCATTATAACTGTCCCTTGAGGGCTCCCATAACCGCGGTGTCTTCACAGCACAGACAAGGCTATCTGTTCCTACATACGGCTTCCACTATTCCGCTCCCAAGAGTCAGGAAGACCTACTAACCCGCCAGTTTAGAAGGTACAAAAGCTAGTTATCAAATTCTTTCCTCTAAGATAAAAGCCGCCCTATTCAAAGTTCTCATCCAGGTCTTTGAAGATAAAAGAATTTCCCCAGCTGCTGCAAATTGCAGGAAGTCTTCTTTATTGTATTACAATTATCCACGTTTTTTTTTTGTTTTTTTTTGTTTTTTCGATGAGAATCAACCTTTTTCCTAATCTTGTTAAATAATTTTCATCCGTCTGTTTTGTTCCCCCCTCCCTGTTTTCTCAAGCCGGCCGCACACGCCGGTGGAATTTTCGTTTCGGAAATGATAATTTTTCGGAATGTTGATTCGATTTTCTAATAGTTAATGAGGATTGTTTTTTTTCAACTATAGCCATGGAAAAAAAAATAGAAGGAGCAGAGCATTGGCAGTCTATGGGGAGGGGAGTGTAATGGCGCGTACACGCGACCGGACTTTTCAACGGACTAGGTCCGACGGAATGAATCCGTCGGATATTACGATCGTGTGTGGGTTCCAGCACACATTTTTTTCCCAAAAGTCAGACGGACCTAGAAATAAAACATGTTTCGAGTCCTGTCGAAAAATCAGTTTGTCCGTATACTAGTCCGACGGACGAAAACCGACGCTAGGGCAGCTATTGGCTACTGGCTATGAACCTCCTTATTCTAGTCCGGTCGTTCGTCATCACGTTCAAATCCGGTGTGCTTGTGTGTGGCCAAGTCAGTTTGTTTGGAAAGTCCGTCGGAACTCAGCCGAAAGCCCGTCAGACCTAGTCTGTCAAGAAGTCTGGTCGTGTGTATGCGGCATTAGAAGTACTAGCAGATTTAAATAGTGGGGCATCGAAATAAAAATGTTCCTGCCGAAATCTAAACTGAAAATTCAGGATGCACTTGGCCGAAACCAAACCGAAACGATCGGATTTTAACCACCTCCCGCCTGCCGTATAGTAAAATGATGGTGGGGTCGCCTCTCGTTTGGGGATGACGTCATATGATGTTACCCCAGTGTCACCGTTTTCGCACGCCCGCAGGGGACCCGATCTCGGTAAAGAGCCAATGATGAGGCTCTTTACCCATGTGATCGGCTGTGTCCAATCACAGCCAATCACATGTGGACATGGAAATTATGTTTATTGGCTTTCCTCTCCTCACACTAAGTGTGAGGAGAGCCAATCAGCAGCATCTCCTCGCAGGGGAGTCTGTAAAGGTAGTGAGGGCAGTGCCCAGCAAGTGATGACAGTCTGTGCCCATCAGTGACACCAATCAGTACCACCTATCATTGACCATCAGTGCCGCCTATCAGTGCCCATCAGTGCTGCCTATCAGTGCCCATCAGTGCCTGCTCATCAGTGCCACCCATCAGCGCTGCCCATCAGTACCACCTATCATTGCCCATCATTGCTGCCTATCAGTGCCCATAAGTGCCACCTATCAGTGCCGCATAACAGTGCCCATCAATGCCGCCTATCAGTGCCCATCAGTGCTGCCTATCAGTGCCCATCAGTGCCGCATATCAGTGCCCATCAATGCCACCTATCAGTGCCCATGAGTGTCCATCAATGCCACCTATCAGTGTCCATCAGTGCAGCATATTAGTGCCACCTCATCAGTGCCCATAATTGCCACCTATCAGTGCCCATAAGTGCCACCCATCAGTGCCTATCAGTGCCGCCTATCAGTGCCCATCAGTGCCACCTATCAGTGCTCATCGGTGCCGCCTATCAGTGCCCATGAGTGCACACCAGTGCCATCTATCAGTGCTCATCAGTGCAGCATATTAGTGCCTCCTCATCAGTGCCCATCAGTACCACCTCATCAGTGCCCTTTATTGCAGCCTATCAGTGTGGCCTCATTGATGCACATCGGTGAAAGAGAAAACATATTTACAAAATTTTATGACAGAAGCGATGAAATATTTTTTTTTTTTTTTAATTTTCAGTATTTTTTCGTTTCTTTTAGCAAAAAAAAAAAAAAAACAGCGGTGATTAAATACCACCAAAATAAAACTCTATTTGTAGGTACAGCGTTGCATGACCGCGCAATTGTCATTCAAAGTGTGACAGCTCTGAAATTGGCCTGGGCAGAAAGGGGGGTAAAAGTGTCTAAATAATTGTATTATATTTAACTTTTTAAATAATATCATGAAATTAAATGAATATAAATTTATTGTCAGCCATTATCAGCACCTTTTTTTGAAGCAATACTGCATTTTTCTTGCAGATTTGGATACCCGCACCAAAAACGCACCCTCTCATTGAAATACATTAAAAACCCAGCAGAAACACATAGAAAAATGCACCCATGTTGCGGTTTTGATGCACATTTTTTGTCACATGACCTATGAAAAAATACCCCATAAGCGAGACAAAATCTCATCAAAATTGCAGGTGTTTTCAGCATCCATTATTTTTTTTGTTTTTTTTCTTTCGGCCCACAAGATGAAAACCCTATTTTTGGCCAAATAATTATGTTGGTGCATCACTAGATTTAAATACACTAACAAATCGAAGCCAAATACTTTATAAGCAATTACAGAAGTTTTTTTTTTCTTTCAGGATAAAGGTTTTATTTCAATAAATGAAAGCTGATCATTGTAAGCACCCTGGTCAGTGGTAAATGGTTTGTTGCATCTCTCTAAGAGAGAGCGGGTTACTTGCCGGATGAAAATAAAGGAAAAAAAATCTAAAAAAGAAACCAAATGTAGCCATTACATCTAAGGATTGGTAAGCTGCAATATAATAAATGTTTGCTTTTGGGTTTAAAGTGTTGCTAAACCCCGGACTCTGCATTCACTATATCTGGTCTCCCACAGTACACAGAGCATGGAAATGCAATTATTTAAGTAAATATAAACTGCTAAATACCTTTTCTCATCAGCAGTATATAGCAGTCGTGTGACTTCTATCAGTGTCTGGTTAAAGCTTGTAGGAGGAGTTTTAATTCTCCTCTGAGTGTCCTTTGAGGCTGCAGGACCCCTGACCCTCTGTCTGGACAGTGCTGATGGGTACTGTGCTAATCAGATGCACCCCCCCCCCCCCCAAAAAAAAATCAGATCAGAGAAGACAGGATCAAACTGCTTTTTTACACAATGGGGAGGAATAACCCCTTAGATTCAAGCATGCTTTACTGCATATACAGACTGATTTTACTGTTGTGGGTTTAGTAACACTTCAAGGATCTTAGTAGTTCCTTGAGGGCAAGGACTGATATGAATGCTCATTAACCACTTGAGCTCCGGAAGGTTTTACCCCCTTTATGACCAGGCCATTTTTTTTGCTATTCAGCACTGCGCTACTTTAACCGGTAATTGCGCAGTCATGTAACATTGTATCCAAATTAAATTTATGTAATTTCCTTTTACACAAAAAAGTTTTTTTTTGGTGGTAGTTGATCACCACTGGTTTTTTTTTTTTATTATTATTTTTTATTGTGTAAATTAAAAAAAAAAAATTTTTTTTATACTTTTTGTTATAAAACATAACCAATAATTTTTTTTAAAAAACAAATTCTTTATAAGTTTAGGCAATATGTGTTTTGCTACATGTCTTTGGTAAAAAAAAAAAAAAAGAATAAATTCCAAAAAATGTGCGTTAATTGGTTTGTGTGAAAGTTATAGCGTCTACAAACTATGGTATATGTACTGAAGTTTTTATTTATTTCTTTTGTACACTAGCAATGGTGGCGATCAGCGTCTTATAATGGGACTATGATAATCTGACACTAACTGACACTGGGCTGGGGGAACTGACTAACTGCCACTGACATCACCAATACAGTGATCAGTGATAATACTATGCACGGTCACTGTACTAATGACACTGGCTGGGAAGGGGGTTAAGGTTTAGGGGCAATCAACGGGTTAACTGAGTGCCTAACAATCTTTAGTGGGTGTGCTGTTTTTGCTAAGCTTTTGTAGAGAGCTCTGCGTTGTTTATAAAAATGCACTGATTACTGTGTAAATGACGCTGGCAGGGAAGGGGGCGATGAAGGGGTTAAGTGTGCCCTAGGGAGACAGGCGGACATCGAGTCCGCGGGTCCCACGGGCACACTGTACGTGGCATGCCTGCTAACCCCGCCAATTAAAGGGGATGTACAGGTAGGCCCATTTGCCCACCGCTGCTGTTGTACCGATGTATAGCGGCGTGCAGTGGTCGGCAAGTGGTTAAAAAAAAAAGTTAAAGCGGAGGTCCACCCTAAGGTGGAGCTTCCGCTCATTGGAATCCTCCCCCCCTCCGGCGCCACAATTGGCACCTTTCAGGGGGGAGGGGGGTGCAGGTACCTGTACAGTACAGGTATCTGCACCCACTTCCGGCGTAGATTCTGCAGAAGCTACGCCCCTTTCCGCAGAATCTACGCCCCTTTCCGAAGGTCCCCCGCTGCCTGCTGGGAAACACACGGATCCCAGAGACAGCGGGGACCATCCTTATTGCGCAGCGCGACTCGCGCATGCGCAGTAGGGAACTGGGAAATGAAGCCGCAAAGGCTCCACTTCCTGATTTCCATACCCAAGATGGCGGAGGCAGCACCCGAGAGACGATCGAGAGATCAGCTTCGGGTGCGAACATCGCGGGCGCGCTGGGTGGGTAAGTGTCATTATTTTAAAAGTCAGCAGCTGCAGTATTTGTAGCTGCTGGCTTTAAAAAAAAAAAAAAAACGGCGGACTCCCGCTTTAAGTTGAATTGTTTATAAAAATGCACTGAATACTGTGTAAATGACACTGGCAGGGAAGGGGGCGATGAAGGGGTTAAGTGTGTCCTAGGGAGTGATTCTAACTGTGGGGGGGGGGGGGTGGGCTACAACTCACATGACAGCGATCACTGCTCTCGATGACGGGGGGCGGTGATCTCTGTCATGTCGCTAGGCAGAACGGGAGGAATGCCTTGTTTACATAGGTATCTCCCCGTTCTGTGGCTTTGTGACACGATCGCCGGGACACTGACAGACATCGAGACCGCAGGACCCACGGTCACGGAGCATGCGGGGGGCACACGTGTCCGTGGCCACATCTTAAAGGGGGCATACCTGTACGCCCATTTACCCAGCCGTGCCATTGTGCCGACGTATATCGTCGTGCGTTGGTCTGCATGTGGTTAAGCTTGGCCATTTTTTCTGCTTTTAGGCCTGGTTCACACCTAGGCATTTTTCATAGCTCCCAACTGTCCCTGATTTGGAACAAAGTCCCTCTGTCCCTCTTCCCTCCTCATTTGTCCCTTATTTTAGTCAATTCTATATAGTTGTATATAAAATGTACTGTTTATGTTTCAAAAAGTGTTTCCTTTCATCCAATTTCCAAATTGCTGCATTTGTACATTTCCAAAGCCAATGTAGAGGAATAGTGGTGGTTTAACTCATCTTTCTTTGCATAATTCTCCTTTAAGGGGGCGTGGCAGGGGGTGTGTCCTATGCCTGCATATTTTTGCTGATCGGTGTCCCTCGTTCCCATCTCTAGAAGTTGGGAGGTATGCATTTTTTAGTGCGTTTTCAGTTTTGCAGAAATACACTACAGTCCATTTAACATGGTTTCCTATGGGTCACGTTCACATCCGTGCATTTTATGGAAAGGGACTTTTTTTCAGTTTTTTGGTTCCATAGACTTCAATGGACCAAACACGTGTATTAAAAAAAAAAAAGATGCCCCTGGAATATGCAAACTGCAACCTGCATAGGTGTGAACCAGGCCTCAATGCATCAACTGCAGGGATAACATGTTCACTTGCTGCCTAATATATCCAAACCACTTTCAACCATTGTAAGGAGATAATCCATGTTATTCACTTTACCTGTCAGTGGTCATAACATACCTCCCAACATTCTGAGATGGGAATGAGGGACACCTACTAGCAAACGTATGTGGGCATAGGACACGCCCCCTTAAAGGAGACTTATGCCGCCCGCACACACACGATCAGACATTGATCGGACATTCTGACAACAAAATCCATGGGATTTTTTTCCGACGTATGTCGGCTCAAACTTGTCTTGCATGAACACGATCACACAATGTTGTCGGAAATTCCGAACGTCAAGTTAAATAGACGGTGCGGCTCTTCTGCTTGATTCCAAGCATGCGTGGAACTTTGTGCGTCGGAATTGCGTACACACGATCGGAATTTCCGACAACAGTTGTCGGAAAATTTGAGAACCAGACCTCAAATTTTGTGTGTCGGAAATTCCGATGGAAAATGTCCGATGGAGCCCACACACGGTCGGAATTTCGCACAAAAAGCTCCCATCGAACATTTTCAATGGGAAAATCTGACCGTGTGTACGCGGCATTAACCAAAGAAAAAAAGGTTAATTAATCCCACAAGGCTTTTTTTTTACCACTACTATTCCTTTTAAAATTGACAAATGCAGCAATTTAGAGATTGAATGAAAGGTTTAGCACTGGGAAACACTTTTTGAACGTACATTTTAGATATGTAGAGGCGGCTCCTGAAGAGCGCGCTCTATGCGTTTTTTTTTTGAAAAGTTAAAATTGCCTAAACTGCAGTTTGGTTTGGGTGCAATTATCTAAATTGGACTTCAGCATCAGTCTGACTAGACCGTGAGATGATCAGCCTGGCCACAGGGAGCACTGTCTCTTCTGGCAGGCATGGAACTATGGTCTGGTTAAGTGCTTAAGTTACTCTCTCTTGGAGCCAGTGGGAGTGACGCTCTTGCTGTGCTTTCTGGGAGAGGGTACTTACGTGGTTCGGGGTTCCGGTCCAGAATGTTGTACTGACTTCATGGTCCTGGTCCTCCTGACCAGCCCCCAGGAAGTCTATGGCCTGGCGTGCGGATCCACCCGACTTTGATGTCTCGGGGCTGGCTAGCCTGAGGCAAGGTAACTAAAAGAAGGATTCTGAGGTGGTTGGGTGCCGTCTCCGGTTCGGGAGAGACTCAGTAACTTCAAGCATTCCAGGGGAGGATTCTTCAGAAGGACACCACGTATGGGTTGGCTTCTTAGTAAGAGCCTGGAAGGGCTGAAGTAACCGAGAGAATCCGGTCTTGTGGATATCGCCAAGCTGGCAGAGAGAACCAGGTATCCTACAAGTGTTTAAAGCTTAGTTTTCCTACATGTTCTACAACAATGTCTGTGGCAGAGACATTATCTTGTATGTTCTACGACAACGTCTGTGGCAGAGACATTATCTTGTATGTTCTACGACAACGTCTGTGGCAGAGACATTATCTTGTATGTTCTACAACAATGTCTATGGCAGAGACATTATCTTGTATGTTCTACAACAACGTCTGTGGCAGAGACATTATCTTGTATGTTCTACAACAATGTCTGTGGCAGAGACATTATATTGTACCGTATATACTCGAGTATAAGCCGAGATTTTCAGCCTCTTTTTTGAGGCTGAAAGTGCCCCCCTCGGCTTATACTCGAGTCATCGCTGTCTGCCCGCTCGATCAGCGTGTCGAGCAGACAGACAGCGGCCATTCTATCATTCAAAAGCCGCGCCTCCGGCTCCGCCTTCGCCTGTGATAGGCGGAACACTGAATTTCCCAGCAGCCTGTGTTCCGCCTATCACGGACATCGTATCATCCTCGTACTACGGACGAGGATGATACGATGTCCGTGATAGGCGGAACACAGGCTGCTGGGAAATTCAGTGTTCCGCCTATCACAGGCGAAGGCGGAGGCTTTTGAATTTTACAATGGCCGCCGAGGCGCCGACGAAGAGGGCACGGGACGGAGGCAAGGCAAGGCACGGCACGGGACGGGACGGGACGGAGGCAAGGCAAGGCACGACACGGGACGGAGGCAAGGCACGGCGGCACGGCACGGGACGGAGGCAAGGAGGCAAGGCACGGGACGGAGGCTCGGGACAAAGGCTCGGGACACAGGTAGGCTGGACACACACACACACACACACACACACACACACACACACACAGATGGATGGAGACACACACACACAGGGATGGATGGATGGATGGAGACACACACACACAGGGATGGATGGATGGATGGATGGAGACACACACACACAGGGATGGATGGATGGATGGACACACACACACACAGGGATGGATGGACGGACACACAGGGATGGACGGACACACAGGGATGGACGGACACACAGGGATGGACGGACACACACACAGGGATGGACAGGCATGTCTCACCCTCGGCTTATACACGAGTCAATAAGTTTGCCAGTTTTTTTGGGGGTAAATTGGGGGCCTCGGCTTATATTCGGGTCGGCCTATACTCGAGTATATACGGTATGTTCTACAACAACGTCTGTGGCAGAGACTTGTTCCTGAGAAAACACCTTGTTGGCTGCTAGGCCTTGTGTGAGAAGGACTTTCCAATCTGAGTGATCATCCAGTTGCGAATGGCTATTCTCTGGATGCAGTCAAAGTACACAAGTTCTTCAACAAATTTGACTTTGACACTAATGACGCGTACACACGAGCGAATTGTCCGGCGTACTTAGTCCGGCAAACAATCCGGCGGATAGTCCGGCAGACTTTCTACCGAACGGACTTGGCCACACGCGGACACACAGAAAGTCCGGCGTTTGCTAGCGTGATGACGTACAGCGCGTACGACGGGACTAGAAAAAGGAAGTTCAATAGACAGTAGCCAATAGCTTCCTTTTCGTACTTGCTTCTGAGCATGCGTCATTCTTAGTCCGCCAGACTAGCATACTGACGAACGTATTGTCCGCTGAAACACCAGTAAGGCGGAAAGATTGGAGTGCAAAAATACTTTCTAAGTCCGCCGGACTTTACGCTGAGAAAGTTCGCTGAAGCCCACACACGATCGAATTGTCCGGTGAAATGCGTTTCAGCGGACTAAGTACGCCGGACAATTTGATCGTGTGTACGCGACATAAGAGTACCTGAACTTCTCTTTCCAACCCCCTGATCCCATTGTAAAGGAATGTTCATTGTCTAAATTTTTGCAAATAAAATCCATTCAGTGGATCTGTTGTCAGTCTCTAAGTTACTGGGCCATCTACCACGGGAACCCCTAGACGTACAACGATGAAAACAGGAGTTAACGGTAAGCCCAAAATTAGCCAGCAGCTCCTTCGGGGGTTAGTGCTACATATACATCTATATAGATCTGACCAAAATGACAAATGAGGAGGAAAGAGGGACAGAGGGACATTGCTCCAAGTCAGGGACAGTACCTCAAAATCAGGCACAGTTGGGAGCTATGGTCATAATGGTATGGATGATCAGTATATGTTGAAGGCCCAAAGACTTTTATACATCTATATTACTTATAAATACTATACAAGGGCTTATAGGTGCAAAGGTTGGGCCAACTCAATATTGAACCCTACGGACTAAGCCCTTGTACACACGGTCGGAGATTCCGACGGAATGTGTCCGATCAGACCGTTTTGTCGGATATTCCGACTGTGTGTGGTTTTCCATCGGATCTGTTTCCGTCGGAGTATCCGACGGACCAAGTTTTCCAACTTGTTGGTAAAATTTTCCGACAAAATGCTCCGATCGGACATACTCCGATCATGTGTAGAGAATTCCGATCGGACAAAGTGCCACGCATGCTCAGATCAAATTCCTACACCAAAGCTATTGGCTACTAGCGTGAACGTAGTCCCGTCGTAACGAAATAACGTCATCACGTCGGATAACTTTGTCCGACTGTGTGTATGCAACAGTTTCGGACAAAATCCGTCGGACAAAATCCGACGGATTTGGTTGTCGGAATCTCCGATCGTGTGTACAAGGGCTTAGACTGAGATGCCATTAAAGTTCATGTGCGTGTAAAAGGCAGGTGTGAGTGTGTGTGTATATATATATATATATTTTTTTTTTTTTTTTTTTTTTACTTTTTTTTTTTTTTTTTACTTTATAGTACATACTGCATAAACAAGGTTTCACTTTTTTGTTCTAAGCCGACAGATTTAGAACCACAAAAACCTGATTCTGTTTACGGGGAAACATAACGGTGTCACATCCTACAAAAAAGAAAAAAGAAAAGCCTCCTGCATATGCTTTGATTAGGAGCTCTGCTTATTCCGGTCAGATCTTGGGATTAATGATGGCTAATTTGCCTTAGGTAGGTGCGGCCAACGCACAGAGCATCCTACCAACAGCCTTTCCATGCCATATGGGCAGAAGCAGCTGTTTCAATTACTTTCGGTGCCCAGATGTGTCAGACGAGACACCAGCACGCTCTGCGGGGTGTGTGCAGCCGCTCAGCAAATAATTACTTCAGCGGCGTGTCAAAGCATGATGCCGTGTGCCGGAGAAAGGAGGGTTTTTTTTTTTTTTTTTCTCCTTTCTTTTTTTTTTTTTTATAAGACGCAGGAAAGCCAGCTGTCACCAGGCCTCTCGCTGACGTGAGGGTGATAATCAGACGCTAGATCGGGTTCATACATGGCGTTTTTTTTTTTTTTTTTTTTTTGGGGGCGTATGTAAAGTGGTAAACTAAAAACCAACAAAAAGGGAGAGAAGACGATTGTCACCTTATCCCGAGCGTCTGCCCTACGTATGCCAACTGGCATCGCTGATCTTCTTCAACGTGTATTGTTGTCTGCTCCCGGCTTACCCGCAACTCTTCCCAATTGTAGAAAAGAGACGTCCGCGGATTGTTAATGAAGAATGGACGCCTCTGCTGGAGCCACTTTACTCATCTCACACATTTGGGAAGTATTTGAATGGCAGATTTCTTTTTTACAAATGTAACTCTCTGACAGGTAGAAATTATACATGGCAGTTTAATTTGATGATAAATTCTACTAAAAGTTAACAAGAACAAAAAAGGCATTGTAAATTCCGCGCGTGTAAACTTTCTGTTTTTTTTTTGTTTAAATTGCACTAAAATGTATTTTTGGATGAAATTGTATCACACAAGACAAGCATTAAAGATAACAGCACTGAAATACTTGTCCGTCTACTAAGACTGCTTTATCTGCCGAAAGAAACAACATAGAAGCTAATTCCGGCTTCACATTGCTACGATGAGTAGTGAAAGGGATCGGAGGTGTGATCTGTGTGCAGGGTGGTGTGCGTGTAATGCGACTTTACAGGTGTGCGTTTTTGGCCGCAATTTGACTACTACTATTAATACTATTACTACTATTTCTACCACTACTACTACTGATTCTACCTCTACTTCTACTACTACTACTACTACCACTATCATTACTACTGCTACAACATCTACCTCTGCCACTACTACTACTACCACTACTTCTATTTCTACCACTACTACTACTGATTCTACCTCCACTATCAATACTACTACTACTAATTCTACCTCTACCACTACTTCTACTACTACTACTACCACTATCATTACTACTGCTAAAACATCTACCTCTGCCACTACTACTACCGCTACTTCTAGTTCTACTACTACTACTAATTCTACCTCTACTACTTCTACTATCATTACTACATCTGCCTCTGCCACTACTACTAATACTACTACCACTATCATTATTACTGCTACAACATTTACCTCTGCCACTACTACTACCACTACTTCTATTTCTACTACCACTACTAATTCTACCTCTATCTCTACTACTTCTACTATCATTACTACATCTACCTCTGCCACTACTTCTACTATTACTACTTCCACTATGATTACTATTACCACTACTACTGATTCTACCGCCACTATCAATACTACTACTACCACTTTTTCTATTACTACTAATTCTACCTCTACCACTACAACATCTACCTCTGCCACTACTACTACTTCTATGTCTACCACTACTTCTACTACTACTACCACCATTACTACTGCTACAATATCTACCTCTGCCACTACTACTACTTCTACTACTACCACTACTTCTCTTTCTACCACCACTACTACTAATTCTACCTCTACCACTACTACTTCTACTATCAGTACTACATCTACCTCCTCTACCACTACTACTACTACTACCACCACTATTTGTGCTTCTACTGTTACTACCACTACTACTTCCACTATGATTACTACTACCACTACTACTATTTCTACCACTACTGGTTCTACCTCCACTATCAATACTACTACTACTACTACCACTACTTTTATTACTACTACTAATAATCCTACCACTACTAATAATCCTACCACTACTTCTACTACTACTACCACCATTACTACTGCTACAACATCTACCTCTGCCACTTCTTCTACCACTACTACTACTACTACTGCTATTACTAATTCTACCACTACTACTTATACCAGGGATATGCAATTAGCGGACCTCCAGCTGTTTCAAAACTACAAGTCCCATCATGCCTCTGCCTCTGAGTGTCATGCTTGTGGCTGTCAGAGTCTTGCTATGCCTTATGGGACTTGTAGTTCTGCAACAGCTGGAGGTCCACTAGTTGCATATCACTGACTTATACTATCATTACTACATCTACCTCTACCATTACTACTACCACTATTTCTACTTCTATTACTTCCACTATGATTACTACTACCACTACTACTACTTCTACCTCTACCACTTCCACTTCCACTACTTCTACCACTATGATTACTACTACTACTTCTACCTCTACCACTACTTCTACTACTACTGCTACCACTACTACTATTTTACTACTACTAATTCTACCTCTAACCAGTGGCCCTATGGAGCAATGGGGCACCACCTCCTCTATTCATGCGTCCAGCCCCCTAATCTACATGCAGGGCGCCAGATGCATGGATTACAATGCATTTTTTTTTTAGCACATGATTAGAGCCGGAGGCTCAAATTGGCTTCAAAAAGGGTGGGCTTCAGGGACAGAGCATTATGCCCCAAGCCCTCCCACTAGTGTAACAATAGCGAATTAATGTTTGCTATTGTCATCCTGATTCTCCTCCCGGCCAATCGGGAAGAGGCCATGGGTCCTAAGACATGATTGGCCAGGGAGTCTCAGGACCCACTTCCTGTTTGGCTGGGAGGAGAAGGAATGGCTCTGGAGCGAGGTCTCCCGGTCTCCATGGACGGCTCACCCGCTCCCACATGTAGCACTCCGACTCAGACAGTCGAGGGAGGAGGAGGGGAGATCAGAGCGTCATCCCAGGTGGACTCACCATCTGCCTCCTAAGGCCCTCCGCCTTCCCTTGGGAGACAGATGGGAAGGTAAATTGGTGCACCAGCAGCCACTGCCTCTACCAATACTACTACCACCACCACTATCGTTACCAGTACTACCACCACTACTACTTACACTATTACTACCAATCAGTGGCAGCTGATGCTCAATTTTATTGGGGGAAGGCAGCCAGCCAGCTACCCTCCCCCTCCCCAGCCAACCAACCACATAAACCCCTCCCCACTCACTTGATCTTTGGTGCTTCCCCCCCACCTGGCGCTCAATCACTTGCCCGTCATCCACCAGGCCCCCCCACTTACCCCATCCAAGTGGCGGCTTTGGCTGCTTTCCCCCTTGCGTCTCTTCCCGAGTCCCAGCGGTCACTTCTCCTCCCAGCCAATCAGGCGTTAGGACATGCGGCCAATCAGGTCTTAGGACTCCTGGCCAATCAGGTCTCAGAACCCGCTTCCTGATTGGCCAGGGGGAGAAAAAGGAAGACAATAGTGAATATTCATTTGGTAATGTCACACAACTGGGTGGGTTCAGGGCACAGTGATCTGCGCCCCCCGAGCCCACCCTTTTTGAAGCTCCGGCTCTAATCACAGGTTTCTAATAAAATAAAAAACCTATTGGAATCCATGTGTCCAGCACCCTGCATGTAGATTAGGGGCAGCCGCATGGATTAGGGGGCGGTGCCCCTGCGCCCTGCATGAGCGGCAGCCACTGCTACCAGTACTACTACCACTTCTACCTCTACCACTACTTCTACCTCTACCTCTACAACTACCACTACGTCTACCTCTACCACTAATTCTACCTCTACCACTACCACTACTTCTACCTCTACCGCTACTTCTACCTCTGCCTCTACAACTACCACTACTTCTACCACTACCACTACTTCTACCTCTACCTCTACAACTACCACTACTTCTACCACTACCACTACTTCTACCTCTTCCACTACCACTACTTCTACCTCTTCCACTACCACTACTTCTACCACTACCACTACTTCTACCTCTACCACTACCACTACTTCTACCTCTACCACTACTTCTACCTCTACAACTACCACTACTTCTACCTCTTTCACTACTTCTACCTCTACCTCTACAACTACCACTACTTCTACCTCTACCACTACCATTACTTCTACCACTACCACTAATTCTACCTCTACAACTACCACTACTTCTACCATTACCTCTACCACTACTCCTACATTTACAGGTGTGCATTTTAGGCCAAAATTTGACTACTACTACCACTACCACTATGTCTGCTACTACCGCTACTACTTTTACCTCTACTACTACAATAACTACTACCAATGCTGCTACTACTACTGCAGTTTAATTACAAGACTTGGGGGAAAAAAAGCAACACTATTGCATCAAAAAAGCAGGTTTGTGATGTTACATATAAATTGTGCAGGGCTGTAGTGAAAATGTAAAAAAAAAAAAAAAAAAAAAAACGTACAAGAAATTTAAAAAAATAAACAACAATGTTAATTAAATGCTAATTAAACATCCTCTTAAGTATGTCCAATTGCAATACAAAAAATATCTCAAATAGTCTGACTTAATCAATGCTAAAAAAACTATTCAGCCACTGATGTGAATGGAGGTTTACCAACATGAATGGCTAGACAATTAAGGGCAACAGACTCACATTAGTATCATAGGGGATTGCTGTGTCTTTCTTCTTTTATTCTTGCTGGTAACACTCCGGATAATGATGAAATGATTAAACTCCAAATTATACTGGAAAACAGAAAGAAACTTGTATGGTGTAATATTGTTAAAACAAATCTACACCCAGGTGAAACATCTTTTCATGCAAGTGTAGCGATGACACTTTGGACAAAGTGTTTGTCATGTGCAAAGTTAGTTTTTGGCTCAGAACAGTAAAGGGGTTCTGAGGGTTAAATGTGTAGGTTTAACTTTGACATCAGTTTGGCTGGGCTGTGTTAGCCCTTGTACACACGATCGGACATTCCGACAACCAAATCCGTCGAATTTTGTCCGACGGATTTTGTCCGAAACTGTTGCATACACACAGTCGGACAAAGTTGTCAGAAAATCCGATCGTACTTAACATGATGACGTTATTTCGTTAGGATGGGACTACGTTCAGGCTAGTAGCCAATAGCTTTGGTCTAGGAATTTGATCTGAGCATGCGTGGCACTTTGTCCGATCGGAATTCTCTACACATGATCGGAAAAAGTCAGATCGGATTTTGTTGTCAGAAAATTTGGAAAACTTTGTCGGTCGGATACTCCGACGGAGACAGTCCGATGGAGCCCACACACTGTCAGATTATCCGACAACACGGTCCTATCGGACATTGTCCATCGGAATGTCCAACCATGTGTACAAGGGCTAAGAGTTCTGTCTGGTCATGTGTACAGTGAGGTGCACATGACAGGCTAGAAACAGGCCTGGTTGGACGTTTTGGGTATCAGCTTTCCCGGAGACAATCAGTGGGTGCGCCGGAGCCCCGCTGAGGAGTCTGGGGAAGGGTACTTAAGATGTTGAAGTCCCGTGTTCAAGGTTCATTCGAGAGGCCTTAGCGGTCTGTTCCTGATTCTGGACCGGGGTAGCCCCGCAAAGGTCCTGTTCGATGCTCCGCAACATGCTTCGATTGGTTAACCCCAATAGACCCGCCTGGTCTGGGGTGGGGATCCGTCTGTTCCCGAGTCTCGGAACCGGCTGGTCCGAGGCGCAGTAACTGAGGGAGGATTCAAGGCGTGCGGGTGTGCTCTCGGCTTGGAGGGGCACAGCAGCTCTTGTAAGTGACCAGGGGAGGACTCTTCGGAGGAGGGCCAACAAGCTGGCATCCTGAGAAGTGCCTGGTTGCTGGGTTGTGAAGGACACTGGCGAATCCACACTTTTTCCAGTACTGCCAGGGAGACAGAGAACGTTCCAGGTACTGTTCACTTCTGTTACCAGTTACTCAAGGTCAAAGATTTCACAAGTTCTGGATCCGAGTGCTGACTGCCATAATCTCTGGCTAGAGATTTGTTCAGCCTTGAAGCGCCCAGCCGCGAGTGGCTACTCTCTGGGTGGTATTAGAGACTTTCTGATATTAGCAGTTCAAGGTGCCTGAGCTTCTTCACCCTTGCCCTCTGTTCCCATACAAGACTGTGTTGTTGGATGTTACCCCTGCAAATAAAAACCTTTTCTAAAGGACTTTTATGGTGTTAGCGTCCAAAGTTGTTGGGTACTAACTATGGGAACCCCTAGACGTGGAAGAACCAGCAAAGCGGAGGTAACCGGTAAGCCCAAAAGTTAAGGCCGCCATGACAAGAGTTATGGCCGCCACACAAGTAAAAAGTGTAACCCGATCATCAGCCTTCCCCAGGCAGCCCCCTAAGCAATGCAAACTCACCGCAAAGGTTCTATAAAACAGCATGGGTGAGACGGGGGATGTCCACCAGCTCCAATGTTAGGGATCCTTCACACCCTCCCAGGGTAGAACTCCAACCATACGTCCCCAAAATATTAAAGGCAATCAGACAAAAAGTGCCTCATGGTGTAGTATTTATTTGAAAAAGGGGAACATATAGTAAAAACGGGTATAAAACACATAAAGATAGCTAAAAATCAAACCGCTATAAGTACATAAAAAACAATTGCCACTCAGATCACCCATATGGCGGTACGACGTGTCGGTTTTATAATAACCCTTCACGATTCGCATCAACAGGGGTCTTACACAAATGCAAGTATTGACCATATTTAATACTTGCATTCGTGTAAGACCCCCGTTGATGCGAATGTTGATACAAATCGTGAAGGGCTATTATAAAACCCACACATCGTACCGACATATAGGTGATCCGAGTGGCAATCGTTTTTTATGTACTTATAGCGCTTTGATTTTTAGCTATCTTTATGTGTTTTATAACCATTTTTACTATATGTTCCCCTTTTTTAACCACTTGCTTACTGGGCACTTAAACCCCCCTCCTGCCCAGACCAATTTTCAGTTTTCAGCGCTGACGCACTTTGAATGACAATTGCGCGCTCATACAAAACTGTACTCAAATTCAATTTTTATCATTTTTTTTCTTTCCCACAAATAGAGCTTTCTTTTGGTGGCATTTAATCACCGCTGGGAAAAATATATATATATTTCTTTCAATATTGTCGCTTTTTTTGGTTTATAGCACAAAAAAATAAAAAAAGTGGAGGTGATCAAATACCACCAAAAGAAAGCTCTATTTGTGGAGGAAAAAAAGGACATCCATTTTGTTTGGGTACAGCGTCGCACGACTGCGCAATTGTCAGTTAAAGCTGCGCAGTGCTGTATCGCAAAAAATGGCCTGGTCATGAAGGGGATGAAACCTTCCGGAGCTGAAGTGGATAAACACATGTAAAAAGTTGCCTTTCTCTCTATTGTAAGGATATCTTCTCAGATTTGTAAAACTGGAGAACTTGAAATAGTTTCATAGTTAGTAAGGTTGAATAAAGACACCAGTCCATCCAGTTCAACCTGAGTGGGGTGTCTAAAGCTGTCCCTATCCCTGTACAGTGCACACTCACATTGGACCCTACCCTCAAGGAGCTCACAATCCAAGGTCCCCATTGATATACTAGGGCCAATTTTGGACAGAAGCCAATTAACCTACCTGCATGTCTTTGGATTGTGGGAGGAAACGGGAGTACCCGGAGGAAACCCACGCAGCCACAGGGAGAACATGCAAACTCCAGGCTGGTAGAGTCGTGGTTGGGATTCAAACCAGCAACCCTTCTTACTGCTAGGCAAGAGTGCTAACCACTACACCACTGTGCCGCCGAAATGAACTCCTGGTGTCAAAATTGTTTAGGAGATCCCGTGTGGAGGACATGGATTTATGTGCTTATTTTTCGTTTAATAAATAAAATAAGACATTTAGACCCGGGAATATTTCCAGGCATCTCCTAACATCCAACAAACTAGCATTTCTCTCAGCAAAATAAGAACTTCATATTAGCTTCTAAGAGACATCAATTGACTCCTACTCTGAGCAATTGCACATGGCACTGCTTGTCTTGAAGGTTATATGTTAGCTGTGACCCAGGCAACATATCTTGGTAAGCTCTAGGCTACTGTCTTATTCAAGAGTGCACAATACAAGTAAATCCCAAAATAAATGACAACCTTGAGAGCCGGTGGAGGGACCGAGGAACGGAAAGGTTCCTATCGCTGAGCCTCGGGGCCAGGGCAGGAATAATCTTATGTGGATAAATAGGTTAAAAGGATATCCACATTCTAGGTTTGGATAAATTTAGTATTGACAGGTTGAACAAGGGAGGTAGCCCTGAGCAGGAGCTTAGATTTAGGGCAGATGTCAACTTCAGAAAAGCCAAACTCAAAGCAGAGACATATGATTTAATCAGGGGAGCCTCCAGGCCACTCCGCAGCGGGATGATAAGAACAGAGAAATTAAAGGGACAATGTCATTAAAAGAATCCAAACTCCAAGATGCAAAGTTCTCTGGAATGGATAGGAGGTAGAATCTGGAGACCATGATCTCCTTTATCTATGGGAACTACAGGAAGACAGAAAACGAGATGAAGGGTGGATGAGAATTGAGAAATAGAAAGATAAATAGATAGATAGATAGACATTAGACAATAAAACCAACTTAAAGTGAAACTAAACTCTCTCAATCAACATTAACTATAATCCTTATACTTCTAGCATTATTAAATAGATAGGAAGGTATATTATATTTACTTGTGTAGCGCCGAGTCCTAACGAGCGTGCACTATTTTCGAAAATTAATATTCCTGAAACCAAAATTGGGTTTTAGGGCTAATTTTGCTAAATTATGGTTTCCGTACCAGTCTGGCTGGATTGCACTGAGTTCTCCTTAACTGCAGGTGTCGCTGTCACCGCCGGTAAGTGGTAGAACGCAGTCTAGCTGGGTGTATTGAGTTCCACGTTTTCTCGGAACTGGCCCAGTGGGAGTGTTCTCCTGCTGTGCACTCTGGGAGGTAGTATTTAAGGTACTGACATCATGTGTTACGGGGTTCCGGTCCAGAAGATATTTTCTGTCTGCTTGGTCCTGGTCCTCCTGACCAGCCCCCATGGCCTTCCTGGACGGGCCTGAATTGATGTCTAGGCCTGAGGATGCAAAGGTGGTCCGGTGTCGTCTCATATAAGGA
Source organism: Lithobates pipiens (assembly GCF_037356315.1). Taxonomy (NCBI): domain Eukaryota; kingdom Metazoa; phylum Chordata; class Amphibia; order Anura; family Ranidae; genus Lithobates; species Lithobates pipiens. The sequence continues at coordinate 5,445,177 of NW_027507892.1, read as the reverse complement.
GAGGCCCAGCAACTGGAGAAGTATCCAGGGGAGGACTCTTGAGGAGGAGGCCATGCACAAGGGTGGTTTCTCTGAAGGGGCCTGGAGGCTCATTTGAAGGATACTTCATGGACTTACAATCTTACGGTATTGCCAGACCGGCTGAGAGATACTGGTACCGTATGATAGTTCTCTTTTTGTCTTTGACCCTCGGTTACCTTCAAGTAATTCATATCCAAGTCTGTGGCAGAGACTTTTCTCAAGTAATTCATATCCAAGTCTGTGGCAGAGACTTTTCTCAAGTAATTCATATCCAAGTCTGTGGCAGAGACTTTTCTCAAGTATTCTACATTCAAGTCTGTGGCAGAGACTTCGCTTTACTTAACACCCTACCTAGCTGCTAGGCCTAGTGAGAGGAGGTCTATCTGGAGGTTGTGAGTATCCAGCTGTGAAACGGTTATTCTCTGGATTTCTTCTAGAAGAGACTTTAAATTTTTTTAGTTCAAAAGTACCTGAACTTTCTCCTAACCCTCTACCCTTCATTGAGAGACTGTTTTATCTTCTAAATAAATAACCCAAAAGAAGATCCAGTGTCAGTTTATGCATTTCTTTGGACCATCTACCACGGGAAAAGTTTCTGCATTTCTTTGGGCCATCTACCACAGGAAACCCTAGACGGAGACGAGGCCAAGAAGTTAACGGTAAGCCCAATAAAACCAGCAGCTCCTTCAGGGGTCAGTGCTACACTTTTTTTTAATACTTTTTTTTACATTTCTTCAGTTGCTTCCTGGTTTCAGGCCTAGGCCAAAATGACGCCATACATCCCAGGAGTCTTTCATCTGGAGGAGAGGAGGAGGGGCTTTTTCAGCCAAGCACACCCCCTCCCCCGCCTGCACGTCTGAGATAAGGGCAGATGGATTCTATGAAGTAAATGCTACAAGAATCATCTGCCCTTACTCAAGATGGCCACAGCTAGATATGGTAGGGGGGTGTTTCTTCAAAGTGATTTTTCAACACAATTCATTGGTGGTCACTGAGAAGAATGTTCCTTATATTGGTAGTGGGAAGAATGGCTCATACATTGGTAGTCAGTGGGAAGAATGCTCCTTACATTGGAGGTCAGTGGGAAGAAAGCTCCTTACATTGGAGGTCACTGGGAAGAATGCTCCTTACATTGGTGGCCAGTGGGAAGAATGCTCCTTACATTGGTGGCCAGTGGGAAGAATGTCCCTTAAATTGGTAACCGGTGAAAATAATGTTCCCTACATTGGAGGTCAGTAAGAGGAATGCTTCTTACATTGGTAGTCAGTGAGAAGAATGTTCCTTACATTGGAGGTCAGTGGAAGGAATGCTCCATACATTGGAAGTCAGTGGGAAGAATGCTTCTTACATTGGTAGTTAGTGGGAAGAATGCTCCTTACATTGGTAGTCAGTGGGAAGAATGCTTCTTACATTGGTGGTCAGTGAGAAGGATGATCATTACATTGGTGGTCAGTGGGAAGTATGTTTCTTACATTGGTAGTCAGTGGGAAGAATGCTCCTTGCATTGGTGGTCAGTGGGAAGAATGCTTCTTACATTGGTGGTCAGTGAGAAGAATGATCCTTACATTGGTGGTCAGTGGGGAGAAAGCTCCTTACATTGGTAGTCAGTGGGAAGAATGCTTCTTACATTGGTGGTCAGTGAGAAGAATGATCCTTACATTGGTGGTCAGTGGGGAGAAAGCTCCTTACAATGGTGGTCAGTGGGGAGAAAGATCCTTACATTGGTGGTCAGTGGGGAGAAAGCTCCTTACATTGGTGGTCAGTGGGGCGAAAGCTCCTTACATTGGTGGTCAGTGGGGAGAAAGCTCCTTACATTGGTAGTCAGTGGGAAGTATGTCACCCTTACATTGGTGATCAAAATGCCCCCTAACGTCAACTAAAAAAATCATTAGTGTCATGCCACTGGTTCTGTCAAATTACATTGGGCCCCTGAATTATGCAACAACCATCAGACTGGAAGATTAATTGGTCACAGCTCAAGGATTCCTAACAACCTCTGGAGGAACCCTAGAATTCCACGGAACCCTTGTTGAGAATGGCTGGTGTAGATATAAATCTGCACTTATTCTTGGCTTTCTACTTAAAAAAAAAAAAAAAAATGTATGCTTGGCTCTGGCCACCCAATACAATTCTTGATTAGGTTATAATGACATGTCTCTGCTGCCTCTGCCTCCTGGCATTCCATATCATATATACCAGGAGGTTGCTGGAGTAGGAGCTGCGTCCATCATCGGAGGACCTGACTGAGAAGGATCAAGATGACGGTGCTGGACCATGGCCGTTACACTTGATCAGCAGATCGCATCTGGAAAATTCTAGATCTACTGGGCAGGTGAGTATCTGAGTTCAGAACAATGCTGCATAACAGATATACGGGGCTTAAAAAAAAATCAACTGAAGTTCCTCTTTAACCCACTCCATAAAATTGCTGATGATTGCCATAGGAGCTAGAGGTTGAACCATTTGTATTGTCTCTACTATCAAGGCTCATCCCATCACCACTATTTGCCTAACCTGCCCCCTTGTTTAACTTCATGAGGGTTGTAAGAGGACCCCTGGAGGCCGAGACACATGGCAGATCTTGAGGTTCCTGCCTGGGTTGCTTCATGGATAACTCTATAGCCAAAGCTCACAGAATGTTACCATAAAAATGGGAGTAGATGACACCAAGTCAATGCTTGCACGTTGACTTATACTATTCAAGGTAGAGTTCAAAACAAGAATGTCATAGATTGCAGAAATAGCACTGTTGGGCTACACTATGTACAGGCAGAGAGGGATAGATTGACAACAAGGCCCGTCTCAGGTAAAGCAATATAATGTTGGCTTACAGATTGCTAAATGGACAAAGAGTACTTTCTTAAAGAGGAGGTACTGGTTTTGCTATATGGCTCCTGATAATGCGTGATGTCCACCTAGCAGTGGGAGATGAGTATCAGAAACCTGGCAGAGAGTACTGCCCTGCCAGGGAAACCTAGGTGTACCACCCTCCTAGTTTGGCTGCTAGGTGAATATAGTTTTTGGCATTCTGCTGTAATAAGAGGAGGCTTCATAACAGACTGCATAGTGGTGAGATGCCAATGGCCACAACCTCCTTCCTCTCTTCTTAAAGGGACAGCATCACCCTAACAAGGGACTTAAAGTGGAGGGCCACCCTGAAAAAAAAATACATAAAAAATTAGAAAAAAAAATGAAAAAAAAAATTTTTTTTTTATTTACCAGAAATGCCTGTTGCTAGGCACATTATCCTAATCTGCCTCTTCCTCCTCCGCGGAGATCTTCTTTCTTCTCTCCTCCGTGCGGCGTCTTCTGGGTAATGGGTCGCGCTGTGTTCTGGGAACTGTGTGTTCCAGAACACAGCGCGTCCCATTCACAAAGCACTGCGCGACTTGCGCATGTGCAGTAGGAAACGGGCAGTGAAGCTGCAAGGCTCCACTGCTTGTTTCCCTTAGATAGAATGGCGGCGCCGGGACCCGAGAGCCGAGGGACGGGTCGGCCTCGGGCGGCCGACATCGCGGGCGCCCTGGACAGGTAAGTGCTTTTTAAAAGTCAGCAGCTACAGTGTTTGCAGCTGCTGACTTTTTTTTTTTTTTTTTTTACTGGCCCTCCTCTTTAATTTAGGGTGTGACAGTGTAAGGCCCTGCCATGATGTAGGATTAGGTGATGATGGTAGATATCACACAGGATTTGCATGAAGGCTTAATGCAAAAGCTCAAGAGTGTTTGACCAGAGAAACCTGTACTTTAAAGTGGTTGTAAACCCTTACAAACCACTTTGACCTACAGGTAAGCCTAGATTAAGGCTTACCTGTAGGTCCAAGAAATACCGTGTAGGTTTAGGAGATATTTGCCGAAAGACAGGCAGACAGCGGCGCGCAGGCGCACTGAGCGCGGCTCCCGTGCGCATGTGCGGGAGTGACGCTCCAATGAATGACAGCGCCGGAGCAGCGAGACCCACCAAGAAGATGGAGGCTCCGGACTACAGGGGACAGATATGACTTCGCTGGCTCCTGTGTCAGGTAAGTGACACATAATGGACTACTATGCGATGCATAGTAGTCCATTATGCTTTACCTTTGCAGGGAATCAAAGAGGAAGTAAACCCATCAGGGTTTACTTCCTCTTTAAGCTTTCTCCGGGTTTTGCCATCCTGCATCAGGGCCTGGAGTTTGAAGGTTTCAATGTGTCTTGGGTGGGATGGAACCTTCAATTTTTTTCCGGGCTTTGCTGGACTCCTGCAGCCTGGTGAGTGCACAGGTGTGCAGTGTCATTATAAACTAGGTCTGATGAGAGCTCACATCAGCTGCTGCCTTTTGCCATAGAGCAGTGATGGCGAACCTTGGCACTCCAGATGTTTTGGAACTACATTTCCCATGATGCTCATGAACTCTTCAGAGTAGTTGAGAATCATGGTAAATGTAGTTCCAAAACATCTGGAGTGCCAAGGTTCGCCATCAATGCCATAGAGTCTCTGTGTGAAGATAGAGGTGTGCTCAAGGCAGGAGGGGTGTCCTATTTGGGAGACAAAACCTTATGTTGGGGGGACTTCTTGCCCACAGGACTGGGAAAGTCAGGACAGCTGTGCAGGTCTGGGGAGACTGGGAAAGCTGAGGGGAATAGCAATTCCAGGGGGCTGGATGAAGTCTGAGTACCAGAGAAGTGTGTGGGAACCCGTGGTCTGGGAGACCATCTGCTGCTGAAGTGTAGCCAGGTGGGCTAACATTTGTTGATTATATATGGTTGCTAGAGAAGAACCCCTGTGAGGGAAACCGATTTGTGAACTTTGTTTTCCTTTTGTATAAAAGTGGGCTGCTGTGCCCTTAAATACAGTTCTTTGAACTCACTTTAAAACCACTCACCTCCTCTAAGCTAACTAGGGTTGCCACCTGTCCAGGATTCACCCGGACAGTTCGGGTTTGGAATCATGTGTCCGGGTTTCAGACTGCCTGAAACCCGGACACATTATTTAGACTGGGCTATAGCTTCCCAGCAGGGTTGCTGCATGCAGTTGTCTAAGCTGAGAGTGTCAGGGTTCTCAGGTCACCCCTTACATCAGAGTTCCCCTTTACACCAGAGGTCACAGTGTTTCCCCTTACATCAGAGTCCTCTCCATACATCAGAGTTCTCTGTGTTACCCCTTAAATCAGGGTTCCCAGAGCATCCCTTACTCCCCAGAGTTCTCCCTTACATCAGAGTCTGCAGAGTCCCCCTTATAGTGAAATGATTAGAAATGTTATTTAATAGCAAAATATATCTATAAAAACAAATTGCTGTGCGCCGCTAAAGTGTTCGGGTTTGACTTGAAGAAAAGGTGGCGACCCTAAAGCTAACCCATCCCCATATCACAAGGGACTTACACCCTTTACCTGAGTGCTCCAACGTAAAGGCTCTGGGCCCCAACATTAAGCACGACATTGGCCAAGGGGAGGTATTTTTGGAAAGACTCAAGGACCTCCAGCTTCTAGTACCACCTTTAGTTAGGGACCTCCTCCTAGAGCAGGGATATGCAATTAGTGGACCTCCAGCTGTTGCAAAACTACAAGTCCCATCATGCCTCTGCCTCCGGGTGTCATGATTGTGGCTGTCAAAGTCTTGCTATGCCTCATGGGACTTGTAGTTCTGCAACAGCTGGAGGTCCGCTAATTGGATATCCCTGTCCTAGAGTAAGGATTCAGAAATACTTGGTCATCTTATTGTTTTGTTGTGATGTACAAATCTCTATTACCTAATAATGTCCTGTACACACGGTTGGACATTCCAACCACAAAATCCGTCTGATTTTTTCCAACAGATTTTGGCTGAAACTTGTGTTGCATACACACGGTCGCACAAAGTTGTTGGCAAAAATCCAATCGTTCTGAATGAGGTGACGTCAAACACGTACGTCGGGACTATAAATGGACCAGTAGCCAATAGCTTTCGTCTCTAATGCCACGTACACACGACCAGACTTTTCGAGGCACTAGGTCCGACAGACTTTCGACGGAGTTCTGACAGAGTTCTGACGGACTTTCCGAATGAACGGACTTGGCCACACACAATCACACCAAAGTCCGACGGATTCGAACGTGATGACGTACGACTGGACTAGAATAAGGAAGTTCATAGCCAGTAGCCAATAGCTGCCCTAGCGTCGGTTTTTGTCCGTTGGACTAGCATACACACGAGCGGATTTCTCGGTAGGAACTGGGTCCGGCGGAGTTCCGGCGGAAAAATTTGAAACATGTTCCATTTCTAAAGTCTGTCGGATTTTTGCAAATCAAAAGTCCGCTGCAGCCCACACATGATCGAATGGTCTGCCGGAATCGTTCCGTCAGACCTTTAATGTTGAAAAGTCTGGTCGTGTGTACGCGGCATTAGTTTATTCTGAGCATGCGTGGCACTTTGTCCGTCGGAATTGTCTACATGCGATCGGAATTTATGCGATTGGAAATTTGTTGTCGGAAAATTTTAGATCCTGCTCTCAAATTTTGTGCGTTGGAAAATCCGGAAAAAGTCCACAAACGATCGGATTTTCCGACAACATGATCCAATCGCACATTTTCCGTCTGAAAATATGACCGTGTGTACAGGGCATAACTGTTTCTTTTTGTTGTAATTTTCTTGTTATTGTTGCCTCGCTGGGTGTAAAGCCCAAATAAATCCTGCCCAAATCTCATGGGTCTTAAGTCTCAGCCAATAAGAGACATCAGCATCCCAAATATGGCTGCCTGGAGCCCATAACAGGGAACAACCTAGTCCTGAAAGTGGTTGTAAACCCTTACAAACCACTTTGACCTACAGGTAAGCCTAGATTAAGGCTTACCTGTAGGTCCAAGAAATATCTCCTAAACCTATACGGTTTAGGGGATATTTACCCGTACACAGCGGCACGCAGGCGCACTGGGTAGGCCGCAGATCACGGCGATATGCCGTGAGTGTCGGCTCCCGTGCGCATGCGCGGGAGTGACATCATCACGGCTCCGGCGAATCACAGCGCCGGAGCAGTGAGACCCACCAAGAAGATGGACGCTCGGAACTACAAGGGTCAGCGGTAACATCGCTAGCTCCTGTGTCAGGTAAGTGACACATAATGGACTACTATGCGATGCATAGTAGTCCATTATGCTTTACCTTTGCAGGGAATCAAAGAGGAAGTGACAGCGGCGCGCAGGCGCACTGGGTAAGCCGCAGATCGCGGCGATATGCCTAGATTAAGGCTTACCTGTAGGTCCAAGAAATATCTCCTAAACCTACACGGTTTAGGAGATATTTGCCGAAAGACAGGAACGGCTGTCTACGGCGCATGCGCCATAGACAGCGGCGCGCAGGCGCACTGAGCGCGCCGCAGTTAGCGGCGATATGCCGCGAGTGGCGGCTCCCGTGCGCATGCGCGGAAGTGACGTCATCGCTGCTCCGGCGAATCACAGCACCGGAGCAACGAGACCCACCAAGAAGATGGACGCTCAGAACTACAGGGGACAGCGGTGACTTCACTGGCTCCTGTGTCAGGTAAGTGACACATAATGGGCTACTATGCGATGCATAGTAGTCCATTATGCTTTACCTTTGCAGGGAATGAAAGAGGAAGTAACACCCATCAGGGTTTACTTCCTCTTGAAGGCCTGAGAAAGTAACATAGCGCCCTCTTCAGGCTGGTGGACATAATACAGCACAGCAGCTGTTTACAACCCAGCTCTGGTTTTGCTCTTTGCAAATAAATTAATGAACAACCCCACTAACGTTCAACTTTAACTTATCAGCAAGTCAGTACTGTTGTCTATTGCCAATTAGAATGCTTCCTGCATCGCTCGCACAACATTCGCAAAACTAAAACAAACATGAAAATGTATTTAGGCTGTAAACAATCTGAAATATGTAAATGTTGCCATGGCAATATCTTTTCAAGATTAATTTGTGGATTTTTCTCATCTGTTGCCTGTGATAATTTATTTTCTGTCCTTGGTAGATCTTGCAATCTAAACATCTTTTGGGCATGATTTTTGTTTTTTGTTTGTTTTTTTGTTTTTTTTTAATCCATATGGAACTCTGTGGTGCTGGTTCAAACAGTAATTCATGATTTAATGGATATTTGTGCATTTTTGATTTTGTAAAATGATACATAAATGACGACCTCCCTTGTGCCCTTTAACATTATGATACAGCCTAATAAGTTAATACGCCTCTGAATTGTCCGCCTTCACGATCATGGAATGTTTTTGTATTTTTTGTCGTAATCCTTTTTTATTAAACTGATGAAATGGATGAAATAATCAGATGAGAGTGTTCCTCTAAATTCGACCTCCTGTTTGTAAACTGAAAGGGCCCTATCACAGTTCATAGTCGGCTGTACATGGCATCGGCGCTCTGCCCGCCAGGACTCTACAGAGTGGCAGATTAGAGGGCTTTGTTTGAGGTTCTTTGTCTTCCTATGTGAGAGAGACATTCATCAGAACCCCGTGCTACTCTATATATTTCTGAAATGCTGACATTAGCATCAGACTTCCAGTTAGACAAGGACTTTGATGTCAACCTCTTAGTGCCAAAACGACGGACCCACGTTGGTGGGTGACTAGAAAGCAAACGAAGGGCGTGTGTGGGAGAGGATAAAAGCATGGACGTCTAAGGCAACATAATATGATGGCATTCTTCCCCTCGAAGACTGAGCTTTATTCTCTTTTTTTTTTGGGCTTTCTGATGGTGGAGAGGTTATGAACTAGTCAAAAACTTCAGAAATGACCACTGAAAGGGGTGTCTCCATTAAGAATACCACTGTTGTTCTGCATTTAGTTTTAGAGAAAAGGAATCAAAGCGGCTCCCTGTTATCAAGTGGGTAGCAGGACAAAGAGGGGCAGAGGAAGACTTTTTTCACAATACCAGATTCTAAATGCTTGAGAGCAATATGTGAGAATCTGATTGTGGAATTAAGCTGGAGGAGAACTCCAGCAAGAATAGAAGAAACACCAGAAAATACATGTATGTATTATGTACATGCTTTTATGTATGTATTATGTACATGCTTTTTTTCCTCTATATATAACTACTCTAAGGCCTAGTACACATGGGGCGAATACACCGATCAGCAATAACATTATGACCACGGACAGGTAAAGTGAATATTATTAAAGGTACTTCTATAACGCTATCAACTTATGCAGCACTTTACATATACATTGTACATTCACATCTATCCCTACCCTCAGGGAGCTTATAAGCTAAGGTCTCCAACTCACATTCAAATACTAGGGCCAAGTTAGACAGAAGCCAATTAACCTACCAGCATGTCTTTGGCACATTGAAGGAAACCCACACAGGCACAGGGAAAACATGCAAACTCCATGCAGGTAGTGTTGTGGTTGGGATTTCGAACCAGCAACCCTTTTTGATACTAGGCGAGAGTGCTACTCACTACACCACTACACCACTGTGCCACCCAATACCTCATTACATTGGCATCTGAAAGTTGGTGGAATATATTAGACTGCAAGTGAACATATTGTCTATTAAGTTGATGTGGTGAAAGCAGAAAAAAAAAATAGACATCGCAGTTTGTTGTGTATGGGGCTGTGAAGCCTATGGTGACACATGTCAACAGCCAAAAGCTTCTACAATGGTCACATGAACATCAGAACTGGATTATGGAGCAATGGAAGAAGGTGGTCTGGTCTGATGAATCACGTTTTTTTTTACATCATGTGGATGGCCGGGTGCGTGTGTGTCATTTACCTGGGGAAGAGATGGCACCAGGATGCGGTATAAGAAGGAAAGTTGGCAGAGGCAGTATGATGCTTGGGTCATGTTCTGCTGGGTAACCTTGGGTCCTGCCATTCATGTGGATGTTACTTTGGTGTCCATGCCTCAATAGGCTGTTTTAGCAAAAGGGGGCCATACTCAATATTAGGTGGATGGTCACAATGTTATGGCTGATCAATGTATATTCTCTATATGTAACTACTCTAAAGCTTAGTATGAATGTCGGGTGACATTCGGCCCATGTGTACTGCAGCTGTTCGGCCGGCTTCTGTCGAAGGGGCATGACCAAAAAAGGTCTGCTAATCAAACACACATGCCTTTCTCTACAGCCTCAGCTGCATGGGGCAGTGAAGGAATGGGAAGTGCTCTGGAAGTGTCCATTCACAAACGGAAGCATAGTAAACACATGCTTCAGCGGAAGTGTTAGTTCCTGCTGCCATCCCTCCTTCGGAGACACACACAGTGACCGAGAGTCCAGAACAGGTGGTACCAGGACCCTCTCTCCCTATTAAAGAGGCGGCCCTACAGTTATTACTCGCCTGGCTCGGTACATTCGCTCATCACGGATGAAGCAAGGAGAACGTACCCAGGTCTCTCCCCGGTGGTGCTTGAAGCCGGTAAGTGAAGAGGAAAAGGGGAATGCACGAGACAAGTAAAGTAACAGAGATGTAAAGTCGTTATCATGTGTTGAATTTGAAAGACGGTACTCTGTATGGTTCACTTCCTAATCCTAAGGGAAGAAATGTTTCACTGTTGGTGGAGTTGCATAAGTCCCACCGCATTAAGAATCATTTGAGTAAGTTGTTATTGGAATATGACCGAGAGTCGGGGGTTGGAGGCCCAATTGTTACCTGTTCTTGTCCATTCCTTGAACTAATGTTAATAGCGAAAAGACATTAAAGTGGGACTGTACTGCGGAAAAAAAATATTAAAAGCCAGCAGCTACAAATACTACAGCTGCTGACTTTTATTAAATGGACACTCACCTGTCCCGGGGTCCAGCGATGCCGGCAGCCGAGACCGATCGATCGCTCGGCTCTCAGCTGCTGCCGCCACCATTCTAGGTGAGGGAATCAGGAAGTGAAGCAAAGCGGCTTCACTTCCCGGTTCCCTACTGCGCATGCGCAAGTCGCGCAGTGCAATAGGAATTGTCCGCGCTGTCTCTGGGACCCGTGTGTGTCCCAGCAGACAGCGCGGCAGGACAGGAAATGGCATAGACTCCCATGGGAGTCTATGCCCGGAAGTGGGTGTAAATACCTGTCTTTGACAGGTATCTGCACCCCCCTCCCCCCTGAAAGGTGCCAATTGTGACACCGGAGGGGGGAGGGTTCCGATCAGCGGAAGTTCCACTTTAGGGTGGAACCCCGCTTTAAAGGTTGATCATTACAGTGAACACCAAGAGAGAGAGGCCTTGATCCTGCTTGAACCCAGGTACTATTAGTAACTATTATGGAGATACTAAAGTCGCCTCTCTTGTGGATTACAAATGCGCTCTTGTTAAAGTTCAGTTCTTTGTACAATGTTCTTATAAAAGATGCTAAATATTATGTTGTCACTGTAAATGCCAAGGGAAAAGATGTAACACTGCCAGATCCCAGATATTATTGGTGAAGTCTTATCAAAGTGATACTGTTACCTTGTAGATTACAAATATGGGTTGTGTGATGTCAAGGAAGCTACAATGACAGCCACCTTTCACACCCATTTAAAGTGTTGTTAATGGGGAATACCCCAGAAAGCAGTTACAGAAAGTGATCATCTGAGCCATGTTGGCCAAAACTAAAGTTGTTGGGATGTTTCACCCTGAAGAGCGATCTGTGGACTTCAGCAGATTGATGGTTGAAAATGCTAAAGAAAATATTGTTATCTTCAGCTGTCGTGTGGACAGACTGAAGATACTTTTGCAAGGGGGCCTGTGTCCCGAAGTGTGGTCCCTTGCATCCCGGCCTGACTGTTTGTTGCTTGAGATGCAGTCATGCCCCTTTGTGCCCGGAGTTGCCTTTGGAAAAAGAAAAGGAACTGCTGGGAAATATAGTCCATTTGAAGTAAAGTTATTGGACAGTAACCTGTCATGGACATTGGGTGTGTAGCTAGTTAGAACAGGTTGTGATAGAGGAATAATTGCCTATTTTCTTCAAATAATGGACTCATATACATATATCAGAACTGTTACTGATCAAACCATTTCTGAAGTTCTATTCTAATTAGGAAAGGGGTGGCATTCTTTTTGAGAATGGGCCTACTTTCATGATGTAAATAATGTAGACATATATAGGATGCTTTTACACTTTCATGCTGCCCTCGGCTGAGGATCAGTTCACATCACTGTGTATATATTGTTCTTATAGGGTAGGATGCATTTGTATTTTTTGATTTCTCTCTTTTAGGCCTCTTTTCCTGACGCCTTTGTAGCGGTCAGAGGTATAGGAGACCGCAATGCAGGTTTCAAGTACGGGACAGCAGACAAGGAGGCTGAAACAAAAACCGGCTTTATTAAACAGTAAGATATAATGGCCGGAGGAGGAGGATAACAGTATTAACAATTCACAGTAGTTTACAGTAAGGCTAACTGGAATGTGGTACACAAAATGGCTTTCCCGCCAACACATGCACAGTGATACAGGCTACCCTCTTCTAATATGTCCTGCCTGATTCCCGCTTATCGGGACACGTTTCTACAACGTACTATCTCAGTAGGGACTGTACTATTCCCTATCACAATCCAGCACCGGTGCTCACTCACAGTTTGTTAGACAGCTGGAGGGTCCCTTGTCTTGGCCTCCTTCATGAGGCAGGTGAAGTCCAGTTCCTAGTGCTGCAGCTTGCCCGTCTGGGACGGATGGATGAACACAGATGCGGCCCAAAATCACCACAGCTCTCTCTCTCTCTCTGCCCGAGGTGCCCGATCTTTAGCTGGATACTGCGACTCTTTATCCACACAAAGTCTCCCTCTCCTCAGGGCAGACTTGACTTTTCCTCAGCTCCGCACAGGAATTCCTCAGCTGCCCACACACTCCTCACAGTTCTCTCTCACTGCCACTTCCTGTTTCCTCTCCTCTGAAGGGTCGGCAGCAACAGTGACATCTTGTGGCTAAACTGGAAATAGCAGGCTGTATATATTATAGATGGAACACAGTGCAATATAGTTCAGTAATCCTAGGGGCTGACCCCTACATGCCTCCCCGCTTAAAGGTGGCCGTCCTCGGCCTTGCTATATAGTCCATGGGGAAGAAAAGGGTTAAATCAATCTTTAACGGCAGCACAACATTGTTCATAATACATACAGTTAGACCAAATAAACTGATCAGCATTGTACCTGTTTGGTGGAACCCCTGCAGTAGACCTACTAGATCTCCGAAGGTCTTGTCTTTCTGTTAGGACTTGTCCTTCCTCCCTTGGAGCTGGTACTGGTTCTATAACAGGGGCTTCATCACGTGCAGAGTCAGGAACAATCCACCAGTCTTCAATATTATTCCCATCGGAAATGACAAATTCTGAGGAAGGGGCAGGGAGTGGTGTCCTCTGTGCAGGTATCCGATCTTCTGACCGACATGGCCGTAGCATATTCCTATGTAGAACCCTTGAAGCCGACTCCCCATTCTCAACACGAACTTCGTAAACTGGACCATTGGGATACACTCTCTTGATCACTTTGTACGGCTGTACCTCCCAACGCTCACTCAACTTGCCTCTGGGCCGTTTCTCTCGAACCAGCACCCGGTCTCCAGGTTGCAACGGAATCTCTTGGATGGGAGGACGGTCAGTATAAGTCTTTTCTTGCAATCTCTGGCCTACTATCCGGCAGATGGTCTGGAGTCGCTTGCGGTGTTCTTTCACCCATGAGGTGGTTGATCGCTCTATCACATCTTCTGGCTGTTCCAAATTCAATTCGACAATTTCTCGTCCGGCTCTACCGAACAGTAGCATGTATGGGGTATAGCCGGTGGTAGTGTGGACACGATTATTGTAGGCCCAGACTAATTCAGGCAGATAGTCTGGCCAGTGTGTCTTTTTGTCCTCCTCTAAGGTCCTCAGCATCTGAAGCAGAGTCCGATTAAAGCGCTCACAGGCCCCATTCCCTTGGGGATGATATGGAGTTGTCCTGGATTTTCCAATGCCATACAGTCGGTGTAACTCCTCCATCACTTTCCCTTGAAAGCATGCTCCTTGATCTGAGTGAATCCGTTTCGGGCATCCATAGACCCGGATGAAATCTTGACAGATGGCCCGAGCTGCAGACTCAGCCGTCTGGTCCCGAGTTGGAGTGACCACTGCAAACTTGGAGAAGTGGTCAATCATGACCAGGCAGTATTGTGGGCCTCTGGCTGACTGTCCCACGAGGAGATAATCTATCAGCAATACCTCCAGCGGTTCCTTGGTCTGTATGGGCTGTATGGGTGCCCTCTGCTCTGTGCTTTTAGTAAGCTCACACACTCTACACTGTCGGCAGACTTCTTCAACTACGACCTCCAGTCGTGGACAATACACATAACGCTGCAGCCACTGGTAAGTTTTGACTGGCCCGAAATGAGCTCCAAATTCATGAGCTTCCCTGGCTATCTCTAGTGCCAGACTCCTTGGTATGACAACCTGCCATCTTGCCTCCAGATCGGCAGGCTGCTGCCACTTGCGGTATAGAACAGCTCCATGAACCTCTAGTCTGTCCCATTGATGTAGAATTGACTTCATCTCAGCATCAAGATCAGCCCTTTCCTCTCTGTCTGGTTTTCTTTGCCGAGCCACCCAACCTTTTATCTGTCGCAGTCCAATGTCTTCATCTTGTATTCGCCCCCATTCCTCATTAGTTCTTGCTAATGCCTTAGGCAGGGACCGGGCCTCCCCGCTTGTCTGTGCTGCGACTGCTGGAGGTGTAAACTTGCGGAAGTCTGGAATTTCATCCTCTTCCTTTTGTTCATCAAGCTCTCCCAATGGAGTTTCAAAAGTAACCCTCGACAGACCATCAGCATTGGTATTCTCTGTAGCAGAGCGATAGCGAATTGAGAAGTCATACTTTGCAAGGCGAGCTGCCCAACGTTGCTCCAGGGCTCCCAGTCTAGCAGTATCCAGATGGGCCAGGGGATTGTTATCAGTCCGTACGAAGATTTTAGCCCCTGTAAGGTAACCGGCAAACTTCTCTGTCATGGCCCACACCAGGGCAAGGAGCTCTAGCCGGAAGGAACTATAGTTATGAGGGTTTCGCTCCGTATCCCGCAGGGACCTACTGGCATAGGCAATCACTCTTTCGTGTCCGTCCTGCATCTGTGACAACACTGCCCCGAGTCCGTAGAGACTACCGTCAGTAGATAAGAAGAATGGTTTGTCAAAATCAGCATAAGCCAAGATGGGGGCCGATGTCAGAGCCTCTTTCAAGGTCAGGAAGGCCTCCTCTTGCTTCTGTCCCCAGGGAACACTTTGACTCTTGGATTGCCCAGCAGTTCCTCTCAAAATCTCATTCAGAGGGCCCGCTATCTTTGCATAGTCTTTGATGAACCGCCGGTAGTAACCAGTCAGACCAAGGAAGGCCTTCAACTCACGCAGCGTTCTAGGCTCCGGCCATTGTTGAATGGCAGCCACTTTATTTTGGGATGGCAGCACCCCGTCTTTGGACACCGTATGGCCTAAGTACTCGATCTCCTTCTTGAAGAGATGACACTTCTTTGGCTTTATCTTCAGGCCATGGGCCCGCAGTCGCTCAAGTACCTGTCCTAATCGGGCCAAGTGTTCTTCAAAAGTAGCAGAGTACACTATAATATCATCCAAGTATATCAGGGTAGCTTCAAAATTTAGATCTCCCAGACATTTTTCCATCAGCCTCTGAAAGGTTCCTGGGGCATTAGACAGCCCAAATGGCATCCTATTAAATTCAAACAGACCCATGGGAAGTATGAATGCTGTCTTTTCCTTGTCTTGTTCAGCCACCGGTACCTGCCAGTATCCACTTGCTAAATCCAAGGTGGAGAAGTATTTAGCCCGCCCTAGGGCTGTCAGGGACTCTTCGATGCGAGGCAGAGGATATGAGTCCCGCACTGTGCACGCATTCAATCTCCGGTAATCCACACAAAATCGAATGGTGCCATCCTTCTTCTTGACAAGCACCACTGGGGCTGCCCAGGGACTTTGACTACCCCGAACCACTCCTGAATCGATCATCTGTTTCAGCAATGTCTTCACCTCTTGATACAACTTGGGTGGAATCTGTCGATATCTCTCTCGGCTTGGGGGAGTGTCCCCCGTCGGTATCTCATGGGTGATAGCATCTGTGCAACCAAAGTCATTGGCATTGCGGGCAAACGCAGCTTGATTCTCCCACAGCATGGTTTCAACTGCTCGTAAATGATCCGGACTTAGAGCTTTCACATCTATCTCCATTTGTTCCAAGATGACTGTCCCATTCCATTCTGGGGTCGGTGCCTCTGCAGGCTTTGCAGTAACTGCCAAGGTCCAAGCAGAATTGCCTATCGGAGCTAGAGTCACTTCTCCCTGACTCAGCACTTCTCCCCGATGTAGGTACACGCGAGCCAGTTCCACTCCTGGCACCAGAGAGACTTCCCGTTGTCCAACGTTTACAGCTCTTATGGGTACTCGTCCATTTTGGACTACTGCCAGTGTCCGGGCCACTAGGACATCCTGACCTAACTCTCCCAGGCCTGCAGGCTCAATGATCACCTCCATACCTTCAAGGTTGCGGGAGGTTCCCACGGGCAAAGTCAGTATAGTCTCCCGATCAGGAGGGAGGGTAAGGGTAGCCCTTCCCGGCACTCGAATATTTCCTACAGACTGATGTACTGGGACACTCTTCTGTGTCCCACAAAACCGGATTAACCGTTGAAATGCCTTTTGCGTTGGTTTGTGTGGAGTGGCATTCTTCCAATAGCCCGGCCCCCTTTTAGTGAACATAATTTGATCCAACTCTCGCAGGATATTCATGCCCATTATCACCGGTACATCTTCTTTGAAGGTTTCAGGGACCAGCAGGATACCTTTTTTTCCAACTTCCTGTCCACACAGACGTACATTCATCCATACGACACCTGTGACAGGGATTTGTTGCTGGTTAGCTGCTGTGACCCGGATCAATGTCCCCTGTTCTGGCTTGGCCAGTGCTTGAAAGTAACGGTTGAAATATGACTGAGGCATGGTCGTTACCTGTGATCCGGTGTCCACTAAACAGTTGACTGGAATGCCTTCAAACTCGGCTCTTATGGTGGGACATCCTGCAACCAGGTGTTCGGAGCTGTGCTGAGTGGCCTGACACTCTACTTCCCCCGCAGTGTGCCTCATTACTGCGGGGGCCTGAAGTTTAACGCCGGCTCTGGGCGTCTAGGCAGGTCCCTCCGGCATTCTCTAGCGAAGTGTCCTTTTTCTCCACACCGCCAGCACTGAGCCTCTCTGCGTTGTTCTCTCTGTCTGTGTGCGGGAGGCGCCCGTAGGCCTGGACTGGCCGAGCTCACTGGAGGATATTGAGGGACTCGGTAGGTGGGAATACGTGGGTAAGGATGCTCTGGTGCAGGAACCATCGAGGCAGTCTGATAAGGTTGTTGTTGCCCCAGATATGCAACCTCAGGGGGGTAGCTCAAATCCATCCGTCTCTCTATTTGCGTCAACTTCTCATGCATGAGACCCAGGGAGCTTTGTAGGTCCTGCACCACTCTAACCAGGACCTCTTCATTCTTCGCAACCCCGAGGGAGGCGGTCTGGGTCCGTATCACTCCAGAGGCATAAATTTCTTCTTTACTTCGCTCCACGGCCTCAGCCAATATTTGCCGAAAATTCAGTGTAGGGTCCACTCTGACTCGTTCCCGTAGGGCTTGTCTCAGGTGAGAGCTGTAGAGTCCCAGGATCAATTGTTCCCTCAGTATCCGGTCTGCGGATCCCATGGCGGTTATCCCGTCTGCCTCTTTTTTCTGTATCTCAGCCAGTACTTCCTGTAGAGCCGTTGCATATTGTGAGACCCCTTCATTTTCCTGCTGTACCCGGTAGAAGAACTTTGCCCGGAGGTGGCCCGCACTAGCTGTTTCACCGTATATTTCTTCTAGAAAGCGCACAATCTCTTTCAAGGTACTGCGCGTAGCTTCCGGTTGTAAGCAAACAGTTTTCCGCGCTTCACCCTCCAGGGCAGCCAAAGCAATTTCCACCTGTAGCTCTGGGCTGACATTGTAAATTCTAGCAACGCTCTGTAATCTCGTCACCCAGTCTGACAGTGACATGTTCTGGCCATCAAATTTTGGCAACAAGTTAAAAAGCATGCCCATAGGGAGGGTCCTTGTAGGGGTTCCACCATTACCTAAGGCATTCACATCAACATCAGGTACGTTGCCTTCAGCCGCCTCCATCTCTGTAACCGTATCCTGCTCGCAGCGCCACTTGTAGCGGTCAGAGGTATAGGAGACCGCAATGCAGGTTTCAAGTACGGGACAGCAGACAAGGAGGCTGAAACAAAAACCGGCTTTATTAAACAGTAAGATATAATGGCCGGAGGAGGAGGATAACAGTATTAACAATTCACAGTAGTTTACAGTAAGGCTAACTGGAATGTGGTACACAAAATGGCTTTCCCGCCAACACATGCACAGTGATACAGGCTACCCTCTTCTAATATGTCCTGCCTGATTCCCGCTTATCGGGACACGTTTCTACAACGTACTATCTCAGTAGGGACTGTACTATTCCCTATCACAATCCAGCACCGGTGCTCACTCACAGTTTGTTAGACAGCTGGAGGGTCCCTTGTCTTGGCCTCCTTCATGAGGCAGGTGAAGTCCAGTTCCTAGTGCTGCAGCTTGCCCGTCTGGGACGGATGGATGAACACAGATGCGGCCCAAAATCACCACAGCTCTCTCTCTCTCTCTGCCCGAGGTGCCCGATCTTTAGCTGGATACTGCGACTCTTTATCCACACAAAGTCTCCCTCTCCTCAGGGCAGACTTGACTTTTCCTCAGCTCCGCACAGGAATTCCTCAGCTGCCCACACACTCCTCACAGTTCTCTCTCACTGCCACTTCCTGTTTCCTCTCCTCTGAAGGGTCGGCAGCAACAGTGACATCTTGTGGCTAAACTGGAAATAGCAGGCTGTATATATTATAGATGGAACACAGTGCAATATAGTTCAGTAATCCTAGGGGCTGACCCCTACACCTTCATGGCAGCACACACTGGGTTGTGACTCCGCCCCCCACAACCTGACAGGATTAGATTAACTATAAATTTGAAGGGGAGACACCCTGCTGCATTCTCTTTTTTATCCTCACCTGACAGGTTGGACGGACGGAGTTTTCCTGTTACAGATGAATAAGCCTCTACCGCATTCGCCCCAGCAGGTTCAAGCCTCTCCTGTTTGGAAGTCCCTCCTGTACAGTCTCTAAAGGAGCTTCTATGGAGGGAACCCCCGCTCTGGTGGTCTCAAGGGGCTACTGGATTTCTGGCATTACCAAAGCTTTAAAGAAGCTTTTTTACCTTTGCAGTGGACTCCCCTTCTTCCTTTGCCTATTAATTCCTCTTATTTAAATAATATCCATCTTTTATTCCTATAGTAAGTGGTGGTTTATATTCCCTTTTTTTCTCTACCTTTGGGATTGCTGTCTCTTGTAGTCCCCTGTCATGGCCGCCGTTTGTTTCTCCTTCAGTGGTGTTTTCTCTATGCTGTAATTTAAGCCTAGATGGCGCCGTTCGGCCACTCTGAGCACGTGCAGTGCTAGTGTTTTTTTTTTATTTTATTTTATTTTTTTTTCTTCCCCCTATGTTTTCAATGTGTGTTCCCTTATCCAAAATGGCGCCGGAACACTCGGGACGCTTCTGTGCATGAGCAGAGCGTCAATTAGCCGCCACAATGGCGCTATTTTCAAATACAGAGCTGTATTTCTCTGTGATTCTGCTGTGCAATCTGCAAAACTTAAGGAAGGTTGCTGCCTCTGCATGTAGATCACTCTGCAGTCTCCAGGTAAGTCCCTGTGGGACTCCTATATATATTATTATTATTGTTATTATATTGTTTCTTGCAGATAAACTTTGTTAATAAATAATATATATATTTATATTTATAATTGAATTGTGTATGTATATATGTGTGTGTGTATATATATGTATATATGTACACATTATTTCTCTCTATATCTCAGACTGTCCTTCACCCCTTTTTTTCTATGGAGTCCACTGCCCACGCAGACCACCATCAGCAAGTTAGGTAAGAGGCTTTACCGGGCAAGGTAAGTATTGAAGGGGAGAAAAAAAGAGTGCCAGACGTTAAATTCTGCATTTTTTTGGCAGCCCGTCTAGATCAAGAGGCGCAAGTTCCAGCCATGGGAGAAGGTCTAGCCATACGTCTAGCAGGATGTCCCGCAGGAGCCGCTCAAGATCTCCTTCATGGCACTGAAGACACAGCCACTCACAACATAGCTACTCACGCCACAGTCGATCAAGTCGCAGGAGATCTCCTTCCTCACAATGTCAAAGCCGCCACACCCAACCTGCAGCAAACGCTTGCTGGGTATGCGGCGCTCCGGCACTGCCAGATAACTTGCCTGTCGCAGACGCAAGAATTGCTACAGACCTCATAAGAGAATCAGTGCGGGAGTCCATACTGGAAACAACAACACCAGCATTAGAGAGAGCTGCTCCCAGTACATCTTAAGCAGACCCCCATCTCACTCAGGCATCACAATCTTCCTCTGAAGATGAGGGTCAGGAGATGTCAGTGGGCTTTGATTTTTCCCTGGTGGAACCCTTTGCAAAGGGCGTTAAAGAAGCATTCGGCTGGCAAGATAATGCGGCGGAACCTCAGAAAATACGGAAATATTTTCCAAACCTAAAAAGAGATCCGTTATCCTTCCCATTTATAGTGGAGCTGGAGGATCTCATTAAAGACGAGTGGGAGAGGTCTGACAAAAGATCTAGTCTTACAAACAGATTAGCCAAGATGTACCCTTTAAAAGAGTCAAAAGTGAAGCCTTTAATTAATGCTCCCATCATCGATTCCTCATTAATGTGCCTCACCCGCCACGTCACACTACCAATCGAGGATGCTATTTCCTTTCGGGATGTGCTCGACCGAAAGATGGACCTAGAATTGAAGAAGGCATATTCCATGGCTGGGGGAGCCTGTAGACCAGCAATTACCACAGCAGCAGTGGCCACAGCCATCTCAGGATGGGCATCTAAAGTAGAAAAAGACCTACAGGATGGCATTGAAATGGGAAAGATTATTTCCTCTCTGCAAGAAGTCAAGCTAGCAGAGGCATCAGTAGATATTATAAGATCTTCAGCCAAGGCTATGCTGGCCTCCGTAACAGCGAGAAGAGCGCTATGGCTCAAACTGTGGATGGCCGATACAGCATCAAAAATAAATTGGTGCAGAATTCCATATGATGGCGCAAATCTGTTCGGTGCCAAGTTAGACTCTGCCATATCCAAGGTAACAGGAGGGAAGTCAGGCCTGATCCCCTCCGACAGGAGACCCAAGACGCAGAAGGGACCTGTTTACAGACGTAATCTTCCGGACAAATATAGAGAGTCCAGGTCCTACTCTCCTGGTAGGGAATTTAGAAGGGACTGGAAAAACACAAAACCTTCTTTTCTAAGGATACAGAAATCTAAGGCCACCCCGGCAGGGGAAAAGAAGGAACTTCACCAAGATCTGGTCAGACCATATAAAGGATTTATGGACATTGTCCACAATCCGATTCAGACACAGGTGGAAATTCAAAAACAGACTCCCACCAAATCATTTCCAGGCAACCAGAGTACCATCCTCAGTACCCCAAAGGATTCTGCTAGTAAAGTACATAGCAGAATTGAAACAAAAGGGAGCGATCCTGGAGGTCCCATCATGCCAAAAGGGAAGAGGGTTCTACTCTTCCTTGTTTCTGCTAAAAGACAGGGGATTTGCGTCCTGTATTAGATCTCAAGATGCTCAACAAGGATATCAAAGTGGAGGCTTTCAAAATAGAAAACCTTCAATCCATACTTCTAGCAATAAATCTGGGCGATTGGATGCTTTCAATAGATTTATCGGACGCTTATCTGCATATACCAATTCATCCGGCCTTTCAAAAGTTTCTCCGGTTAGCCATAAACCAACATCATTTCAAATTCCAGTGCCTCCCATTCGGCATCTCTTCGGCACCCAGGACATTTACAAAAGTATTGTTACCGTTGGTGGCTTTCCTCAGAGAAAAGGGATTACGCGTCCACCATTATCTGGACGACATCCTACTTTTAGCAAAGGATCAAGAGACGTTGATTCATCACCGAGAGATCCTCCTTACAACCCTCCAGAAGTGGTGGATAATCAATTGGGAAAAGAGCTGTCTGCGACCCACACAAAATATGATATTTTTAGGGGCAGATCTAAACACCAAAACAAACAAGATACAGCTCTCACGAGAGAAGATCCGGCCTCTGATACAGAAAATGCAGAAGCTGCTATCAAGGAATCACTTACCAGCCAGAGCCTGTCTGAGTGTACTAGGGTCCATGTCAGCAACCATACCCATGGTGCGATGGGCACAGTGACACATGAGAACCTTACAGAACTCATTCCTCAGGCAGTGGGATGGAGTCTCAATGCGTCAGCCCATCTTCATCTCCAGATCGGTGAAGCAATCGATATGGTGGTGGACGCGCCCGAGCAATCTCAGGAAATACAAACCGACCCGGAAGTAGTCACTTCGGATGCCTGCCAGAGCGGTTGGGGGGCCCACTATCAAGACCAGGCAGCCCAGGGCCAGTGGCATATTCAGGCTCAAGGTTTGGTCTCGAACATTTTAGAGCTCAGGGAAGCCATTTATGCCTTAAGGGCATTTGCACCATTTCTGACGGACAAGAATGTGCTCATTCGAATGGACAACCAAGTAGCAGTGTCTTATGTTCAGAAGCAAGGGGGTACCAGGAGTGCCACCTTGATGGAAGAAGTTCGGCCCATCTTGTAATGGGCTCAGATACATCTAACAAGTTTAAAAGCAGTGTATGTCCCAGCGGCACAGAACATACTACCCGACTGTCTGAGTCGAGAAACGCTATCCAACAACGAGTGGTGGTTGAACCCTCGGACTTTCTCCCTCCTTACGTAAATCTGGGGAACGCCGGAAGTAGATTTAGCAGCCACTCCGATGAATACCAAGTGCCACAGATTCCTGTCAAGAGGTTCATTCCCATCGGTGGAGGGAGTGGACTGTCTAGTTCACCCATGGAACTTCAAGTTGGAGTATATATTCCCTCCAACTCCGTTAATTGTGAGGTTCCTATCCAGGCTTAGGAGATCCTCGGTGATGGCATTTACAATTATTCCACTGTGGCCGGGGAGGCCCGGGGTTCATGACTTACAGCTCAGCCTTCAACCTCCAGTTCCTCTACCAATAACTCCAGATCTTCTGTCTCAAGGTCAATTTTTACATCCTGCATCAGAGAAATTGCACCTGATGGCCTGGAGATTGAGAGGGCTAGACTAAGAGCGCAAGGCTGTTCTCATGAAGTCAACCCTGATGCAAGCCAGGAAAGCCACTACCAATACCATCTATTCAAAGGTTTGGGGAAGATTCTGCTTCATGGCACAACAGAAAGGATAGAATTCCCTTTCTCCGCAACCCTCTCAGGTCCTGGAATTCCTCCAGTCGGGGGTCAACAAGGGTCTAAGCTTAAGTACCCTAAAGGTTCAGGTATCAGCTCTGTCAGCTAAAACAGATACTAAGTGGGCATTCCACCCATTGGTAATCCAATTTACAGAGCCTATCTAAACATTAAACCCCTCAGGAGGCCAGTCTTTCCATTATGGGATCTTTCAATAGTTCTCCATGCTTTCGCTTCTCCTCCGTTAGTTTCAAATGGAACAATCTCTTTATGGGACCTGACTTTAAAACTGTCTTTTCTCATTGTGATTACATCAGCTAGGAGAGTGTCGGAGATCCAAGCATTAAGTTAGTTCTCTTTCCTGACAAAGTAGTCCTCAGACCTTCTGAACACTTCATACCCAAAGTGGCAACTTCCTTCCATTACAACCATCATCCTTCCATCCTTCACGGACGATCAGGGTAATCCTCATCCACTAGATGTCAAAACAACCATCATGAACTACTTAACTGCTACCACCTCTTTTAGGAAAACGAACTCTCTTTTGATCATTCCCCATGGAACCAGGCGTGGGCAAGCCGCCTCCTCATGCACTATTGCATCCTGGTTAGTCAGAACCATTAATAAAGCTTACTCCACCCAGCATACGGCGATTCTTGAAGACATCAGGGCTCATTCAACTAGGGCAGTGGCTACCTCTTGGGCAGCGTATTGCAGGGTCTCACCAGAGACAATATGCAGGGCAGCAACGTGGTCCTCCAGGAATACCTTTATTTCCCACTACAAGGTGGATTCTGCTCATTTATCCATGGCCGACTTCGGCAGATCCGTCATTAGAGCCAATTCTTCAGCATTATAAGGAATAAATATTATTTTACTTGCACCCACCCAACTGGCGAGTTATTTCCCAGTGTGTGCTGCCATGAAGGCGTCAGGAAAATGGAAAATTGTATACTCACCTTTCCGTAATTTTCCTTTCCTGACGCATCTTCATGGCAGCACACAGTTGCCCTCCCTGTTTCTTTTGTGATGATATTTACAGAGAATGCAGCAGGGTGTCTCCCCTTCAAATTTATAGTTAATCTAATCCTGTCAGGTTGTGGGGGGCGGAGTCACAACCCAGTGTGTGCTGCCATAAAGATGCGTCAGGAAAGGAAAATTACGGAAAGGTGAGTATACAATTTTCCATTTTGCCGTGTCGGTGCATCTTCCTTGGCTAAGGAGAGACAAGGATCTAGCCGGATAACAACACTAACCCTCTGTGTATTTGTTACCACTGTATATATTAGACAGATAGTTAGGTGGCAATACTATTGCTTTACTTGCCTTCAAAAAAATGTGCATAACTATTTTTGATATTTGAATGTCATATGTGACTTACTATTTTCCTGTGATACCAATGTTATTCATTTGGTATGCCACACACATTGTTATATTGTTAAAGTGGTTGTATACTCTTTTTTGTAACTTTTACCTACAGGAAAGCCTATAATAAGGCTTACCTGTAGGTAAAAAAAATATCTCCTAAACCTGTACGGTTTAGGAGATATTCCCCTCGGTATGCGCCGCTGACTGCAGCGGCGCATGCGCACGAGGGGATTCTAATAAAGGTTAAAACCTTTATTAGGTTATATATGGGGGTACCTAACGCTATAAAAACCTGGCAGTGAACCTAAAAAATAACTAGCTACCTAGCGGCACCAGTGACACTAAGGCAGCGATCAGAAAAAGGATCGCTTAGTGACACTGGCAAAAGGGGGTGAAAGGGTTAACTCTAGGGGCAATCAGGGGGTTAAACCTTTATTAGGGGGGGCAGGGGGCTACCCTGAACCTAACACTAACTGCCCTGACAGTTTTTACAGTTAAAACTGACACTAAATGCAGTGATCAGTAAATAAATGATCACTGCAATCAGTGACACTGTGACTGGGGGGGGGGGGGGGGCATGATGGGGGGTGACAGTGTGCCTATGTGTACCTACATGTCAGTGTAGTGATTGGTGCACTTACTATGTCTTCTCTCCTCGCCGTCCGGTCAAAAGACCGCCCCGAGGAGAGTGACATCACTTCCTGCTGCCTGTGTTTACACTACACAGGCAGGGGAAGCTTCTCATTCGCCAGGAGTGATCGAGAGGGGATGGCCAGAAACCAACGGCCATCCCCTCATCCCGGATCGCTCCTGAAGCGAATCGGACCCCCCACCTGCTGGAAGGCAGGCACGTACGTGTACGTACCATTCTGCCAACATATAATTACATGCGGCGGTCTTTAAGTGGTTAAAAAAAACTATTTTTTCCTCAGTTTAGGTAGATATGTATTCTTCTACATATTTTTGGTAAAAAAAAAAAAAAAAATACAATAAGCGTACATTGATTGGTTTGTACAAAAGTTAGAGCGTGTACAAAATAGGGGATAGATTTATGGCATTTTTATTATTATTTTTTTTTAAATAGCAATGGTAGCGATCTGCGATTTTTATTGTGACTATGACATTACGGTGGACAGATAGGTTACTTTTGAAACTATTTTGGGGCCAGTGACACTTATACAGCGATCAGTGCTATAAATATGCACTGATTATTGTATAAATGTCACTGGCAGGGAAGGAGTTAACACTATGGAGCGATCAAGGGGTTAAATGTGTTACCTAGGGAGTGATTCTAACTGTGTGGGGAGGGGACCGAATAGGGGAGGAGACCGATCGGTGTTCCTATATACTAGGTACACACAATCAGTCTCCTCTCCCCTGACAGGACATGGATCTGTATGTTTACACACACAGATCCACGTTCCTGTTCTGTCCCTAGCAATCGCTGGTACACAGAGGACATAGCGGCCTCCGGGCACGCGGATCGGCTCTTGAGTGACGCGGATGTCATATGACTATCGGCAGATAGGGAATATGACTTGTGTCGCAATTGTATATGCTATATTATGATTTTTTTATTTGCTTTTTCTGTTCCCACGAAAGTTGAGTTACCCTTTAATAATAATAATGCACATCAGACAAATTTCAATTAACACATTTTGCAGGATGGAAATAGTGCATCCAGTCTGCCTAATTTAGAGTTAAAAGTAGTTCTCTGGTCACAACATACACTTTCATTGTATAAGATCAGCATTGTAATTATGATACATATAATAGTTATATTGGACAATGCATTAGGACATGGTGCTAAGCTGCAAGAAAAAATTCCTTTGATGTAGTGAGTACTGCTGGCTGTCGCTTTCCACAACTTCCTGGATTCCCTGTATGATTTGCGGCTTCTCCTCCATTTCTAAGGACTACATATCCCATGGTACCTTGCTGCCTGCAAGCAGTGACTCCTGTACTGACTCCGCCTCCTGAAACTCCTCCTCTCAGCACCTCTGTAGGTCAGAAGGCAGACTCTGTGAAATGCATGGCACAGCAGTGCCTGCTCACAGGGCATAGTGACTACTAGGGATGAGCTTCGAGTTTGAGTCGAACTCATGTTTGACTCGAACATTGCCTGTTCGCCTGTTCACCGAACAGTGAACAATTTGGGATGTTCACAGCAAATTCTAAAAGCCGCGGAACACCCTGTACAAGTCTATGGGAGAAATCTAAAGTGCTAATTTTAAAGGCTAATATGCAAGTTATTGTCATAAAAAGTGTTTGGGGACCTGGGGGGGTCCTGCCCCAGGGGACATGTATCAATGCAAAAAAAAGTTTTAAAAACTGCTGTTTTTTCGGGAGCAGTGATTTTAATAATGCTTAAAGTGAAACAATAAAAGTGTAATTTATAAGGAGAGGAGAGAGATGGGACTTTGGGTGAAGCACACAGCAGTAAATGGATTGGTCAAGTGATCATACATTGTTTGCAAGTATTTTGGGCAACAGGCCTCTAAAAAATACTTGTGTGCTTCACTCAAAGTCCCATCTCTCTCCTCTCCTTATAAGCTACTGACAGGGATGGAGGCTGGCGTCCCAAAATGCACTTTTTCTATATTAATAAAAGTGTAATATTCCTTTTTTTTTTTTGACACGGGGTTCCCCTTAATATCCATACCAGACCTGAAGGGCCTGGTAATTAAATTTGGGGTAACCCCACTTTATTGATTTATTTTTTTTATCAATGACTTTCAATGACTGTTCTCTGTATTACGGGGAGCCGACAATTCATTATAGCCGCGAGTGATTTTAAATTACTTTTTTTCCTGCAGAAATGACCCTTTGTGCAGGGACAGTTCTAAGCACAGGAAACATGCGCCCCTTTACACGCATACTATACACACCCCTCAGGTACGAAATTTAAAGGATTATTACACTTTTATTGCTTCACTTTAAGCATTATTAACATCACTGCTCCCGAAAAAAGTTGTTTTTACTGACAATTGCGCAGTCGTACGACGTTGTACCCAAACAAAATTGGCGTCCTTTTTTTTCCACAAATAGAGCTTTCTTTTGGTGGTATTTGATCACCTCTGCGGTTTTTATTTTTTGCGCTATAAACAAAAGAAGTGCGACAATTTTGAAGAAAAAAAAACACAATATCTTTTACTTTTTGCTATAATAAATATCCCAAATGTAAAAAAAAACAAAAAAACAAAAAAACAAAAATAAAATTTCCCAGTTTAGGCCAATATGTATTCTTCTACATATTTTTTGGGGGAAAAAAATTGCAATAAGCGTATATTGATTGGTTTGCGCAGAGGTTATAGCGTCTACAAAAGAGGGGATAGATTTATGTCATTTTTATTTTTTACTAGTAATGGTGGCGATCTGCGATTTTTATCAGTACTGTGATATTGTGGTGGACAAATCGGACACTTTTGACACATTTTTAGGACCAGTGACATTTATACAGCGACTAGAGCTATAAAAATGCACTGATTACTGAATCAATGTCACTGGCAGGAAAGGGGTTAACACTAGGGGGCGATCAAGGGGTTAACTGTGTTCCCTAGGTGTGTTCTAACTGTGGGGGGGGACTGACTAGGGGAGAAGACCGATTGGTGTTCATACTTAGTATGAATATACGATCTCTCTCCTCTCCCCTGACAGAACCGGGATTTGCGTGTTTACACACACAGATCCCGGTTCTTGCTCGACTGATCGTGGGAGCCCAGCGGTCATCATGCCCGCTGGGCCCTCACATCGGCTCCGTGGAGATGCATCGCCTCCTACAGCATCTCAAAGAGCCGATGTACAGCTACGACAGCTTGCCCAGGGGAGCGGCGGCTGGTCGGGAACCAGTTAAAGAATAACGCCACTTTTGTTGAGAAACCCCCCCCCCCCCAGTGCAAAACTGGCCCAAAACATTTTTATTTTTTTGTTTCTACAAATTTATGTTTTTCTTAACAGTTCAAGGAAAAGTTCTACTTTTTCTTCTCCACTTCCTGCTCTGCAGCTTCCTTGGCTTTCTTGGCACGGATGCCGAAGAGGCCTGCTTTGGCGCGTGCCATATGCAGACTGGCGAAGGCTTTGAAGTTCTTCTCGTCCTCTGAGATGGTTCTCGCCTTTTCTTTCATGAAAGTCTGGCGGATTGGCATGACAGGGCCCCTCAGCTGGGTGGCCATCTTCGACTCTTCAGGAGAGCCGTCTCCCTTCTTTCGGAGCGGAGGGTTTGCATGGGAAGATGATCGGTTTGGAGCGCTACTCCTTCAGCCTCTGTACATTGGTCTGCAGGGACCCTGTTGACCTGTTGCGATGGCGGTAGTCCACAGAGATGCCAATGGTGCGAGCAACCTTTTTGTTGATGGCAGTGGCCTTAAGCTCCTCCAGGCTGAATCCTCTACCAGCGCCAATCTTGGTGTGATACCGGACGGTCTGACATCTCACCACCAGCCTGAGGGGTCCTGCGATAGGTCTCGGGGGGATCTGTCGTTCTTTGGCCTGACGTGCCCTTCGCCTGCGGGTCTTCCTGGCGGGTTGGTTAAACCAAGTGGCCATTCGTCACTGCCAGTCCTTGTGGAAATGTGGCTTCAAGATCATTCCATTTCTGCAGGGAGCCATGGCTGCGTATTCCCTCCATGGGGAGAAAATGGCTGAAAGGAAAGGAAGAAGCAGAGTGGAGCATTGTGGAATTTAAAAAATAAATATTTTTTTTAAATGTAGCTGTATATTTCTTCCTACTACTATAACCTACCACCAAACAGCAACCCAAAATAAATTCTCCTGCTCCTAACAATCGTGGCGATACCATATATGTGTATGTCATTTGTTGTTTGTACCCGTGATACAGCCCAGAAACAATAGTGCACATTTATCTTTTTTTTTCTTTTTTTTTTTATCCTAGCTAAATACACACACTGACACTGATACTAATTTAAAAAAAAAAAATACTGACCTTGACCCAAACACTAAGGCCCCTTTCACACATGCGGATGGTATGTCCGTATTTCATCCATCCGTTTGCGGATGAATTACGGGCATACATTCATCCCTATGGGATAGCGGGTGTCTGCGGATGAACATCCGCAGACACCCGATTTCCTCCGCCTCCGCAACAGTCCGATTCTGCAGACGGAGGAAAATCCTATTTTTCTATCCGTCTGCAGAGCGGATCGGATGAACACGGACACACGGTCCGTGCTCATCCGATCCCCATAGAGGAGAGCGGAGAGCTGACAGGGCGGTCCCTGCACAGTGTGCGGAGACCGCCCTGTCCGCAGCCGGCTCAGCGGGGACAACGGAGCGATCCCCACTGAGCGAGCGGATCATCACGGGGCGGATCATTACTGATCCGTCCCGTGTGAAAGAGGCCTTTCCGAGGTGCTATCTAGGGTTTTTTTTTTGTTTGTTTTTTTTTATTTATTATTTTTCTACACACACTTTTTTTTTTTATTAATTTTTTTTTATTTTCTACACACCCTTTTTTTTTTCTGCAAGGAGAGAGAAAGATGCAATGGGGGTTATTTAGAAAACGCAAATCCACTTTGCACTGCAAGTGCACTTGGAAGTGCAGTCGCTGTAAATCTAAGGGGTAGATGTGAAATGAGGGGAAGCTCTGCTGGTTCAATCATGTGTAAGCTAAAATGCTGTTTTTTATTTTCCTTGCGTGTCCCCCTCGGATCTACAGCGACTTTACTTCCAAGTGCACTTTCAGTGCAAAGTGGATATGCCTTTCGTAAATTACCCCATTGCATCTTTCTCTCTCCTTGCAGAGAAAAAAATAAAAAAGTGTGTAGAAAAAAATAAATAATAAATAATAATTCCAAACATTAAAACATTTTGTTATTCTGTTTGTCTGTGTCCATGTGAGCCTAATGGGAGTGGTTTCAAAATTAGGAAGTGGAAGTAGGAGGAAGTAGGAAGGAATGAGGAAAGCTGCTGGGCTTGCATCCCTTTAGCTGTGATTTCCTATTGGGAGTATCTCACCATAAATTTCATTTGTGTTGCAGAGGATGCCTGAAATCTGACTTGCATCTTAGTGCAGACTTCTGGGAAAATCAGTGAGCCAATCACACAAGCAGGAAATTACATATCTGGGGTGGGGGTGGTCTGTATACCATTTCTGTGCAGAACACCCCCTAGTGGCCATATTTCATTTTTCAGAAAATTACAGCATCTGCAGATTGAAAAGGAAAGGTAATTTTTTAATAACGTTCAATTACAATATAACTTGTGTTGCAATTGTATGAACTATATTATTTTTTTGCCACTTAAGGACCACCGCATGTAAATATACTTCGGCAGAATGGCACGGACAGGCACAAGCACGTACCCGTACGTGCCTGCCTTCCAGTGGGTGGGGGGTCCGATCGGACCCCCTCCCGCTGGCTGCGGCAGTCCGTTTCGCTTCAGGAGCGATCCGGGATCCCCTCTCGATTGCTCCTGGCGAATGAGAAGCTTCTCCTGCCTGTGTAGTGTAAACACAGACAGGGAGGAAGTGATGTCACTCTCCTCGGGGCGGTCTTTTTGACCAGACGGCGAGGAGAGAAGACATCATAGTAAGTGCACCAACACTACAGTGACACGTAGGTACACATAGGCACACTTTCACCCCCAGTCACCCCCCCCCCTCCCAGTCACAGTGTCACTGATTGCAGTGATCATTTATTTACTGATCACTGCATTTAGTGTCAGTTGTGATTGTAAAAAGTGTCAGGGCAGTTAGTGTTAGGTCCAGGGTAGCCCCCACCCCCCCTAATAAAGGTTTAATCCCCTGATTGCCCCTAGAGTTAACCCTTTCACCCCCTTTTGCCAGTGTCACTAAGCAATCGTTTTTCTGATCGCTGCATTAGTGTCACTGGTGCCGCTAGGTAGCTAGTTATTTTTTAGGTTCACTGCCAGGTTTTTATAGCATTAGGTACCCCGATATACTACCTAATAAAGGTTTTAACCCCCTGATTGCCCCTAGAGTTAACCCTTTCACCAGCGATCACCGTATAAGTGTCACTGGTGACGCTGGTTAGCCAGTTAGTTATTTAGGTTCCCTGTCAGGTTTTTATATAGCGTCCGGGACCCCCATATACTACTTAATAAAGATTTTAACCCCCTGATTGCCCCTAGTTAACCCTTTCACCAGTGATCATCGTATAAGTGGTACGGGCGACGCTGGTTAGTTAGTTTGCTTTTTATAGCATCAGGGCACCCACCATTTATTACCCAATAAAGGTTTAACCCCCTGATCACCCGGCGGGTGATATCAATTAGGTTTTAGGATCAGATAGGGTCTGCGTCGCCCCAGGCAGCGCTAGGTTAGTGCCAGTACCGCTAACCCCCACGCGCAAAGCATACACCTCCCGTAGTGGTATAGTATCTGAACAGATCAATATCTGGTCTGATCAGATCTATACTAGCGTCCCCAGCAGTTTAGGGTTCAGGCCTGATCCCTGCGATCGCTAACAGTTTTTTTTTGGTAGCGTTTTATATTTAAATGCTGAAGGCGGTGCTTGGTTTTCAGGGTCCCGTACGCGGCTAGGCTCCCAAAAAGTCCCCCACATGTGGTATCCCCGTACTCAGGAGAAGCATCAGAATGTATTTTGGGGTGTAATTTGACTTATGCCCATAGCATGTGTGGGCAATATATCATTTAGTGACAACTTTGTGCAAAAAAAAAAAAGTTTGTAATATTCCCGCAACTTGTGGCAAAATATAAAATATTCCATGGACTCAACATGCCTCTCAGTAAATAGCTTGGGGTGTCTACTTTCCAAAATGGGGTAATTTGGGGGGGTTTTGTGCTATTTTGGCATTTTATGGCCTTCGAATCTGTGATAGGTAGTGAGGAGTGAAATCAAAAATTTGCACCCTTAGAAATCCTGAAGGCAGTGATGGGTTTTCGGGGTCCCGTACGCGGCTAGACTCCCAAAAAGTCCCCCACATGTGGTATCCCCGTACTCAGGAGAAGCAGCAGAATTTATTTTGGAGTGCAATTCCACATATAACTATGGTATGTGTGAGCAATATATCATTTAGTGACAACTTTTTGTAAACTTTTTTTTTTGTCATTATTCAATCACTTGGGACAAAAAAAAAATATTCAATGGGCTCAACATGCCCCTCAGCAATTTTCTTGGGGTGTCTACTTTTCAAAATGGTCTAATTGGGGGGGGGGGGGGTTGTACTGCCCTGCCATTTTAGCACCTCAAGAAATGAGATAGGCAGTTATAAATGAAAAGCTGTGTAGATTCCAGAAAATGTACTCTAGTTTGTAGACGCTATAACTTTTGCGCAAACCAATAAATATTCGCTTATTGACATTTTTTTTACTAAAGACATGTGGCTGAATACATTTTGGCCTAAATGTATGACTAAAATTGAGTTTATTCGATTTTTCTCATAAAAAAATTAGAAAATAACGGAAAATTCCTATCAAAATACTTACCGTAATTTTCCTTTCCTGATGGACTCCATGGCAGCAACGTGTGGGTTAAGTCCCGCCTCCACTACCCTATAGGACACCACTCCCATAAATCTTTGCTCCCTGCCCATAGCCGTGTTCGGTAACTAGCCTACTCCAGCCATTTTGGGAGGGAACTCCTGCTGCCATGGAGTCCATCAGGAAAGGAAAATTACGGTAAGTATTTTGATAGGAATTTTCCGTTTTCCTGACAGACTCCATGGCAGCAACGTGTGGGAAATAACTCGCCAAACACACTCGGGTGGGCAAAAATGCTGAAAAAAATGTATGTAACACTGTCAACCGACAGCACCTTAAAACCAAAATCAACGGAAGATAAACTGGCAGGTTCGACACAATAGTGAGCCATAAATGTATGAATGGATGACCAAGAGGCAGCCTTGCAGATAACCTCAGGAGCCACATGACGTGAAGCTGCCCAAGAAGTAGAGAGACTTCTCGTGGAATGTGCCGTAACCGCCTCAGGAGGAGCCAAGCTCTTCTCTTTATAAGCCCACTGGATCGCCTGAACCACCCACGTGGCGATGGATCTGACCGAAGCCCTAAGGCCCTTGTTTTTACCGTGAAAAAGAACAAAAAGATAATCCGATTGCCGGAAAGAAGCTGTTGCCTCCAAGTATCGTTTCAGAATAATTCCCATGTCGAGAGGATGAAGATCCTGACTCCCAGCCGAATTAAAGGTAGGAAGAGTAATATCCCAATTTTCGTGGAAGACTGAGGTAACCTTTGGATTCAACCCCAGAATTGGCACTAGGACCACTCTGTCAGGGAAAAATGTGAGGAAAGGTACCTTTGATCCTAAAGACTGAACCTCAGAGACTTTCTTTGCTGAAGATATGGCTACCAAAAAAGATGTCATTAGGGACAATTCTCTGATTGAAAGTGTTCTGTCCAGTGTGAGAAGAAGACGAGAACCAGCGGTAAATCCCACCTGGGGAATCTAGGTTTCCTCTGTGGTCTAAGTCTAATTGCTCCTTTAAAGGATTGCTGAACCAAGGGATGTTTAGCCCAGGATACTCCAGAAAAGGCCGAAATTGCCGAGACTTGTACACGAAGAGCGCTGACAGATAGGGGAATGTCTAGTCTGGACTGTAAGAAACCCAAAACATCCTGAACCATCAGATTACCATTAGAGCAAGACTTGGAAGACAAGTGACTCGTGAATCTAGACCAAATCCTCTCATACACCTGGTTGGTACTTTTCCTCCTTGCACTCATGAGAGTAGGAATGGCCTCCTTGGGACAACCCAGAGCCTCTAACCTTCCCCTCTCAAAAACCAGACCCTCAGACATAGATGGGCCGGACAGGGATGGAGCTTCGAGCCCTGGGATAGAAGATCGGGTCTGAGAGGTAAGGGAATCGGATCTCTGACACTGAGGAGCAATAGAAGCAGAAACCATGGCCTGTTGGGCCAAAAAGGTATTACAGCTATCACCTCTCCCGCTTCTGATTTGAGTCTCCGCAGGAACTGTAGAATAATAGGAATCGGAGGAAAGGCGTAAGCTTTGTTGAACCGCCATCGAACCGACAGTGCATCCACTCCGTAAGCCTGAGGATCCCGAAACCTGGAATAATACCTTGCCAGTTTCTTGTTGCAAGGGGAGGCAAATAGGTCGACCTCTGGGGAGAACCACAACGTTAGAATCCACCTGAAAACTTCCTCGTGAAGAGACCATTCGTTGTTGTCCAGATTGACTCAAGACAGGAAGTCCGCTTGGACGTTCTGCGTTCCTGGAACATAAGTTGCTGTAATGCTGACCAGGTTCTTCTAAGCCCAAGACATGATTGGCTCTACCCCCTGAAGAAGGGACAGACTCCGAGTACCTCCTTGTCTCCTTATATATGCC
The DNA here is from genome assembly GCF_037356315.1 of Lithobates pipiens. Classification (NCBI taxonomy): domain Eukaryota; kingdom Metazoa; phylum Chordata; class Amphibia; order Anura; family Ranidae; genus Lithobates; species Lithobates pipiens. The sequence goes on along the minus strand of NW_027507892.1, from coordinate 5,410,189 downwards.
ACTGCTGTTGTGTTGTCTAGTCTGAGAAGAACCGAGGTTCCTGAGATCAGATGACGAAAGGCTAGGAGCGCCCAGAAGGCTTCCCTTATTTCTAGAATATTCGACACCATCCCCCTGGAAGGGAAGTCCCAGGTGCCTTGTGCTACTTCCGTCAAACAGTGGGCGCCCCAGCCCCTGTTGCTGGCATCCGAAGTTATTGTTATCCATGAGATGGGGAGAATGGAATGACAATTGAATAGATTCTCTTTCTGAAGCCACCAGGGCAGAGAGATTCTCATTGAAGATGTGATCCGGATAAGTTGAGTCTTGTCGCCTAGCCATTGGTGAAGAAACCCTTTTTGGAATGGCCTCATCTTCCATTGGGCCCACTTCACCATTGGAATCGTGGCCACCATAGTGCCAATAATTCTCAGGCACTGAAGAGCCGGGAGATGGGAGGCTGAGAGGGCCGGACAAATTCTGTCCCGAATTACCGCTACTTTCTCTTCGGGTAATGAGATGGTGCCCTTCACTGTGTTGAAGAGTGCGCCTAGGAATACAAGAGACTGAGAAGGAATTAACTGACTCTTTTCTAGATTCAGGATCCAACCGAATTCTTGAAGAGTGGAAATAACCTGATCCTTGTGCAATAACAGACGGTCTCTGTCCTGGACTAGCAGTAGAAGATCGTCCAAATAGTGGTGAAGACGAATCCCCTTGGTTCTCAATAGAGCCACTACGGCCAACAACACCCTTGAAAAGACTCGGGGAGACGTTGAAAGCCCGAACGGGAGACATACGAACTGAAGATGTGGTTTTCCTACTGAAAATCGCAGAAACTGCTGAAAATCTTCTGCCACAGGGACATGAAAGTAAGCGTCCTTTAGGTTTATTGAAATCATCCAGTCGCCTGACTGGACTGACTGTTGTATTGTTGACAAGGTTTCCATCTTGAACCTTTCCATTTTTTGATAAAATTATTCAGATGTGTAAGGTCTATGACTGGCCTCCAAGAACCGTTTTTCTTTTAGACCATAAAAAGAGAAGAATAAATTCCTCTCCCTCGTTGATCATCTGGAACGGGAACGGCAGCGCTTTGAGCCAATAAAGATTTCACGTAGGCCAACAGGATCTGCCTTTTTTCTTCTGAGGCCGGAAGGGAGGTGGGAACCCACTTTAGTCTTGGGGACCTGCTGAAGGTCCAAGAATGACCCGAAGAGACCGTTCTGACAGTCCAGAAGTCCTGGATTGAGGCCGCCCAGACATGCCGAAAGTGTAGAAGACGAGCCCCCACCTGGCCTATCTGAGCGGACCCAATCTCAAAAAGATTTGGTTGGATCCCTCTCTCCTGTCGCACTGCTCTTGGCGGATTTCTTAAAAGGAGGACTGCCTTGACTTCCATGACCTGGAATATTTCCGACCCGGTCTATAGCTACGGGCCTCCCTGGCCTGCTCTTGATATTGCTTTTTAGGAAAACATCTCCTCTGGCTTTTTAAACGTCTATCCTGAGGGAGAAACCCCGACTCCCCACCAGTGGCCCGGGTTATGGCATTATCCAACTTATTCCCAAAAAGGGAAGAACCCTCGAAAGGGATACGGCACCACACCTGTTTAGATGCTGGATCAGCCAGCCAGGAACGGAGCCCAAGAACCCGTTTGGCGGTTACAGCTGAAAGCATAACCCGAGACACTAGGCGGATGATGTCAATCAAAGCCTCCCCCAGAAAAGCCGATGCAAGCCGTAACTCCTGGATAGGAGAGCTTTTGCGACTTCATCCGAAATGTTTCTGAGGGTATCATCCACCCTGTACGTGCAGACTTCCATGGCCTTGGACATTGCCGCTAAAGCCAATGCTGGCTTGCATGCCATACCAGCAGTAAGGTAGACTCTCTTTAAATCGGAATCAATCCGCCTATCTAAGGCATCCTTAAATGAAACTGTATCTTCCAATGGAAGGGTAACATGTTTTACTAGTCTCATCACCGCTGCATCCACGAGAGGAGCTGAATCCAGATACTTGACCTCATCCTCCTTAAAGGGATATAACCTTAGGACTTTTGAAAGCATACTATTCTTATTCTCAGCTTTACTCCATTCATCCGTGATGACCTCAGCAAGTTCAGACAGGAATGGAAAGTTAAGACGCTCCCTTTAAGTTGCTTAAAATACTTCCTTTGTTTGGAAGGATTAGCCAAGTTCACAGCCTCTCTGATAGCTTTCACCAAGGGGGAGAGTAAGGCAAAGTCAAACCCCACACAGGGACTATCTTCCTCAGATTCACTGTCTGATGCAGCAGCTGAATGGTGGCTTGTTAGAGAGGCCTCCCAGAGCTCTCGAGCATGCGACTCCCTGACTGGAGACTGAGGTGATTCTGACTGAGGCGCAGGGGTCTGACTGGCCCCGATCCCCTTGAGGGATTCTTTCACCACCTTTTCCACAAGGGACCTTAGTTGTTGGTCCGTACCCCCTCTCTCACTAGAGGCTTTGGAAAAGCAGAGGTCATACAGGGATTTCCCAGTAGGAACTTGTGATCTGCATCCCCAGCAAGTATTAATAACTGAACGGCTGGAATGAGCCCTGGAGGAGCGAGATCGATCCTCGCTACGGCACCCGGATCTTGAGGGTGAGCCGTGATGTTTAGACTTAGAATATGAATGCCGGTGGTAAGACTTAGAAGAATCGCTTCCTCTATGCGTTGAGCTGCGTTGCTGTTCTGAACTAGATGGGCTAAGACAGAGATAGAAGAGACACACAGATAAGGAAAGATAACAGACTGACTAATACCGGACCCCCCCCCCCCCCACTTCCCCCCCCAGACAGTACCTATTATGAGAGGGCTGGCCATATACAGGCGGAGGTGAGTCCATATCTCTAGGGGTTTCCATAATTGCTGCAAAGATATATAAGTAAGGCTGAGAGCACCATACACACACACGCCCACCCCCTTCTTCTCAGAAGGCCACCTACCTCCACAGAAGAAAACCTGGACAAGGGGAAGTCATGTAACAGCCTGCAAGCATTCCCAAAGCTTGCAGGCTATTTCCTATATTAAATAGGGCGCCTTAGTGAAGTCATCATCGTTTCCTGTGCGCCGCTACTGCGCATGCGCGAATAGCGTAATTTTGCCGCTATCGCGCATGCGCGAACCAGGCCTCGTTCCTGTGCCGCGCATGCGCAGAACGAACGTATCTAACGAAAAACCAGGAAGTGAGCAGCGGCTGGAACGCAGGCTAATCCAGCCGCCATGCCTATACCCATATACATGAAAACACAAAAAAAACGAACGGAAATTAAGGAAAAGCAAGGAACAAACACAAACTGCTGCCATGAAAAAGAGGAACAATCTTACCGCTCCCACACGAACGTCTCCAGGCCGAAGGTAAGAACATACCAGACTTCTCAGGGCAAAATAGGTCACCTGCTATTTAGCTGGGCTATCCGACCAAATGCGCAGCCTGCCTGCCAGTGGCTAGGCTCCTGGCTTCCTCCAGCGCTTATATCCAATGCCCGCTCCATACCCTGCTAGTAGCTAGGGCTTAACGGAGTCATGCGACAATTCCATCCAGTCGCAATTCGGCCAAACCAACAATGGAACCGTGTGGGAGCAATCTTCAGGTAGAAAGACCATAATGGGTCCTACGGAGGAGGACAAAAAAAGAACACGGCTATGGGCAGGGAGCAAAGATTTATGGGAGTGGTGTCCTATAGGGTAGTGGAGGCGGGACTTAACCCACACGTTGCTGCCATGGAGTCTGTCAGGAAATATATTATTTTCAAAATTGTCGGTCTTTTTCCTTTTATATCGTAAAAAATAAAAATCGCAGAGGCAATCAAATACCATTAAAAGAAAGCTCTATTTGTGGGAAGAAAAGGAAGCAAATTTCATTTGGGTACAAAATTGCATGACAGAGAAATTACCAGTTAATGCAGCGCAGTGCCAAATTGTAAAAAGACCTCTGGTCCTTAGGCTGACAATTGGTCCGGTGGCTTAAGTGGTTAACCACTTATGCGTCAGCTGTTTGAAGGAGGATATCATTGTTATGGCAGCAGCTAGCTGCCATAACCCTGGTATCCTCTTCTTCAGCGGGCAGTCCACTACAAGATAAAAGTGGTCTCTGTGGCGGATTCGCCGCAAGATCGCTTTTATCGGCGGCGGGAGAGGGCTCCTCGGCGCGTTCCGGTGACCTCCGCTGCTTATCGGAGCTGTCGGCAGCGGCGGAAGCGATCGGGTCCGGTCACTTGCTGGGCAGAAGCGACGTCAAAACGTCCACAGCTCTTAAAAGGCCATTAAAAAAAAAAAAAAAAATTGTTATTTGAATGACAAATTTCTTTTTTTTTTATTGCATGTCATGCTTTTTTTCTATTATGCCCTGTACACACGGTCGGACTTGCCGACGGAAAATGTGCGATCGGATTGTGTTGTCGGAAATTCCGATCGTGTGTAGGCTCCATCGGACTTATTCCATCGGAAGTTCCTGACACAAAGTTTGAGATCTGGATATAACATTTTCCGACAATAAAATCTGATTGTTTAAATTCCGATCGTGTGTAGACAATTCCGACGCACAAAGTGCCACGCATGCTCAGAATAAATTAAGAGACGAAAACTATTGGCTACTGCCCTCTTTATAGTCCCGTTGTACGTGTTTTGCGTCATTCTGAACAATCAGATTTTTTCGACAACTTTGTGCGACCGTGTGTATGCAAGACAAGTTTGGGCCAAAATCCATTGGAAAAAAATCTGATGGATTTTGTTGTCGAAATGTCCGATCGTCTGTACAGGGCATGTTTACATTCCTTGTATTAGGAATAAAAGTGACACAATTTTTTATTTGAAAAAAACAGTGTAAAAATAAAGGGTAAAATAAATAAGAAAAATTTTTTTTAAACGTGCCCGTCCCGACGAGCTCACGCGCAGAAGCGACCACATACGTGAGTAGCGCCCGCATATGAAAACGGTGTTCAAACAACACATGTGCGGTATCACTGCGATCGGTAGAGCGAGAGCAATAATTCTAGCACTAGACCTCCTCTGCAACTCAAAACATGCAACCTGTAGAATTTTTTAAACGTCGCCTATGGAGATTTTTAAGGGTAAAAGTTTGTCGCCATTCCACGAGCGGACGCAATTTTGAAGCGTAACATGTTGGGTATCAATTTACTCGGCGTAACATTATCTTTCACAAAATAAAGAAATTGGCCTAACTTTACTGTTGTCTTATTTTTTAATTCAAAAAAGTGTATTTATTACAAAAAAAAGTGCACTTGTAAGACCGCTGCGCAAATACGGCATGACAGAAAGCATTGCAACGAGCGCCGTTTTATTCTCTAGGGTGTTAGAAAAAAAATGTAGCAAAAAAAAAACAAATCTCAGAAAGAGGCTCTTTAACCACTTGCCGACCAGCACACGACGATGTACGTCGACAGAATGGCACGGGCAGGCAAATGGGCGTACATGGACTCAATCGCCGTGGGCATACCCGCGATCGTCTCACGGAGCAGCCAAATGAAGAAATGCCGTTGTAAACAGCATTTCTCCATTCTGCCTAGCAACTAGTGACGCTGATCTCTGCTCCATGTGATTGGAGCAGAGATCAGTGTTCACTAAATGAAAGCCCAACCCCCCCACAGTTAGTAACACACCCCTAGGAACACTTAACCCCTACACTGCCACCCACTGGTTAACCCCTTCACTGCCAGTGTCATTTACACAGGAATCACTGCATTTATATAGCAGTGATTACTGTATAAATGACAATGGTCCCAAAAATGTGTCAAAAATGTCCGATGGGTCCCCCACAATGTCGCAGTCACAATAAAAATCGCTGATCGCCGCCATTACTAGTAAAAAAAATAATAAAAAATTATTAATAAAAATGCTATAAAACTATACCTATTTTGTAAACACTATAACTTTTGCGCAAACCAATCAATAATCGCTTATTGCGATTTTTTTACCAAAAATATGTAGAAGAATACGTATCGGCCTAAACTGAGGGAAAAAAATGTTTTTTTATATATTTTTGGGGGATATTTATTATAACAAAAAGTAAAAAATAATGTGTTTTTTTTCAAAATTGTTGCTCTATTTTTTTTTATATTTTGTTTATAGCGCAAAAAATAAAAACTGCAGGGGTGATCAAATACCACCAAAAGAAAGCTGTATTTGTGGGAAAAAAAGGACGTCAATTTTGTTTGGGAGCCACGTCGCACGACCGCGCAATTGTCAGTTAAAGCGATGCAGTGCCGAATCGCAAAAAGTGGTCTGGTCTTTGACCAGCAAATTGGTCCGGTCTAAAAGTGGTTAAAGAGGAGGGCCAGTTTTAAAAAAAAAAAATTAAAAGTCAGCAGCTGCAAACACTGTAGCTGCTGACTTTTAATAAGCAGACTTACCTGTCCAGGGCGCCCGCGGTGTCGGCCGCCCGAGGCTGACCCGTCCCTCGGCTCTCGGGTCCGGCGCCACCATTTTAGCTAAGGGAAACAGGCAGTCGAGCCTTGCGGCTTCACTGCCCGTTTCCTACTGCACATGCGCGAGTCACGCAGCGCTTTGTGAATGGGGCGCGCTGTGTTCTGGGACACACAGTTCCCAGAACACAGCGCGACCCATTACCCAGAAAACGCCGCACGGAGGAGAGAAGACAGAAGATCACCGCGGAGGAGGAAGAGGCAGATTAGGACGATGTGCCTAGCAACAGGCATTTCTGGTAAGTTAAAAAAAAAAAAAATTCTTTTTTTTTTTCAGATTTTTTTCTAAATTTTAATGTATTTTTGTTTTTCAGGGTGGCCCTCCACTTTAAGTGGTTAAGTTAGATAGATTTAGTCTGCATATGTCTTTATAATAGGGCTCATCTCAGCAGGCACCTCGTGTAGGTCGCTCTTCAGAGTGTCTTCATGCAACCACCTGCTGTCATGAACATACATATATATATATTTATACACATGCCAGGCCAGAATATGTGAAACAGCAACGCAGAACGCAGCTTCTTTTGCAGGAAAAAAGATGCGTTTTTATTGCATTAACAAATGCCATCTTGTTGAAAGCATTCCAGCATAACATAAAAGCTATTTTCAGTCATATTTGCTATACATTATGTTCCCCTATTTACCTTTTTCATATTACATTAGGAGAATGGAGCAATCGCAAAGATTGTCAAAAGAAAATGTGACAGCATTAACTCCACTTTCATGGGGAAAAAGAAAAGCTAATAAAGTTAAAATAATATAGTGTATATACAATTGCGACCAGGGGCGGACTGACAAATCATGGGGCCCCCGGGCAATTGGAGAAGATTATGGGGCCCCCAGGCAATAGGACAGTATGGGGCTCCCAGGCAATAGGACAGTATGGGGCCCCCAGGCAATAGGAGATTACAGGGCCACACAGGATAAACACACACATAAAGTATACACACACAGACACACAATATACACACACAGTATACACACACACAGAATACACATATGCACACACTGAAAAGGTACTGGAGAGGCGGAGCAGCTATAATCTTGGGATTTTTTTTTAAAAACACAGATTTTTACATACTGTCCCTGGTTTTATAGAGGCTGGCAACCCTGAAGAGGCCCCTTAGTGGTATGGGGCCCTCGGGCAGTCCGCCCCTGATTGCAACATAAATCAGATTGTAATTAAATGTCATTAAAAATTAACTTTCCTTTTCAATCTGCAACCACTGTAATTTTCTGTAAATGCAATATGGCCACCAGGGGGTGTTCTATACTGCCCCCCCCCCCCCAATAAACATAATTTCCTGCTTGCGTGATTGGCTCCCCACTTCTCCCAGAATTCTCCACTAAGATACAAGTCAGAATTCAGTCATCCCCTGCGACAAAAATGTCATTTTTGGTGAGATACTCCCAATAGGAACACGTCTAAAGGGATGCAGGCTCAGCAGCTTCCCTCATTAGTGCTTTGAAGGTGCCCAGCTGATAGATAATTATGAAGCCACTCCCATTAGATTCATTTTCCCACATGAACACAAAGAAACACACAGGGATTTCTTCAGAATAACAAAAGGTAGGAATCTGCAACAAATGTTGTTATAATCCTTGCAATGTACATAGATCACCCAGAGCTTTAATTGCTTGTCTGACCCGTTATTATACGGTGGCAGGTTGGCTCTCCTGCATGAATCGCCGTAGCTGTACGACGGCTTGTGCAGTCGCAGTTGCGATTGTCTAGTACAGAGGCGGAATGGGGATTTACCTTGCTAAACAAGCAAATCCCTGTTCTGACAGGTGACATGACAGGGGTCTACTGTTCCCAGTGATTGGGAACAGTGGTCTATATCATGTCCCTGGCAGCCCATCCCCCCTACAGTTAGAACACACTGAGGGAACACAGGTAACCCCTTGATCGCCTCCTCGTGTTAACCGATTCCCTGCATTTTTATAGCACTGATCAATGTACTAATGTCATTGGTCCCCAAAAAGTGTCATTTGAGGTAAGATTTGTCCTCCGCAGTGTCGCAGTCCCACTAAAAATCACATATCGCTAGAGGTCCGATGACTTCAATCCCACGGACAATTGGCCTATCTAGAAACAGCAGACCCAAGAGAACACCATGCAACCGCTAACGGACAGTATGCAATATCCTTAAGCGGACACCCCGTATAGGGTGCTCTCACACGACTACTATAGACACTAACACTCCTTGGGACCCCTACCCTTGACCTCTACTAATATAGCAGAAGTACTTCATGGCATAGGCGTCCACAGAACTTTTTGGGTCTCCTCACCTTGACACTTCTCTAATGAGAGAACTCACTGAAATGTAACGTTAGGGACACTATAGCACATTATGGATATATATTACTTGTGAAATTTAAAAGGGATGCTAGCTTATGGGATAACACATCCAATTGTTAGAACTGTTAGAAAATTGTTTTGTACATTTGAGCGGACTTTACCGGTACCACAAAGGAACACTATATCATTTTACAAAAAAAGATTGTTTATTAAATGTTACAAAATTTATAAAATTGTACATAAATAAAAACAAGAGAATTTAGAGCTCTCATTTGTATAACCTCCAGGTATAAAAATATATATTCCCTATACTGCCAAGTCAAACAAGGTCAAAGTTTCGCTGTCTCTTCTTCAGGACCTATTTCCATTGACTGCAAGCAAAGGGATTCTGCATGGGAAAAAGAACAGTATGAAAAACGTAATCAAAAGGATGACAAATGCAGACAAATCACATATGATAATATAAACCCCATAGATAGTATGGAGACAGAGTATATGGGGTACCACTTACATAGTAAATAGAGCCCTCTCATAAGTGGCATGCCAAGTGCTACCCAGGCGCGACCAGATCAGCGAGGCATTCATTAGATCAAAACCGATCACAAAATACCTCTAATGCCCCAATCTAAGAAGGACAAAAATATGATGAAACAAAAAATATAATATATAATAAGTCCCCATATAAAGATACAGGGTAGAATATATTAATAATAACTGCATCTTAGCAAGGTACTCGCAGGACCAGTAGATTCACCACAACACTACATCAAGGTGGCTATTCCTTTTCCACAGTATCTAGGGCCGCCCTCCTATTGATACCTACCATGTAATATAGATATATATATGGATTGCACATAAATATTTGCTATACAATGTCATATATTATGACTTGGGATGAGCTTCGAGTTCGAGTCGAACTCATGTTCGATTCGAACATTGCCTGTTCGCCTGTTCAGCGAACAGTGAACAATTTGGGCTGTTCGCGGCAAATTCGAAAAGCCGGAACACCCTATACAAGTCAATGGGAGAAATCTAAAGTGCTAATTTTAAAAGCTAATATGCAATTTACTGTCCTAAAAAGTGTTTAGGGACCTGTGTCCTGCCCCAGGGGACATGGATCAATGCAAAAAAAAGTTTTAAAAACTGCCTGTTTTTTCAGGAGCAGTAATATTAATAATGATTGAATTGAAACAATAAAAGTATAATATTCCTTTAAATGTCGTACCTGGGGGGTGTTTATAGTATGCCTGTGAAGGGGCGCATGTTTCTGGTGCTTAAAACTGTCCCAATCACAAAGTGTCATTTCGCAAGGAAAAAAAAGTATTTTAAAATCACTTGCAGCTATAATGAATTGTCGGCTCCCGTAATACAGAGAACACTCAATGAGCCGACAATTCATTCCTTGATTAAAAAAAAAAGCGTAGGGTTCCCCTAAAATCAATTACCAGACACTTTAGGTCTGGTATGGATATTAAGGGGAACCCCGCGTCAAATTAAAAAAAAATTATGTGGGGGTCCCTCTAAATATCCATACCAGATCCTTCAGATCTGGTATGGATATTAAGGGGAACCCCCCGTCAAATTAAAAAAAAAATTGACGTGGGGGTCCCCCTAAAAATTCATACCAGACCCTTTATCTGAGCACGCAACCTGGCAGGACGCAGGAAAAGAGGGCGGGACGAGAGAGCGCCCCCCCTCCTGAACTGTACCAGGCCACATGCCCTCAACATTGGAAGGATGCCTTGGGGGTCTGTGACCCCTCAAAGCACCATGTCCCCATGTTGATGGGGACAAGGGCCTCATCCCCACAACCCTGGCTGGTGGTTGTGGGGGTCTGCGGGCGGGGGGCTTATTAGAATCTGGAAGCCCCCTTTAACAAGGGGACCCCCAGATCCTGACCCCCCTGTTTGAAATGGTAAGGGGGTACAAAAGTACCCCTACCATTTCACAAAGAAAGTGTAAAAAATGGTTAAATAAGACAAACACACTTTTACCGGCCCCCCCTGTTTGAAATGGTAAGGGGGTATAAAAGTACCCCTACCATTTCACAAAGAAAGTGGGGGTGACCCCGCCCCCCTCTGATGTAACGGAAACCTGTGTTACATCAGAGGGGGGCGGGGTCACCCATACGTCATTGGGGAACCCCTGGCTTCCCTCACTAGCGTCAGAGGGGGCAGGGTCAGGTGACGGGTGGCCCCGCCCCCCTAATATAAGAAACGCCAGGTGCTGGAATCCCCGCAGTGTCTCCTCAGTGGAGAAAGAAGATGGATGGATGTATTCGCTGCGCTGAACTGAAAATCACCCGTCGCTGGATCAGATCAGCCATCGCTGGACCCTGGAGAGATGATCCTCCGTCATTGGATAGCAAGAGTGGATTACCACCGCTGGAATCTTTTTTTTATTTTTAGTAAAGGAATTTTTCAAAAGTGTGTTTGTCTTATTTAACCATTTTTTACACTTTCTTTGTGAAATGGTAGGGGTACTTTTGTACCCCCTTACTATTTCAAACAGGGGGGCTGGGATCTGGGGGTCCCCTTGTTAAAAGGGGCTTCCAGATTCTGATAAGCCCCCCACCCGCAGACTCCCACAACCACCGGCCAGGGTTGTGGGGATGAGGCCCTGGTCCCCATCAACATGGGGACATGGTGCTTTGAGGGGTCACAGACCCCCAAGGCATCCTCCCAATGTTGAGGGCATGTGGCCTGGTACAGTTCAGGAGGGGGGCGCTCTCTCGTCCCCCCTCTTTTTCTGCGACCTGCCAGGTTGCGTGCTCAGACAAAGGGTCTGGTATGGATTTTTAGGGGGACCCCCACGGCAATTTTTTTTTATTTGACGCGGGGTTCCCCTTAATATCCATACCAGACCTGAAGGGCCTGGTAATTGAATTTAGGGGAACTCCACGCTTTTTTTTTTTTTTTATCAATGAATGAATTGTCGGCTTCCGTAATACACAGAACACTCATTGAGTGTTCTCTGTATTATGGGAGCCGACAATTCATTATAGCCGCAAGTGATTTTAAAAGACTTTTTTTCCTGCTGAAATGACACTTTGTGCAAGTAGTGATGGCCGAACGGTTCGCCCGGCGGTCGTTTCGCGGCGAATTTCGGCTGTTCGCGGTCCGCCCGATCGGCGGACTATTGCCACCGTTCGCCCGGCGGACTTCCGTGTTTACTGTGTAAAAGAACTTTGACCTATGATGACACATCCATCATGGGGTACAGGACAGCCAATTGAGACATTACAGCACATGGACACTTGGACATTCCCCCTAACTTATAAATACACCCGATCCGGCGGCCATTTTACATTCTTTCTTCTGTCACTATAGGGAGAGGTTGCTGTGTGGAGCAGGGAGAGATTGCAGTGACCCAAATCGCTAGCTATTTGGTACACAAAAGTTCTTTTCAGGACTGGTATAGGTGTTAGGTGTAGTTCAGGATATAGGTTTGAGGCAGTGCTGTGCTAGTGATTGTTGCAGCAGCCTGAGTGTCTTTTGTCAGTTTAGAGAAAGGGACAGGACGGTGTGTGCTGCAGGGACAGTCAGTTTAATCATTAGCTGTTACTATCAGGTCCACAAAAGTGCTATTCTAGTAACCAGTTATTGTTCCAGCAGCCTCTGTTTTGTCAGTTTATATAGGGACAGGCAGGAAGCTGTGTGTGAGGCAGTGAGGGTCAGTTTAATCAGTAGCTGTTACTATATTAGGTCCACAAAGTTTCTTTTCAGGACTGGTATCAGTGGTATGGTAATAGGCTTGTACACGTATAATATTCTTTCTTCCAAATATAGAAAGAATATTATACTTGACTGCTGCCCTTCTGCTGCAGTCTGCTAATCAGTCACAACCTACTTGTTCCACAAAGGTCCTTATAAGGACTGGTAACCTGGTGTAGGGTGCTACAGTACATAGGGTTGAGTGAGGTACAGTCTGCTATTCCGTAAGGACTGGTATAGGTCCACAATACATAGGGTTGAGGTGCACTACTGCTGACCGCTGCCCTTTACTTCAGCAGTCCTTCATCAGTATAGGGACTGACGTACAGTCCGCTAATCAGTCACACACAACCTACTTGTTCCACAAAGGTCCTTATAAGGACTGGTAACCTGGTGTAGGGTGCTACAGTACATAGGTTTGAGTGAGGTACAGTCTGCTATTCTATAAGGACTGGTATAGGTCCACAATACATAGGGTTGAGGTGCACTACTGCTGACCGCTGCCCTATACTGCAGCAGTCCTTCATCAGTATAGGGACTGACGTACAGTCTGCTAATCAGTCACACACAACCTACTTGTTCCACAAAGGTCCTTATAAGGACTGGTAACCTGGAGTAGTGTGCTACAGTACATAGGGTTGAGTGAGGTACAGTCTGCTATTCTATAAGGACTGGTATAGGTCCACAATACATAGGGCTGAGGTGCACTACTGCTGACCGCTGCCCTATACTGCAGCAGTCCTTCATCAGTATAGGGACTGACGTACAGTCTGCTAATCAGTCACACACAACCTACTTGTTCCACAAAGGTCCTTTTAAGGACTGGTAACCTGGTGTAGGGTGCTACAGTACATAGGATTGAGTGAGGTACAGTCTGCTATTCTGTAAGGACTGGTATAGGTCCACAATACATAGGGTTGAGGTGCACTACTGCTGACCGCTGCCCTATACTGCAGCAGTCCTTCATCAGTATAGGGACTGAGAGTTTTGTCACAGGGTCATTTAAAAAATGACAGGCAGAGGAAGAGGCAGGCCCTTCCGCAGGGGTGGTAGGGGTAGGGCAGGAGCAACAGTCTTGAGCCAAAATGGGAAGTTGCAGAAGGTGCGTTCAATTACTTTAAAGGACGCACCAGACTTGGTTGAGTGGCTCGCTCAGCCTTACTCTTCTGCACCCTCCTCATCCTCTCGATCTGCACCCTCTTCTTCACTCTCTGCTATGTGCACCCCCAAAGACACTACCACCAACAACACCACCACCACCACATACCTTCCGCTTGAGTCACAGGAATTATTTTCCGATCCATATCAAGAGGACATTTCTGATGCGCAGCCACTCTTGGTATTGGATCAGGAAGAGGAGGTAGCAACAACCGCTACTCAGCAGTCTGACGACAGTACCCAGATCAGCCCAAGGAGGAGGTTGGTCCCCGGTGTTGCTGCCTACTCCGAGATCTCTACTTATAGCGGTGGGGAAGGTGACGTCGATGATGACGTGTCTAGTGATGTCACGTGGGTGCCCACCAGAGAGGAAGAGGAGGGGAGTTCAGAGGGAGATATGGACCAGCAGATAGGGAGGAGAAGCAGGAATAACTTACATTGCACAGGAGGGACAAAGCAGACTGCAAATGTATCAGGAGCGAGTCATCGACCAGGTACGGTCACATCTGGCACTCCCAGGACACCGGCACATGGCTCCGCAGTGTGTGCTTTTTTTAACGTGTCCGCTGCTGACAATAGCATTGCCATCTGCAATCTTTGCAGTCAACGCATTAGTCTCGGTAAGCCCAACACTCACCTAGGGACGACCGCCTTAAGAAGGCACATGAGCAGCCATCACCGAGCCCAGTGGGAGCAACAGAACACACAAAGCCACACTCCAGGCTCTCACCGTCCAGCCTCGTCTTCTACTTCTCCTTCTCCTCTCTCCTCACAATTGTCCTCTACTCCACCTTCCATCACGCCAAGCTCACGTTTTTCTGCAAAAAGGCAGGCTTCCGTGGGCCTAATGTTCGAGCGTAAAAAAATGATGACGCCAGATAACCCTCTTGCCCAACGGTTGACGGGGGGCTTGTCAGAACTGATAGCCCGCCAACTACTGGCATATAAACTGGTGGACTCAGAGGCCTTTCGAAAATTTGTGGCCATTGGAACACCACAATGGAAGGTCCCAGGAAGGAAGTATTTCTCGGAGAAGGGCATCCCAGAGCTATATGGCCATGTTCAGCGGCAAGTGAATGTATCTCTGGCACACAGTGTCGGTGCCAAGATACATCTGACCACAGACACGTGGTCTAGCAAACACGGGCAGGGAAGGTATATCACTTTTACTGCCCACTGGGTGAACCTTCTGACGGCCGTCAAGCATGTAACCCGTGGCACCGTGTAGATTTGGTTTTACCTCCACGGTTTGCATGCAGGCCTGGCTCTTCTTCTCCTCCTCCTCCTACTCCATCCTCCTCCTCGGCTGACTCCTCCTTTTCCGCTGCTAGCTTCTCTTCTGCTGCGCCACCCAAGCTCCCCAGAACCTATTCGACATGCCAGGTGAGACGTTGCCATGCCATGCTGCGTCTGTTGTGCCTGGAAGCCAAGAGCCACACTGGCCCGGCACTCCTTTCAGCTTTGAGTTCACAGGCAGATCAGTGGCTAACACCGCTCAATTTGACAGTTGGTAAAGTGGTGTGTGACAACGGTGCCAATCTGCTTAGCGCATTGAAACAGGGCAAAATCACACACGTGCCATGCATGGCACACGTCTTAAACTTGGTCGTGCAGCGATTCCTTGTCAAATACCCTGGGGTCCAGGACATCTTGCGGCAGGCAAGGAAAATCTTGGCCCATTTCAGAAGATCTTGCACGGCCATGGCTCGCCTTGCTGACATTCAGTGGCGACACAATCTGCCGGTCAAACGTCTTATTTGCAATTGCCCGACGCGATGGAACTCAACCTTCTGTATGCTTGATAGGCTGCTCCAGCAGAAACGTGCAGTTAACGTCTACCTGTATGAACTCTGCGGCAGAACAGGTTCTGGGGAGCTGGGTTTTTTTTCACCGCGCCAGTGGCTGCTAATGCGCGACGCATGCAGACTTCTGCGGCCATTTGAGGAGATCACCAAACTGGTCAGTCGCAGCCCTGGCGCCATCAGTGACATGGTACCTTATGCCTTCTTTATGGAGCGTGCATTGCGGCGTGTCATTGATCAAGCTGTGGAGGAGCAGGAGCGGGAAGATGAGGAAGTCGCAATGCTGAATGAATTCTCAGGGGGGGCTACTCTATCTGAGACAAGTGAACAACAGGAGTCTGAAGAGGAGTCAGAGGAGGATGGTGCCGGGGCGGATGAGGAGGAGCAAGAAGAGCATGCTTTAAACATTTCTGGGACCCCTGTTGTTGTGCGTGGATGGGGAGAGGAGAATGAAGAGGACAACATTATCCTGGATGATGAGCAGGAGCCAGGCCACCACACCGCTTCCAATTTAGTGCAAATGGGGCCTTCATGCTCCAGTGTTTTAATAGGGACCCCCGTATAAAAAGCATAAGGGTCAAGGACCAGTACTGGGTGGCAATGTACTTAGACCCCCGGTACAAACACAAAATGGCGGAAATGCTACCGCCGTCACAGAGGGCTGTCAGAATGCAGCACTTCCAGGCCTTGCTTCGAGAAATGCTGCATTCTGCTTTTGCGTGCGCTGGCAGAGGAGCAATTCCCACTCCCAGAGATGGAGTTGCGTGTACCAATCCAACAGCGCCTGCAAGAAGAGGCCGGTTTGAAGATGTGTTGGTGACTTCGGATATGAGGTCATTCTTTCAGCCGACCCATCGACAGGTGTCATCCTGATCCAGCATCAGGGAACGCCTAGACCGTCAGGTGTCCGACTACATCGGGTTAACGGCCGATGTGGATGCTCTGAGGAGTGATGAACCCCTGGACTACTGGGTGGGCAGGCTTGACCTCTGGCCAGAGCTTGCCCAATTTGCAATCGAACTGTTGGCTTGCCCCTCGTCCAGTGTCCTGTCCGAAAGGACGTTCAGCGCAGCAGGGGGGATCGTGACCGATAAGCGTACTCGCCTAGCTCACGACAGTGTTAACTACCTCACATTTCTAAAAATGAATGAGACATGGATCTCGGAGGAATTCAACACATGTGACCAGTAGACCATGTATATGTCTATAAACTATTTTTTAAATCGAGCACACAGACCTTCTTTCTTCATTTGGCTCACTTCCTTGTCCAAAAAAAGCACACCGTACTATATGCCCGTACCCTCCTGTTTGAAGAGGTTGAGCGGTGTCATATTTCTACTGGGGCTGCTTATTATGAGGGGCTCCCACCACCCCTGTGCTGTGCTGACTTCCTCCTGGGGCTGTACCTCTGCTGTGCATATTATGAGGGGCTCCCACCATCCCTGTGCTATGCTTATTATGAGGGGCTCCCACCATCCCTGTGCTGTGCTGACTTCCTCCTGGGGCTGCTTACTATGAGGGGCTCCCACCATCCCTGTGCTGTGCTGACTTCCTCCTGGGGCTGCTTATTATGAGGGGCTCCCACCATCCCTGTGCTATGCTGACATCCTCTTGGGGCTGCTTATTATGAGGGGCTCCCACCATCCCTGTGCTATGCTGACATCCTCCTGGGGCTGCTTATTATGAGGGGCTCCCACCATCCCTGTGCTGTGCTGACTTCCTCCTGGGACTGTACCTCTGCTGTGCATATTATGAGGGGCTCCCACCATCCTTGTGCTATGCTCATTATGAGGGGCTCCCACCATCCCTGTGCTATGCTCATTATGAGGGGCTCCCACCATCCCTGTTCTATGCTCATTATCAGGGGCTCCCACCATCCCTGTGCTATGCTGACTTCCTCCTGGGGCTGCTTACGGTGCAGGTTTCAGTCCTGTATATCACGGTGCTGATGTCAGTACTCTCTATCACGGTGCTGCTGTCAGTGCTGTATATCACGATGCTGGTGTTAGTGATTTATGTCACGCTGCTGATGTCAGTGCTCTCTATCACGGTGCTGGTGTCAGGTGACTCTCTCACGGTGCAGGTTTCATTGCTGTATGTCACGCTGCTGATGTCAGTGCTCTCTATCACGGTGCTGCTGTCAGTGCTGTATATCACGGTGCTGGTGTTAGTGCTTTATGTCACGCTGCTGATGTCAGTGCTCTCTATCACGGTGCTGCTGTCATGCTGTATATCACGGTGCTGGTGTTAGTGCTTTATGTCATGCTGCTGATGTCAGTGCTCTCTATCACGGTGCTGCTGTCAGTGCTGTATATCACGGTGCTGGTGTTAGTGCTTTATGTCACGCTGCTGATGTCAGTGCTCTCTATCACGGTGCTGGTGTCAGATGACTCTATCACGGTGCAGGTGTCATTGCTGTATGTCACGCTGCTGGTGATCATCTCCTGCACCCTCTTCTTTGCCTACCCTGGTCCCTGACCTTCCCTCTCCTCCATTGCCTTCATGCGCTCCACAGTCCTGAATTGTCACAACAATTTCCCATATAAAAAAAGAATGCTTGTAGTTGTCAATCCCAGATTCACCTCATACATGTGTTATGTCATTGGCCATGTGGTGGGACTATGTTTGCACAGCTATTTATTATTTTGTGGCTGCAAATTTGACCTGTAGGTTTGCAAAGTTCACCTCCCATTGAAGTCAATGGGGCCCGCCGCGAACGTTCCGGTTCGCGAACTATCGGCCGCGTTCGCAGTCCGCGTCGCGAAACGTCCCGTCGGAAGTTCGTCCATCACTATGTGCAAGGACAGTTCTAAGCACGGGAAACATGTGCCCCTTCACAGGCATACTATAGACACCCCCCAGGTACGAAATTTAAAGGAATATTACACTTTTATTGTTTCACTTTAATCATTATTAAAATCACTGCTCCTGAAAAAACTGCAGTTTTTAAAACTTTTTTTTGCATTGATCCATGTCCCCTGGGACAGGACCCAGGTCCCCAAACACTTTTTAGGCCAGTAACTTGCATATTAGACTTTAAAATTAGCACTTTAGATTTTGAACGTTCGAGTCCCATAGACTTTAATAGGGTTCTAAAGTTCACACGAAGTTTAGGTCTGTTCGCAGGTTCTGGTGCGAACCGAACAGGGGGGTGTTCGGCTCATCCTTAGACATGACAATATCAATCCAAAATTCATAACTAAAGATGGTTCCAATGCCTATATACAATTGTTCAGGATGAGGGCCAGTGATAAAATGGACTGCTTCCAAATAACCAGCAAGGGATCAACCAGAACCTACATAAACCAGAGGGTGTGGTAGTCACCATTAATTAATATTCAGCTTATGGCAGATAGAGCTAAAAGCAAACCACATTTTAATTAAACTTACCAGTTAACTGGCATACATTAATTCCCAATGATCTATATTAGCAGGTCCTAGATCAGATCCATGCTAATTATGGCTGCAAAAGCAGATCTAGGGTGCAAAGTAACATAAATTACTTCACAACCTAATCAACAATTTAGATATCGTAAATGAAAGGGACAGAAAATGTCCTAGTGTATAGACTAACCTGTTCACAGAGGTCCTGGATGAACATGCCGCCCTAGAGAGCCCTTACAACTGATCATTAAATATGGCCAACAATCTGTGCTCCATGCCTCCAGTGCCCACCCTCAAACACTAATTAGGAGCAGGCATGTACTGGCCATAGGGACTATAGGGAGTTTCCCGGTGGGCCGATGGCTCAGTGGGCCGGTTTCAGTGACAGCCAGTGGCATCTCTGGGGGGGACTTTTGGGGTTATAGCCCCGAATCTGGGGCCCATATCCCAGAGTCAGTCCAGGAGTCCCCAACCACAGGGTCCCGGCCCACTACCTGCCCTCTTTCTGGTGACCCTGATGTAAGTAGGGTCTCTCTGTGGACCCGGATGTAAGGGTGGCTCTGTGGGGACCCGGATGTAAGGGGTTGGCTCTCTAGGGACCCTGATGTAAGGTGGATGATCTTTGGGGACTCTGATGTAAGAGGGGCTCTCTGGGGACCCTGATGTAAGGGGAGGCTCTCTGGGGACCCAGATGTAAGGAGGGCTTTTTTGCGCAATTGCGTACAGTTTATATACTGTTTTTTGCATGTTTGCAAAATTAAAGTGGGCTGGTCTGGATGAAGTCCAGGGCCAAATTGTTGTCCCAGTCCAGCCCTGATTAGGAGCATTCCTCATTCACAATACTTACGTATCAGACGTAATTGTTCTAGTGAAGACGATTTCTTAAAGGGATCAAAGCTATTGAGAACCAGGCTTTTGCAGAGGGGCTATACTAAGACTACTCTAAAAAAATCCTACAATAAAGTGTGTTCAAAAAATAGACAAGAACTATTGTTCGATACAAAAACAAAGAAACAGGACAATACAGTTAGGATAATTTCCGATGGCTCCCCTGGGGATATACACAGGCCAATAAAAAACAACCACTGGCCTAGAAGACCACAAGGACATACAAGCCAATAAAACAACTACTGGCATGGGAGACTATGAGAATACACAAGCCAATACACCAACCACTGGGACAAAAGACAATGAGGATACACAAGCCAATACAACAACCACTGGCTTATAAGATAATGAGGACAGAAGCCAATAAAACAATCACTGGTCTAGAAGAAAATGAGGATACACAAGCTATTACAGGACCAATGGGCCAAAAGACAATGAGGATACACAAGCAAAGTAAACAACCACTAGCCCAGAAGGCCACGAGGGTACACAAGACAATCACTGATCTATAAGTCTTTGAGGATACACAAGCCAAAAAAACAACCACCGGCCTCTAAGACCATGAAGATACACAAGACAATAAAACAACCACTGGCCAGAAAACAATGGGGATACAAAAACCAATAAAACAACCACTGGTCCACAAGACAATGAGGCTACATAAGCTCATGCAACAATCACTGGCCTAGAACACAATGAGAATATACAAGTCAATATAATAACCACTGGCCCAGAAGACCATAAAGACACACAAGCCAGTAAAACAACCACTGGCCCACAAGACAATGAGGATGCACACGCCAGTACAACAACCAGTCAACCACTGGTGTCAGGACCTGGATCGCCTGCTGGTGGCACTTTGCTTCCCAGAGCAGAGAGTTCCAGTGTCCACCAGCGGGTGTCTCCCAGCAGCTAGGAGATTCCAGTATTCAGTTGCCACCTAATGCTGGCTGCTGAGAGGGCACTTAGTCCCTCTTCTGCTGATACACCTTGCTTCAGTATTATGTCAGGAATCAGCAGCGGAGATGGCCAGATCTACATGGCTACACTTAGAAACTAAGACCAGGCTATACATAGTGAAGTAAATTAATAGAAAGCTGCACAATCCCATAAAACAACCACTGGCCTAGAAGACAATGAGGATACACAAGCCAATACAACAACCAGTGGCATAGAAGACAATAATGATGTGCAAGCCACTACAACAATCACTGGCCCAAAATATAATTAGGATACACAAGCCAATACAACAACCACTGGCCCAGAAAACAACGAGGATACAAAAGCCAATAAAACAACCACTGACCTAGAAGACAATGTGGATACACAAACCAATAAAACACCCAATGGCACAAGAGCCAATACAGCAACCACTGGCCTAGAAGACATTGAGAATACACAAGCAAACACAGCAACTGCTGGCCAAAAAGACAATGAGGATACTCAAGCCAATACAGCAACCGCTGGCCCAGAAGACAATCAGGATACACAAGCCTACAACAACCACTGGCCTAGAAGACGAAGAGGATACGCAAGCCAATAAAACAACCACTGGCCTAGAAGACAATGAGGGTACACAAGCCAATATGGCAACTGCTGGCCCAGAAGAAAGTGAGGATATAAAAGCAGTACAACAACCATTTGTTTTAGGACCTGGATTACCTACTGGTGGCACTGTGCTTAACAGATTTGAATCTGTAGTTCCAGTGTCCACCATGGGTGTCTCCCAGCAGCCACTAGATCCCAGTAATCAGTTGCCACCTGATGCTGGCTGCTGAGAGAGTACTTAGTCTCTCTTCTGCTGATACACCTTTCTCCAGTATTATGTTAGCATAATCAGCAGCAGAGATGGCCAGACCTGTATAGCTACACTTAGAAACTGAGACCAGGCTATATATAGTAAAGTAAATGTATTATTGGAAAGCTACACAAGCCCATAAAACAACCTCTGGCTTGAAAGACTATGGGGATACACAAGCCAATACAGCAACCACTGGCCTAGAAGACAATGAGGATACACAAGCCAATAAAACAACCAGGGCTGTATGGCTATCCAGCAAAGAATGATTAAAGTGTTCAGGTAGTGAAAGGGTGTAAAATCAGAAAATACAGCAGCTTCCATGGAAAATCTATACACTTTCAGCCAATGCTGTCAGTCAAGCACATCTCTATTCTCTAATGCTTTCTATGTAACAAGATCTCCTTGTAGTTTACCATAATAAGACTAAGTAGGCTAAAATGTTGTCCTAGGTGTATATTAACATAATAACATCTGACAAAATAGGCATCTCTAAGTGACCAATTTCAGGCATTAAATAAGATAACTACAGCCCCTACAATGGTCCTATGCTTCACGAGTATAGAGAAGGCAATGCAAAATTGAATTTAAAATTATCTCCTTTCGCACTGAAACATGAATGTTCCCGTGTAATTATCTAAGATAATGCCTGCAAATTTCAGCAGACTTTTCCTTTTATAATTGCCGAAGTTCACCGAGGTATACCCACCAGACAGAGGTCAAAAAATTCTTTGGTACATGCGACAAGTCATTTCTCTCCATTATTGCATGAAACACATACTAGTTGTCTGTACACAACAAGGAACATTATCACCCGGGTTTACGCTTCTCTAAATGAATGTTATTATCATTACAATATCCGTCACACTATTGGCTCAGCGTCAAACAAATTTTTAAGCGCTCGCCAAGTGAGTGAGTGTTTTTATTGTTTTAATGGCAGGGACCATGGACCATATTTAGAATAACAGATTGCGGCAAAAGTGGAGATAACTGGTTTGTGTTTGCATAAGGTGCCCTGCCGAATCCATTTTCCACAATAGGTTTGCTGCTTACTGTCCCGTTCTTTGATCAATCGCTTTTCGCGCATACAATAATGAATTCTGAAGATGTCACTTGTGCCTGATTTAATGGCTATTAGAACGCTTGCATTGTGTGGACACCTTCCCTGAAGTCTTAATGCAGAGAAATAAAGCCCGCTACATACTGTACATAGGCTGGAAGAAAAATGGTCTGCAATGCAACACATCACCTTGAAATAGAAAAGTGAGGTGACAAGAAAAGATGGTCCATAGTGGAACGTTTATCTCATTTTGTGCTGTGCATGAAGAGAACTTGACATCAGATATACCTGTTCATGTTTTGGCAATGCATGCTAAGCAATGTGTAAGTGCAACACTTAAAGAGGAACGCCCCCTTACTTTATTCCTAAAACTTGTCCCTGTATAAAAGTAAGCAAAAACATAGTTACTAGCATCTCCCTCCTAGATAGGTTGCTAGGATGTTACTGTAAGTAAATATTGTTCTTTTTGACTCCCCTGTAAACAGTGGAGGAGTTATTGATTTATTTGGGCTGTTCTGGTTTTCATAGGCTGCAGGTTTGATTGCTCTCCCCTGCTTTATAAAGGCTTCTGAAACATAGAAGGTTGAGCAAGACAAATGGACAACCTGAATATTTATTGTGTTTCAGCCAATCCCTGGGGAGGTGTGCCCAGTAGATGGCTGGGGAAGCACATAATAAGTCTGAACTTTAGAGCAGCAGGGTCTTCCTTTTGGGGGGACCCCCACCACAGCTGTTTACTGATTCAAGCTGATGTTCATCTGGGTCCCAGCTGTGGCATAGATGGGAGGCCTATGTCAAAGGCTGGGTTCACACTATTGCGAATTGGATGCAGGTTTTCCCCACATCCAATTTACATAACAGGAGATTTTGACCGGTGTTCTGCCATATAGTGTCCGGCTCTGATATAGTGTCCGCCCCGTACTGCGCATGCACAGTACGGAGCAGACGAAGCTTCGGAAAATCTCCGAAGCTGAACGGCGCCTGCGCCGTGAGTGGAGGTGGTAGCCCCTACATCCAAGCGGACATAGGGTTGTGAATATTAGAGGGCCCCCTCGCGGGCGAGCTTCGCTCGCCATGCTTCGGGCTCGGCCTCGCTGCGCTCGGCTCTTTTATATTCCTAATCTATGTCTACTTGGATAGTGGGGATAGAACCTGGACTCACGGCACAGGGGCCGTTCATCCTCCGCAATTTTTGGAATCTGTGTTGCTGTGTACTGCGCATTCGCATGCGCAGTACACAGCGGACACTATCGGATGGGGGACCTTATATGATAGGACACCGGCTCTCTATGGAGCTGGTTCACACATCTCCGGAGAGGCTCTGGTGCAAATTGCACAGGAGTCCTGTGCATCTTTTGGTTTGTTTCAGATCTGAATTCGACCCAAAATTTGGGCTGAAATCGGACCTGAAACGGTGAATGGAGACACACCCCAGACCCCTACTGTGAGCCACTTCTTGCTCCAGTCTGAACCTAGCCTTAACCTTCTGGAGCTAAGGACTAGTGGTTTCCAGAGTGCCTGGCAGAAGCTGAAGGGTGCATAGCTGTCCTGTGGCATTGTGAGCATTAACCTCTCTCTCAATAAAGAGCATATGGTAGACATGTGCAAAAGGAAAAAATTTGTTTAGTTTTGTTTCGTTTTAATTCGTTAATTCATTAATTTCATTTAGTTATATTCGTTAACTTCCTTAAATTCGTTTTCGGATTTCGTTTAATTTTCTACCAAATTCGAAAAATTGGCCACATTCGAAAATATTTCAACCAAATTCGAAAATATTTGTACCGGATTCGAAATGATTTCAACGTGATTCGATTTTATTTTAACCGCATTCGAAATGATTTCAACATGATTCGAAATTATTTCAACCGCATTCGAAAATATTCTGTGACCCGAATTTAGGGCCATGTATCTCGGGGTCACTTGATGCTAGAAACTCCAAATTTGGTATGTTGTAGTGCTAGTACTATTGTGTTTGTATACCAAATTTTGGGTTTCTAGCTATAAGTGACTCCGAGATATGTGGCCCCAAATTCGGGTCGCAAAATGTCATTCTCTGCTGCAGAAAAGTACTTGACATATTGCCTATATCTATTGGACTATAAGATTTAATTTGAGCTGACCTTTTGTTTCATTAGATCTTTAAAGAATTACCGAATTCATTCAAATTCATTCGTTATATTTCTTTCGTATTCATTGTTATTCGTTATTTTTTTATTTGGACTTTCGGATGCATCCGAATGTCCGAAAGATGCAAAATTCGGCCGAATTTCGATTCGTTACGAAACGAATTGCACAAGCCTAGCATATGGTGGATACTGGAAGGAGGCACTTGGCTATCCTGTGACATTGTGAGTACTGACCTAAGCTTCAGGTCCGAGTGACTGAGTCTTGGAATTTATTGGGTGACAGAGCCAGTGGTTATTCTGACTGAGGCAACTTCCGCACGACCCAATCTGGATACTTTATTTTGTTCCTGGTATAAAGACTGTTTGGAGAAGCTTGGCTTAGTGAATTGTCCTCCTGTTCCTATGTACTGTAGTGTTTCCAGAGTATCCCATACTGCCCTACACCCTCTCCAAGTTTATTCGACAATAAATACAAAAAAGTTGTCCTCCTAGACTGTTTAAAGAGGAAGTAAACCCTGATGGGTTTACTTCCTCTTTGATTCCCTGCAAAGGTAAAGCATAATGGACTACTATGCATCGCATAGTAGTCCACTATGTGTCACTTACCTGGCACAGGAGCCAGCGATGTCACCGCTGTCCCCTGTAGTCCGGAGCCTCCATCTTCTTGGTGGGTCTCGCTGCTCCGGCGCTGTCATTCGTCGGAGCCGCAATTACGTCACTCCAGCGCATGCGCACGGGAGCCGCCACTCGCGGCATATCGCCGTTAACTGCGGCGCGCTCAGTGCGCCTGCGCGCCGCTGTCTACGGCACATGCGCCGTAGACAGCGGTGCCTGTCTTTCAGCAAATATCTCCTAAACCGTGTAGGTTTAGGAGATATTACTTGGACCTACAGGTAAGCCTTAATCTAGGCTTACCTGTAGGTCAAAGTGGTTTGTAAGGGTTTACAATCACTTTAATGAGCCAAAGTGGATGGACTGTAGCTGTGTGCCTGGTTGCCTCTGCACTAACTTGGAAAAGAACCATTTAATTACAGAGGCTCCTACGGGGGTAATGCTACACTAGAGCCATAGAGTCCAGCATTGTCTTGCTTGTAGGGAAGGTTCTCCCTACATTGCTCCTCTCCAGTGCCAACATCTTGAAGTCAGATCTTGAATTCTATGCCAGGTCTATAGGACAAAACAGATCCCCGCAGCATGCCTGCACATGCGTCTGTGTGCAGCCACACCATGGGCCCTGCCAGTAGGTCCTGTGAGCTGCCTTCTGGGATAAGTGATGTTGCAGGACCATGTGCATGAGCAGAAACACAGCAGTGGATCTTGGAGTGACTTGTGGTCTTCCTGTGTATGAGCGGGGTCCAGCGGGGTACATATATGACATAAACAAAACTTGAACAAAGTAGACAATCTTAAAATGTTAATAGACCCACAACAGTAAAATCAGTCTGTATACGTAAAGCATGCTTGTTATACTCACTGTGGAACCTAAGGGGTTAATCCTCTGCATTGTGTTAAAAAGGCTGATACTGTCTTCTCTGATCCTCCCCTTCTTCCACTGTCCCCAATATATTTCCTGATTAATACCAAGCTAGGGGACAAGCTACACATGCTCAGTTTGGTATGTATTGCTAGAGTGTTTTCTTGGGAGAGTGCATGTGATCAGCACTAGGGATGAACACCCCTCCCCCCCCCCCCCGACCCAGAACATACCAAAGAGGCAAAAAATGTGGCAGAACACACGAACACCAATAAAGTCTATGGGACATGAACATGAATAATCAAAAGTGCTAATTTTAAAGGTTTATATGCAAGTTATTGTCATAAAAAGTGTATGAGGACACGAGTCCTGCCCCAGGGGACATGTATCAATGCAAATATTTTTTTTTTAAACTGTAGTTTTTTCGAGAGCAGTGATTTTTTTCAATGCTTAAAATGTAATATTCCTTTACATATCATGCCAGGGGGGTTTCTATAGTATGCTTTTAAAGTGGCACATTTTTCCCGTGTTTAGAACAGTACCACAGCAAAATGACATTTCAAAAGGAAAAATTGTTATTTAAAACCGATCGTGGTGGTAATCAATTGTTGGGTCTCGGCAATATAGCTAAAACTAATTGAAAAAAAGAGCATGGGATTCCCCCCCCCCCCCCCAGTCCATTACCAGGCCGTTTGGGTCTGGTATGTATATTAAGGGGAACCACAAACCCACATTT
Organism: Lithobates pipiens; assembly: GCF_037356315.1. Taxonomy (NCBI): domain Eukaryota; kingdom Metazoa; phylum Chordata; class Amphibia; order Anura; family Ranidae; genus Lithobates; species Lithobates pipiens. The sequence goes on along the minus strand of NW_027507892.1, from coordinate 5,383,305 downwards.
TTAAAAAAATTGCATGGGGGTCCCCCTAAGATCCATACCAGACCCTTCGGCTCTGATATGGAAATTAAGGGGAACCCTGCGCCTTTTTTTTTTAAATGGTGTAGGAGTCCCACCCAAAATCCATACCAGACCCTTATTCAAGCATGCAACCTGTCAGGCTGCAGAAAAAGAGAGGGGACGAGATAGCGCCCCCCTCCTGAACTGTGCCAGGCCACATGCCCTCAACATGGGGTGGGTGCCCTGGGGTAGCCCCCCAAAGCACCCTGTCCCCATGTCATTTTTTTTTAAATAAACATGTCCCAAGATGTCCAGTCGTCTTCTTTTTCACGCCGCAACAGACAGAGAAAGAAAAAAACGGCGCTGATCCTCCTCTACGGGAGGCTCCCGCCATGTGACGCTTCTTCGCTGATGACTGTTCCTATATAACTGAGGGAGGGGCCACCTGGTGATGTACCTGGGTGACCCTGCCCCCCTCTGACGCCACAGACCCTTTCCCGCGGCTTACACGTGGTGTCAGAGGGGGCGTGGCCACCCGGTTACGTAAACGGGGGACCCACCCCCTCTGACGCCATGGAGAAACCATAGGGAAGGCCCTGTGGCATCAAAGGGGGCGGGGCTGCCCGGGTACATCACCAGGTGGCCCCGCCCTCATTTATATAAGAACTGTCATCAGTGAAGAAGCGTCACATGGCGGGAGCGTCTCATAGAGGAGGATCAGTGGCAGATTTTTTTTTTCTTTTTCGGTCCATCACAGCATGAAGAAGAAGATGAATGGACATTGTGGGACATATTTATTTTTTTATTTTTTAATAAAGGACTTGTCCCCAAGCTGTGTCTTGTCGTTTTTAACATTTTGACACTGAAATGGTAGCGGTACATTTACCCCATTGCCATTTCACACGGGGGGAGGTTGGGATCTGGGGGTCCCCTTGTTGAGGGGGGCTTCCACATTCTCATACCCCCACGGCCACTGGGCAAGGGTTGTGGAGATGAGGCCCTTGTCCCCATTGCCATGGGGGCGGGGTGGTTTGGGGGGCTACCCCAGGGTGCCCTCCCCATGTTGGGGGCATTTGGCCTGTGCGGTTCGGGAGGGGGGGGGGCTCTCTCCCCCCCTCTTTTCCTGTGGCCTGCCAGGTTGTGTGCTCAGATGGGATTTGAACCAGCGACCCTTTTTGCTGCTAGGTGAGAGTGCTACCCACTACCCCAAAGTGCCGTCCATCCATCCCTCCAAACCATTGATTGGGACAAGAGGCGGGGGTTGTTTATTGAATGTAAATGTTATTTTTTTTAACCGACCCTTACGGACCCCTTGAAACCCATTCATGGACCCCAGGTCCTGCTGACTTCCATCACTCAACCATAAGCAAGCAAAAAAGCTGTTTTTGTTATTGGATTGTATATTCTTTGCCAAGCTCTGGGAGAAATTGCAATGTGCAACTTCCCTTGCAAAGTCAACAGCCTATTTGACTTTAGTAAATCAACCCCTAAATACCAAAATATAACAAAAATACGTAGTCATTTACTAAATATACTTCATGAATGGTACCCTGCGGTAAATCCCACAAACTTTCTAATTGTGTGACCTCTATTTTAAAATGTGAAAAGTCCAGAAAAATAAAATATTACGTTCACACTCTCCACAATGCAAGGCCGGTCTGATGCTGTACACCATATAACGTTCTTTTTTCTATTTTTACGTTTCTTTTTTTAGATGTCATTAAGGGGGTCTGATACATTGCTGTAGGTCTTGTAGCAGCAGCCAAGGGAATATCGGTGGTTTATCAGGAAGATGAACTTTTCAAAATTTTGGACCTCCTGAAGGTAAGAATCCGGGATGAAAGAAGAAGAAATATTAGGATTAATGACACGGGTGACCTCGGAGTCATGTGTGGGAGCTGCCATGCCAATGACTTTGGAGTTTATTGTCGAGTTCAGAAAAGTGAAGGAGCTGGTGTGGAACATCACATAATGAGCGTGCCCCCTGATATGTTGGTGGATTTCTTTGTACTCACTCATGCTCTTTTTAAGATGTTTTTCCAGCTCTCCTTCCAATTATATAGTAAGTAGCAGTTTATATAAAACACAAAGTGCTCACTGGAACGAACTGTGGGGGGAAAAAAACAAAAGGAGTCTATGCTGGTCATACCAACCAAACAGATCAAAGATGACATTTTACATCGTTGTCCTTTACTACAGTTTCCATGAGATCAAAGCAATTAATCAGCAACAATAGCTTCTGTCATTCTAGTGTATAGGGTCTGCAAGCTATGGTCCAGGGGCCACATCCAGCCTACTACAAGATTTTATGTGGCCCGCAGCTATGATCATGGCGTATCCTAAGATTCCATGCTTATACTGAGGATTCAATTCAGTCCAGGCCTTCTGATGTGGACCCTGATGTATGGAGGAACTCTGATACGTAAGGAGGATGTTGAAGTGATGGGGAGGCTTCAGATGTGAAAGGGGGACTCTGATTAGATGGGGAGGCTTCTGATGTGAAAGGGGGACTCTGATGTGATGGGGAGGCTTCTGATGTGAAAGGAGGACTCTGACATGACGGGGGAGGATTCTCATTGTGAAAGGGGGACTCTGATGTGATGTTGGGCTTCTGATGTGAAAGGGGAACTCTGATGTGATGGAGAGACTTCTGGTGTGAAAGGGGGACTCTGATTTGATGGGGAGGCTTCTAATTGTGAAAGGGGGACTCTGATGTGATGGGGGCTTCTGATGTGAAAGGGGGTCTCTGATGGGATGGAGAGGCTTCTGATGTGAAAGGGGGACTCTGACATGATGGGGGAGGCTTCTCATTGTGAAAGGGGGACTCTGATGTGATGGGGAGGCTTCTGATGTGAAAGAGGGACTCTGATGTGATGGGGAGGCTTCTGGTGTGAAAGGGGGACTTTGATGTGATGGGGAGGCTTCTCATTGTGAAAGGGGGACTCTGATGTGATGGGGGGGCCTTTGTTGTGATCGGGGGGCTCTGATGTGATGGGGAGGCTTCTGATGTGATCGGGGGTCTCTGATGGGATGGAGAGGCTTCTGATGTGAAAGGGGGACTCTACATTTCCCCACATTAAACCTCATTTGCCATGTAGTTGCCCGCTCCATTATTTTGTTCAGGCCTTTCTGTAAAATTCCAATATCCCGATGTGAAGTTATTGCCCTGCTTATTTTTGTGTTGTCCGCAAAAACTGTGATTGAGCTATTTATATCATCCTCTATATCATTTATGAATAAATTAAACAGAATTGGTCCCAAGACAGAGCCCCACTTACTACTCCAGAATTAATATACGCTTATTGGGATTTATTTAACCAAAAATATGTAGCAGAATAGGGAAGAGCTTGATGTTCGGGTTGAACATTCGCCGAACAGCGAACATTATGGGGCCGAATTAGAGCACCGTGGAATGCTGTATGCTGTATGATGATTGTCAAAGCATACACCAGACCTGCATGCTTTGGCCAATCACAGCACGCTCTGCTAAGGGAGCCATAATTGGCCAAAAGCAGGGGGCCTTTCGCCAGTCATGGCTCAGGGGGACTAAGTGGTTTGAGCCCTATGGCCGATATGGATAATATTCAGAGTTAACATAAAACTTACCACATGAAATGGACCTGAAAGTGTGCCTTGGTCTAACGTACGGTATACCAAAATAAGGGGGCATACCCTAGATAAGAAATGAGGAATGAAATTAAATAAAATATGAAATGAGATGAAATGAGTAATCTGTGAGGAGTATGAATACTTTGAGAAATGCCCTAAAAAGGGGATGGGAGGGTGGGTATCACGCACAGGAAACCGACAAAGACCACAGGAGCGAACTAGCTGGTTAAATACCCCCGGGCTCCTCCCATAAATTCAGGCCACCATACTGGCCTTCTTATTTATAGTTTGAGCTCTATGGCCAATATGGATATGGATAACATTCAAAGTTAACATAAAACTTACCAAATTAAATGGACCTGAAAGTGTGCCTTGGTCTAACGTACGGTATACCAAAATAAGGGGGCAAAAACATTCAAGTAGGGGATAGTTCTTTATTAATTCAGTTTGATCATTGAGTGAGTTTAGAAAATGCCTGAGCCATTTCCACTTGCGGATTGGGGATATACCGGACTAGCGTCAAATGTAGAGCTTTGAAGACACCGCCACTCGCTGTTTTTTTTTTAAGGGCTTTGTTTTTATTAGGCTCCATGCACACTGGAGCTCATAAACTGCAGTTTATTGGAGTTTGGGCGTTTTTTTTAAAAGCCCATAAACGCCTACGTCTCCATGCACACATGGACGTTTTTCAGCTTTAATGAGCAGTGGAGTTTATGGGCTTTTTTCTGAACACCAGAAATTCGCATTCAAAGTGCCGTTTTTCACCGTCAAAAAACGACAAACGCTGATAAACGCTCATAAACGCTCATAAACGTACGTTAATTAGTGTTCGGCATTCTATTTTTTCAATGCATTGTGGGAGTTTGGAATGTACTGTGGGATTTTTGGAGTGTCCTCTGTGTATTTTTATTGAAAACGCCCATAAACGCTAACGCTAATCAACGCTCATAAACGCTCATAAACGCTAGTACAAAACACTGTTAGGCCCCTTTCACACATGCGGACAATATGTCCGTATTTCATCCATCCGTTTGCGGATGAAATACGGACATACATGCATCCCTATGGGATAGCAGGTGTCTGCGGATGAACATCCCTAGACACCCGATATCGTCCGCTTCCGCTACTGTCCGATTCTGCAGACGGAGGAAAATCCTATTTTTCTATCCGTCTGCAGAGCGGATCGGATGAACACGGACAGACGGTCCATGCACATCCGATCCCCATAGAGGAGAGCGGAGAGCTGACAGGGCGGTCCCTGCACAGTGTGCGGAGACCGCCCTGTCCGCCGCCGCCTCAGCGGGGACAACGGAGCGATCCCCGCTGAGCGAGCGGATCATCACGGGGCGGATCATTACTGATCCGCCCCGTGTGAAAGGGGCCATAAAAGCAAGTTTTTCAACCAGCGTTTTCTGCCAGCAATCTGGCGTCCAGAAAAAGCTTTTTTGAGCTTCAGTGTGCATGGAGCCTTGAAAGCAAGTTCAGCAAACAAACATAGGTTTCCCTCACAGGGGTTTCAGCATTCCTTTTTCCATCCACAAAACAACATTCAGCCTAGTTGGCTCTCACTTGCAGCACTGCTGCTCTGGCCTTACACTCCAGGTCCTTGTCTGTCTCGTATAGACTGTTTCACGGCCAACTTGGTGCACACAGCTTGTAGCCTTTTGCTGCACTGGCTCCCCTGTGGATGAGCTCCGGCGTGTTCACACGCCCCACGTGCAGAGCCCACCAGGAAGTCGGCACTGCGCTGTGCTAATCACAGGCAGTGAGACATTGTCCCGATGCGCGGCTGCAGAGATCAGGAAATGTCTCACTGCCTGTGATTAGCGCAGCACAGTGCCGAATTCCTGGTGGGCTCTGCACGTGGTGTGTGCGAACACGCTGGAGCTCATCCTTACTCCTGACTCCTGGCCAGACTTCTTATCTCCCTGGGTTGAGCCCAGAACCATAGTCAGGTTGTTACTAAAAGAACAGCACACACCTGACCAATTAGTATGCTGGCTGTTCTCCAAATCAGGACCCAGGACTGGGGAGTTCATCCCACACAGATCTCTCAGAAATCCCTAGGTCCCAAAGTGGACTTCTCTAAAAAAGGAGAAAACTGAAAAGCCAGTTTCCTCTTCATGTTACAAGCTCCCTGGAGCCCCTCAACCTGTCCGTTTGAGAATTCTGGATCACAACCTCCTTCTAGACCCTGGCAAGGGAACACTCTGCCACAATATATATACTCCAATGTAGCCTATATCTACAGTGCATTCTGTGGTGTACTGTTTCTACAACTTTTCTGGTGGTGTGCACAGTATCTAATACAGTGTGTACAGTTTCTACTACACTTCTGGTGGTGTACACAGTACACAATACAGTGCAGCTGTAGTACAGTTTTTAATACAGTGCAGGCGGTGTACACAGTATCTAATACTGTGCGTACAGTTTCTACTACATTTCTGGTAGTGCACACAGTATCTGATACAGTGTGTACAGTTTCTACTACACTTCTGTTGGTGTACACAGTACACAATACAGTGCAGCTGTAGTACAGTTTCTAATACAGTGCAGTCGTTGTACACAGTATCTAATACATTGTGTACAGTTTCTACTACACTTCTGGTGGTGTACACAGTACACAATACAGTGCATCCAATGTACACTTGCTAATACAGTGCAGGTGGTGTACACAGTATCTAATACAGTTTGTACAGCTTCTACTACACTTCTGGTGGTGTACACAGTACACAATACAGTGCAGCCATAGTACAGTTTCTAATACAGTGCAGGAGGTGTACACAGTATCTAATGCAGTGTGTACAGTTTCTACTACACTTCTGGTGGTGTACACAGTACACAATACAGTGCAGCTGTTGTACAGTTTATGATAGAGTAAAAGCTTTGTACACATTATCTAATACAGTGTGTACAGTTTCTACTACACTTCTGGTGGTGTACACAGTATACAATACAGTGCAGCCATTGTACAGTTGCTAATACAGTGCAGGCGGTATACACAGTATCTAATACAGTATAGTGTGGTGTTGCAAAAACAAAAAAATGCATCATGTCCAGAAGGCCACCAAGGAGAGGCAGACACGCACAGACCACTAAAAGAGGGCAAGCAGCCTCTGTGTCTACAGTCAACAGTGGTGGTCGTGGACATGGTGCATCCTCTGCAGGTGGCCAAGGGGCATGCTTGTCCTTTTTTTATGCTGCTGGCCGTGTCATTGAGCCAGAACATGCAGAAGAGTTGGTGGAGTGGATAACAAAGCATCCTCATCCTCTGTCACCCAGGCTCAGAGTATTAAATAGGAGAGCACAGATAGCGGGACTTTTCCATGAAGCACACGGGAGCAATAGAATAAATTAAATCAAAAATAGGTTTTAATTGGCTCAAATTGTCATAAAGTATTCATATTAATTGGTTCCATGCATTTTTACTGTATATTAATATTTTTACAATTATTCAATTCATTAGAAAATATTGCACATTGATTGACATTCCAATAAGGAGTTAGTACATATATTATGGGATACATAGGATAATTGAAATATGATTTTGTAAATTGAATTACTGGCTGTACAAACATCGCAAAAAACACTGAAAAATAAAAATAAAAATGAATAATAAAAAAGTAAAACAAATGAAAAAGGAATGACCATCAAGAGGATTCATACGTGTGTACACTCAGTTGTTGTTAGCTATACGCGTTTCAAGGCCTTATAGCCTATCATCAGGGGCAAAACCGTGGTAGTGATCTATGAATAATAAAAAAGTCTCAGAGCAGTTTGCCTTCCAACATAGCTGCCAAAGCGGCCTATTCCACCAGCTCCTTGTCCACAGTCACTCCTTCTGTAGCCTTATCATGCACAGAGGAGTCCCCAGAATTATTTGACTACAGTGTCGGGTACATGCTGCTGGAGGATGCGCAGCGATTTGAAGGCTTCAATGTTGGTTCCCAGGTTGAGGAAGGGAATAATGTGAGCCTAGAGAGAGGGGGTGCCAAAGAAGAACAAGAAACTGGCAGTCATGTTTGCCCAGCTGCAGCATACTGCCAAGTTTGCTCCAGTGACAAGGAGGGAGGGGATGATGAGCTCACTGACTGTATTTGGGCACCTGAGAGAAGAGAGGAGGAGGAGAAGGCACAACTCCAACGAGGCAGGATGTTCTCTGGGAGCAGCTTAAGGGCAGCCACCCTATTGCATCACACCAGACAGTTCTGCAGGTGCAGGGCACTGCTGACTCCCTTCTGACTTTTAAAAGTTCCTTGGTGTGGGCCTTTTTAGACATGTGTGCCTCATATCACACCATTGCTGTTTGCAACCTATGTCTGAAGCAGATCGAGTGTGGCCAGAACAGCAGCTGCTTCGGCACCACATGCTTGACCAGTCATATGACGACCTGCCTTGCAGTCCATTGGCAACAGCACTTGAAAGACCCACATCGAAGAAAAAGGTGGGGTACTCCTTCCCCTACTGTACCTCCAGTCCTCTCAAAAATCTGCATTGAGAAGAATGAAGGTATAGCAATAGGTGTCCCAAGTACTTGCAGCCAATCTGCTAGCAGTACACCACCATCTGACTAGCAGGCAAATTTCCCTACCCCAGTTGCTAAACCGTAAAAAGAAATTCGGTCCCAGCCATCCACAGTCTCAGAGTCTAAATGTTAGCTTGGCCAAATTGCTAGCACTGCAACTGCTGCCTTTTCAGCTGGTAGACTCTGCCTGCTTACGTGAATTTGTGGAATGTGCTGAACTTCAGTAGCAGGTTCCAAAATGCCATATATTTTCACAGAAGGCCATGCCGACTCTCTACTGGCATGTGGAAGGCAATGTTTTGGCCTCGTTGAACAGGGCGGTCAGCAGTTCATATTACCACTGACTCATGGTCCAGCAGGCATGGGCAGGGACATTACCTTTCCTTCACTACACACTGGGTAACTCTGCTTGCAGCTGGGAAGGATGCAGGACAGGGTTCTGTGTTGTTGGAGCTTGTTCCACCACCACGCCTGCAAAATTCTACTGGTGATTCTGCCACAGTTCTCTCCTCCCCCCTCCTCTTCTTCTTCCTCTATGGCCTCTTCTGCAGATTTGTCTTCTGAACCAGCAGTGCTCCGTAAGCGTTCAAGGGGATACGCAAGCAGTCGGGCAAAAAGATGCCATGCAGTGCTTGAGTTGGTCTGCCTAGGGGACAGGAGCCACACTGAAGCATACATTCTGTCAGCTCTGCAGGGGCAGGCTCAGAGGTGGTTGATGCCATGCCAGGTTCAGTTGGAAATTGTTGTATGCGACATTGACACCAATCTTCTCTCCGCCCTCTGACAGGGACACTTGACCCATGTTCCATGTTTGGCACATGTCCTGAATTTGGTGGTGCAGCAATTCTTGAGCAGCTACCCAGGCTTACAGGATCTCCTGAGGCAGGCCAGAAAAGTCTGTGGTAATTTGCGCTGGTCATACAATGCCAATGCTTGGCTGGCTGACATTCAAAGGGAATGCAACCTGCCTACCAACCGCCTCATTTGTGACATGCCCACCAGGTTGAACTCAATGTTGGCAATGCTGCAGCAGCAGCACACACATCAAAGGGCCATCAATGAGTACCTGTGTGAGTATGGCACCAGGACAGGGACAAGGGAGCTTGGCTTCATTTCGCCATGTCAGTGGCTATTGATCAAGGATGCATACACTGTGCTGCCACCATTTGAGGAGGCTACAAGGATGGTGAGCAGCGACAATGCCTGCATCAGTGACACTGTCCCTCTAGTCTTCCTGTTGGAGCACATGCTTCATGGAATCATGGACAGGGCCCTTGATGTAGAACAGCAGGAGGAAGAGAAGGACTTCCTTACCTCTCAAGGCCCCCTTTATTCAGATAGCATTCCTACGGGCCCACCAAACACACAGGAAGAAGAGGAGGAGGAGGATTGTGTCAGCATGGATGTAAAGGCTAACACTCAGCAGAGTGTTGTACGTGGCTGGGAGGAGGTAGTTACGGATCATGTGATCCTTGGTGACCCAGAGGACTCATAATCAAATGCCTCTGCAAACTTACGCTGCATGGCCTCCCTGATTCTGCAAAGCCTGTGAAAGGACCCTAGGATTCGTGGTATCAAGGAGAGGGATCATTACTGTCTGGCAACCCTTCTTCATCCACGTTACAAGGGTAAGTTGCAGAACTCATCCTGCTTTTTCAGAGGGAGCAGAGGATGAAACATCTTCAGACGGCCCTGGCCCAGACCCTGGGAGGTTACAATTTCCTGGTGCTGGACAACGTGTTGCTGAGGCTTTGTTCAGTCAGAAGAAGAGCGGTGGAGAAGGTGACTGGCTGACCAATGCCTTTAAACAATTTTTCAGTCCTCAGTGCCAAGGTCGGATCAGTTCAAGCAACCATTACCAGCGCCTGCATTACATGGTGCAGTAATATCTAGGGGCTAGAGCAGTCTTGGAGACATTTCAAACAGAGATTCCACTGGGTTACTGGGTCTTAAGGATGGACCACTGGCCAGAACTTGCTCAATATGCAGTTGAGCTACTGGCCTGTCCTGCATCCAGCATGCTTTCGGAATGCACATTTAGTGCTGCTGGAGGAATCAAAGAGTGTGCCTGTCCACAGACTCTGTTGATAGGCTCACAATCATAAAAAATAATCAGTTTTGGATCAGCAGCTATCAAGCACCTGATGCTGATGTAACCGTTTGAATTTGCTATGGATGTAGGATCCCTTGAAGACTGCCTATGCTGACTACCCTATTCTTCCTCAATCTTGATGATGCTAGCTTCCAACAATATGTTTGGTTTAGGGCACCACCACCACCACCCATCCTGCACCAAACAAGTGTATCTATGAGGGGTTACAGTGTTGTGGCACCACCACCTATGGCCCAATTTTTCTGCCCCTGTTTAACAGGGGCATGTAATTAAAATTGTTTTATATAATATTAAATGCAGGGCCCATTCCTTCACCCAACAAGAGTATCTGTGAGGGCTTACAGTGTTGTGGCACCCCCGCTACCACCATCAAAGGCCCAATTTCTCTGCCCCTATTTAACAGGGGCATGCAATTGCAATTTTTTTTTTTTTAAATCAGAAAATTGTTTTATTTTTGTCTTGCACAGTACACAATTTAAAGCAGTCAGTGTTCAAGTATGTATCAAAAGAAAATGAGCATACAGCATAAGACATTGCAATATACATAACTGTGCAAAACTCGCACCTTTTATCATTATCAGTATTGAGTCATAAAGCATGAAAAAGAACAAAGAGAAAAAGAAAAAAGTACACAAAATCAACCAGTTTAGTTCTCATAAACCTTCACAAAACCACAGTAAATTTAGTTAATACGATTCAATTATAACACCTTGACCCACCAGCATCGATAGTATCATCTTGTATCTTTTATGGCCCCAATAATGTTTAATAATCACTAGACATGTGCATTTGTTTTCATCCGAATGCATTTTCGTCCGAATTTCAGGTATTTTCGTTATCGTTTTGACAAACGATAACGAAAGTACACAATCCAAAAAATGAAAGATCCAACATAAATAAATGCTTTATTTTAGTTTTCATTTTGACATGGTTCCATGCGTCAGAGGGGGCGGAGTCACTGGGTGCCCCCACCCTCCGTCAGAAGAAGAGAAGCGTCACACAGCGGGAGCCTCCCATTGCGTGGAGCGGCCCGAGAACTAAGAAGAGACACCGTAGAGGAAGATGAGAACACCATATTCCAGAGCATATGGAGGAGATCACCATTGTCATGTTCACATTTCGGACAAAGGGGGGAATCTCTGAGTCCCCATTTGTGAATTTGCAAAGGAGTCTTGTACGCTCTATGCAATAGATATAGGTGGGATAGCCTCTGTGACGCTGATACGGAGACCAGGGGAGTGGCAGAGAGGCATCCCATATCATTCCTGCAAGGCAGCCTGGAGGAGTCCTGCAGTTGGTTGAGGAGAATACCTGGATATCATACCTTTTTTGTCACTTTCCATGAGAATGCTTTGTATTAGCATGTGGTCAGTCTGCTGGAGCTTCGTGGTTCTTGCCTGGGTTTGTATGGCATGATGTAACTGTACTGTAACAGTATTTCTAAAGGTTAGTGCGTGGAATCTCAAACTCCCCCTGAATATCCGTGAATGATTTGAAGGTATGTCCATTATAGAGCTGGAAAATATATTTTATGCCTGCCTCTTCCAAATTTTTGAATCCTCTAAGTTTCAATATTTCTCTATATTGTCTATTATGCCACAGGGGAGTGTGGGTCAAGAAGCCCTGCTGTATCTGTACCAGCAACTTTCTGACAAAGAACCATAATGTATTCAGTAGTTTCACTGTGGGGGCCCCAGGGGTCTAAGTGCATGTATCCCGCCTCTAGCTGAGCAAGTACAGACACGCTCTCACCTGGTATGTCTAAAAGCTTACGGATAGGGTCTGCCAGCTCTATCGTTCCCCAACCCCCCAGCTGTTGTAGCTGGGACGCCAGGTAGTAGGCCCTGGGATGAGGGACCGCCAGCCCCCCCTCCTCTTTATTGTACTGCAGTGTCAATAACCATATCCTAGCATTTTTCTTTCGCCAGATTAGTTCATAATTACAATTTTTGATATAACATTCCTGCACCCAACAAGAGTATCTGTGAGGGGTTACAGTGTTGTGGCACCACCTCCACCGCCCAAGGCCCAATTTGTCTGCCCCTGTTTAACAGGGGCATGTAATTAAAATTATTTATGTAATATTTCACAGCAGGGCCCGTTCCTGCACCCAACAAGAGTATCTGTGAGAGGTTACAGTGTTGTGGCACCACCACCACCGCCCATGGCCCAATTTTTCTGCCATGTTTAACAGGGGCGTGTAATTACAATTCTTGATATAATATTTCACAGCAGGGCCCGTTCCAGTGCCAGACAAGAGTAACTGTGAGGGCTTACAGTGTTCTGGTACCACCAACACCTAAGGCCCAATTTCCTGCAGAGTATATAGGGCAGGCCGTATAGTATATAGTGCCTGGAGTTTGCATGTTCTCCCTGTGCCTGCGTGGGTTTCCTCCGGGTACTCCGGTTTCCTCCCACAATCCAAAGACATGCAGGTAGGTTAATTGGCTTCTGTCCAAAATTGGCCCTAGTATATGAATGGGGACCTTGGATTGTGGGCTCTTTGAGGGTAGGGACCGATGTGAGTGTGCAATGTACAGGGGCAATTGTAGACACTCACTCAGGTTGAACTGGAAGGACTGGTGTCTTTATTCAACCTTACTAACTATGAAACTATGAAACTATGAAACTATATACTGCTGTTCTGAGTATATAGTGACTGTGGGCCTGGGGGACTCCCACGCCATTTTTTTAAAAAATTTGGGTGCGGGGCTCTCTTTAATATCCATACCAGACCTGAAGGGTCTGGTATGGATTTTGGGGATGATATGCATGGCATTTTTCTTTTTGGTATTTTTATCTATATTGCCAGGATCCGACAATACATTACAGCCGCGAGCAGTTTTAAATGAAATGTTTTCCTTTAGAAATGTAATTTTGCTGTGGCACTGTTATAAACATGGGAAAGATGTGCTACTTTACAGGCATACTAAGGACACCCCCCAGGTACGATATATAAAGCAATATTTCATTTTTATTTTTTCATTTTAAGCATTATTAAAATCACTGCTCCCAAAAAAACAGCATTTTTAAAACTTTTTTTGCATTGATACATGTCCCCTGGAGCAGGACCTGGGTCCCCAAACACTTTTTATGGCATATGGTGATAACTAGCATATAAGCCTTTAAAATGATTTTTCATGTTCGTGTTCCATAGACTGTAATAGGGTTTGCGTTTTCAAACAAAGTTTTTTGCCTTTTCACATGTTCTGCTGCGAACCGAACTGGGTGTCCAGCTGATCCCTATAGCAGAATACATATTGGCTTAAATTGATGGATAAATTCCCCCACACACATCCCCAGGACTTTGTTCCGGAGGCTCGAGAATCTGCTGATATCCTTTGTCTGGGCTGTGGAAGCCCCCCAGGGTGGTCAGGCAGATACTATACCTCCCATTATCGGGGGGGGGGGGGGTCTGGCACTACCTTTCACATTTGCTTTTCACATTTACTACTGGGCGGCCGTTTTGGTCACAGTTCGGTGGTGGTTTTCCCAGCCCAGACAAAACCCGGCGGTCACCCTGGAGGCGGCCATCCTTGGCTCGTTTGCAGCTATGAGTAACCAAGGAAAATTTATGGAAACCCCAACCACATCTCCCCACATATGCCCCTATGGGGTAACCCCATGCTCTCCCACCTAAACAGTATCCCAGACCCTTCTCTGTGGGCAAAAAAGGGAATCATCACCTTAAAACACATAGTTCACAAGGGTAGACTTATGACTTTCCAGGAACTGAGGCGCACATATGCACTTCCGACTTCTTTTCAGTTCAGATACTGGCAGCTGAGGCATGCCTTTGAGGCCCAATTCCCTGCCCGCCTGACTTTGGAATCGGACTCTATTGAGCGTCTACTGACTTCCAGAGTAATGGGGAGACCTCTCTCGACTTTATACCTTTACCTTACAGTAGAATACGACACCAAACTGACCAAATCCTGGGAGAAATGGAGGTCAGACATCCCTTCTTGGGTGCGGAAGAGTGGGAGGAGTGTCTGACCTCATACATTTCCTCTATGATTGCCGCAAAAGACAGGTTTATACAATTTAAGTTCCTGCATAGGGATAACTTCACACCACAGAGGTTGGCGCGTATTTACCCTCACAGAGATCCTACCTGTCAAAGATGTAAACAAGAGCTGGGAACCTTCTGGCACATGGTCTGGTCCTGTCCCAAACTCCAGCCCTACTGGACGGCAGTGGTTTCTACGCTGAATGATGTGACCGGGTTGAATCTCCAGGTTGACCCTCAAACCTTACTATTAAGCCATTTGCCAAACATTGGGGGATAGGTATAGCAAACTGTGTCTTACATTCTCATTGTACTATGCCAGACGTGAGATTCTGTTGAGATGGAAATTAGAAGACCCCCCCTACCCTGGCCTCGTGGAGGTCGAGCGGTGACCATGGCGCTCCCCCTGTATAAGCTGACCTATGAAAGTAGACAATGCCCAGGGAAGTTTGATAAAGTCTGGTCCTCTTGGATAGATGCCTCTGCTGACCTCCATCCCCCCTCCCCCTAACTATGTTTCTGACCACACCAGTTGAGATCTCCCCTCTCCTGTTTAACAGCCATATCTCCTTCCCGCCCAGTCCACTACCACCCTGACCTCCCTCTCTCCCCCCCCCCCCCCCGTGCTCACATGACCTACATAAAGAATGTGAGATCTCACTAAAAATGTCATGCATTTATGACTGCGCGTAATTGGTACTCGTGACACCTGTATTGTTGGATCTTTAACTAAAAGATGACAGCCGGACGAAGGTGGCTTCTCCTGTCTATACCTGTTTGCCACCGGACTTACTGTGTTGTTTTGCAATGTAATGCTGATTTGTCTAATAAACTCTTCTGTTAAAAAAAATTGATGGATAAATTCGATTTTTTTTTTCTAATTATTGGGTATGTTTTATAGGGGAAAGAAAATATATATTTTTTTTTTTTCAAAATTGTCCGTCTTTTTTTTGTTTGTAGTGAAAAAAACGCAGAGGTGATCAAATACCACCAAATGAAAGCTCTATTTGTAGGAAAAAAAAAAAGACATACATTTTATTTGGGTACAGTGTTGCACGACCACGCAATTGTCAGTTAAAGTAAATCGCAAAAAATGGCCTGGTCAGGAAGAGGGGTAAATCTTCCAGAGCTGAAGCGGTTAATTTTTATTATTATTATTATTATTATTATTATTATTATACAGGATTTATATAGTTCTAACGCTTTACTCAGTGCTTTATAAATCCTGGTTAATGTTAGGACATAAAAATCTTTAGCCAAGCAAACCAGCTTTCATATACTGTATATATTTTATTTGTGTATTTAGCTATTTGCAAGGAGTTCAGCATTAAATAACAATGAAAAAAGAACAATATCATTATATTAGCAGCATGACATTTTAAAAACAAAAAAAGTGGACATTGCAAAAATGTTTATTATATAGCAAGAAAATGTCCTCCGATAATACGGCTCTGTGCATGGAATTATTTAGGAGAAATACATTTACCTCCTCTAGTATAGATATGCTAGAAGCATGCTGAACCAAATAGAAAGTGTTATAACTCAGAATATTAAAACTGTGTAAGGTCTGACCCGACAACGCAATGACACTTTGTAGTGGTTTGGTTTATTTATAGTACAACGAGATATCTTACAGCTAGGTAGCACAAAGAAAGGAAAAGAAAAGAAAGGGCATGCAGCATATAAAGCATAAATACATATAAATAGATAAGGAGCTGGCACACTGCCCGCCGCAGACAGACTTGGGTCAGTTTATGAACAGATAGTGAAAAATATGAAGGCAGACGCGAGAATTCGTAGACGTGAGGGGATATGTAAATTGTCATGTAACCAAGGAATGGCGAGTAAACGAAGAGAATTTTACGCAGAGAAACCTTTATAAACATCTGAACATCAGGATTAAAAAAAAAAGAAAATAGTGTTTTTTTTTGTTTTGTTTTTTGGGCTTTTTGTAAAACAGCAATTATTTAAATTTTAGGGGACCATAAGGATAATGGCTTACCCAGCCCAAGTGGTTAGTTTTTGAAAGCAGGTAAAAGCAGCCTCAGCTCAATTCATCCAGACCAGCTCGGTTCATCCAGACCACAGCTCCATCATGTTTCGTCCCACCCTCGGGGCTTAATCATGATCTCCATGATTAAGCCCCGAGAGCAGGGTGAAACATGTTGGAGTTGTAGTCTGGATGAATCGAGTTGAGGCTGCTTTTACCTGCTTTCACCTACTAACCACTTGGGCTGGGTGAGGTGTGCAGCGGCCGGGTTATCTCTTCCCATTTTTTTGCAGTATGCTTTGGGTCTAGATGGACCTTTCCCCAGCCTGCACCCTACCTATCCAGCGACATCCAGCTTATCAAACCTTGACCTTGGGCTGAATCCATGGCTAAAATGGGGGGGGATGGAGAAAGGATATTGGATGCCAGTCACTTTAGTCTTTTTAAAGTTTCATTGCAGAAAGGGTAAGGAGATGAGGTTTAAGGATCCCAGATACCATAATAGATCACAGCAGACTCCTCAGAACCAGGTCAATGTCCAACTTTATAGTGTCAGAACCTTTAACCCGACCCGGCAACACTAAGCATTTTCCCAAATTTCAATATGTCCTCCAAGTGAGTTAACAGGCCCTTCTGAGAGTCCAGCCTTCTTCCTGGCTCTCTTCAGCAGAGAGCCTCCCCTGGATCCCCCTCTTTGGCATAGCTTCCTCCAGACTAAGCAGGACCACTTCAGCACATGTTTGGCTGACTATTGGGTCTAACAGTAGAGAACCATCCATGAGCACCTCCCTAACCCCCGGGAAAGAGAGCGAGCACATGCCCTGTCTCAAAAAAAAAAAAAAAAAAAAAAAATATATATATATATATATATATATATATATATATATATATATATATATATATATATATATATGGTCTGCCTTGTTTACATAGCCAGACCATCATTCTGTCTCTCCATCGAACATTGTGCGTGCGCCCAGAGCCGATGGAAGAAATCATGTAGCGGTATGTCATTTTTCGCTTAAGGGCTGCTCTGCCGCAGCATATCTACATGGGGCGGTTCCTTAAAGTGGTTGTTAACCCACATCTACAAAATCCCCCCCAAATCCTCCTCTCTGTACTATAATATTAAGTGTGTCTGTGTAATGTAAAAAATCTGCCGATTGGTACCTATATGAGTGCAGTTCCTGGTGCTCAGCTGATTTGTCAGCTCTCTTCTCTCTCGGTTCACAGTTCCAGTGGGCGGTGCTGAGCCCTCCCACTGACGTTAGCCAGGGAGGAGAGAGAGAGAGCAGACAGTCAGCTGAGCACCGGGAGCCGCACTCATAAAGGTACCGATCGTCAGATTTTTTTACACAGGAACACTTATTATTATATTACAGAGGGGATTACAGCATTTTATTATTATTATTATTATTTCAGGTACTTAGGCCCATTTCACACAGGAGGGTGCAGGCGTCGACGGTAAAGTGCTGCTATTTTTAGCGGCGCTTTACCGTCATTTTAGTGGCGGTATGCGGTTACTAGCGTGGCGGTTTTAACCCCCGCTAGAGGCCGAAAAAGGGTTAAAACCACCCGATGCAGCGGTGCTTTGCCGGCGGTATAGCCGCGCTGCCCCATTGACTTCAATCGGTAGGAGCGGTTTAGGAGCGGTGAATACACCGCTCCTTCACCGTTCCAAAGATGCGGCTAGCAGGACTTTTCCCATCGTCCTGCCAGCACACCGTTCCAGTGTGAAAGGGGCCTCCAGTGATGTGAATGTATAATATATATATATATATATATATATATATATATATATATATATATATATATATATATATATATATATATATATATATATATATATATATATATATATATATATATATATATATGTAAAGCGCTGCGTGCATTGATGGCATGATATACTGTAAGGCCCCTTTCACACTGGGACGGTTTTCAGGTGCTACAGCGCTACACAGGCGCTATTTTTGGCGCTGTAGCGCCTGAAAACCATATATATATATATATATATATATATATATATATATATATATATATATATATATATATATATATATATATACATTCACATCAGTCCCTGCCCTCAAGGAGCTTACAATCTAAGGTCTAACTCATATTCATACATTCACATACTAGGGCCAATTTAGACAGGATCCAATTAACCTACCAGAATGTCTTTGGGGTGTGGGAGGAAACCCGGGGAAACCCACACAGGCACAGGGAGAACATGCAAACTCAAGGCAGGTGGTGCCGTGGTTGGGATTCGAATCAGCAAACCTTTTTATTAGCTGCAGATATGAGAACAGCAACAGCGGGGGGGGGGGGGTGGTGACTGGTACGAGCAGACAGGGAGGGGGGATGAGGACAGAGGAGACACAGGAGAGCAGGGCTGCAAATGACGGAGGCACATACGCTGACTACAGCATACCTCCCAACATTTTGAGATGGGAGAATGAGGGACACCTACTAGCTAACGTATGGAGGCATAGGACACCCCCCGCCACACCTTCTTAAAGGAGAATTACCCAAAAAAAAGGTTAATTAAGTCCATAAGGACTTTTTTTTTACCACTACTATTCCTTTATATTGTCTTTTAAATTTTACAAATGCAGCAATTTGGAAGTTGGACGAAATGTTTAGCACTGGGAAACACTATTTGAAAGCTAAAAAGTGCATTTTATATACAACTACGGTATATAGATCAGACCAAAATGAGGGACAAATGAGGGGTAAAGAGGGACAGAGGGACATTGCTCCAAATCAGGGGACGGTTCCTCTAAATCAGGAACAGTTAGGAGCTATGTGACTGCGGTGTTAGGGCTCAGCAGCCCTGATATATCGGAGTCAGCATACAGGGGGTAGGGGATAGCCAGGCAGGATCAGCCAGGTTTTTTTAGGTGACACAGGGGGCCAAATTACACAGCAAAAGCACTGTGCTGTACAACATGCTTTAAGGGAACATGATCCATTTTTTTTTGGGGGGGGGGGGGGTTAACAAACACTTTAAATGGTTAAGGTCAGTGGCGTCGCTAAGGGGTGGCTTTTGGGGCTATAGCCCCGAATCTGGGGCCCATAGCCCCAAGTCTCTGCAGGGGTTCCCAAGGGAGGGGAGGCTCTCTGGGGACCCTGATGTAAGTAAGGGGACTCTCTGGGGACCCTGATTTTAAGGGGGAGGCTCTCTGGGGACCCTGATTTAAGGGGGAGGCTCTCTGGGGATCCTGCTGTAAGGGGGGCTCTCTGGGGACAGTGATGTAAGTGGGGATCTCTCTGGGGACTCTGATGCAAGGGGGGGCTCTCTGGGGACTCTGATGTAAGGAGGAGGCTTTCTGGGGACCCTGATGTAAGGGGGGTCTCTCTGGGCACCCTGATTTAAGGGGGGCTCTCTGGGGACCCTGATGCAAGGGTTAGGCTCTCTGGGGACTCTGATGTAAGGAGGAGGCTCTCTGGGGACCCTGATATAAGTGGGGTCTCTCTTGAGATATATAAACACACATGAATTATACTGTATATACATGTGTATGCTCGCCCAAGCGTATGGCTTTCTTTACTATGCTGCTATGGGCTTTAGCCCCAGATCTTTTGTAGACCTAGCAACGCCCCTGGTTAAGGTTGTTCTAAAAGCAAAAGGGGGGTCCAACCCACTACTAGCAAGATGTACCTAATAAAGTGGCCAGTGAGTTTACATACTTACATTGGTCCAAGCTGATCACCCCTGGAGTTCAGCTTTAACCGCAATGCAATTAGTATCATGAATATCCCTCGAAGGGCTGCAATTCAGAGTCCAGTATGGGGTCCTCCTGAGCAAGTGAAGTATAAAATGCAGGATAAACAGGCTTAAGACATCTCAGTATGGGGCCTAATATGATGATATGAATAGAAGTGCTAGGTGCGATAGCAGCTGCCCTATACAATACATATTCAAAATGGCTTATTGTGCAGATGTTTTTTTTTTTTGTTTGTTTTTTTCATCAAACGAAAGTCAAATTTTCAAATGCATGAGTTTTAAATCTCCGCAGTCATTAAATACAGAAGACACGGTTATTCTTTCTGATTTTTTTATTTTTGCTACGCGGTGTTAATACGAGGTATCCATGACTGCCTTTGTATATTAGCTGAACGACGGCATGCATGCTTAAAAAAAATCAGGCTGGTCCTGGTCATGGTGTTACAGGTCACCGTTCAGTCCTTGACATGCCCATAAGTGGTCTATTAGTTTTGGATCTCACCCTACACCCTCCCCCCCCCCCCCCCCCCACCTTTGCCCATCTCTTTTTCACCCTACCTCCGGAAAACAGGAATGCATTTTTTTTCCCAAACGCGCGCAATACACGATAAAGTACGGGGGGGGGGGAATAAAAAATAAATAAAGGGTAAGAGCTGGCACAGGATGTTTTGTTTATCCGATCCTTAAATAATTCATTTTTTATCCCTATTGAGCTCATCATCCCAGCATGTCAAAAAGAAGCGTGTTCTCCGTGGCCTGTTGTTTGGTGCCTAGGATTTTCAGACCGAGAGGGAAATATTGCGGAGACCGAAGGAGAACCACGGAGAGACTGACCTTTAGCTGTACTACCTATAACCAATCTCATCAAATTAAAGCACTGTATATTTTCCTTAATAATCTCTGATTATGCCGGGGTATGGGTAAGCACGGATTGTCGGCGTTGCTATGCAGCGGGATGCCTGGTTAGCACCAGAAGTGCATTTGGGGATAAGTGAGCAAAGAGCTTTAATTTCATAGGGTTAGAATCCTGCAGGCTTTGGGGTCAAGGTCGCCGGCAGCCCCGCTCACACTGAATATGCAGAAATAAAAGAGTAAATTGCTTGCATCTGTTACCGGCAGAATAGACAATGATCTGATTGGTGAATCCGAGGGTTCTCCGTCCTTTGGGGTGATGGAGAGGGGTCCAACCATCAAAAGCTCATAATTGGAATAATTCTGGATTAGTCTGGAGGTTTTTTGGGGGTTGGACCATCCCAGATTTTCATCAGTCGCCTTTAGAACATACTGTAAGCTTTGGAATCCTTGCTTAGTGATGACAAATTGAGACATAATTAAATCTAAAATAATACATTTCTCATAATACAAAGAAATATAGTATATGACATATTCTCCGAACAATAACACTTTTATTTTATACGGCGCACTGCGTCAGGTATAAAGATTTATTACAATAGAAGAGCTTGGGTATCTATCATGAGGTATCCTATGGCTTAAATAGTAACTATACTTACTCAAGCAACAATAACTATTACTAGTACTGGTAAATAAATTACAAGGTATATTATATTTATTTGTTTAAAACATTTTTTTTTTTTATTACATTTCTTCACTTCCTTCCTGGTTCCTGGCCTAGGCCAAAATGATGTTATACATCCCAGCTATCTTTATGGACAATTTTTTTCAGTCTTTTATTTATAGACATACAAACAAACCTTGTTTGAAAAAAAAAAAAAAAGACTTTTCAGGTACATAGTAAAACAGTGAACAAAGTCATTGCAACGTATAAGTACACACTTGTTTACTCACAACTAGGGATGAGCCGAACAATCCCCCCCCCCCCCCCCCCCTGGTTCGGTTCGCACCAGAACCTGCAAACTGACCGAAAATTCATGCAAACTTTACAACCCCGTTAAAGTCTATGGGACTCAAACGTTCAAAATCAAAAGTGCTAAATTTAAAGGGTAATATACAAGTTATTGTCTTAAAAAAGGGTTTGGGAACCCGGGTCCAGCCCCAGGGGACTTGTATCAATGCAAAAAAAGTTTTAAAAATGTCAGTTTTTTCGGGAGCAGGGATTTTAATGATGCTTAAAGGGAAAAAAAAAGTGAAAAATTCCTTTAAATATCGTACCTGGGGGTGTCTATAGTATGCCTGTAAAGTGGCACGTGTTTCCCATGCTTAGAACAGTCCCTGCACAAAACAACATTTTTAAATAAAAGTCATTTAAAACTGCTTGCGGCTTTAATGTAATGTCTGGTCCCAGCAATATGCATGAAAATCAGTGAGACAAACTGCATGGGTACCCCCCCCAGTCCATTACAAGGCCCTTTGGCTCTTGTATGGATATTAAGGGGAACCCTGCACCCAAATTTAAAAAAGGAAAGGCGTGGGGCCCCCAGGCCCTATATACTCTGAACAGCAGTATACAGGCGGTGCAAACAAGACAGGGACGGCGGGTTTGTTGTTAAGTAGAATCTGTTTGTAATTTTGAACTGGTACATTTTTAAAGTGTAGCTCCGGTCAAAAAATCTATTTTTAAGCTTTTTGGAAAACATAGGGAAGGGTTATCACCCCTGTAACATTTTTTTTACTGTCTGTGCACCTCTTCAGACGATTTCACCTCACTTTCTGTCCCAATGACAAATGTTTGGGGTTTTTAGTGAAACAAGGATTGGTGATAAAGCATCAGTGGAGAGGAGACACGTTTTTCCACATATCAACTCTTACAGAAGAGAATTTCCCTTCCTAGGGGTAGATTTCCTCTCACTCCTTGTTGTCTCCTTCCGTTTGCAAGTATTATTATTATTATTGATTTATATAGCGCCAACAGTTTACGCAGCAATTTACAATGTATAGGGGAGACAACACAATTACAGTACAATACAAAAGGTACAGGAGGGCCCTGCTCATAGAGCTTACATTCTAAAAGGAGGGGGTGGTGGTACAAAAGGTAATAGCTGCAGAGAATGATTTGATGGGGGAAGTAGAATACGTTTGTAAGTTGGATGTTTTAAAGTAGGGGCCTGCCCTATATGCTCTGCAGAAATTTGGTCCTAAGATGTTGGTGTTGCCACAACACTGTAAGCCCTCAAAGTGACTCTTGGTGGGTGCTGGAACGCCCTGCTGTGAACTATTATATCAAGAATTGTAATTATATGACATTGTTGAACAGTGGTAGAAAAATTGGGCCTTTGGTGGTGGTGTTAGTGCCAATGCACAAGTCCTCACAGTTACACTTGGTGGGCGTTGGAACGGGCCCTGCTGTGAAATATTATATCAAGAATTGTAATTACATGCACCTGTTGAACAGGGGCAGAAAAATTGGACCTTTGGTGGTGATGGTGTTGCAACAACACTGTAAGCCCTCACAGATACTCTTGGTGGGTGCAGGAATGGGCCCTGCTGTGAAATATTAGATCAATAATTGTAATTACATGTCCCTGTTGCACAGGGGCTGAGAAATTGGGTGTTAGCCACTGGTGGCGGCTCCCAGAACCAAAAATATTCTTACAAGCTATCAGCATGATCATTGAGGAGGAAGAGGATAGTCACTCAGCATCAGCATAGGCAGTCTTGAAGGGATCTGACATTTCAAAAAAAATTATTCGGTTACATCAGCATCAGGTGCTTGGTAGCTGGTGGTGATCCAAGACTAATTCATTTTCATTAAGGTCAGTCGAACAACCGATTCGGTGGACAGGTGCACCCTGTGGTCGGTTACAAAGCCTCCATCAGCACTGAATATGAGTTCCGAAAGAAAGCTGGATGCAGGACAGGCCAGTAGCTCAATTGCATACTATGCAAGCTCTGGCCAGTGATCCATCCTCAAGACCCAGTAACCCAGAGGATTTTCAGTGGGAAAGGTGTCCAAGTCTGATCTTGCCCCTAGATATTCCTGCACCGTGTAAATCAGACGCTGGTGATGGTTGCTGGAACCGATCATACCTTGGGGCTGCCGACTAAAAAATTGTCTGACCACATCGGTCAGACGGCCACCTTCTCCACCGCTCCTTCTGTGACTGACCAAAGCCTCAGCAACACGTTGTCCAGGACCAGGAATTTTTACCCTCCCAGTCTCTGGGAACGTGTTGCACAGACCTTTCTGCAAGGCCTCCTGAAGATGTTTCATCCTCTGCTACCTCTGTGACAGCAAGATAAGGTCTGCAACCTTACCCTTGTAACGTGGATCAAGGAGGGTTGCAAGCCAGTAATGATCCCTCTCCTTGATCCGACGAATACGAGGATCCTTCCACAGGCTTTGCAGGATCAGGGAGGCCATGCAGCGTAGGTTAGCTGAGGCATTAGGTCCGGAGTCCTCTGGGTCACTAAGGATGACATGATCCGCAGCCACCTCCTCCCAGCCATATACAAGTCCAAGGGTTTCTTGGGACTGTAAATGATCCCTAAAAGACTGATGCTGAATGCCAGGCTCCACCTCCATGATGACACAATCCTCCTCCTCCTCCTTTTCCTGTGTGATCAGGGCCAGCAGGAACACTGTCTGGATGGAGGGGGCCTTGAGAGGTAAGGAAGTCCTCCTCTTCCTGCCTCTGTTCTGCCTCAAGTGCCCTGTCCATTATTCCATGCAGAGTGTGATCCAACAGGTGAACAAGAGGGACAGTGTTACTGATGCATGCACTGTCACTGCTCACCATCCCGTGGCCTCCTCAAATGGTGACAGGACAGTGCATGCATCCCAGATCATGGCCCACTGGCATGGGGAAAAAAAACAAGCTCCCCTGACCCTGTCCTAGTGCCATAGTCGCACAGGTACTCATTGATGGCCCTCTGCTGCATGTGAAGCCGCTGCAGAATGGCATGTTACAGATTAGGCGGTTCTTGGGCAAGTTAAATTCCTTTTGGAGGTCAGCCAGCTGAGCACTGGCATTGTTTGACCAGCAGAAACGCACACAGACTTTCCTGGCCTGCCTCAGGACATCCTGTAAGCCCGGGTACCTGCCCAAGAACCGCTGCACCACCAAATTAAGGATGTGAGCCAAACAGGGCACATGGGTCAGTTGTCCCTGTCGGAGGGCAGAGAGGAGGTTGGTGCCATTTTCGCAAACCCCATTCCTGGCTTAAGCTGGCGTCGCATCAACCACCTCTCAGCTTGCCCCTGCAGAGCTGACAGAATCTCTGTCCCAGTGTGGCTCCTGTCCCCCAAGCACACCAGCACAAGCACCCCATGGCATCTTTTTACCTTCGTACTTGCATAGCTACTTGAATGCCTACAGAGCACCGAAGGTTCTGAGGACAAAGCACAGGAAGAGGCCATGGAGGAAGAAGAAGAGGAGGGGTGGAGGAGAGAGGTGTGTCAGAATCACCAGTAGTAGCATTTTGGAGGCGTGGTGGCGGAACAACCTCCAACACTACTGCACCTTGTCCTGCTTCCTTCCCAGCTGCCAGCAGAGTCCCCCAATGTGCCGTGAAAGATAGGTAATGTCCCTGTCCATGCCTGCTGGACCATGAGTCAGCGGTAATATGCACCTTACCACTGACTGCCCTGTCCAGCGAGGCCAAGACATTTTCTTACACATGCTGGTAGAGAGCCGGAATCGCCTTCCGTGCGAAAAAGTGGCATTGAGGAACCGCACATTCCACAAACTCACGGAAGGGGGCAGAGTTTACCAACTGAAAAGGCAGCAGTTGAAGTGCTAGAAATTTAGCCAAGCTAGCATTCAACTGCTGGGCATGTGGATGGCTGGGAGTGAACTTCTTTCGGCGGTGCAGCAGCTGGGGCAGGAAAATTTGCCTGGTACAATCAGACGTCGGTGTACTGATAGCAGATTGCCCGCAAGTACTTGGCTGTGACACGCCTAATTCTACCTCTTCATTCCTCTCAGTGCGGAGAGGTCCGCTTTGTTCTTTGGTGTGGGTCTTTTAGGTACGCTTGCCAACAAACTGCATGGCAGGTCAACATATGTCTGGTCAAGCATGTGGTGCCCAAGCGGCTGATGTTTTGGCCACGTGAGATACGCTTGAGACATATGTTGCAAATAGCAGCGGTGTGATCTGACTCGTCTCAAAAAAGGCCCACACCAAAGAACTTTTGGAATAACGCACAGAGGCAGCTCCCTGCATATGTTCTGCTGTGTGATGCAGTCGGTGTGCTGCCCTTAAGCTGGCCCCTGGAGGGCATCCTGCCTCATTGGAGATGTGCCTCCTCCTCCTCTCTCCTATCAGGCACCCATGTGGAGTCAGTGACCTCATCATCTCCTCCCTCCTCATCACTGGAGCAAACCTGGCAGTATGCTGCAGCTGGGGGAACATGACTGCCAGATTGCTGTCCTTCTTGGGCACCCCCTCTCTCTAGGCTCACGTTACTGCCTTCCTCTAGCTGGGTATTATCATCAGAGCTTTTAAAACGCTGGGCATCCTCCTGAAGCATGTTCCCAACACTGTAGTCAAACAGTTCGGGGGACTCCTCAGGAGGACATGGTGGAGCTAAGGAAGGAGTGACTGATGCCATTGAGCCGAGGGAAGAGACTGCGTTGCCACACAAAGTACACTGAGCCTGGGGGAGAGAAGATGAGGAGGATGAGGAATACATACGCACATGCCAATTATTAGTTTTTTATTGCTGAAAAATATTTTTATGTATTTTTTTTCTAATTTTACTTCACCAACTTAGACTATTGTGTTCTGATCCATTACATATAATTCAGATAAAAAAAAAACATTGAACTAAAGGCTGTAATGTAATAAAATAGGTAAAAAGCCAAGGGGGGGTACTTGATTGACTTTAAAAAAAGTTTGTTTTTTAAACTTTAACAAAATCTTAAAGCAAATGATTTTGTCATATGGATTTATTATACAACTTTGATATGAGCTGAAAGAAGAGGCACAGCAGCAATGATTATAACAAGTAGAATAAAGCTTAGTGGTGGGCCTGTGGTTGCTCTACTCATCAGCCCCTGATGACACCATTAACATTGACAAGGTTCACTATCGCAAATCCTTATACTGCTCGAGAATTTCACAGCAAGAAACTTCGCAATGCCATGTACCTGTATTGAAAATGTAGTTACTAATAAGTTAGACAATTATAATCTAGAGTAGGGATGAGCTTCGTGTTCGAGTCGAACATACGTTCGACTCGAACATCGGCTGTTCACCCGTTCGGCGAATTCCGAACGTTATGGGCCGTTCGCGCCAAATTCGTGTGGCGCTCATGCCCCACAATGCACTGCGTCATCGCAGTGCATTGCTGGCTCATGATTGGCCAAGCATGCACTGTGACCCCGCATGCTTGGCCAATCACAGCGCCAGCAGCGAGGAGAGCCATGATTGGCCACAGGCAGGATGCCTGTGGCCAATCATAGCTCAGGCTGTGTAGTACACGCCCCACACTATATAAGGCCGCCAGCGCGGCGGCCTAGTGTAGTGTGTTGGCGTCTGAAGCAGTTAGTGGGTGTTCTGTGTACCTTCAACACAGTACACACCGATCGTTTTCGGCCGATTTTCGATCTTGCTGTTGTGTAGTGGTTGTTGTCTGTGTGCCCTGACCGCAGTATACACCGCTATATTCACCTCACCTATATAGCTAGTGATCTATCTTTTATAATAGAGCTTGCAGTCAGTAGTGTTAGGAGCTTGTGCGTGCTGTCTGCGTGCTCTGTACCCAGTACACACCGCTATATCCACCTACATAGCTCTTCTCTATTTGAGCCCACTTGCCATCTGCAGGAGTTATTGGAAGTTGTGTGTGCCTCCAGCACAGCACAGTATACATCTGTATATACCCCTTTATCTCTGGTGTTCTATAAAAAAGGCATCTGCAGGAGTTATTGGGTTTTTTGTGCCTCCAGCACAATATACACCTGTATCTACCCTTTATTGCGGTTCTCTAATAGAGTCATCTGCAGGGCTTAGTGGGTGTTGTGTGACTCAATTACAGTATACCCCTTTATCTCTGGTGTTCTATAATAAAGGCATCTGCAGGAGTTAGTGGGTGTTGTGTGACTCCAGCACAATATACACCTGTATCTACCGTTTATTGCTGTTCTCTAATAGAGCCATCTGCAGGGCTTAGTGGGTGTTGTGTGACTCCATTACACTGCTGTTTTACCCAACTCCCTTCAGGCCATTACCATGTCTGGAAGGCCAGCAAGCAGAGGCAGACAGGTGCGAGCCGATAAAAGAGGGCAAGCAGGCTCTGTGTCTAGAGACAACAGTGCTGGTCGTGGACGCGGTGCATTGTCATCAGCACGTGGCCATGGGACACGCTTGTCCTTCTTTTCGGCAGCTGGACATGTTGAACCGCAACATGCCAACGACTTGGTAGAGTGAATGACCAAGCCCTCTTCATCCTCCTCATCCTCTCTCACCCAGTCTCAGGGTACTAGCAAAGCAGCTGCCAATGCATCGTCTTCCCTCCTCTCAATGTCATCATCAGTGACTCCTTCCCTAGACCCACCACGTCCTCCTGAGGAGTCTCCTGAACTCTTTGAGCACAGTGTTGGGTACATGCTCCAGGAGGATGCCCAGTGTTTGGTGGGCTCTGATGATGACACTCAGCTAGAGGAAGGCAGTAGCGTGAGCGCAGAGAGAGGGGATGCTCAAGAAGGACAGCAATCTGGCAGTCATGTTCCACAAGCTGCAGCATACTGCCAGGTTTGCTACAGCGATGAAGAGGGAGGGGATGATGAGGGCACTGACTCCACGTGGGTGCCTGGAAGGAGAGAGGAGGAGGAGGAGGCACATGTCCAACGAGGCAGGATGCCCTCCGGGGGCCAGCTTAGGGGCAGCACACCGACTGAATCACACCGCAGAGCTCCGCCTGTGCAGGGCGCTGCCTCTGCGCGTTATTCTAAAATTTCTTTGGTGTGGGCCTTTTTTGAGACGAGTGCATCAGATCGCACCGCTGCTATTTGCAACATATGTCTCAAGCGTATCTCGCGTGGCCAAAACATCAGCCGCTTGGGCACCACATGCTTGACCAGACATATGTTGACCTGCCATGCAGCTCGTTGGCAAGCGTACCTCAAAGACCCACACCAAAGAACAAAGCGGACCTCTCCTTGCTCCTCATCAGCTGGCATCTCCAACCCCACTAGACCTTCAGTCCTCTCTGAAACCTGCTCTGAGAGGAATGAAGGTGTAGAATTAGGTGTGTCACAGCCAAGTGCTTCCGGGAACTCTGCTAGCAGTACACCCACGTCCGATTATAGCAGGCAAATGTCCCTGCCCCAGCTGCTGGACCCGCGAAAGAAGTTCACTCCCAGCCATCCACATGCCCAGCGGTTGAATGCTAGCTTGGCTAAATTGCTAGCACTTCAACTGCTGCCTTTTCAGTTGGTAGACTCGGCCCCCTTCCGTGAGTTTGTACAATGTGCGGTTCCTCAGTGGCAGGTCCCCAAACGCCACTTTTTCTCACGGAAGGCGATTCCGGCTCTCTACCGGCATGTGGAAGGCAATGTCCTTGCCTCACTGGACAGGGCGGTCAGCGGTAAGGTGCATATTACCGCTGACTCATGTTCCAGCAGGCATGGACAGGGACGTTACCTGTCTTTCACGGCCCATTGGGTCACTCTTCTGGCAGCTGGGAAGGATGCAGGACAAGGTGCAGTAGTGTTGGAGGTTGTTCCGCCACCACGCCTCCAAAATGCTACTATTGGTTGTGACACACCTCTCTCCTCCACCCCCTCCTCTTCTTCTTCCTCCATGGCCTCTTCCAGTGCTCTGTCCTCTGCTCCGTAGGCGTTCCAGGGGCTACGCAAGTACGCAGGCAAAACAATGCCATGCCGTGCTTGCGCTGGTTTGTTTGGGGGACAGGAGCCACACTGGGGCGGATGTTTTGTCAGCTCTGCAGGGGCAGGCCGAGAGGTGGTTGACGCCACGCCAGCTTAAGCCAGGAATGGTGGTTTGTGACAATGGCACCAACCTCCTCTCCGCCCTCCGACAGGGACAACTGACCCATGTGCCCTGTGTAGCTCACGTCCTTAACCTGGTGGTGCAGCGGTTCTTGGGCAGGTACCCCGGCTTACAGGATGTCCTGAAGCAGGCCAGGAAAGTCTGTGTGCATTTCCGCCGATCATTTAATGCCTGTGCTCGGCTGGCTGAGCTCCAAAAGGAGTTGAACCTGCCCAAGAACCGCCTTATATGTGACATGCCCACCAGGTGGAACTCAACGTTGGCCATGCTGCAGCGGCTGCACACGCAGCAGAGGGCCATCAATGAGTACCTGTGCGACTACGGCACCAGGACAGGGTCAGGGGAGCTTGTTTTTTCTCACCACGCCAGTGGGGCATGATCAGGGATGCATGCACTGTCCTGTCACCGTTTGAGGAGGCCACAAGGATGGTGAGCAGTGACAGTTCATGCATCAGTGACACTGTACCTCTTGTCCACCTCTTGGAGCATACGCTGCGTGGAATAATGGACAGGGCACTTGAAGCAGAAAGGAGGCAGGAAGAGGAGGACTTCCTTGCCTCTCAAGGCCCCCTTTATCCAGACAGTGTTCCTGCTGTGCCACCCATCACACAGGAAGAGGATGAGGAGGAGGAAGAGGAGGAGGAGGATGATTGTGTCAGCATGGAGGTGGAGGCTGGCACTCAGCATCAGCAGCAGCAGCAGTCTTGTGGGGATGATTTACAGTCCCAAGAAACACGTGGACTTGTACGTGGCTGGGAGGAGGTAGCTGCGGATCATGTTGTCCTTAGTGACCCAGAGGACTCCGGACCGAATGCCTCAGCTAACCTACGCTGCATGGCCTCCCTGATCCTGCAAAGCCTGCGGAAGGATCCTCGTATTCTTCGGATCAAGGAGAGGGACCATTACTGGCTGGCCACTCTCCTTGATCCACGGTACAAGGGTAAGGTTGCCGACCTTATCTTGCCATCGCAGAGGGAGCAGAGGATGAGACATCTCCGGGAGGCCTTGCAGAAAGGTCTGTGCAACGCGTTCCCAGAGACTGGGAGGTTACAAACTCCTGGTCCTGGACAACGTGTTGCTGAGGCATCGGTCAGAAGGAGCGGTGGAGAAGGTGGCTGTCTGGCTGATACTTTCAGACAATTTTTTAGTCCGCAGCCCTAAGGTATGATCGGTTCCAGCACCCATCGCCAGCGTCTGATTTACATGGTGCAGGAATACCTAGGGGCAAGGTCAGACTTGGACACCTTTCCCACCGAAAATCCTCTGGCTTACTGGGTCTTGAGGATGGATCACTGGCCAGAGCTTGCACAGTATGCAATTGAGCTACTGGCCTGTCCTGCATCCAGCGTTCTTTCGGAACGCACCTTCAGTGCTGCTGGTGGCTTTGTTACCGATCGCAGGGTGCGCCTCTCCACCGAATCAGTTGATCGACTGACCTTCATCAAGATGAATCAGTCTTGGATCACCCACAGCTACCAAGCACCTGAAGCTGATGTAACAGAATAATTTTTTTTGAAATATCACATCCCTTCAAGACTGCCTATGCTGATGCTGAGTGACTGTCCTGTTATGTTGATTGTCTATCCTCTTCCTCCTCCGCTGATATGTTGGAAGAACATTTCTGGTTCTGGGTGATGCCTAAGGCCCAATTTTTCTGCCCCTGTTTAACAGGGGCGTTTAAGTACAATTTTTGATGCAATGCTTTGCAGCAGGGCTAATTCCTGCAATCAAACAAGAGTATATGGGAGAGGTTGCAGTGTGGTGGCACCAGCACCAGTGCCTAAGGCCCAATTTTTCTGCCCCTGTTTAACAGGGGCGTTTAATTACAATTTTTGATGCAATGCTTTGCAGCAGGGCTAATTCCTGCAATAAAGCAAGAGTATATGGCAGAGGTTGCAGTGTGGTGGCACCAGCACCAGTGCCTAAGGCCCAATTTTTCTGCCCCTGTTTAACAGGGGCATTTAAGTACAATTTTTGATGCAATGCTTTGCAGCAGGGCTAATTCCTGCAATCAAACAAGAGTATATGGGAGAGGTTGCAGTGTGGTGGCACCAGCACCAGTGCCTAAGGCCCAATTTTTCTGCCCCTGTTTAACAGGGGCGTTTAATTACAATTTTTGATGCAATGCTTTGCAGCAGGGCTAATTCCTGCAATAAAACTAGAGTATATGGCAGAGGTTGCAGTGTGGTGGCACCAGCACCAGTGCCTAAGGCCAAATTTTTCTGCCCCTGTTTAACAGGGACATGTAATTACAATTCTTGATATAA
This sequence comes from Lithobates pipiens, assembly GCF_037356315.1. Classification (NCBI taxonomy): domain Eukaryota; kingdom Metazoa; phylum Chordata; class Amphibia; order Anura; family Ranidae; genus Lithobates; species Lithobates pipiens. Next base: position 5,351,192 of record NW_027507892.1, on the reverse strand, counting down.
TATTTCACAGGAGGGCCCCTTCCTGTGCCCACCCAGAGTAACGGTGAGGACTTATAGTGTTGTGGCACCAGCACCACAACCACCAAAGGTCAATTTTTCTACCACTGTTCAACAATGGCATGTAATTACAATTCTTGATATAATCGTTCACAGCAGGGCGCTCCAGCGCCCACCAAGAGTCACTTTGAGGGCTTACAATGTTGTGGCAAAACCAACACCTTGTTCCGCCATTTCTGCAGAGCATATAGGGCAGGCCCCGACTTTCAAACATCCAACTTACAAACATCTCCTACTTGCAAACGGAAGGAGACAACAGCAAGTGAGATGAAAAAAGACGGACGACAAAACAAATTATACAGGGGTGATAACCCTTCCCTATGTTTTCCAAAAAACTTAAAAATAGTTTTTTTGACTGGAGCTACACTTTAAAAATATACCAGTTGAAAATTACAAACAGATTCAACTTAACACAACAAACCTACTCAGACCCTGTCTTTTTTGCACCGCCTGTATACTGCTGTTCTGAGTATATAGGGCCTGGGGGCCACACGCATTTCCTTTTTTTAATATGGGTACGGGGTTCCACTTAATATGAGTACAAGACCCAAATAGGCTGGTAATGGGCAGGGAAGGCTACCCATGCCATTTTTCTCAATGATTTTCAACCATATTGCAGGAACCAGATATAACATTAAAACCGCAAGCAGTTTTAAATGGTGTTATTTCCGTTTAATGTCATTTTGTGCAGGGACTGTTCTAAACACGGGAAACACGTGGCACTTCACAGGCATACTACAGACACCCCCCAGGCACCATATTTAAAGGAATATTTCACTTTTTTTTTCACTTTAATCGTCATTAAAATCAGTGCTCCCGCCAAAACGGCCGTTTTTAAAACTTTTTTTTGCATTGACCCATGTCCCCTGGGGCAGGAGCCAGGTCCCCAAACCCTTTTTAGGACAGTATCTTGCATATTAGCCGTTAAAATTAGCACTTTTCATTTCGAACGTTCGAGTCCCATAGACTTCAATGGGGTTCTAACGTTCGTACGAATTTGGGGTCCGTTCGAAAGTTCTGGTGCGAACCGAACCGGGGGGTGTTCGGCTCATCCCTAATCTAGAGAAAAAAATGTTTCCCTGTTTTGTGCTGGCCAGCTCATTTCTTTAGTTACATCACCATTTTCTTTTGCTAAGCACCGCCCCTGCTGCCAAGCCCTGCCCTCATATAGAAGTTGTGAACATACAGTTTATTATAACTATGCACCGTAACTTCTTTTGCTTAGGATCAGAAATGATCTTTCTTACCTTTTTTACAAGGTTAAAAAGCACTGTCATGTGACCATGCAGCTCTTCTTCCTGATAATTGGGGGCGGGGTTACAGGACACTGTGCAGACACACCCTGTGCCCATATTTCATAGTCTGTTCAGCCACAGGGGCAAGATGCAGGCTTTGCTTGAGCAGGGTCTGTTTTCAAGAGGCAGACTGTGATTGGGAGGGGGTGTGTGCCAGAGGCAGGCTGTGATTGGTCTGTGGATGTGGCGGGTGAACAAACTGCCCAGTACAGGCATGCTGTGTGTCTACACAGTGTCCTGTACCTCTGAATGGCCAGCCATGTGATGAAGTATGATGGAAACTGACCACACCGATACAAAGATCAGCTTCTGTGCTTTGTGTGGTTAGTTTAGAACAGGAGTAGGGAACCTTTTTGGCTGAGAGAGCCATAAACGCCACATATTTTAAAATGTAATTCCGCGAGAGCCATACAATATGTTTAAAACAAATATTTTTTTTTTAATCGACTAATTTCAATTATAACTGTAATATCCATGTCATCTCCCCCACTGTAATATCCACATCTCCCCTACGATTGTCTGCTTGCTTACCACTACACAGGCAGGCAGATCCACGAGCAGTTGAGGTGGGTGATGATGACGTCAGCGCGCCGGGTGTACCAAGATGGCCGCAGCTCTGGAGATAGGCCGAAGCTGTGGCCTTTCCTATGGGCTCAATCCACGGATCAGCACACCGCGCAATCCGCGGATTGAGAGGTGAGAGCCAGATGCAGCCATCAAAAGAGCCACATCTGGTTCGAGAGCCGTAGGTTCCCTACCCCTGGTTTAGAACAAGGGAGAAAAGTGACCGGCAGGATCAACCAAATGGAAAAAGTACATGCAAAGGATAAAGAATATGGTTTATAAAATACCCATACAAGAGCACACACATAGAAAACAAATAAATATTTAGAGTAACATACACTTTAATCATGTCTCTTCTGCCTGCAATTGCTCATCTTTTGGCAAGGTGAGTCGTTCAGGCTAGGGGTCCCCAACCCCCGGTCCATGGCCTGTTGGTGAACGTGCCACACAGCAGGAGATGAGCACGGGGCTGTCACAGGCCACGGTCGTGGCTCTCCACTTTCTGGGCGACCATGCCTGTTTGTCCTCTCCTGGCTCCTCCACCCCCCCCCTCCACCCAGCTGATGATGTCATCCAATCAGCAGGAGCAGGAGGAGCTGCAGATCAGAATGCAATGTTCCTCCCGCACCCTACCCTGCTGATAGGATGACATTGCCAAGCGGGCGGGGGAGCCGGGAGAGGACACACGGGATAACAGCCCCTGCCCTGCCAAAGGTAGGAGTCCTGTGCAGGGGAAGTAGACATTCGATTGGGGAAGTGTCATGTTAAAGAGGACAGGGGAGGGGGCAGATTGTAGGGGCGCTGTGATTGCTAGGGGAACTGTAATATAAAGGGGCACTGTAATCATTACAGTGCAGTCCCCTTTATATGACAGTGCACTCTTTACAGTGCAGTTCCTTTTACTTCACAGCCCCCCCCTTTACATTACAGTGCCCCCCTCACAGATCTGCCCCCTTTACATTACAGTGCCCCCCTCACAGATCTGCCCCCTTTACATTACAGTGCCCCCTTATGGATCACTCCCTTTTATATTACAGTGCCCCCTTCACAGATCAGTCCCCTTTTCATTACAATGCCCCCTTTACATCACAGTCCCCCATTATATAACAGTGCCCCCTTTACAGAGCAGTCCCCATTTAAATTAATGTAAAGGGGCTGTCAGGGCTGGGCTCAGCCCTTCCTTCTCTGAGCTGGCCGCTCAGCTGTCAGCTAATTGCCAGCTCCTGTCTCTCCACAGGTACTCAGCTGTTGATGATATCCTGCTCATCAGTCCTGCCTACTTAAGCTGTCCAGTCCAGAGGAGCTCTGCCTTCTCCTTGGTCAACATCACAGAGACGCTCTCCTGCGATCCTGTTCAAGGCGTGCTTTGACATCCCTTCTGGCTCCAGATCCTACATTGATCCCTGACTTCTGGCTTGGTTGACTATCCGTTCCGGTTACTGAACTTTGGCTATGTTATGACTACATTTGTTCTTTTTCATTTTATCATTAAACAAGTGTGATTTAACTGTACTTCTGTCTTGGCCTGATTTCATGGTGTCTGACAGGGGCACTGTGATATAAAGCGGACTGCAATGTAAAGGGGCACTGCAATGTAACAGGGGACTGTGATGTGAATGGGAACCGAGGACACTGCTATAAAGGGGGGACTGTGCTGTAAAGGGGGGCTGTGGATGGACTCCGTAAATAGCCCCTCCCCAAAACCCCACCCCCCCCTTCCCCGGGCTGCCAGGATCTAGTCCCTGGTGCCAAAAAGGTTGGGTGCCACTGATTTAACCCAATGTTTACTGGAGAAGGGACAATTCATGAGGCTATTCTATGAGGGATTGCAAAATTTTCACATTAAATTATTGGGACTAGAACATCGAAACCTGACACCATCCTAATGGATCCCAAATTTGGCCTATAGTATTCCCCCCCCCCCCCCCCGCTTCATCTTAAGACTTCATCCACTTACTAGTGCTTGTTAAGATACTCAGTACTTGCTGAGATCTTTAGCTCCGGAATAGAATATCTGCAAGAGGAAATGGGAATTAATCAAGCAATGTATCCAAAGCATTACACCATTATAATGAGCATTCTGTGGCCAAGTTGGATAAGGGATCTATCTAAGAAATATTTATACAAAATGTAATAGAATTTGGTCAATGATGTCACTTGGGATCCCCGCCACGTCTTGGCGCAGCCAGTTGTCCTGATGGTAGGCCATTTATGATTGACGTGGATCTATATTGCTGACATGTAACTTTGAATGGCTGGTGATTGACGATGGATTTACATCAAGGGACACCATTTTTTATTTTGTGATAAAGGATTTGTCAAGGGGGAGGGACACACCCACTTTGCATGCCTTAATAAGGATAATAGCGCCTCCATGCCATAGTTTTTCTTAAAGGGACAGTACACTTTTTGTGTACTGTACCTTTAGGCTCCATTCACACTTGTGTGACTTGCCATGTAACTTTGGATGGCAGGTGATTGACGATGGATTTACATCAAGGGACACTATTTTTTATTTTGTGATAAAGGATTTGTCAAAAACATGTGTGTTTTTTTTTATTAGCTTTTTTGGCACTTTTTTGGTACTTTTTTGGTACTTTATGGGTAGAGCCCCCCTGACACAAAGCGGGGGGCGCTCGCTCATGTTATCCCTCTTACTCTCTCATACTGGTCACTGGAGGTTCAACATGGCACCTCATGGCAAAGAACTCTCTGAGGATCTGAAAAAAAGAATTGCTGCTCTACATTTAGATGGCCTAGGCTATAAGAGGATTACCAAGACCCTGAAACTGAGCAGCAGCACGGTTGCCAAGACCATACAGCGGTTTAACAGGACAGGTTCCACTGAGAACAGGCCTCGCCATGGTCAACCAAAGAAGCTGAGTGCACGTGCTCAGCGTCATATCCAGAGGTTGTCTTTGGGAAATAGAGGTATGAGTGCTGCCAGCATTGCAGGGGTTGAAGGGGTGGGGGGGTCAGCCTGTCAGTGCTCAGGCCATACACCGCACACTGTATCATTTTGGTCTGCATGGCTGTCATCCCAGAAGGAAGCCTCTTCTAAAGATGATGCACAAGAAAGTCTGCAAACCATTTGCTGAAGACAACCAGACTAAGGACATAGATTACTGGAACCGTTTCCTGTGGTCTGATAAGACCAAGATAAACTTATTTGGTTCAGATGGTGTCAAGCGTGTGTGGCGGCAACCAGGTGAGGAGTACAAAGACAAGTGTGTCTTGCCTACAGTCAAGCATGGTGGTGGGAGTGTCATGGTCTGGGGCTGCATGAGTGCTGCTGACCCTGGGGAGCTACAGTTCATTGAGGGAACCATCAATGTCAATATGTACTGTGACATACAGAAGTAGAGCATGATCCCCTCCCTTCGGAGACTGGACCGCAGGGCAGTATTCCAACATAACGACCCAAAAACACACCTCCAATACGACCACTGCCTTGCTAAAGAAGCTGATAGTAAAGGTGATACACTGGCCAAGCATATCTCCAGACCTAAACCCTATTGAGCATCTGTGGGGCATCCTCAAATGGAAGGTGGAGGAGCGCAAGGTCTCTAACATCCACGGTTTAGACATTAATGGCTGTGTGTTGAGTTATTTTGAAAGGACAGCAAATTTACACTGTTATACAAGCTGTACACTCACTACTATACATTGTAGCAAAGTGTCATTTCTTCAGTGTTGTCACATGAAAAGATAGAATAAAATATTTACAAAAATGTGAGGGGTGTACTCACTTTTGTGAGATACCGTACATGTGTGTGTATATATATATATATATATATATATATATATATATATATATATATATATATTAGGGGTGCTGAAATTAATCGCTGCACCGATGCATCGCGATTCGGGTGTCCCCGATGCGGCATCGATGCATGCGACAGTAGTAATCGATTACCGTGACGTCATTGCCCCGCCCCTCCCGGCAAAGCGCTCCGAACGTATCCCCTGTTGTTTAAAATGCTCTCCGGCTCACTTACAGCTCTCCTCACGTCAGCGGAGAATTCTCAGCCCCGCCCGCTGACTGTCACTATCAAATCAGAAGAGGCGGGTGGGGCTGAGAATTCCTGCTGACATCAGGAAAGACGTGAGCCTTGAGAGCAGAGAGGCGGGCCAGGCATGGGCAGTTACATCAGAGGTGCCTATGCTGTCAGATAAGTCAATGTAGATAAGGGTTGCTCCTATCCCCTTTTAATAGAGATTAGTCCCGTATTACTAGCCCGTCCACATAGTTCACTAGGCTATCAGGCTGGGACTCCCGAGTGATGTCAGGGCACAGTAGGGAGGGACTAATGAGGGAACTTGAGATACCCATTGGCAGAGGAGCTGCTGCCTACTCAGCCAATGGGTGCACAGGGCGGCCTGTCCATCACATTCTTTGTACCGTGATCTTCCTCGCTTCCTCTGCTGGGCTCTGCAATAGATGTTGTCATCAGTCAGAGCATGGCAGAGAAGTGAGCAGAGGAAGATTTCTTTTGTGAAAAGTCTGAGCCATCACTGCACTGGCATCCCTTTAAATGAGAAAAAGCAACAGACAAGAAAAGTGAGAGGGGGATGATTCTTCTACAGAATTCCATATGGATCAAGCAGCCAGGTAAGGAGCACCAGTGCCCCCCTCCCCCACTGACTGGCAGTGCCTCCAAACTGCCCCATTGGGCACCAGGACCCCTATCTCCCCTCGCTAAGCACTTTAGCCTCCTATCTCTCCCCACTAGGCCCCAGGAACCCTCCCATCTCCCCTCACTAAGCAACAGGACCCCCATCTCTCCCCACTAATCACCCCCATCTCTCCTCACTAAGCGCCAGGACCCCCCTAATTGAGCACCAGTGATCCCTTTTGTCCTCCTTGAAAAAAATGGGGATATTTGTTATAGCAAAAAGTCAAAAATATTGTGTTTCTTTCAAAAGTGTTGCTTTTTTTTTGTTTATAGCGCAAAAAATTAAAACCACAGAGATGATCAAATACCACCAAAAGAAAGCTCTATTTGTAGGGGAAAAAAGGACATCAAAAAGGACGTTAATCTTGTTTGGGTACAACGCCGCACGACTGTGCAATTGTCAGTTAAAGTAACAGTGCCGAATCGCAGCCAAATCTTCCAGGGCTAAAGTGGTTAAGGGAGTGAGGTTATTTTTAATTCAAAGTTCCAGTAAATCTCTTTATTAAAAGTCAGCAGCTACAAAAAAAAGTGTATCTTTTTTTAATAAAAAGTCACTCACCTGTCCCACAATCCAGCGACGTGGCCACCCAAACCCTCCATTCTCTCCCCCCGCCTGTCCACGGCGCTGGAAATACTACTGTGGGCATCCGGCTATGACAGCTTGCAGCTTCACAGCCGGGTGCACATGTCTCACTGCGCTGTCCTGAATGGCCGCGCAATCTTTTGGGACCTGTGATGTGTCCCAGAAGATTGCAGGGTGGAAGGGTCGCCTAGAAATGGGAGTTTGTCGGTAATTGTGATTCATTGTGATGCATCGTGGAGTCGAATCGAATCGAATCGTTGACCAGATAATCGTGATCGAATCGAATCGTGAGACCAGTGAAGATGCGCACCTCTAAAATATATATATATACAGTATATATATATATATATATATATATATATATATATATTAGCTGGAGCTATTAAGCTCTGTAAACAACAGACTTATTTTACCAAAAGGTAATGAGAAACTGGAGAAGAGGAGTAAAAGGTCTCATGCACTCTTCAGCTGGCAAACTGTTTTACAGTCGTTTGACAGTTTTTTTCTCTGCCAAACAATAAAATAAAAAAATAGAAAACATGTTTTATTCCTGACCATTATACATAAATGAAGAAAATATGTACCAAACCTCTACACATTGCCATTCATTTTTATTAATGTCTTAGTTTCAGAAAGTTTTACAGGAGAAAAGATAAAAAATTTTAATGATTTCTCAATGTAATGCCCTTGAGTAATAAAAGGAAATGTAACTTTTATAAGGCCTGTAATGATACGCACAGCACACCTGATCCTCCTGCCACAACACAAGCTCCAGTCATAATTCTGTTTGGTAGTCTTCTCTCCGAGACTCCAGGTTCCAGTGATAGAAGACCATGCGATGCTCCTGTCCTGGAAGGCACTTGAAAGAATCCTGTGCTTTGTATTCCGTTAGCTTCCTTTTTCGAGTAGGAGGAATGGCATACAGTAGCGAGGCCGGTGTGATGTTTGTTTGTGTGCAATCACGGTTGGATCTCTCTCTGCAGAGTCTCTTATTTACAGTGCATGCCAGTTTGCTAGGAATGCATCTGGCTTTGTAGGATGAAAGCGCTGAAATGCAAATACAGGCCAACAGGTGTTTTTCGGTGAGAGTTTTCAGGCAGAAGTGGTTACAACAACCATGCAACTGTATGTCAGAGCAACATTATCTCATCTGCCGCCTGAAGGCATAATTAAGGGATCCTCCGCTTAATGAGGAAAAAAATGCAAAACATCTCCAATGGTTGGGTAATGCCCCTTGATTCATTTTTATTTTTTCCTGGCTCCTCCATCTAAAAACAATAAATAAAAAATCAAATTATGGCCAAGCATGTTGGAATCCATTCCAGTGTGGCTATTAGTGGTGGCTGACGCTAAATATTTGAGGGGGGGGCATACTAATGACAATCACCCCCCCCCCCCAGGGGAAGACAAACAGTAAGGTGGTGGTCACCACGAGTAAACCCCCCCCCCCCCTCCACACGCGGAATGCGGACGGCGGACAGGAAAGCAACCGACCTTAGGAGGAAAGGGGAAGGAAGAGTGGGGCTGTTGCTTCTCCTCCGGACTGAACAGGAAGTGTGTCCTGATTGAGACACGATTGGCTAGGGCCTAACACTCTCAATCGGGTCTCAGGGCCAGCTTCTTGATTGGCTGGGAGAGAAGAATCAGGAAGACAGTATTGAGTATTATACAGCAGAATACAGTTAAAATATGAAACTGGCCTACCTTAAAAGTGGACACTGTCAGCCAGTATAGCAGTGGCTGGTGTCAGTAGAGCAGTGGATGGTGTCAGATCAATGAATGGTGTCAGTAGAGCAGTGGATGGTGTCAGTAGAGCAGTGGACAGTGTCAGTAGAGCAGTGGACGGTGTCAGTAGGAAAAGTGGATGGTGTCAGTGGGGCAGTGGACCATGCCAGTAGAGCAGTGGATGGTGTCAGTAGGGCAGAGGGTGGACGGTGTCAGTAGAGCAGTGGATGGTGTCAGTAGAGCAGTGGACAGTGTCAGTAGAGCAGTGGACGGTGTCAGTAGGAAAGTGGATGGTGTCAGTAGAGCAGTGGATGGTGTCAGTAGAGAAGTGGATGGTGTCAGTAGGGCATTAGACGGTGTCAGTAGAGCAGTGGATGGTGTCAGTAGAGCAGTGTACAGTGTCAGTAGAGCAGTGGACGGTGTCAGTAGGGCAGTGGACCATGCCAGTAGAGCAGTGGATGGTGTCAGTAGGGGAGAGGGTGGATGGTGCCAGAGCAGTGGACGGTGTCATTATGGCAGTGGACGGTGTCAGTAGGGCAGTAGACGGTGTCAGTAGGGCAGTGGACGGTGTCAGTAGAGCAGTGGACGGTGTCAGTAGAGCAGTGGAAGGTGTCAGTAGGGCAGTGGGCGGTGTCAGTAGAGCAGTGGGCGGTGTCAGTAGGGCAGTGGACGGTGTCAGTAGGGCAGTGGGCGGTGTCAGTAGGGCAGTGGACGGTGTCAGTAGGGCAGTGGATGGTGTCAGTAGGGCAGTGGATGGTGTCAGTAGGGCAGTGAACGGTGTCAGTAGAGCAGTGGACGGTGTCAGTAGGGCAGTGGATGGTGTCAGTAGGGCAGTGGATGCTGTCAGTAGGGCAGTGAACGGTGTCAGTAGAGCAGTGAACGGTGTCAGTAGAGCAGTGGATGGTGTCAGTAGGGCAGTGGATGGTGTCAGTAGAGCAGTGGATGGTGTCAGTAGGGCAGTGGACGGTGTCAGTAGAGCAGTGGACGGTGTCAGTAGAGCAGTGGACGGTGTCAGTAGGGCAGTGGACGGTGTCAGTAGGGCAGTGGATGGTGTCAGTAGAGCAGTGAATGGTGTCAGTAGAGCAGTGAACGGTGTCAGTAGAGCAGTGGATGGTGTCAGTAGGGCAGTGGATGGTGTCAGTAGGGCAGTGGATGGTGTCAGTAGGGCAGTGGACGGTGTCAGTAGAGCAGTGGACGGTGTCAGTAGAGCAGTGGACGGTGTCAGTAGGGCAGTGGACGGTGTCAGTAGGGCAGTGGACGGTGTCAGTAGAGCAGTGGACGGTGTCAGTAGAGCAGTGGACGGTGTCAGTAGGAAAGTGGATGGTGTCAGTAGAGCAGTGGATGGTGTCAGTAGAGAAGTGGATGGTGTCAGTAGGGCATTAGACGGTGTCAGTAGAGCAGTGGATGGTGTCAGTAGAGCAGTGTACAGTGTCAGTAGAGCAGTGGACGGTGTCAGTAGGGCAGTGGACCATGCCAGTAGAGCAGTGGATGGTGTCAGTAGGGGAGAGGGTGGATGGTGTCAGAGCAGTGGACGGTGTCATTATGGCAGTGGACGGTGTCAGTAGGGCAGTAGACGGTGTCAGTAGGGCAGTGGACGGTGTCAGTAGAGCAGTGGACGGTGTCAGTAGAGCAGTGGACGGTGTCAGTAGGGCAGTGGACGGTGTCAGTAGAGCAGTGGGCGGTGTCAGTAGAGCAGTGGACGGTGTCAGTAGGGCAGTGGACAGTGTCAGTAGGGCAGTGAACGGTGTCAGTAGAGCAGTGTACCTCCATCCAAAACCTGAATCAGCTCTACTGAACCCAACCCCATACAAACTGTTTACAGAGTGGCACTGTGAATTCTACAACCATTTCAAGCACCTTTTAACTACAAAAAAAGCCAAAAAAAACTCACAGCAATTCATAGGCACCCCACAAATAGAGAAGAAAATAACAGATTAAATATCAAACAGTGCCTGTCCCCCCCAATAGAGACTTCCATTACAGCGAGACAATAAAACCCTTACCTTCCAGGAGCCGCTGCAAAGATGTGTGTGTGTGTGTGTGTGCATTTGTTAGGGGGCAGAGTCTGTAATACCATGCTTTCTCCTCCAAGTGTCCTTGGTTGCTAAGACATTAGTCCAGTGGCCCTCCATTCACTGTCTCTGGAGGCATCAGCAGTGGTGGCTGAGTGAGACCCGGCTGCAGGACATTAGCACCGCTGGAGCGGGGGAAGAAGGGGAGTGCATGCTGTTTGGGGGTAACTGACAGAGGAGGGGGGTAGCTGACAGAGGGGGGTAGCTGACAGAGGAGGGGGGTATCTGACAGAGGGAGGGGGTAGCTGACAGAGGGAGGGGGGTAGCTGACAGAGGGAGGGGGGTAGCTGACAGAGGAGGGGGGTATCTGACAGAGGAGGGGGTAGCTGACAGGGGGGTAGCTGACAGAGGGGGGTAGCTGACAGAGGGAGGGGTGTAGCTGACAGAGGAGGGGTGTAGCTGACAGAGGAGGGGTTGCTGACAGGGGGTAGCTGACAGAGGAGGGGTTGCTGACTGGGGTAGCTGACAGAGGAGGCAGTAGCTGACAGAGGGGGGTAGCTGACAGAGGAGGGGGGTAGCTGACAGAGGGGGTAGCTGACAGAGGAGGGGGTAGCTGACAGGGGAGGGGGGTAGCTGACAGAGGGGGTAGCTGACAGAGGAGGGGGTAACTGAGAGAGGCAGGGGATAGCTAACAGATGAGGGGGTAGCTGACAGAGGGGGAGGGGGTAGCTGACAAGGGGGTAGCTGACAGAGGGGGAGGGGGTAGCTGATGGGGGGATGGCTGACAGAGTAGGGGGGTGGCTGACAGAGTGGGCGTGACTGACAGAGAGGAGGGGGGCAGACAGAGAGGAGGGGGGCTGACAGAGAGGATGGGGGGCTGACAGAGAGGAGGTGGAGGCTGACAGAGAGGAGGGAGGCTGACAGAGAGGATGGGGGGCTGACAGAGAGGAGCGGGGGCTGACAGAGAGGAGGGGGGGCTGACAGAGAGGAGCGGGGGCTGACAGAGAGGAGGGGGCTTACAGAGAGGAGGGGGGCAGACAGAGAGGAGGGGGGCAGACAGAGAGGAGGGGGCTGAAAGAGAGGAGGGGGCAGACAGAGAGGGGGGGCAGACAGAGAGGAGGGGGCAGACAGAGAGGGGGGCTGACAGAGAGGAGGGGTGGCAGACAGAGAGGAGGGGGCAGACAGAGAGGAGGGGGGCAGACAGAGAGGAGAGGGGTAGAAAGAGAGGGGGCTGACAGAGAGGAGGGGAGCTGACAGAGAGGAAGGGGGCAGACAGAGAGGACCAGGGGCTGACAAAGAGGACCGGGGGCTGACAGAGAGGAGGGGGGCTGACAGAGAGGAGGGGGGTGACAGAGAGGAGCGGGGCTAACAGAGAGGAAGGGGGGCTGACAGAGAGGAGGGGGGCTGACAGAGGAGAGAGGGCAGACAGAGAGGAGAGAGGGCAGACAGAGAGGCGCGGGGGCTGACAGAGAGGCGCGGGGGCTGACAGAGAAGAGGGGGGCTGACAGAGAGGAAGGGGGGCTGACAGAGAGGAGGGGGCAGACAGAGAGGAGGGGGGCTGACAGAGAGGGGGGGCAGACAGAGAGGAGGGGGGCAGACAGAGAGGAGGGGGGCTGACAGAGAGGAGGAGGGGCTGACGGAGAGGAGCGGGGCTGACAGAGGGGAGCGGTCTGACAGAGAGGAGGGGGCAGAGGGGAGGGGGGCTGACAGAGTGGGGTGATTGAGAGGAGGGGGGCTGACAGAAAGGAGGTGGGGCTCTGGCCTCCGAAGGTCATAGAGACTGCCGGGGACCATTTGGTCTGTGGTATTGTCTATGGAAGTCAGCCGTCACCGATCGGCGAGTCGGTAGAAGCCCCAGAGGGCTGGAGGAGGGGGGGGGATGTCCGGGACATGATGATATGACATCCACCTAAGGTGAAGTGGTTAAGAAATCACTCCCATTAGATCACGTACCTTACCACATGGACACAGACAAACACACAAGGTTTTCTTCGCGCTCTGTGATCACTGAGTCTATGACACTCGGCTGATCACAGATCCAAGTAAGGGGTCAATCCTGGCCCCTTACCGTGTGATCAGCTGTCAGCCAATGACGGCTAATCATGTGATCTAAACAGAAGCTCGGTAATCAGTACTTCTTTTTCCCCCGCGCTGTCAGCGTGAGGGGGGAAAAAAGCCTATCACCAGCTTCTGTCAAAGGAACATCGGCCCCTCACTCAGAAAGCCGCGGCTGTGCCCACCAATGTCAGCTGCCAGTGCCCATTGTGCCACCTACCAATGCCCACAGTGCCACCTACCAGTACCCACAGTGCCACCCATCAATGCCCACTAGTGCTGCCAATCAATGCCCATCACTGTCTAATAATCAGTGCCACAGATCAGAGCTGCCTATCAGTGTCACCTACCAGTGCCTACCAGTGCCTATCAGTGCCACCCATCAGTGCCACCTATCAGTGCCCTTCAGTGCCACCCATCAGTGACACCTCTCAGTGCCACCTATCTGTGCTGCCTCATCGGTGCTTATCAGTGCCACCTATCAATGCCCATTAGTGTCTCCTTATCAGTGCCTATCAGTGCCACCTATCAGTGCAACCTATCAGTGCCCATCAGTGCTGCCTCATCAGCGCAAATGATGAAAAATGACCTGTTTTCAAAATTTTATAACAAACTATGAAACTTGTTTTTTTTTTTCAAAATTTCGGTCACTTTTTGTTTTATTTAGCAAAAAAACAAAAAACCCAGCAGCAATTAAATACCACCAAAAGAAAGCTCTATCTGTGTGAAAAAAATATAAAAATTTAAATATATGATAAATGATAATGATAAAACTGTTGCATGACCGCGCAATTGTCATTCAAAGAGTGGTCTGGGCCAGGAAGGGGGTTTAGGTGCCCAGTAAGCAAGTAGTTAAGCTATATGTAGTGTCCATATATGGGTGTAAATAATGATCTTGATTTCGCAGTATACTGTTTTTCATATGTCTTTGAATATAATCTTACTATAAGAGTCTTTATGATTGTTGGTCTATTTCAAATGCTGCTTTAAACACTAACATGTTTCCATAGAACCTACAAACCCAAAAACTACTGAAAAACTTCTGACCTCTGAACATCCACTAATAAAGGCTCATTTTAACTACTTGCTTACTGGACACTTAAAGAGGACGTAAACCCTGATGAGTTTACTTCCTCTTTTTTTCCCTGCAAAGGTAAAGCATAATGGACTACTATGCATCGCATAGTAGCCCATTATGTGTCACTTACCTGACACAGGAGCCAGCGAAGTCGCCGCTGTCCCCTGTAGTCCGCCGCATCCATCTTGCTTGTGGCGTCTCGCAGCTCCGCCGAATGACAGCGGCGAAGCCGCGATGACGTCACTCCCGCGCATGCGCACGGGAGTGGCGTCTCGCAGCTCCGCCGCTGTGATTTGGCAAAGCCGCGATGACGTCACTCCCGCGCCTGCGCACGGGAGTCGACAAATGCGGCAGCTCCATTCTTGGAACTGCCGCGTGTAGTGCGCCTGCGCGCCGCTGTCTACGGCGCATGCGCCGTAGACAGCGGTGCCCGTTTTCGGGCAAATATCTCCTAAACCATATAGGTTTAGGAGATATTTCTTGGACCTACAGGTAAGCCTTAATCTAGGCTTACCTGTAGGTCAAAGTGGTTTGTAAGGGTTTACTTCCTCTTTAAACACCCTTCCTGCCCAGACCAATTTTCAGCTTTCGGTGCTCTCACACTTTGAATGACAATTACTCAGTCATGCAACACTGTACCCAGCTGAATTTTTTGTCCTTTTTTTCCCACAAATAGAGCTTTCTTTTGGTGGTATTTGATCACCTCTGGGGTTTTTATTTTTTGCGCTATAAATGAAAAAAGACAGAAAATGTTGAAAAAAAACGCATATTTCTTTGTTTCTGTGACAAAATTATGCAAATTATTAATTTTTCTTCATAAATTTTGGCCACAATTTATACTGCTACATATCTTTGGTAAAAATAACCCAAATTAGTGGATATTATTATTTGGTCTTTGTGAAAGTTAGAGAGTCTACAAGCTGTGGTGCGAATCGCACAAAATTGATCACATCTGATGTACTGGTAACCTATCTCGCTTCTTGTGACCCGAACAAGTCAGGAAAGTACAAAAAAACCCCAAATGACCCCTTTTTGGAAAGTAGACATTCCAAGGTATTTAGTAAGAGGCATAGTGAGCTTTTTGATGTTGTCATTTTTTTCCCACAATTCTTTGCAAAATTAAGATTTTTCATTTTTTTTATTTTTTTCCACAAAATTGTCATTGTAATAGGTTATTTCTCTCACATGGCATGTTTATACCACAAATGACACCCCAAAAAAAATTCTGCTACTCCTCCTGAGTATTACAATACCACATGTGTGGGACTTTTTAACAGCCTGGCCACATAGAGAGGCCCAACATGCAGGGAGCGCCATCAGGTGTTCTAGGAGCATAAATTACACATCTAACTTGTTGACTACCTATTACACTTTTGAAGGCCCTGGGGAGCCCTGGGGAGCCAATGGCTGTTCTGCTATCAATCTATCCAATCAAGAGCTACAACAACGGGCAGTGAGGTAGAGCACGTCTCCGCCGTGGGAAGGAATGGGCTCAGGTAAAACGGGGGGGGGGGGGGGGGGGTTAATGTAAGAAGTTTTTCACCTTAATGCATGGGGGCATAACTATAGGGGGTGCAGCAGTTGTGACCGCAACTGGGCCCTGTGCTGCACGGGGCCCATGCAGCCCCCTCTACATATGGCCAGTAGCAGCATAGGCAGCTAGGGGTACCAGTGCACCATGCACACGGGGGGCTGGAGGTGGAGGGTGACTAGCAGAGCTCCATGCTCGACTATCGCACTGGCTGCTCTTTAGTTGTGCATTCCCCGCATGACCTGTGTCCTCGGCCGGCTCCTCAGAGTACCCCTCTCCTGCTCCATGCATTGCCGCTCAGTCCGATGTCTGTTCTCCCCAGCCAGAGTCCCGCCCCCCCCCCCCCCCCAGTCCGGCTCACACTGCACTGCATACTTCTCCCAGGTAAACAAACTTTAAGCACACAGATGCAGTGCAGCCCTATGAGAGCCGGCTCCCGGAGGACACTGCAGGCTTGTCTGCCAGCCCCCCTCCTCCCCCGTCATACACAGATGATGAAAGGTCTTTCTGGGAGATATGCTGATCACCCATCCAGCACACTGGATGGAGCCCAGGCCAACATGGATGAGTGCGCGGCCTGCAGCTTGGTCATGGTGAGTGAGAGGACCCCATCCCCCACACACCATTACATACCCCCTCCATCTCCCCCTGGGGACAGGGGCCCCTTCTCACTTGGGGACAGGGACCCCCATCTCCCCTGAGGACAGGGACCCCTTCTCACCTGGGGGCAGTACCTTCATCTGCCCTGGAGAAAAGGACCTCATCTCTTCTGGGGACGGGGACCCCATCCTGCCTAGGGACAGTCCCCCAATGGGGCACCTAAAAATTAAAAAAAATAATAAAAATAAAATACTGATGCCAGTGGTGGAACTACAGGGCTCACAAAGGTCATACCTGTGACCACGCCCTGGAGTTCCACCGCTGGAACTCGGAGGGAAGGGCCCTGGCTGGGGTTCAGGGGGGCCCTTCATGGTTTCTTGCATCGGGGCCCTGAAGGTTCTAGTTACGCCACTGCTAGTCCCTAGATATATCCTGAAGTTTCATCTAAATCACATCCGAATTTCATGTGGTCCTTGCACCTCTCCTGTAGCTGCTGCACCCCCTTCATCTCCGCCGCCACCTTGTCTCGACAGTCAGTAGCACAGAGGAGGACAGAACTCCTCTGTCAGATTCTGCACCTCTCTTTGCAGAGAGTCCCGTCTCTGCAAACACCTGCAACATCTATAATTTCTGCCTCTCAGATAAGTTCCTACTGACCATAATGATCTTTTTTTACTATCTGTATGTGGGGTATTTTTTCTATTGACCTAAAATGTAAGGATCATTCTTACCACTGACCATCCCACCAATGTACAGTTGTAGATACAGTAATTAGAAGGGGTTCCCTGAGAACAGAAAGATATTTCAATATTTCAAGCATTCCTCCATATTAAAAAGGTTGAGAAAGTCTTCTCTAAACTCTTTATTCTTAGGGTCTTTAGCCTAAAGCCCCATACACACGATCGGACTTTCCACCAACAAAACCATGGAATTTTGTTCGAAGGGTGTTGGCTCAAACTTGACTTGCATACACACGGTCACACAAATGTTGGCCAACAATTACGAATGTAGTGACGTACTAGACCAGAGATGGCAAACCTCGGCACCCCAGATGTTTTGAAATTACATTTCCCATGATACTCATGCATGCTGCAGTGTAGTTGAGCATCATGGGAAATGTTGTTTCAAAACATCTGGGATGCCAAGGTTCGTCATCACTGTCCTGGACATAATACGTGTTTTTTCAGCTCTTTAGCGCCACCCTTTGGGCTCCTTCTGCTAATTCTGTGTTAGTAGAAGTTTGGTGAGTGTTGTGTAGCACTGACCCCCGAAGGAGCAGCTGATTTTATTGGACTTACCGTTACCTTCTTGACCTCGTGTACGTCTAGGGGTTTCTCAAAGTAGATGGCCCAAGAACTGCAGAGACTGACACCAGATCCACTTAAGGGATTTTTATTTGCAAAGAAAAATAAACGAACACAGTCTCTCAAAGTAGGGTTAGAGGATTTTGGTAGGAAAGTCCAGGTACTCTTGGAACTAAGTCAAGTAGAAAAGAGTCTCTCACATTAGGAAAATCCAGAGAATAGCCATTTACAACTGGATCCTCACCCTTATTGGATAGTCCTTTTCTCACTAGGCCTAGCAGCCGACAGGGTGCTAAAACAAAGCAAAGTCTCTGCCACAGACTTGTTATAGGACACTTGAATAACTGAAAGATGTAGAAAACTTAGAGAACCCTCGTACGGTACCAGTATCTTGCAGCCGGTCCAGCGATACCATACGAGTCAAATTCGCTTGAGGTCTTTCAACTAAGCCTCCAGGCTCCTTCTCAGAAGCCAACCTTTGTGTGGCCTTCTCCCGAAGAGTCCTCCCCTGGATGCTTCTACAGTTGTTGGGCCTCTCCACAAACTGAGACAGCACCGGACCACCTCCGAATCCTTCCTTCAGTTACTTTGTCTCGGGCCAGCCAGCCAGCCCACGAGACTTGGAGTCGGGTGGATCCACACCCCATGCCATGAGAGCCCTGGGGGCTGATCAGGAGGACCAGGACCAAACAGACAGAAAGCACTTTTGGACTGGAACCCCAAAGCACGTGATGTCAGCACCTTAAATACCCCCTTCCAGAATGCACAGCAAGAGTGACACTCCAACTGGGCTGGTTCCGAGAGAGAACTGGCACTCAATGCACCCAACTGGACTGAGTTCTGGCACTTGCCAGAGATGACAGCGCCACCTATGGTCAAGCAGAACACAATGCAATCCAGCTAGACTGCTACTGAGACCAAAATTTAGTGTAATTGAAACCAAAACGAAACTGCGGTTCCAGGAATATTAAATGATAAAAACACATAGCGCATGCTCTTCAGGAGCCGGTGCTACAGTTGAATCGCGCTTTTCAGTTCGTTTCTGAACGGCCGTTCCTCAACCAGACATGTTGCGGAATCGCAGGAGATAACTTGTTATTTATTATTGGCCTTGGAGTTATTGCTTTGACATTTTTTTTGGTTGAATAATAATGATTTGATTTGGTATATATTTTCTATGTTTTCAGATGCATAGAATGCACTTTTTGGTTAAGTTATATTGGCAGATAGCATGTCTAATTTTATTTTATTTATTTTGTTAATGCACAATAAAAAAATAGTGTGGAATAATACTTGGCTATGTGTTTTACTTCAAATGACAGTTTGGGAGTAGCAGTTACATTTTAAAAAAAATACAATGTAAAATTAACAAGGGGCACCAACATAGTTGTATCTTTGATCTTAAAAACGACGGGATAATGGTGTTGTGGTAACTTGCAAAAATAAAACATAAACATATTTTTGATATCACTAGAAAAAAACAGCCTTTGAAAATGTGTTTGCAATAACTCCATCAGTATCACCAGCAAAGCAGCTTCATTATTATCCCATTAAAGAAGAAGAGAATTGTGCGCTGCATTTCGAGATTTCAAAATTTGCCGCGTCACTAATGTTAAGTCTCCATTCCGAACGCTAGTTTACAAGACCGACCGCTTCTTCTTCCGAGCATGCGTGTTTGTACTTTGGACTTTTGTCCGACGGACTTGTGTACACACGATCGGAAAGTCAGACAACACACATTTGCCGGCGGAAAATTTGAGAACATGCTAGCCAACATTTGTTGGCAGAAAGTCTGACAACAATTGTCCGATGGAGCGTACACACGGTTGGATTGTCCGCCAACAACCTCACATCCAACATTTCCGGTCAGAAAGTCCGATCGTGTGTATGGGGCTTACGTTTGAAATAATGCATACCTCCATAGACCGAGTCTGTCACCTGCTGACTTGACATCATCCACAGAAGTTGAATCCAATACTGTTTTACTTCAGATAAGAAAAGTGATAACACTGCTTGGGTTTTTAGTACAGGAGAGGCAAAGAAGTAAGGAGCGGCCTCAGTCTACGTGTCTCTGACAAAAATCACGCTCCCTGGTGCATTTTGCCCTGACCACCTGGAATTAGTCATGTAGTCATGACCCTTATGGGTGAAACACATCAGGGTTTTTTTTTTTTTGAGGAGACACGTAGGCTGTGTTTGCTTCTTATTTCTATGCCACACGGGCTATTCGGGGGAGCAGCGTTCTTTCCATTTACGTGTACATTACTCTATGGATGAGTACCTTTTTTTTTCTGTGTGTCATTGGAATAGGGACTCCTCTTCAGCTTTGAGCAGCATTCTACACACGACCGGTTTTTCCGTCAGAATAAACTCTGACGGTTTTTCCAACGGAGTTCAGCTGAAACAGTCTTGACTACACACGATCACACCAAAGTCCAATCATCTAGAACGTGGTGACGTACAACACGTACGACGAGACTAGAAAAGGGAAGTCCAATAGCCAGTAGCCAATAGCTGCCCATGAGTTGTTTTGGTCCGTCGGAACAGCATAAAGACGAATGGTTTTCCCGATAGGAATTGATTCCGTCGGAAAGATTTAAAACATGTTCTATTTCTAGATTCTACATTATCATGTATTTTTGCCAACCACCTAACACATGTAATGCCTTGAAAAAGTATTCATACCCCTTGAAATTTTCCACATTTTGTCATGTTACAACTAAAAACTTAAATGTATTTTATTGGTATTTTGTGTGATAGACCAACACAAAGTGACACTGTGATAATTGTGAAGTGGAAGGAAAATGATAAATGGTTTTCAACATTTTTTACAAATAAATATCTGAAAAGTGTGGCGTGCATTTGTATTCAGTCCCCTTTACACTGATACCCCTAACTAAAATCTAAAGGAACAAATTGCCTTCAGAAGTCCCCTAATTAGTAAATGGGGTCCACCTGTGTGTAATTTAATCTCCATATAAATACAGCTGTTCTGTGAAGCCCTCAGAGGTTTGTTAGGGGACATTAGTGAACATACAGCATCATGAAGGCCAAGGAACACACCAGACAGGTCAGGGATAAAGTTGTAGCAACGTTTAAAGCACGGTTAGGTTATAAAAATGTAGCACTAACCCCCGAAGGAGAGGCTGGTTTATTTGGGATTACCGTTACCTTCTTGACCTCGTGTGCGTCTAGGGGTTTCCCAAGGTAGATGTCCCAAAGAACTGCAGAAACTAACACTGGATCCACTTTTAGTATATTTATTGGACAACAAGTAGACAGAACAGTCTTTCAATGAAGGGTAGAGGGTTAGGTAGGAAGTTCAGGTACTCTTGCAACTGCAAAAGATAGGAAGTCTCTCACTATAGAAATCCAGAGAATTGCCACTCACAACTGGATTCTCACAGCTACCGGATAGACCTCCTCTCACTAGGCCTAGCAGTCGATAGAGTGTTTGAGTAAAGCGAAGCCTCTGCCACAAACTTGCATATAGAACACTTGAACAAAGTCTCGGGCCACAGACTTGATGTAGAACATTTGTGAATAAAGTCTCTGCCACAGACTTGATTGTAACTGGAGGATGTATATAAAGTTAGAGAGCCATCATACTGTACCAGTATCTTTCAGCCGGTCCGGCGATACCGTATGAGTGTAGATTCGCTTGGTGTCTTTCAACTGAGCCTCCAGGCTCTTTCTGAGAAGCCAGCCTTATGCGCGGCTTTCTCCCGAAGAGTCCTCCCCTGGTTGCTTCTCCAGTTTCTGTGCCTCCCCACAGATGAGATGGCACGGACCACCTTTCCAGTTACTTTGCCTCGGGCTAGCCAGCCCCGAGACTTGGAATTGGATGGATCCAAACCACAGGCCATGAGGGCCATGGGGGCTGGCCAGGAGGACCAGGACCAAACAGACAGAAAAATCTTCTGGACCGTAACCCAGAAGCACGTAATGTCAGTACCTTAAGTACCCTCTCCCTGAATGCACAGCAAGATGACACTCCCACTGGGCTGGTTCCGAGAAAGAATGGGCATTTAATGCGCCCAGCTAAACTGCGTTCTCACACTTGCCAGTGGTTACAGTGCCACCTGTGGCCAATCAGAACACGGTGCAATCCAGCTAGACTGGTACTGAAACCATCATTTGGTATAATTGACCCTAAAACCCAACCGTGGTTTTAGGAATTTTAAATAGAAAAACATATAGCGCGTGCTCTTCAGAAGCCAGCGCTACAAAAAAATATCCCAAGCTTTGAATATCTAACAGACCACTGTTCAATCCATCATCCGAAAATGGAAAGAGTATGGCACAATTGCAGACCTACCAAGACATGGCCGTCCACCTAAACTGACAGGCCGTGCAAGGAGATCATTCATCAAAGAAGCAGCCAGGATGCCCATGGTAACTCTGGAGGAGCTGCAGAGATCCACATCTCAGGTAGGGGAATCTGTCCACAGGACAACTATTATGCCATGTACACACTGGACTTTCCGGCAGACTAGGTCAGACGGAATCATTTCATCGGATATTCCGATCATGTGTGGGTTTCAGCTGTCTTTTTTTTTTTTTTCAAAAAGTCTGATGGACCTAGAAATAGAACCTGTTTTAAATCTTTCTGACGGAATCAATTCCTATTGGGAAAACCGTTCGTCTGTATACTAGTCCGACGAACCAAATACGGCGCAAGGGCAGCTATAGGCTACTGGCTATTGAACTTCGTTTTCTAGTCCCGTCGTACGTCATCGCGTTTGAAACAAACGGACTTTGGTGTGATCGTGTATAGGCAAGTCATTTTGGTCGGAACTTAGTCGGAGAGACCGTCAGAGTTTATTCTGATGGAAAGTCTGGTCTTGTGTGAGCGGCATTACTCGTGCACTCCACAAATCTGGCCTTTATAGAGGATTGGCAAGAAGAAAGCCATTGTTGAAAGAAAGCCATAAGAAGTCCTGTTTCCAGGTTGTGAGAAGCCATGTGGGGGACCTAACAAACATGTGGAAGAAGGTGCTCTTGTCAGATGAGACCCAAATTGAACTTTTTGGCCTAAAAACAAAATGCTTTGTGTGGTGGAAAACTAAACTGCTCATCACCCTGAACACACCATTATGGTGGTGGCAGCATCATGGTGTGGGGATGCTTTTCTTCATCAGGGACAGGGAAGCTGGTAAGAGTTGATGGGAAGATGGATGGAGCCAAATACAGGGCAATCTTAGAAGAAAACCTGTAACGTCCGGACTTTCCAGCAGACTAGATCTGACAGAATCAGTCCGGAGTGGAAATTTCCCCCCAGGCCAGACTGATGCCCCCAGAAAAGGCCACAGCAGCAGAAGCTCCACTTTACTTACAGAGTGACCTGGCTGGCCAAGACCCGTTTGTTCCACCGCTGGCCTCTGTCGTCTGCACTGGTTGCTAGGATCGCCTGCTGCCTGGCATCTAGCAACCAGTGACGTTGCAGTCCCGAGGAGGAAAGCGAGGCCCCATCATTCAGAGCAGAGGAGGATCTTCCTCCTCCGCGCCTATTACCATTTGGCTCCACCCACCTCCTCCCTCCATCTTCTCCTGGGCAGTATGCGCCTCACAGCCTGCCCGAGGGAAGGGAACTGTCACTGACTGTGCCAGGAGCACCTATCCAGAGTCAACCTACCTGAGGTGAGGAAGGGACCAGTGAATGAATTAAAACATATGTGTCTTGTCATATGGAGCATGTGTGTCATGGGAGCATGAGCTGACAGCAGAGGAGGAGGAGGTGATGATGTGCTGTAACCTCTAGCAACTAGTCAGTGAGCCCTAATGTGTGCTGCAACCTCTAGCAACCAGTCAGTAAGCAGTAATGATATGCTGTAACTGCTGAAAACCAATCAAAATTTCTGCCTGATTTGATACAGTAAACTGATTTTAAGTCTAGCTGCTATTTATTGTATGTCTCAGAGCAGGTGGAGAGTGAAATTGCATGGGGGGGGGGGGGGGGGGCAAGAATTTTTTTGCCCAGGGTCCAATCAATATTAAAGACGGCCCTGACTACAAGTCCCAATGTCCCAGCTTAAACCCCTCAGAGCAGAGGATGTGACCACCAGGCCCTTTAACTAGAGAAGGACTACAGGTCACAGCATGAACCCGGGTGATCTAAGGGGTCACATCCTTAGATCTCAGGGGTTTATGCTGGGACTTGTAGTCCTTTGCTCCTGGCCTGTGTGCAACTTAAGTCTATGGAGCAGATCTAACCTGACTCAAGATACTTAAATGCTGGGTCAACAGTCAATGCTAATTATATTCCTTAATATATGGATAACCACTAGAGGAAGCATTTGTGAACCTGTAAATGGAATCAAAATATGGAACAGCAAGCAAGCAAGCAAACAAGAATTTGAAAAAGATTTGCCAAAATTTATTTTGAGGTGAACATTAAAAACCTGAAACTCTGAAAATACACAATGGGTTACTGGTAATAAGCCTTTGCAAGCTGATCTGGCCATTTAAGATTGCTTCAGTCGTGTGACTACGGTATTTTTTTGTTGTCTTTTGAGACTTTGCATGCTGGTCTTGATGGTATCTGTCAACAATTACATGTCTATTAACAACAGCCAATCTATTAATGTGCAAATAGAGCTCCACAACAAGGCTATTGATGGGACTTTATCAATAACCCATCCAATCTGAACTAACACAACAAGAAATTAAATACTTGGCTGCATTGTCTCTTACCAACGTCCTCCAGGAAGATGTTTAATTCACAGTAAGTACAGCACCTTCCTCCGTTAATGCCAGCCTGGAATTAATGATTTACTTATACTATAAATTGGTTTTCCTCATGGTTCAATACCAGGCTGAGGATGCTCAGACAGCTCATTGTATCCTGATATTAACCCATGGGTAATTAGCGTTAGTGAATAGTCTATTGTGGGGCTTTTGTCACTCATATTTAATAGCATTATTTACTGCACAATAATGACCATCGCATCTTTGCTAAATTGCGCTAAAACGTAGTATTGTAATGATCTACTAGTTCTACGCGCAAGAATAATATAGACTGCAGTAGGTGGTGTTCTGTTTTCTGTAAATATTTTTACTGCTTTTGTAATATGAAATTATTATAAAGTGTATCATTTATGTAAAAGATGTATTCATAAAAAAAATGCAGAGCTAATCGTCCTGTGTAACTGCTTGTACTTCTGTGCCAATGCCAGCAAAAAGCTAATGTTACTCTGGCTCCTTTAAGCTGCTTGGCGGGACATCCCTCCACCAGCAGCTCATTGCTTCCCTCCCTGGCAATTCAAGAGGAAACTATTTGGGATGAGGTTATCACCAATGAAGTGTCCCGAACAGTTGTATCAGTCAGTGACACCCCCTGCCCTCTACCTGACAAACTAGGGTGGAAAGGTCCACTGTCTTTATCTTGCATTGACGTTTCCACAAAATTAAGTCTAGTTTCACCAAGCAAGTGTGGTTAATTTGTGAAACCATTACTTGGTTCCATTTGAGTGTAAAGTTATGTTTAGCTAGATTTGTGTTCATCAAAAGGACCAAGGAGAAAGAGTATGGCACTCATCTGTGGCCCCTTTAAGCTGCTTGGCAGGACATCCCCCCACCAGCAGCTCATTGCTTCCCTCCCTGGCAATTCAAGAGGAAACCATTTGGGATGAGGTTATCACCAATGAAGTGTCCCGAACAGTTGTATCAGTTAGTGACACCCCCTGCCCTCTACCTGACAAACTAGGGTGGAAAGGTCCACTGTCTTTATCTTGCATTGACATTTCCACAAAATTAAGTCTAGTTTCACCAAGCAAGTGTGGTTAATTTGTGAAACCATTACTTGGTTCCATTTGAGTGTAAAGTTATGTTTAGCTAGATTTGTGCTCATCAAAAGGCCAAGGAGAAAGAGTATGGCACTCATCTGTGGCCCCTTTAAGCTGCTTGGCAGGACATCAACTCCACCAGCAGCTCATTGCTTCCCTCCCTGGCAATTCAAGAGGAAACTATTTGGGATGAGGTTATCACTACTGAAGTGTCCCAAGCAGTTGTATCAGTTAGTGACACCCCCTGCCCTCTACCTGACAAACTAGGGTGGAAAGGTCCACTGTCTTTATCTTGCATTGACGTTTCCAAAAAATTAAGTCTAGTTCCACCAAGCAAGTGTGGTTAATTTGTGAAACCAATACTTGGTTCCATTTGAGTGTAAAGTTATGTTTAGCTAGATTTGTGTTTATTATTATTATTATTATACACGATTTATATAGCGCCAACAATTTACGCAGCGCTTTACAATGTATAGGGGGACAACACAATTACAGTACAGTTCAATACAAAAGGTACAGGAGGGCCCTGCTCATAGAGCTTACATTCTAAAGGGAGGGGGTGGTGGTACAAAAGGTAATAGCTGCAGCAGTGGCGTCACGAGGGTCAGTGTCACCTGGTGCAGTAAAACATGGTGTCACTCCAACCCCCCCCCCCCCCCCGGCACTGAGCAGGCTAGTGCTTCTGCGCGGCTCTCCCCCATTAACCTGCCACAATGGATGGAGCTGGAATGGGATTGGGGGACTGGATGGAGCCGGAATGGGATTGGGGGAATAAATGGATTCGTAATGGGATGGGGAAATGGATGGAGCCAGGTTGGAATCAGGGGATGAATAGAGCCGGGATTGGATTGGGGTGGTAGATTGAGTTGGAATGGGATTGGGGCGATAGATTGAGTTTGGATGGGATTGGGGCGATAGATTGAGCTGGGATGGGATTGGGGCGATGGATGGAGCTGGGATGGAATTGCGGGGATTGGATAGAGCCAGGATGGCATTGCACGGGGATGGATAGAGCCGGGAATAGGATTGCGCGGGGATGGATAGAGCTGGGATGGGATTGCGCAGGGATGGATAGAGCCGGGATGGGATTGCGTGGTGATGGATAGAGCCGGGATGGGATTGCGCGGTGATGGATAGAGACAGGATGGGATTAGGGGATGGATAGACCCAGGATGGGATTATGGGATGGATAGAGCCAGGATGGGATCAGGGGATGGATAGAGCCAGGATGGGATCAGGGGATGGATAGAGCCGGGATGGGATTGTGCGGTGATGGATAGAGCCAGGATGGGATCAAGGGATGGATAGAGCCAGGATGGGATCAGGGGATGAATAGAGCCAGGATGGGATCAGGGGATGGATAGAGCAAGGATGGGATTGGGGTGGTAGATGGAGTTGGGATGGGATCGGGGTGATGGATGGAACCGGGATAGGATTGGGTTGGTGGATGGAGCTGGGATGGGATGGGGGGGTGGATGAAGCTGGAATGGGATCTTTGATTTGAGGGGGGTGGGGGTTAGAGGATATGTGCTAGGGGGTGCTTTGGGAGGGGAGAAGAATTGTGCCGGGGGTGTCGAACTTCAAATCTGCCCCCCTCCTTCTAGCACAAGTCTTCTCTAACCCAAAACAAAGCACCCTTCTACCACATATCCTCTAACCCCCACCCCCTCCCTAAAATGTACTCCTGGCAGCATAATTGTTACCTACCCAGTCCCAGTCCCCTCCAAACCCCCCCCCCCATTCTTAATGTCCCACAAGGCTCCTGTTATTACAGACCTCAGCCACAGTCCCTGGGAACATGATGTAGCGTGCTGTCCCTCCTCCTCCTTGGCTCTACCTCCCAGTCTGTACTTGTCATGTCAGAGCTGAGGAGGAAGCAGCTATAGTCCAGGGTGCAGTGAGTGCAGCTGGCAGGTAGAGGAATGCGATTGCGGCATGTGGGACTGTAACGATCAGACCTCGGGCACCCTGCCTGTCTGTCTCTGCCTCGCTCCCTCCATGCACATTGCGGAAAGGAAGGAGGAAGGAGGCGCTGCGCTCCTCTTGATGTGGTGCCAGTGTCAGGCTGAACTTGGTGTCACCCTCTGGTGGGTGTCACCCGAGTGCGGGCCGCACCCCCCACACCCCCATAGCAACGCCACTGAGCTGCAGAGAATGGGGTCAGTTGGGGTCAGTCAGGGACAGTTGTTAGGTGGGTGTGGGATAGGCTTCCCCGAATAAATGAGTTTTCAGGGATCTCCTAAAGGTGGACAGGGTAGGGGCTGATCGCACAGACTGGGGTAGGGAGTTCCAGAGGATGGGAGAGGCTCTGCAGAAGTCTTGAAGGCAAGCATGGGAGGAGGTAACAAGGGAGCTAGAAAGCAGGGAGGAGGGGAGGAGCGGAGAGGACGATTTGGGCGATATCTGCAGATAAGGTTGGTGATGTAGATGGGGGCGATGTTGTGGATGGCTTTGTATGTTATGGTTAGCATTTAGAATTTTACACGGTGGGGTAGGGGAAGCCAGTGAAGGGATTGGCAGAGAGGGGCGGCACTGTAGTGGTTAGTGGGAATAAGAACATTGGATAACAACTGTGGTCTGTAAGATAAGGAATAGTGCCCTATCATTAGTGGTAATGAGCGGAATAGTGACCTTTTGTTGGTATCAGTGGGGTGCCCATTTGGTGGTATAAACCCTATCATTGGTCAGCAAACCAGTGCTTCACTTAATTTCCAATTCTTACTTTCTCTTTGCTCCACTGCCACTCCATGGCCCACCAGATGTCAGAGAAAGAAGCCCTGTGTACGTTCCAAGTAGATCCCAGTTAGAGCTTATACAGGAAAGACGATTCTTTCTCCACCCCTATTAGACAGCACTGAGCCCATCACTAACCAGTGGTGCTTTCAAAGAAGAGTGAATCACACGATCCCTATTAGGCATGTTCTCTTTATTTTTTTGGGCACTCTGCCACAAAATCAGAGCCACTAGAGGCTGATCTGTTGACAGCCTAAAAATGTACTGCTGCTCAGGGGCTCTGGGCTTCAGTAAAATGGCAACAAAAAAAACAGGAACAATGCTGGAGGCAATTTACAGAACACACTAATTAATCTACAGCACGCATGGGCGTCCGCAGGTAGGGGCATGTGTCCCCCCCCCCCGGGAATCAGGGATTGGATCAGGAGTGATGACCCCTATCACCCCTCTCTGTCACCCCTCTCTCTATTTCTCACCTCTCTGTCTTTTTCACCCCCCCTCTCTCTCTGTCACCCCCCCCTGTTTCTCTCTGTCACACTCTTCTCTGTCACCCCCTGTCTCTCTCTGTCACCCCCTCTGTCTCTTTCTGTCACCCCACCTCTCTGTCACCCCCCTGTCTCTCTCTGTCACCCCCCACATGTATGCAGTTTCTGACAGTCTCTTGGGCTATGTATGCAGTCTCTGGACATCTTTGTGCCATGTCCGCAGTCTCTTACAGTCTCTTGAGCCATGTCTACAGTCTCTGACAGTCTCTTGGGCCATGTTTGCAGTCTCTGACAGTCTCTTTGGCCATGTCCGCAGTCTTGGACAGTCTCTTGGGCCATGTCTGCAGTCTCTGACAGTCTCTTGAGCCATGTCCGCAGTCTCTGACAGTCTCTTGGGCCATGTTTGCAGTCTCTTGGGCCATGTCCGCAGTCTCTGACAGTCTCGTGGGCCATGTATGCCATCTCTGACAGTCTCTTGTGCCATGTCCGCAGTCTCTGACAGTCTCTTGTTCCATGTATGCCATCTCTGACAGTCTCTTGTGCCATGTCCGCAGTCTCTGACAGTCTCTTGTGCCATGTATGCCATCTCTGACAGTCTCTTGTGCCATGTCCGCAGTCTCTGACAGTCTCTTGTGCCATGTCCGCAGTCTCGGACAGTCTCTTGGGCCATGTCCGCAGTCTCGGGCAGTCTCTTAGGCCATGTCTGCAATCTCTGACAGTCTCTTGGGCCATGTCTGCAGTCTCTGACAGTCTCTTGGGCCATGTCCGCAGTCTCTTGGGCCATGTCCGCAGTCTCTGACAGTCTCTTGGGCCATGTATGCCATCTCTGACAGTCTCTTGTGCCATGTCTGCAGTCTCTGACAGTCTCTTGGGCCATGTCCGCAGTCTCTGACAGTCTCTTGTGCCATGTATGCCATCTCTGACAGTCTCTTGTGCCATGTCCGCAGTCTCGGACAGTCTCTTGGGCCATGTCCGCAGTCACGGGCAGTCTCTTGGGCCATGTCTGCAATCTCTGACAGTCTCTTGGGCCATGTCTGCAGTCTCTGACAGTCTCTTGAGCCATGTCCGCAGTCTCTTGGGCCATGTCCGCAGTCTCTGACAGTCTCTTGGGCCATGTATGCCATCTCTGACAGTCTCTTGTGCCATGTCCTCAGTCTCTGACAGCCTCTTGGGCCATATCCACAGTCTCTGACAGTCTCTTGTGTCATGTCTGCAGTCTCTGACCATCACCTGTACTACGTCTGCAGTCTATGACCATGATAATGTGATAATGACATTGTCGAAAAAGGGTCACAGCATGGGTGACCTTAAAATGATGCCCCTCCCTGAAAAATGTTCTGCGGACGCCCATGACAGCACACACTAATTCATTTACAGCACACACTAATTTTGGTGGCATAATTATTAATGTGGAATATATGTTTCGGGCTAAAGAACATCATTTTTTTTGTCAAGCTTTAATGGGTAAAATTCTGCTTTAAAGTTACGTAAAAGAGAAAACAGCTTTTCTAAATTATAAAGCGACCTCGGTTTTTCAGGTTTACCATTTTGCTTTGTTTTATTCATGTGCCGAATTTCTTTACACCTTTCATAATTTTTCAAAACAAAAGATTTACGTTAAAAAAGAAAAAAAAAAAAAGAATGCTTGTGTGATATCTATACCATCTACAGAGAGAAAACAATAGCGAAAACATTTTTCTCTGGAATTTGGGAATAAATCATTCAGTTACAACTACGCGTACAAAGGGCAGCGGGGGCTTCTTTTAAAAGCATTTATACCGCTTGAAAAGAGTAACGATGAATGTCAATAGCCTAGAAACAGTTCCCACTTTAAGCTTTGTCCTTTTGAAAACTTTGGACTGAACCGCCTGATAAAGGACGGGTGAGTGGGATGAGAGATCCACTTTTGCATGTAAATTTCAGCTTGAGTTATTGACCTCTGTAAACAATAGAGGGCTAATGTGAACTGTATCTGTAAATATTTGAAAAGGAAAAAAGTGCTAAAAGCTTTATCAGTCAGCTCAAAAGAAGATTTTTTTTTTTTTTTCAGTATTTTATGCTTAACATTTTTTCTTTTTTTTTTTTTTTTAATGACCTTAATAAATAAAAATGGAAATGTATACAAAACTTCTATACTTTTTTACTTTAATGTTTAAGTACAAAGTTTGCCTGCAACTGGGGAGAGTACAAAAGTTCAAAAGTGAACAGAACATTAATAATGTAATAAATTCTGCATTCTACAGTGGAGTGGTTTATCAGAATGCTAAAGATAATAAGGTTGATTTACCAAGAAGAAAGTTGAAACTGTTGACAAAAAAAAAACGTCTGCCTCACTTCAATTATCCAATCATATGAAAAGTATCTGCACATGACTAGATATTCAAAGTAAGCAGGTATTTGCTTGCAATGAATATTTACACAATTTTTTGAGTCAAGATTACAAACTTTAGTAAAAGCGCCCCCCCCCCTTATAAAGGATTGTTATAATTACCTACATCCAAAAATTCCAAACTCGCTCATCCATGTCTTTATGGACCTTGCTTTGTGCTCTAGACATGGGCGCCTTCAAAAAAATTGTTTCGTTCTGTTCGCACGAAAAAAAAATTCATATTTCGTAATTCGTGTACTAAATTCACTTCGGATTTGTACGAAATACGAATTTTCGTTCGATTCGTAAACTTTTCGTTAAAATAACGAAAGTTTGTTATGATGAATTTATCACTATGGGGGGTTCCCACCATCCCTGTGCTGAGTTCCCAGGTCTATACAACTGCTGTGTGCAGGGGCGGACTGACCATTCAGCCACTCGGGCACTGCTCGAGGGCCCCCGGGCCACTAGGGGGGCCCATCAGGGTTGCCAGCCACAGTAAAACCAGGGACAGTATGTAAAAATCTTTTTTTTTTTTTTACATCTGTCTCTGAAATGTCCCTTACAGACATCCTTTTGGTCTAAAAATCCTGAGATTATAGCTGCCCCACCTCTCCAGTACCTTCTCAACCCATAGAAACATGTCTGTGTATACTGTGTGTACATGTATGTGTATACTGTGTGATTGTATACTTTGTGTGTGTATACTGTGTGGCCCCATAATCTCCTATTGCCTGGGAGCCCCATAATCTCCTATTGCCCGGGGGGCCCCATGAGTTGTCAGTCCGCCCCTGGCTGTGTGTCCATTATGAGGGTTTTCCACCATCCCTGTGCTGAGTTCCCAGGTCTATACAACTGCTGTGTGTCTATTATGAGGGGTTCCCACCATCCCTGTGCTGAGTTCCCAGGTCTATACAACTGCTGTGTGTCTATTATGAGGGGTTCCCACCATCCCTGTGCTGAGTTCCCGGGTCTGAGTGTACAACCGCTGTGCCCATTATGAGGGGTTCCGACAATCCCTGTGCTGTACTGACTTCCTGGGTTTTTAACTTTTAGGTTCGTTAACTTTTCGTTAATTACGAATTTTCTTTATAAATTTGGATCTGAAATTCGTTAACAAAATTTCGTATTTTGTATGAAATCCGTAAGCATAGATACTCCCATAGGGTTCCCACCATCCCTGTGCTGAGTTCCCAGGTCTGAGTGTACACCTGCTGTGCCCATTATGAGGGGTTCCCACCATCCCTGTGCTGTGCTGACTTCCTCTGATTGGTGAACAAAACACCAGTCACAATTCTGTTAATTTGACGATATTTCGTATAAAATTCGTAAGCATAGAAATTCCCCATAGGGTTCCCCCCATCCCTGTGCTGACTTCCTGGGGTTTTTAACTTTTAGGTTCGTTAACGTTTCGTAACAATTACGAATTTTCGTTATGAATTTGGATCCGAAATTCGTATACGAAATTTCGTATTTCGTACGGAATTCGTGTGCATAAAAAATTGTATTTCAGATTCGTACGAATGTACGAATTTCCGGAAATTCGTACGAAAAAAAAAATTTGGACGAAACGAATCGCACATGTCTATTGGGCACTGGTGCGCAGTCATGTTGGAACAGGAAGGGGCCATCCCCAAACTGTTCCCACAAAGTTAGGAACATGAAATTGTCCAAAATGTCTTGGTATGCTGACGCCTTAAGAGTTCCCTTCACTGGAACTAAGGGGACAAGCCCAACCCCTGAAAAACAACCCCACACCGTAACCCCCCACCAAATGATTTGTACCAGTGCACAAAGCAATGTCCATAAAGACATGGATGAGCGAGTTTGGGGTGAATTAGAGCGGAGACTGAAAGCCAGGCCTTCTCGTCCGACATCAGTGCCTGACTTCCCAAATACGCTTCTGGAAGAATGGTCAAACATTCCCATAGACACACTCCTAAACCTTGTGGACGGCCTTCCCAGAAGAGTTGAAGCTGCTATAGCTGCAAAGGATGGGCCAACTCATTACTGAACCCAACGGACTAAGACTGGGATGTCATTAAAGTTCATGTGTGTGTAAAGGCAGGTGTCTCAATACTTTTGGTAGTATAGTATATGTGTGCATTGGTCAGGAAGTGGTTAAAATTAGAAATGGAAAAAGAGCTACATTTGGTAACAGTGGCCTCTTGAAGAGTTACAAAACCCAAAACAGGAAAGTCAATCTGTATATGCAGTAAAGCATGCTTGTTATACTCACTGTGGAACCTAAGGGGTTAATCCTCCGCATTGTGTAAAAAATGCTGTTTGATCCTGTATGCACAGATCCTCCCCTCCCTGCACTGTCCCCCTGGATAAGTCTGGATAAGACAGAGCCTTTGGAGTCAGGCTGCATGTTTGGTGTGTATTGCTAGAGAGGTTTTTTTTTTTTTTGGGAGAGTGCATGTGATCAGCTCAGGGCCAATCAACACTGTCCAGACAGAGGGACAGGAGCCCTGCACCCTCATAGGACAGCTCAGTGCAGTATGAAAACTCCTCCTACAAGCTTCACCAGACAATGATAGAAGTCACAAGACTGCTATATACTGCTGATGAGAACAGGTATTTATCAGTTTATATTTACTAAAATAATTGCATTTCCATGTTCTGTGTACTGTGGGAGACCCGATATAGTGAATGCAGAGTCCTGGGTTTAGTAACACTTTAAGTCCCTGACTTTACAATAAGGCCCCCTTCAGACAGAGCAAAATCAATCAAGTGGATCCGACTGCTTAGCGGGGGATCTCTCCACTCCTATCTGCTGAGTGGGCGGATGACAGGTCCGTGACCGCTCAGCTTTGCAGACCGCACATGGACACAGTGCCCGCTGTCCTCTATGGGGCGGTTGGATGGAAACGGACTGCTTATCTGTTTCCATCCGATTGTCATCAGGATGGCGAATGTATCCCCATCCATCTGTTTTGATGGCGGGTGTCAGCGGGCATCCACAGCTCTATAGAGAACAATGGGTGGTCTGATTGAGTCCGCCTGAAAAATGGACAGGTGGACCTAATTGGTCCGCTGCTGTGAAAGGGGCTGATGGACAGATGGACCCCACTGGTCCGCCGGTGCTTAACCACTTCACGACCACCTCGCGCAAATATACTGCGGCAGAAGGGCAAGTACAGGCAAAATCACGTATCTGTACGCTGCCCTTTAGAGGTGGTCTGCAGGCACGCCTTCCCGCCAGGAGGTTCGTGACCGATGTCCATGGGGATACCTGCGATCGTCTCACAGTGAGGAAGAATGGGGAGATGCTAATGTAAACAAGCATCTCCCCGTTCTGCCTAGTGACACTGTCACTGATCACCGCTCCCTGGAGCGGTGATCAGTGTTGTGTCACACACAGCCCCTTCCCCTCACAGTTAGAATCACTCCCTAGGACACACTTAACCCCTACAGCGCCACCTAGTGGTTAACCCCTTCACTGCTAGTCACATTTACACAGTAATCAATGCATTTTTTTTTTTTTAAACAATAAAGTTTTATTTGTATTCAAAATCAACAGATGCACAATCATACTAACATATGTACATGAGGTTTGGAATGTAAGGTAAGTACTTAGTATAACTGAATTCAATGCATTTTTAATTGCAGATAGCTGTATAAATGAGAATGGTCCCAAAATTATGCCAATAGTGTCTGATGTGTCCGCCATAATGTCGCAGTCCCGATAAAAATCGCTGATCGCCGCCATTACTAATAAAAAAAAAATGTATTAATAAAAATGCCATAAATCTATCTCCTATTTTGTAAACACTATAACTTTTGCGCAAACCAATCAATAAATGCTTATTGCGATTATTTTTTACCAAAAATATGTAGAAGAATACGTATCGGCCGAAACCGAGGAAAAAAATATTATATATATTTTTTGGGGATATTTATTATAGCAAAAAGTAAAAAAAATTGGATTTTTTTCTAAATTGTCTCTATTTTTTTGTTTATAGGGCAAAAAATAAAAAAGGCAGGGGTGATCAAATACCACCAAAAGAAAGCTCTATTTGTGGGAAAAAAAATATGTCAATTTTGTTTGGGAGCCACGTCGCACGACCACGCAATTGTCAGTTAAAGCGCCGCAGTGCCGAATCGCAAAAAAACGCTCTGGTCTTTGCCAGCCAAATCCTCCGGGGCTTAAAGTGGTTAAAGGGGACATTAATAGAAAGACGGACCCAACTGGCCCACTGGTGCCAAAGGGGCTGATGATAATAATAATAATAATGATAAACAGTGGCGGCTGGTGGGTTTTTCTTGTGGGGGGACAGCAAACAACCAGCCCCCCCCCTGGGTGGCCGATGGCATGGCACTACCACCCACCCCCCAGACGGCCAGCGGTCCGGCACTTACCCGATCTAGGTGGTGGGCTGTGTTGTCCTCCAGCACGATCCGCCCGTCGTGTGTGCAGTGGGGTGCCGGCAGCAGCTCCAATGTCCGCTCCTCCAGCAGCTTCCTCTGCTGTGTGTCTCCTCTCTCTTCCGCCTAAGTGCTAGGCATCCAGTAGGATCGACAAACACTTTTGGCCAATCAGGAAACAGGTCTCATGACCTGCCTCTTGATTGGTGGGCAGGAACTTTAGTGTGAAAATAGTGAAAATGAATTTGCTGTTGTCACATAACTGGTTGGGCCTGTAGCGCAGTGCTCTGCGCCCCGAGCCCACCCTTTTTTGAAGCCTATTAGAGCCTCTGGCTCTAATCACATGCTTAAAAAAAAAACACCCCTGCTTTGAAATCCATAGTCCGGCGGCCTGATATGTATGTCAGGGGGCCGGACACGTGGATGGGGGGGGCGGCGCCCATGCACCCTTATGGATAGGGGGGCGGCGCCCATGCACCCTCATGGATAGGGAGGGCGGCGCCCATGCATGCCACACAGGCCGGCCCTGATAATAATAGTAGTAGTGGTAGAAATAGTAGTATTCACATTACTCTAATTTTTAGTTTATCGTATTTATCTGATTTGATTAGAGAAATGAGAAAGTGGAATGGCAGCAATAACCTCCAGCCCCACCCCCCTACACATGCAAACCCACGCACACGCCATTCTATTCTGATCATAGCAGAACAACACACGTCTCTGCCACCCATGTCATGTAATTAAATAAGCTTTGTGGTATACTTTAGAGAATATATGGGAGATAGTATTGTACTGACACATCTGATCAAGCTATTAGTACAGATTCATCGTTTTGAACAGTGGGTAGCACAGAGCTAAGAGCTCTTCTTAACACGCGTGTATCTATAAGTGTAGAGGAATAATCATTTAATAATATTAACCACATTCTGTATGTTGATATTCTCAAGATGAGATCCTTTAGATCCCTTTCATGTCTTGCCACGGAGCTGTGTCACCTAGAGGAAACTTTGAAGTCAGTCATTAGACGCCATCACTGTGGCATTGTGTATAGATGATGGGAACACATTTGCACTTTAGTCAATGAGAAGCTAATACCGGCAACACAAGGATCATCAATGAGGATGTAACATCATGGAAAAAACATGTTTTTCACTATATGTCACTCTTCCGTTTTCTTATGATATTATATTACTTTGAATTTATATAAATATATTCAAAATAATATAAATAGTAGTTATATATAACCACTACCGCAATTATATTTTATGATTTATATATATATATATATATATATATATATATACAGCATCTCACAAAAGTGAGTACACCCCTCACATTTGCATGTAACCCTTTTATACCTCGAAGAGCATTTGATATACAGTAAATACATTTTGCATTGGAGTACGTGTTCCGTTGTTTTTTCTATTGGATATTGGATTTCTATTGGATATTGGATTTCTATTGGATATTGGTGGAATATTGGGAGTCCACCTTGACAACGATCTCTACATTGAGAACTGGAGGAACATTTGAAGTAACCCACCCAAGTTTTTCATATTATATATATATATATATATATATATATATATATATATATATATATATATATAATATCTGGTTCCCGACTGGCGCATGCCGATGTACGTCGGCAGAATGGCACGGGCAGGCATATTGCCGTACAGGTACGTCCAATCTTTATTGCCGCCCTGCCATCGCTCACGTGCCGGTCAGGACCCCCGTGAGTCCGGTCATGGGTCCCGCGGACTCGATCACCGCGGGCATACCCGCGATCGTCTCACGGGGCGGCTGAACTGAGAAATGCTGTTGTAAACAGCATTTCCCAATTCTGCCTAGCAACTAGTGACGCTGATCTCTGCTCCATGTGATTGGAGCAGAGATCAGTGTTCACTAAATGAAAACCCAGCCCCCCACAGTTAGTAACACACCCCTAGGAACACTTAACCCCTACAATGCCACCCACTGGTTAACCCCTTCACTGCCAGTATCATTTACACAGGAATCCGTGCATTTATATAGCAGTGATTGCTGTATAAATGACAATGATCCCAAAAATGTGTCAAAAATGTCCGATGTGTCCGCCATAATGTCGCAGTCACAATAAAAATCGCTGATCGCCGCCATTACTAGTAAAAAAAAAATATTAATAAAAATGCCATAAAACTATCCCCTATTTTGTAAACGCTATAACTTTTGCGCAAACCAATCAATAATCGCTTAATGGGATTTTTTTTACCAAAAATATGTAGAAGAATACGTATCGGCCTAAACTGGGGGAAAAAATGTTTTATATATATTTTTGGGGGATATTTATTATAACAAAAAGTAAAAAATAATGTGTTTTTTTCAAAATTGTCGCTCTATTTTTGTTAATAGCGCAAAAAAAATAAAAACCGCAGGAGTGATCAAATACCACCAAAAGAAAGCTCTATTTGTGGGAAAAAAAAGCACACCAATTTTGTTTGGGAGCCACGTCGCACGACCGCGCAATTGTCAGTTAAAGCGACGCAGTGACGAATCGCAAAAAGTGGTCTGGTCTTTGACCAGCAAAATGGTCCGGGGCTGAAGTGGATATATATATATATATATATATATATATATATATATTTATATTTATAAGAATGAAATATTTTTTGCAGTAGTGGTTATGTATAACCACTATTTATATTATTATTTATATTATTTTGAATATATATATATATTTGTGGCCCTAAGACCGAGACAGATGTGGATCACATAAACACGCAACAAGACTTACAACATAAATAGACCTGACGTGTGCCTTTTGGTCGTCTGGTAAGCCAAGAAAAGGGGCCATACCCAAGATAAGCAATGGATAATTGTGGAGGAGAATGTGCTGAGAAATGCTGTAAAAAAAAGGGGAATAGGAAGGAGGGTATCGAGCACTGAAACCGACAGAGAGCAAGGGTGAGCGGCAGCTTAAATACCCACCGGGCTCCTCCCATAAATTCAGGTCACCATACTGGCCTTCTAATTTATAGTCATGGCCCTAAGACCGAGACAGATGTGGATCACATAAACACGCGACAAGACTTACAACATAAATAGACCTGAGGTGGGGCTTATTGTCGTCTGGTAAGTAAGCCAAGAAAAGGGGCCAAAAATAAGCAGGTAGAGAGTATATCTTTATTGGTTCTAAGCTCTTTGAGCAAGCTTGGAGAAGGCTAGGGCCATCTTCACTTGAGGAGTCAGAATATATCTGGCGAAATAGGCGGATTTCCATCTGCCTAGCTTCTTGATCACATGGTCTGGTACTCCATGCTGGGATGCTGCGCTGATCCAGAAGGAATGTTCAGAATACCACCCGGGGTCTAGGCCTAAGTTGAGCAGTAGGACCCTAACATGTTTGATAAACTGACTGCCAGTCAGGGGGTTGACCGTAAAAAGGAAGTAAGGAGACTGGCTGGCTGGGTAGGTGAGAGAGCAGATGGTCAAGGATCATTACTGGGCACCAGGCGTTGCTGGTCCTGAAGAAGTAGATCTACTCCATATCCAGTTTGCTTTTTGGAGACTGTAAGATGAAGACCATAATGGTTTGGGAAGCGAGTTCAGCAGGTGTCTGTACAGCACTACTGGTACTACCAGAGGTGAACTCGTAGGTCATAGCAAACCGAAGAAAGGCCGGGTAGATGGCCGTCTGGATGACCAGGCTGGCCAAGAGCCCAAAGGGGAAAGTGTGAGGATTTTGGACATGCCCCTGAAGATAGCACGTGATGGGTAAGCGTTTACTGTTGGTAGCAGGCTACTGCTTCTGAATTCCATAAAGCAGGAATTTCACGGTATGGGCTGTGAACACAGATGGATCTTCAGGGATTCTGTAAGGACAGGAAATGCTGAATACCGGCTAGGTACAGCCTGACAGTGTTGAGTGTGAGCCAGCTGTGTATGGCAATAAGATATGAAGGCTAGGACATGAGTGACGTCATCTGCTGTGGTTCTGGGACAAGAGGCTTGGAACCTGCAGTAGGTGTTCCAGGCTGTGCGGTAAGCCTTAAGTGTGTTGCTACACCGCGAGTGGTTGATGAGCCGGGTTGCATTGGCAAGATGTGGCTTCAATCCATTGTTAGTTGAGACCAAGGTGGGATAGGAGTGGATGATGGATCAGCTCTGGATTCCTGCTGGAAGAATGAGACAAAATTGAAGTGAGACAGTGCATCTGCTGCAGCATTGCACTTGCCAGGGATATGCTCACAGTAAATGTTAAATTAGTGATGTAGTGATAATTGCACCAGCCTGCGTAAGAGGGATATGACGGGGAGGGACTCGGATCTACCCTTATTAATGATGTCGGCCGTAGCCTGGTTGTTAGTGGTGAACAGTACTGTCTGACCTGTCCACGTGTGGCCCCAGACTTGGGATGCTGCCACGATGGGGTACAGTTCGAACAAAAACGAGGATCGAGCAAAACCAGGAATCCAACAGATTTCTGGGGGCCAGGGATTGGCGAACCAGTGGTGGCCAAAAATAGCAGCAAAGCCTGTGTAGGCTGCAGTGTCTGACTACTTGTGACAACTGGGCTGATACTGAGGGAATAAACATGGATATGCTCTTCCAGTTGGTGCGGAACTCGTCCCACATAGTTAAGTCGTGCCGTTAAGTCGTGCCTTGCCACCATCAGAGGGGTGGCTCAATAGGCAGGAGCTAGAATGCATCTGCGATATCCGCTTTGGATAGCCAGGCAAGAGTGCCTATCTTAATGATGGCCTGGGTGGCCAGGTCGACTGATGCGTATTTGAGAGAAAATTCCTCGGAAGGGGTCAGGGTCTTCAGACTAGGGATATGCGAGAAATGAGGCAAAGACAAGTCATAGACTATGAAGGCATCTTGTGGCTGCCTGAGAGCCCCAATTTGTTGTGTGGGTGGAAGATTGGCAAATCGCACAGAGTGGGGAACAAAGACTAGCGGAAGTGACAACAAAACAGTTGCGTGTCTGTGATGCTCCAGTCAGTACTGATCTGGAGCTGGGCGAGTCTTGCCACTGCTTAGGCTGAAAACGATCGATGTTAGTCGTAGAAGGCAAGAGCACCATATTTGTAAGCAAGATGTAACACTGCATGAAGGTATAAGTCCAGCTCCTCCCTCCTGCTGGAGGAGGCTGAACAAAGGGACGTCGCTGAACATCCCGAAAGTCAGGGCGAATGTGGTGGCTGACAGCTTCCGACTGAGCCTGGGGTCATTTGACTTGACAAACATTGAGACATCCCCCTGGTGTACCTGCAGAAGGAGAAGCTGTCATCTGGACCCAGACCGGGTCAGGAAGGGTTGAGGGAGAGCGAACTTTCTAAAGTAAGACTCTGGTCTGGATGTTCTAACTGTTTAAGAAGGAGACCAAAGAATGCAGCTGGGAAATGGCCCCCGGAGATGGATTGCAGGGATGTCTGCTGGGTGCTGGACCAGAAGAGCTCTGCCTTCCTGGCCGTAGCAGGAAAGGGAATATCCCTGCTTCTCAGCTCAGAAATGCATTGGGTGATGGTCCATCCCCTGAGGGACTGTACA
The DNA here is from genome assembly GCF_037356315.1 of Lithobates pipiens. Taxonomy (NCBI): domain Eukaryota; kingdom Metazoa; phylum Chordata; class Amphibia; order Anura; family Ranidae; genus Lithobates; species Lithobates pipiens. The sequence goes on along the minus strand of NW_027507892.1, from coordinate 5,310,433 downwards.
CGGTCACACTCTGAGCCTGCGGAGGGTGACAGATGGGCAGGTGTGAAGTGCTCGCTGCCGGATCTGTAGCATGGCTCTGGCTAGGGGAGTTCTGTTAAGAGGAGTCATAGCCATAGAATAGAGAGCAGAGTGGTAAAGAGAAAACTCAGAGAGGAGGAAAAAAGGGGAGAAGAATAGGAAAAAGAATGATGGGCGTAGACAGGAGCTGACAGTGTTCTATTGTGGCAGAACTATGTAGAGTGAGAATTTAGAAAACTCAGAAGAGTGCGAGGCGACCTGAGGTTGGCCAGGAGGTGACTGGGCAGATAACCGATATCTCGGGTACCTGTAACCTGAAGACAAGAACCAAAGGGGTGTACTGGAGTGTGAAATTGAAGTCTGGTATGAACTACGTAAGAATGTTGCGATCTGTAGTGGGTGACGTATGCTCGGCCTGCCAACTTTTGCAATGCCAGCAAGCCTACTGTAAAGCAACCTTATCTGGGAGGTGAAGGGCATCCTTCAAAAATAGAGTGTCATGTATAGACATATGTGACAGAAACGAACACCTGTAGAGCACGTCCAATGTTGTATGTGAAGTAACGGTATAGTGAAAGGGTGCTGCAGAGTGATGTGATGGAGAAACCCGTGAACTACGCACCTGACTGACGCTCTAGTAGTGAGGTCCTGGTTAGGATCGAACTTGGTCAACCAAAACACCTGCAATAGGGGTGACATAAGTGCAACAAAACTCCTAATGACCCGTAAACACGAGCGGAATTTCCGTCTAAAAAAATCTTGGATGGTTTTTCGGATGGAATTCCGCTCAAGCTTGGCTTGCCTACACACGGGTCACACAAAAGTTCTCTGAACTTTCGACCATCAAGAACGCGGTGACGTACAACACTACGACAAGCCAAGAAAATTAAGTTTAATGTTTCCAAGCATGCGTCTAATTGTTTCCAAGCATGCGTAGGAATTTTGCACGTCAAAACTGCTACAGACGATCGGAATTTCCGATCTGAATTTTTTCTGACCGAAAAATAGAGAACCTGCTCTCAATCTTTTGCTGGCGGGAATTCCACCAGCAAAAGTCCAATGGAGCATACACACGGTCACATTTTCCCACCAAAAGCTCTCATCGGACTTTTGTTGGCCGAATTTCGAATCGAGTGTACGTGGCATTACTCCCCCCTTTTTTTTCTTATTTCTTTGTCCCCCTTGTATGCGACTGGCCCTGGTGAAGATGCAATAATTGCATTTTTGGTGTTTTCTGTATGTCCAACCTAGTACAGGATGGAACCTGAACTCGACTGACCTGAGGGAGAAAGACAGACGGAAAATAATAAGTGCCTCGTATGAATGCCACTGGAGAAGAGTGGCTGATTAAGTGCCACTAAAATTTAGTGTGGCTGTGTGAGTGCCACTGAGTGTGCTTGCAGAGATAGCAAGGAGTTTACGGTGAGATGCATTTTTGCAGCGATTGCAAATGGGTAATGATGAGATGCGTGTACTGGAAGCGATTGCAAGGAGTTCAGGCTGAGATGAATGTTTGCAGCGATTGCGAAATAGGCAACTGCTGGGATGCGTGTATTTGCAGCAATCGCAAGAAAGGTAACCTACTGATAGGGGAAAAGAATAGCGGAAATTGTATGTGTAGGAACGAACTGTAAAAATGGCATACGTAACGAATCGCAGATTCATGATAGGGAGTTTACGAATTGAGTGTGGAATACTCATGATGCGAACCGTTGTGCCGCCGATGCGACTAGGCCCGTTTTGGAGTGTGATGCATGTAACTGCTGATCTGATCTGAATCGGTCAGACCAATTATATAAATAATGAATCGTAGGGTATGGTATAAACCGCTACGAAGCGGTGCATGGGATGTGAGTGATGCGAACCATTGTGCCGCCGATACGACTAGGTTCGGTTTGGATTGTGATGCATGTAGCTGCCGACGTGATCCAAAACGGACAGAAAATTATATGAATAATGAATCTTAGGATATGGTACGAACCACTGCAAATCGGTATGTGGAATGCAACTGATGCGCAGTGTTGTGCCACCAAGGCGACTAGGCTTGAATCGGAGTGATGTGTGTGGCACAAAAGTGACAGATGACATAACAACAAATTGTTTGTATGAGGGTGAGCAGTATGACTTGGTGCGGTATGTATCCAATGCGAACCGTAGTGCCGCTGAATGATGCGCCTAGGTTCGGATCAGAGTGTAATGCACATACCTGCTGACGCAATCCGAATCAGTCAGAGCAATGATGTGAGTAACAAATCGTAGGGTATGGTACAAACCGCTACGAATCGGGGTGTGTGATGTGAACCATTGTGCCGCAGTTGCGACTAGGTTCGGTTTGGAGTGTAATCCACGAAGCTGCTGACACGATCGGAATCGGTCAGAGCAATGATATGAATAACAAATCGTAGAGTATGGTACGAACCGCTAAGAATCGGTGCAAAACTTTGTGCCGCCAAGGCGACTAGGCTCGAATCGGAGTGATGCGTATGGCATGAAAGTGATAAGAATCGGTGAGTAAGATGACAGAACAGCGATTCTTTTGTAGGGTATGAGGGTGCCATTGATGGGACTAGGTTCGAATTGGACTGTGGTAGGTATGCAACGTATCTGATATGAATCGGTAGTAGGATAAATGAAATTGGTTGAAAAGTATGAAGTGAAAGCGATATTTTCCCACAAACAGAGCATTCTTTTGGTGGTATTTGATCAACTCGTTTTTTTATTTTTTTGCACAAAAATCAACAAAAAAAGAGCAACAATTTAAAAAAAATTATAATATATATATATATATCCAATAAAAAAATGAAAATAAAATCACATTTCTATATCAGTTTAGGCAAATATGTATTCAGCTACATATTTTAGTTTAAAAAAAAACAATCCCATTGCGCAAAAGTTATAGTGTTTACAAACTATGGGATAGATTTATGTACTTTAACCACCTCGCGCCCACCCTATAGCCGAATGACGGCCGTAGAGCAGGCGCGTTCGTCCGGGTGGCCGTCCCTGGACGTCCTAATGTTTACTTCCGCAATGCGCGCCGCCGCGGGCGCGCATCGCGGAAGTTCTGTGTTCGCCGTGTCCCCCGGGGACAGGCAAACAGAGATCGCTGTAAACGGCCAATCACGGCGGCCGTTTACAGCACGATCGGCGTGTCCAATGGGAGATGATCTCATATGTAAACATATGAGATCATCTCTCAGCGCCGCTCTCCCTCCTCACACAGACAGAGTGTGAGAGGGGAGAGATGAACGGCTGCAGCGGCAGCCGTTCTGCTTTGCATTCTTTTGATAAAAAAAAAAATAAGTGCCATCCTCCCCCAGCAGTGCCATCCATCCTCCCCCAGCAGTGCCATCCTGCCCCAGTGCCATCCGCCCCAGTGCCATCTGCCCCAGTGCCATCCACCCCAGTGCCATCCACCCCAGTGCTACCTGCCCCCAGTGCCATCCACCCCAGTGCTACCTGCCCCCAGTGCTACCTGCCCCCAGTGCCACCTGCCCCCAGTGCCACCTGTTGTCAGTGCCATTTGTCCCCAGTGCCATCTGTCATCAGTGCCACGTATAAGTGCCATCTGTCATCAGTGTCACGTGTCATCAGTGCCACATAGTGCCATCTGTCATCAGTGCCACGTATTAGTGCCATCTGTCATCAGTGCCACGTATCAGTGCCATTTGTCATCAGTGCCACCTGTCAGTGTCACGTGCCATCTGTTGTCAGTGTCACGTGTCATCAATGCCACGTATCAGTGCCATCTGTCATCAGTGTCACGCGTCATCGGTGCCATGTATTAGTGCCATCTGTCATCTGTGGCACGTATGAGTGCCACGTATTAGTGCCATCTGTCATCAGTGCCACGTATTAGTGCCACGTGTCTTCAGTGCCACGTATTAGTGCCACGTGTCATCAGTGCCACGTATAAGTGCCACGTGTCATCAGTACCACATATTAGTGCCATCTGTCATCAGTGCCACATATTAGTGCCATCTGTCATCAGTGCCACGTGTCATCAGTGCCACGTATAGGTGTCATCATTGCCACGTATCAGTGCCATCTGTCATCAGTGTCACGTGTCATTGTCCTGGTGCTTCAAAAGTGTAATAAATAGTCAACAAGTTAGATGTGTAATTTATGTTCCTAGAACACATGATGGCGCTACCTGCATGTTGGGCCTCTCTATGTGGCCAAGCTGTGAAAAAGTCCCACACATGTGGTATTGTAATACTCAGGAGGAGTAGCAGAATTTTTTGGGGGGTGTCATTTGTGGTATACACATGCCACGTGAGAGAAATAACCTATTACAATGACAATTTTGTGGAGAAAAAAAATGAAAAATTTTAATTTTGCAAAGAATTGTGGGGAAAAAATGACAACATCAAAAAGCTCACTATGCCTCTTACTAAATACCTTGGAATGTCTACTTTTCAAAAAGGGGTCATTTGGGGGGTATTTGTACTTTCCTGACTTTTTCTTCTCACAAGAAGCGAGATAGGCCACCAGTACATCAGATGTGATCAATTTTGTGCGATTCGCACCACAGCTTGTAGACTCTCTAACTTTCACAAAGACCAAATAATATCCACTAATTTGGGTTATTTTTACCAAAGACATGTAGCAGTATAAATTGTGGCCAAAATTTATGAAGAAAAATTAATAATTTGCATAATTCTGTCACAGAAACAAAGAAATATGCGTTTTTTTTCAAAATTTTCGGTCTTTTTTCATTTATAGCGCAAAAAATAAAAACCCCAGAGGTGATCAAATACCACCAAAAGAAAGCTCTATTTGTGGGAAAAAAAGGACAATAAATTCATTTGGGTACAGTGTTGCATGACTGAGTAATTGTCATTCAAAGTGTGAGAGCACCGAAAGCTGAAAATTGGTCTGGGCAGGAAGGGTGTTTAAGTGCCCAGTAAGCAAGTGGTTAAATTGTTATTGTTTTTATTGGTAATGGCAGCGATTAGCAATTTTTAGCGAGACTGTGACATTGCAGCTGACAAATCTGACACTAATGCCGCGTACACACGATCGGACTTTCCGGCAGAAAAAGTCAGACAGAATCTTTTCATTGGATATTCCGATCATGTGTATGCCTCATCAGACTTTTTTTTTTTTCAAAAATTCTGACGGACCCAGAAATAGAACATGTTTTAAATCTTTCTGACGGAATCAATTCCTATCGGGAAAACCGTTCGTCTGTATGCTGGTCTGACGGACCAAAAACGACACAAGGGCAGCTATTGGCTACTGGCTATTGGACTTCCTTTTTCTAGTCCCGTCGTACGTGTTGTACATAACCGTGTTCTAGTCAATCGGACTTTGGTGTGATCATGTGTAGGCAAGACTGTTTTAGTGGAACTCCGTCAAAACTCCATCGGTAAAACCATCAGAATTTATTCTGACGGAAAAAAGGGACGTGTGTTAGCGGCATAAGTGACACTTTTTGAGGACCAGTGACACCAATACAGTGATCAGTACTAAATAAAAAGCACTGTCACTGTACTAATGACACTGGCAGGGAAGGGGTTAACATCAGGGGTTACCAAAGGGTTAACTGTGTTCCCTGGGAGTGTTTTGTTATGCAGCATACACACGACCGGACTTTCCGGCAGAAAAAGTCTGACGGTCTTCCCGATGGACTTTCGACAGAGTTCCGACGGACTTCCGAACGAAAGGACATGGCCACACACGAAAGGACTAAGTCCGTTCAAAAGTCCGTTCATTTTGAACTTGATGACGTAAGACTGGACTAGAAAAGGAAGTTCAATAGCCAGTAGCCAATAGTTTCCCTTGCGTCTTATTTAGATCCGTCGGACCAGCAGACAAACGGTTTTCCCGTTAGGAATTGAGTCCGTTGGACAGATTTTAAACATGTACTATTTCTAGGTCCGTCAGATTTTTTTAATGAAAAATTATCGGATTAGCCCACACACGATCGGAATATCCGACGGACCTAGTTTGCTGGTCGTGTGTACACGGCATTACTGTGCAAGGGATGGTTTAACTGAAGAAAGACAGAGATCTGTGTTCTTGCTTTGCAGAAACACAAGATCTCTGTCTTTCTTACTAACAGAAAAGCGATCTGTCTTGTTGTTTCTCGGGAACGATCTGCCTTGTTTCCTACCGTGTCAAATCGCAGCGAGAGCCCCAGAGCCTTATGCCGCATACACACGATCGGAATTCTCATCGGAAAAAGCTCTGATGGTTTTCCTGTCGGAATTCCGACGGAATTCCGCTCAAACTGGCTTGCCTACACACGGTCACACCAAATTCCAACCGCCAAGAACGCGGTGACATACAACACTACGACGGGACTAGAAAAAGGAAGTTCAATACCTAGTAGCCAATAGCTTCCATCTCATAGTTGAATTTGTGTGAGTTTTTGTGCGTCGGAATTGCATACACACGATCGGAATTTCCATTGGGAAAATTGAGAACATGCTATCAAATTTTTGCTGGCGGGAATTCGGCCAGCTAAATTCCGATGGAACATACACGCGATCGCATTTTCCCATGAAAAGCTCTCATTGGTCTTTTGCTGGCCGAAAGACCTGGCATAGGATGCATTAAGGTTAAAAAACATGAAGGTTTACAACCCCTTTAAATTTAAACACACAAGTAGATTAATCAGAGCAGCAACTCCTCTCTTTTTGCCTTCTTTTGAATGCCTGTATTAGATGTTTGATTGAAAGGTGTTGTGCCCTCTCTTTAGTGCACCCATAGTGCTCTAGGAATCATTTATCATGTATTACATGTTTATTTGTAAAATAAAGATTCATATAATATAAAATACAAGCAAAATACACATATAAACAGGATAAAATGTTTAGATCTTTACCACTTTCCACCAAGTGCCCGGTTAAATGAGTTTTCATGCCCAATGGGGGGGAAAGGGGGGTAGGGCGTTGGGGCAAATAAAGACTGCCCTATCACGTGACTACTTTGATTGGCTGTCACAGTGGTCACATGATCGGGAGCCCATCCCGCCTGCTCTGATCATTACAACTAGGACACTGTGGTTGGACCAAGCTGCGAGCATGCTCCCAGCACACAAACCATGGCCATCCATGAGTGCATATGTCTGGTGTATGAGCGTTAAACCTCACCCGCACATATGCATAGCTCCCAGCTGTCCCTGATTTTGAGGGACTGTCCCCGATTTGGAGCAATGTCCCTCTGCCCCTCATTCCTCCCTCATTTTGGTCCGATCTCTATAGCTGTATATAAAATGCACTTTTTATCTATCAAAAAAGGGTTTTCCAGTGCTAAACCTTTCACCTGATTTCTAAATTGCTGCATTTGTAAATTCCAAAAGCCAATATAAAGGAATAATAGTTGTAAAAAAAGCACTCGTGGGTTTAACCAATCTTGTTTTTTGTACAATTCCCCTTTAAGGGGGTGTGGCAAGGGGTATGTCATATGCCTTTATACTTTTGCTGATAGGTGTCCCTCATTCCCATCTCAAAAAGTTGGGAAGTATGCATAATGCCGCGTACACACGACCAAACTTTCCGACAGACTAGGTCCGAAGGGATCAGTCCATCAGACAATCCGATCGTGTGTGGGCTAGTCCAATTGTTTTTCAAAAAAAAAATCAGATGGACCTAGAAATAGAAAATGTTTCAAATCTATCCGATGGACTCAATTCTGACTCTGACTCTCTGTCTAAAATGGGAAAACCGTTCGTCTGTGTGCCGGACCAAATACGACATAAGGGAAGCTATTGGCTACTGGCTATTGAACTTCCTTGTTTAGTCCCGTTTACGTCATCACGTTCAAAACGAATGGACTTTCGAACGGACTTAGTCCGGTCGTGTGTGGCCAAGTCCGCTCGTTCTGAAAGTCCGTCGGACCTCCGCCGAAAGTCCGTCGGGAAGACCGTCGGACCTAGTCTGTCGGAAAGTCCGGTCGTGTGTATGCGGAATAAGAGTTACATGAGTGGCAAGAGATTAAAAAAGGAAACCCAATAAATCTGATTCATAACCTTTCTTAGTTTACCTTTAACCCAGATGTATACAGTATATTTGTCTTATTTACTAAAATAATTGATGACTATTAGTCACAAAACTTGCTCTAGAATATCACAGATGATTGCTCTAAATGCAGGAGACAGAAAAATAAGATGAGCTGAAATGTTATTCCTACGTGGTAAAAATCATTTGGCATTCTATAAACAATATCTGAAGCATCAGATTTTAGTAATAAATGTGAATGATTGCACCACTTTACAAGATATTTGATATAACACACTGTTATTTTATATTAAACAAAAAGCAGAGCTGCCACATTACCGGGCAATTGAATCCAATTCTCAATATATAGACATCGTCTTCAGTGGAAACTGATCATCAAAACAATCTGTGGGTCCAGTGATATAGGCAATCGAAAATGTTGGAATGTGAGAGAGAATCCTACATCACACGTATGACACGCTCCTACACCACCCATTTGTGCAATGCCCATCCCTGGCTCTGCACAGGCGGTAGCTCTTTCTTCCCGCCCTACAGCGGGGGTGGGACTATATTTTTTGGAGGGAAGGATTTGTGCTAGTTGGGATGTTTGGGGGGGTATTTGTGCAAGGAGGGAAAATTTGTGGGGGGGATTTGTGCTAGGATGGGGGGTCCATGGAGGGGAGTTGGTGGTGGAAAGGGTGATTTGGAGTGGGGGGGGGGTCTGTGCTTGGAGGGGGAATTTAAGGGTTAGAGAATTTGTGCTAGGAGGGGCAAGATTTTTTTTTGTTGAGGGGGGATTTGTGCTGGCGGCATATGGGGATAGAAAGGATTTGAGCTGGGTGCCCAGGCGGTGGGCATGCAGATTAGTGTTCAATTTCTTTTGGGAGGGAGGTGATTTTCACTGACACGCATGCTTATACATCTTAGGAGGAGGGGCACAATTCGGCATGTTCATCCTGGGCTCTAGATGACCATTTGTCAGTGACAGTTGTCATCTCATATCGCTTTGCCTCTTTGCCGTGTTTGTTCCTGTCAGCCTTGTTACTGACCCCTTGCCTGAATATAGATTACTCTTCTGATTGACGTCTACCCTGATCCTTTGCCTAGATATGGATTACTCTTCTGATTGCCATCTACCCTGATCCTTTGCCTAGATATGGATTACTCTTCTGATTGCCGTCTACCATGAACCTTTGCCTAGATATGGATTACTCTTCTGATTGCTGTCTACCATGATCCTTTGCCTAGATATGGATTACTCTTCTGATTGCCGCCTACCCTGACCCTTTGCTAGCTATGGATTACTCTTCTGATTACCGCCTACCCTGATCCTTTACCTAGATATGGATTACTCTTCTGATTGCCGCCTGACCTGACCCTTTGCCTAGATATGGATTACTCTTCTGATTGCCGCCTACCCTGACCCTTTGCCTAGATATGGACTACTCTTCTGAATGCCGCCTACCCTGATCCTTTGCCTAGATATGGATTACTCCACTGATTGCCGCCTACTCTGATGCTTTGCCTAGATATGGATTACTCTTCTGATTGCTGCCTGCCATGACCCTTTACCTATATATCGATTACTCTTCTGATTGCCGCCTACCCTGATCCTTTTGCCTACATATGGATTAAATTACGCCTCTGATTGCTGCCTGCCCTGACCCTTGCCTTTGCTTTGCTATATGCTGCCACTTCAGACCAGCCTGCCTTGTCATCCCTAAATTTTCTTGACCCCTTGCCTGTATAGGGACATATTCTTCTAAATGCCACCTTTCCTGACTCGTTGCCTGGACATGAACTACTCTTAGATTGCCACCTGCCCGAACTTTGTCTGGATACAGATTACTCTCTGATTGTGGTCTGCCTTGACCCTTGCCTGAAAAAGGGATTACTTTTGTCTGCCCTTACCTTTGCCTGGATAACAAATTACATTACTATGGTGCTGCCACTTCAGATCTGTTAGCCTTGTTAACTCCCTTGTCTCTATAAGGAATTTCCCTTCTGATTGCCTCCTACCCTGACCCTTTGCCTGGATATGGATCACTCTCAGATTGCCGCCTGTCCTAAACTTTATCTGGGTACAAATTACTCACTTGTTTGTGGTCCACTCTGACCCCTACCTGGATAAGGGATTTGTTTTGCCTGCCCTGACCCTTGCCTGGATAATAAATGACATTACTATCTGCTGCCAGCTCAAACCTCCGCTAGCTTGGCGACCTGTCAGTCACCAGACCAAGTAACTTTTGAACACAGCATCTGCTTTGTTCAACCTATACCTTTTTGAAGACATAAGTCTCTCTCTGAGTTGCTAAGAAAGATCCCAATTCTGTGAATGTAGCACTGAGTCTTAGGTCCTGGGGGCATCCCATTACTGATAGGCCTACTAGTCTTATGGGGAGGGCAGTTTCTACAGGTGAAACTGTGCATAGCCTTGCTTTGTTGCAGAACAGGATGCTATCCAGCAAACCTTACATATTTATGCAAACCTTTAGTTTTGTTTTGGAAGTTGAGCTTGCCTTATCTCTCCCAAATCATTACCCTTTTTGGCTAAAGAACCAATAGGAAGATTCAGAAGATGGGCGTTGTTTGGCTCATGCCCAGTCTTTATAGGGAAACTTAAGATTTGCATGCAAAGGGCTAATTTGCTAATAAGATCTACATTCCCTAGAAATGTTCCATCGTATCTCTTGTTACCAAGACATATGTATTTCCTATACTCTTCCGCTCCATCTAGTGGCCATAATTTGATATTTTCCTACTGCCCAGAGCAGTAGTATTATTTTTCTACTGATCACAACAAAAGAAACATTCATTCAGACAAGAAAATATCCTTATGAATGTTCCATTTTGCCCAATTCTGACAGAATGAATGTACGTGCAGATTCACTGGACAAATGGCTATTAAGGATGAGCCGAACACCCCCCGTTTCGGTTCGCACCAGAACCTACGAACAGACCTAAACTTCGTGTGAACTTTAGAACCCTATTAAAGTCTATGGGACTGGAATGTTCAAAATCAAAAGTGCTCATTTTAAAGGCTAATATGCACGTTATTGTCATAAAAAGTGTTTGGGGACCTGGGTCGTGCCCCAGGGGACATGTATCAGTGCAAAAAAAAGTTTTAAAAAGGGCAGTTTTTTCGGGAGCAGTGATTTTAATAATGATTAAAGTGAAACAATAAAAAGTGTAATATTCCTTTAAATTTCATACCTAGGGGGTGTGTATAGTATGCCTGTAAAGTGGTGCATGTTTCCCGTGCTAAGAACTGTCCCTGCACAAAGTGTCATTTCTGCAGGAAAAAAAGTAATTTAAAATCACTTGCGGCTATAATGAATTGTCGGCTCCATACAGAGAATAGTCATTGAAAGTCATTGATAATAAAAAAATAAAAAATAGTGTGGGGTTCCCCCAAATTCAATTATCAGACCCTTCAGGTCTGGTATGGATTTTAAGGGGAACTCCATGCCAAAGTAAAAAAAAATGTTGTGGAGTTCCCCCTAAAAATCCATACCAGACCCTTTATCCTAGCACGCAACCTGGCAGGCCGCAGGAAAAGAAGGGGGGAAGAGAGAGTGCCCCCCCCCTGAACCGTACCAGGCCACATGCCCTCAACATTGGGAGGATGCTTTGGGGTCCCCCCCAAAGCACCTTGTCCCCATGTTGATGAGGACAAGGGCCTCATCCCCACAACCCTGGCCGGTGGTTGTGGGGGTCTGCGGGCATGGGACTTATCATAATCTGGAAGCCCCCTTTAACAAGGGGACCCCCATATCCCCCCATTTGAAATGGTAAGGTGTACCCCTACCATTTCACAAAGAAAGTGTAAAAAATTGTTAAAAAAGACACACACACCGTTGAAAAAGTCCCAGTCAGGAGGGCTCTAGCACTCTTGGTGGTAAATCTAAAGGAAATTGTAGGATTACACTGTAACATATGTGATCAGCTATACTTTGCAGGAACCTGATCACCCATGCACAAACTTCCTGAATTTCTTTTAGCCTATGTGTGTCCTTGGACCTGTGAACAGCTGGGGCTTAGCGAAAATGGCCATGGTTTTGTGGTGTTTATTTAGGAAAGAATTATCCTGGAGGTCTCAATCTGTCAGATCAGTGGTGCCTAATCACTAGGCTGTGCTGTGATGCTGGGCCAAGGCCTCCCTGCTCCCAAGACCAAGCCAGTTGCAGATCCTCTAACCTATCGCAGTGCCCCTCAGCTCCCATAGTGACCCAACTTCCCATAATTGCCTGCATTGTCCCACATTGCTCCTATGCCCCCTGAGAGATCCCAGTCCCCATAATTACATAGTAAGGTTGAACAATGCCGCGTACACATGATCAAACAATCCGGTGGAAAAGTGTGTGTGTGGGCTCCGGCGAACTTTTTGTACCCAAAAGTCCGGTGGACTAAGAAAGTAGTTTTGCACTAAAATATGTCCGCCGGACTCACATTTCGGCGGACAATATGGCCGTGTGTGTGCTAGTCCGCCGTACTTGAAATGAACAGACTTTTCCCGCCCAGAGAAAAGTCCGCTCATTTTGAGCGCGGCTCCAGGTAGCCGGGACCAGCGAAGGAGGCGTCGCTGACACCATCACCTGGTATGGAGTTAAAGGGGAAGCCCTACGCCGAAAAAATGGCGTGGGGGTCCCCCTCTAGGTCCATATCAGACCCTTATCCGAGCACGCAACCCAGCCGGTCAGGAAAGGGGGTGGGGACGAGCGAGCGCCACCCCCACCTGAGCCGTACCAGGCCGCATGCCCTCAACGCACCTTGTCCCCATGTTGATGAGGACAAGGGCCTCTTCCCGACAACCCTAGCCGTTGGTTTTCGGGGTCTGCGGGCGGGGGGCTTATCGGAATCTGGGAGCCCCCTTTAATAAGGGGGCCCCCGGATACCGCCCCCCCACCCTATGTGAATGAGTATAAGGTACAATGTACCCCCCTAAAAAAGTAAAAAAAACACAACACACGAGGTTTAAAAATAATTTATTGCACTGCTCCGGGGGTCTTCCGTCTTGGGCTGTCTTCTCGCCGGACTCCTCCGCTATCTTCTGCTTTTACTAGCGGAGGAGCCCGGCTTTCTTCTTCGTCGCCGCCCTCTTCTTCCGACTTCGGGGGTCTTCTACCTCCAGCAAGCCTCCTACTGTACAGGGCTACCAAGTCTTCTGCGGTGTCCTCTAACCCACTATCAGAACACCCTTCACCCTAAAGCAGTAGTCTCCAAACCGAGGGGCCAGATGCAGCCCTTTGCTTGCTTTAATCAGGCCCTTGGGGCAGTATTTTCATTCACTGGATGCCAACAATGGGACATAATTTTTCCCACTGACATCAATGAGCGGAATTCTTCCCAAGGAGACTAATAATGGGGCACAATAACTCTCAATGACACCAAAGATGCATTATTCCCACAAACAATGGGGCCCAATGATGCCAATGGTGGGGCACAATTCTTCCCACTGACACCAATGAAGCGGCAGAATTCCTCCCAATGAGACCAATGATGTGGCACAATTCCTCCCAATGACACCAAAGATGGCGCTCTTTTTCTCCCAGTGACACCAGCAATAGGGCCCATTGATGCTAATGGTGGGGCACAATTCCTCCCACTGACACCAAAGATGGGGTGCTATTCTTCCCACTGACAACAATGGGGCATTGCTTATTCGAAATGATGTTGGGACCTTTTCTTCTCCCAATGACCACAGTCTGACCAAGTCTGAAGGACAGTAAACTGGCCCTTTGTTTAGGAAGTTTGGAGGTGCCTGTCCTAGAGTGACACCTAGCCCCATCGAGAGGCCTTCCAACATTTCAAAAGATATTTGGCATTTCCATACTTTTATTGTGTTAGCTTAAACTTTTTTTTATACTGTTGTGGCATGTTGGAAGGTTTTGAAAGAATTCACTGCGTTGTGGTGTCATTGGGGTTCAGAACCACTGCGTTCGACAGTATGCAGACAGAATTTTAACTACCATTGCAAAGCATCAGAAAAAAGATTGTCATTGCTCTAACTAAACTGGATGTCTATGTGCACCTTGAAATGCCAGTGCAGTGAAAAGATTGCTTCTGCAAGTCGGCTAATTGCCATCTAAAATCACAGCTTCACGCTCCTTCAGCAGATGAATGACAGAATTTTTTCATATTGTTGGTATTTCAGTTATTTTCAGTTCTCTCTTTTTTTTTTTTTCTAGAAGCCTTCAGCATAACGTGACCCATGTTGTTCACAAGCAATATCTAATCCAAGCATTCCTCTGTACAGGGTTAACAAGCAAGAGCTATCAAGCATGTTCAAGTACCAAAAGTTTTCACATTCACAAAGATGCTTTACAGCACGAGAAAAATAATATTTTACTAAGTATGCACCAAAGTCAAAGCTGATTTCAGTAACATTATTTTTTATTTTACATGATGTAAAAAAAAATCCAACGCGTTTACGCGGCTCACACTTCCCCCATCAGGGCTTGTACGCTGACAATGATCTAACATTGTATTGGACTGCAACTTAAATAGGTAAAATGGAGACAGAGGCAGTCAGGCGCCAGTGTAAGGTCTCTTTCAGAAGGCCGATTGGGGGGGGGGGGAGTAACAATGGTAAGGGTGGTCCACATGCCCCGGCTGTGATGCTTTGTTTCATAGCTGCATCATTTTAAACGTAGGGTTTAGAGTCTGCCAAGTGGCACCGCTTGTCAAACTCCCCCCTATTGAGTTCAATGGGGCCATGCCCTAACCACGTGCAATGCACGTGGTTGTGGTGCAGTAGTGTGGCATTATAGGGTTGAATCAAGCAATGAGGAGGCAATATAACTCCTCCTCACCACCTGTTAAATGCCCATGCTCAAGTGTGAAAGAGCCCTAAGAGTCATATTTAAAGTGGAAATACATCTCCAGATCCTCTATAGTAGTGATGGCGAACCTTGGCACCCCAGATGTTTTCTGCAGTGTAGGTGAACATCATGGGAAATGTAGTTCCAAAACATCTGGGGTGCCAAGGTTTGCCATCACTGCTCTATAGCTTCCTGCACGCCCTACCCCCTCCACAATATACATTTTTCTTTTAATTTTGGATAACTTTCTTCTTCTTTTCTCTTCTCAGTCCCCTTCCCATTCCACTACCATTCTTGCCCATCTCATATTCCAGGATGTTACAGTGGAACGGCTGCACCCAGAAAAGGTAGTCCACTTCTGATGACTAGGAAGAACCAAGATGGGAGCATGGAGACTAGGGATGAGCTCGGTGTTCAACTTGAACGCATGTTCGACTCAAACATCGGCCGTTCGTCTGTTCGGCGAATTCAGAACTTTGTAGACCGTTCGCACCAAATTCGTGTGGTATGAACGGCCCGCAATGCACTACGCCATCGCAGTGCATTGCTGGCTCATGATTGGCCAAGCATGCACTGTGACCACGCATGCTTGGCCAATCACAGCACCGGTAGCAAGGAGAGCCATAATTGTAGCTCAGGGGGTTTAGTACACGCCCCACACTATATAAGCCTGCCAGCGCAGTGGCCTTGTGTAGTGTGTTCTCGCGTGCAGGGAAAGAGCAAGATCAGAGCAGGGACAGTGTTCTTTTCTCAGGCATCTGCAGGATTTAAAGTGGGTGTTGTGTGCCTCCAGCACAGTATACACCTGTATCTACCCTTTTTTGCTGGTGTTCTCTAATACAGGCATCTGCAGGAGTTAGTGGGTGTTGTGTGCCTCCAGCACCTGTATCTACCCTTTTATGCTGGTGTTCTCTAATACAGCCATCTGCAGGAGTTAAAATGGATGTTGGATGCTTCCAGCACAGTATACACCTGAAGATACCCCTTATTGCTGGTGTTGTCTGTTGCATATCTTCCATATTAGCCTTTAAATTTAGCACTTTTGATTTTGAATGTTCGAGTCCCATAGACTTTAATAGGGTTCTAAAGTTCATACGAATATTTGGTCCGTTCGAAGGTTCTGGTGCGAACCGAACTGGGGGGTGTTTGGCTCATCCCTAATGGAGACCCAGGCTGATGCCCCTAATCAAGGGATGGGTGCAGAATGCTGGATCTGCTGGGCCGGTGAAGATCTAAATCGAGGGGTGAGTGAAGTTTCTCTTTAGTTGTACCATTAACAACTGCCATTTTTTTATTTTTTTATTTTTTTTACATAAAATCCTGCTTTTATCTTTTTTTTGGCATCTCAGTGCTGCTGGTGTCCTCCAGCTGTTTTCAGTCACTTCCTGTCTACATGCACTGAATCAGCATCAGCTGCACATTATGACTCCACCTTCATGATAGCGACAGTAGTGGCCCATGCCTGCACAATGTGTCACCAGGGCTGTTTGTAGTCACCACCAGGGACAGGGTGACAGTGCAGGAGCACAATGCAGAGCTAGTTGTCACCTTCTCATTCTGAACAAGGACCTTCAGGCTAATGCGTGTTCCAAAAATGTGCAAAATCACGTGCTTCCCCCGACACGCACAAAAATGTGCTACTTTTTTAGCAGTGGTAATAATTAATGGCACCTCCCCCCCCCATGCTTCTGCAAATGCACTTGAAAACTGTGCGGTTTGGTATGGCACATTTTTGAAAGAAACTAAAGGACTTCAAGTAAACGACACACCACTCCACGCTTCCGCTCACTTGCTTATCCAATCTACAATGTGCATGCCTGGCTCGCCAGCCATCATTAGAACATACAGAAGTAATCCGGATGGCTTCTCTTCTAAATGGCTTTTTCATAAAATATCATACATGGACGTCATGCAATAGTGCTGGACGGAGAAGGATGCTGCATTTCTGCAAAGTTCCAGGTTGGCACTAAATGCGCCATCCTCTTCTGTCCCCCATTATTGTATGTTGTCCGTATATGATATTTTACAGGAGCCATTGACTTCTTTTCTGCATGTCTTATGAGTAGGGCAGTCCATTGAAATTAAGGGACTCCCCTATATATATATATTGTGTGAGAATGTGTGGAAAGCACATTGTCAGAAACCATGAAATCAGACCGAGACAGAAGTACAGTTAAGTCACACATATTTAATAATAAAAATAAATAGAACAAACATAGTCACAAAAAAAAAACAGAGTTCAGGAACCGTAACAGATAGTCAGACAAGCCAAACGCCAGGGAGGCGAGATGAGCGTAGTAAAACAGCAAGCAGGATCTGGAGCCAGAAGGGATGTCAGCCAAGAAAGTCTTTTAACAGGAATGCAGGAGAGCATCTCTGTGATGTTGACCAAGGCGAAGGCAGAGATCCTCTGGACTGGACGGCTTAAGTAGGCAGGACTGACGAGCAGGATATCATCAACAGGTGAGTCACTGGAGAGATAGGAGCTGGCAATTAGCCGACAGCTGAGCAGCCAGCTCAGAGAAGGAAGGGCTGAGCCCAGCCCTGACACATATGTGCTCAGTCATACTTGTGTGGTGTAAATGAGTCTATATTATTATTAAGCACATATTTAACCCCAACCCTTTAAAGGGTCACTAAAGGAAATGTTTTTTTTTTTTAAATAACAAACATGCTATATTACCTCCACTGTGCAGCTCGTTTTTCACAGAGTGGCCCCGAACCTGGTCTTCTGGGTCCCTCGGCGGCTGTCTCGGCTCCCTCCCTCAAGGACTCCACAACTTCACTCGAGCTCCCTCACATGATGTGGAGTGCTTGCGGGTGTGCTCCCGTGATACAGCTGGCGGCCGTAGCCGTTCACTGTGTCACTTGTCCCCACCCCCGGTGCGCCGCATCATTGGATGTGATTGACAGCAGCGCAAGCCAATGGCTGCGCTGCTTTCAATCCATCCACTCTTGCCAATCAACGGCCAGAGTGAGCAGCAAAGAGGACATCGGGGACGAGCCTGGGGCTTTCGAGGGGTCAGGTAAGTAAAACGAGGGGGATGGGGGGCTGGCACTGTCAGATGTTTTTTCCCCTTAATGCATAGAATGCATTAAGGTGAAAAAACTTTTAGCTTTACAACCCCTTTAACTGGTTCTTAGTAGCAGGAGGCAGGATGGACATCCCAGACATGTGATTGGCTGTCACATAATCAGAAGCTCATCCCATCAGTGAGTGGCGGTCAGTGTGCTGGTAAGTGCATTCTCAGTGCAAAATCATTGGGCCCCCAGGGACATATATGTGTAGTGTGTGGGCATTAAGGTCCACCCTCTCTGCAGCCACACATATGAATTATGGGGTTGGCAAAGCTTCATACCTGTGGCAAATTTCAACCAACGTGGCTCCACGTCGAACGCTACCCATTCAAGTAAATATGGAAGCACCGCAAACGTGATTGTGATGTGTTTGTTGCTAAAGATTGGGTCAAAACGGGCAGTAAGGAGGTGTTGCTTTCTCACCGCCTGTCAGTAACCTCTGGAGTGCAGTCTGAACATGGATGGGCTTCAGAGGCAATGGAGGTTTAGACGCATGTCTAAATCTACCCCTACTGAATATGCTGTTTCTTTATCATATATACAGTACATAGTTACATAGTAGGTAAGGTTGAATAAAGACAACATTCCACCCAGTTCTACCTGTGTAGGTGTGTGCTTAATTAATTCAGGGGTATGTGCCCCTACCATATGTGTACCTACCATTTCTCAAATCCCTGAATATTGTGTTCAATAAGATGTCCATTAAAGGATTCTTTTTAAATTAGCTTAATTACTCACTGCAGCCACTGATTGTGGAAGGGAGTTCTGCATCCTTACTGCTTTAACAGAAAAAAAACCCTTACACAGTTTAAGGTTGAACCTTTTCCAATCCAACTTCATTGAGCGGCCATGTGTCTTCATGAGTGACCTGAGACTGAACCAGTGTTGGCTTGTACATTAGGGGAACACGGGTACCGCCCCCGCATTAGGGGCTCTAATAGGCTTCAAAAAGGGTGGGCTCGGGGGGGGGGGGGCACAGTGCTCCTAGCCCACCCCGTTGTGTGATAATAGCGAATGAACATTCGCTATTGCCGCACTAATCCTCCTCCCGGCCAATCAGGGAGCGGGACCCATCACCCGATTGGTTGAAAGGACAAGTGACTATTGGATGCCTAGGAAAAGGAGGGAAGAGACGCAGGGCGGAAGCCGCTGTGATGCAGGGAAAGCCACAAGAGTTGGCAATAAGGCAGCACAGCCATCGCTCCTGCTGGATAGGTGCCTGGGCCCCCCTTTTGAACTGACAGGGCCTGGGCCCGCTACAGGAGGGCTGGCTGGACTGCCTTATCAGTGGCCCTGGTATCCACTATTAACACTTCCCTGTAAAGACCAGAAGTTCAGGGAAGTAGAACTGAGAGATCAATAGCCAGCAGCATTGAAAGCTGCAAGTGCTGGGGTAAGAATTTTAACAAATAGTTTACTGGAGAACGTTTACTGGAGAACGTTTATTTTATTGTACTTAATATGTTAGACTAAAAAACTCTTAAGGGTTTTATAATACTTTAAGTCTTTATTTCAAAGAATCTCACCTTTATTGGCACCCTTACACACTCCCATATGAAAATCACATAACAGAAGACGCTTTGCAATTGTTGCCTCGCTATAGATAACATATGAATCTTCACATCTACAGTGCATCCAGGAAGTATTCACAGCGATTCACTTTCTCCACATTTTGTTATGTTACAGCCTTATTGCAAAATGGATTTAATTCATTATTTTCCTCAAACTTCTACAAACAATACCCCATAATGACAAAGTGAAAGAAGTCTGAAATCTTTGCACATTTATTAAAAAATAAAAAAACGAATTACAGCGCCAAGTCTTTTTGAGTACAACGCTACAAGCTTGGCACACCTTTTTTTTTTCTGGCAGTTTCTCCCATTCTCCTTTGCAGGACCTCTCAAGTTCCATCTGGTTGGATGGGGAGCGTCGGTGCACAGCCATTTTCAGGTCTCTCCAGAGATGTTCAATCGGGTTTGAGTCTGGGCTCTGGCTGGGCCACTCAAGGACATTCACAGAGTTGTCCCATAGCCACTCCTTTGTTAATCTTGGTTGTGTGCTTAGGGTCGTTCTCCTGTTGGAAGATGAACCTTCGCCCCAGTCTGAGGTCCAGCTCTGGAGAAGCTTTTCATCAAGGATGTCTCTGTACATTGCTGCATTCATCTTTCCCTTGATCCTGACTAGTCTCCCAGTGCCTGCCACTGAAAAACCTCCCCACAGCATGATATTGCCACCACCATGCTTCACTGTAGTGATGGTATTGGCCAGGTGATGAGCAGTGCCTGGTTTCCTCCAGACATGGCGCCTGCCATTCAGACCAAAGAGTTCAATCTTTGTTTCATCAGACCAAAGAATTTTGTTTCTCATGGTCTGAGAGTCCTTTAGGTGCCTTTTGGCAAACTCCAGGCAGGCTGTCATGTGCCTTTTACCGAAGAGTGGCCTCCGCCTGGCCACTCTACCATACAGGCCTGATTAGCGGAGTGCTGCAGAGATGGTTGTTATTCTGGAAGGTTCTGGTGGTTCCAAGCTTCTTCCATTTATGGATGATGGAGGCCACTGGAATCATTGGGACCTTCAATGCTGCAGACATTTTCCTGTACTCTTCCCCAGATCTGTGCCTCCATACAATCCTGTCTTGGAGGTCTGCAGGCAATTCCTTGGACTTCATGGCTTGGTTTGTGCTCTGACATGCACTGGTAACTGTGAGACCTTTATATAGACGGGTGTGTGCCTTTCCAAATCACGTCCACTCAACTGAATTTACCACAGGTGGACTCCAATAAAGTTGTAGAAACATCTCAAGGATGATCAGTGGAAAAAGAATGCACCTGAGCTAAATTTTGAGCGTCATGGCAAAGACTTTGAATACTTATGAACATGGGATTTTTTTTGTTTTTAATAACTTTAAAAAGATTTCAAACAAACTTCTTTCACGTTGTCATTATGGGGTATTGTTTGTAGAATTTTGAGGAAAATAATGAATTGAATTAATTTTGGACTAAGGCTGTAATAGAACAAAATGTGAGAAAAGTGAAGCGCTGTGAATACTTTCCAGATGCACAGTATAAGAAACATTTGGCTTCGCAGCCCCATGGATTGCAGCAGCCGCGGTGGAACAATGCCTTCATTCCATCACCGGCTACTAAACAGAAGCCTTGTTCCTACGACGTTAAATCTGTATGGAGATGAGAACGGCGTGCAGAGATTGGGAGATTGCAGCCACTCGCTCGGCTCCCACTTCTGTCTACTTCCAAGGACAAAAGCAGATGCTAAAATGATGCAGTTTGCATTATTTCTGCCGTGTGCTTGTTTACACAAGACACCTGCACCAGATTTAAGGGGTTTGCGCTAATAAAGCCAAATTGCAGCAAACAAAAGTTCTACCATCAGCTTTAAAGAGCAATCTGTGATACTTGACTTTTTTTTTTTTTTTCCTTAATTCATGTTGCCTTTTATTAAGTCTTTTAATTCCTTGGCTGGAGCTTTTTTTTTCTCTTTTTTTTTGTCTTATTGGAATATACGACTAATGAGACCCCCCCCCCTTTTTTTTTTAAGTCTCCTGCTGTTTCCCCCGTTTTTCTTCCTAAATAAAGACATCTCTATATTTCCGAAACCGCCAGTTCTAATATCTATGGCCGAAGAGCCTTTTGGTTGTGAAAGAGTTAAGAGAAGCCCCTCTCTCTGCGATAGGTCTCAGTAGAAGAAAACGTGGAATTCTCTTGATCTTCCTATATTTCTATTTTCTCAAATTTTTTTTTTTTTCTTTATCCGTGATCATTATTCCTTTTTTCCTCCTTTGTCTTCCACTCAATAACACCCTTGAACTTTCTTCCTTCTCTCCCGTATCTCTGGCGCGTTCCTTTCTTTCATTCTTTATGCCTCTCTCTTAGCTGCCCACATCTGTAATCATCTGTGCCATGCCATTATTTATTTCTTTTTTACAATATATATATATATATATATATATATATATATATATACACAATACAATATACTCGTGGATATGTATACTGTACACTTCCGTAGTGCATTGTGGGACAGAAACCACATTTTTTACATAAGCTAGGAGATTTTTTTTTATTTTCTATAGCGTTCTGTTACTTGCAAATCTATTCATTGACAATATTTATTAGCTGTTAGGGTGACTATAGGGCCATTATGGTCAGTAAGGCTTTACTGTAGGACATACCATAAATATACATATGCAATAACAATATAATAGAAGAACAAACACGAGATCTTGAAAGGGCCTTGCTCATTTTAGCTTACAAACTACAGATGTAGTCAACCATGTCTGTGTGTTTGTACCCATAGATGTGTAGAAAGACACACATTATATATATATATACACACACACACACACACGCATCATTATGAACATGATTATTTAATATATATGTATTTATTATATATTTAGATATATTTAAAATTATATATACAATATACATAATATTTATGTGCATGTATACACTCATACACTTTTTTTGTTTTTATATATGTATATATATATATATATATATATATATATATATATATACAGATAGATATATTTATAAATATCTATATATTGTATATTATAGTAAATAAATAATTAAATACATAAATATGTATATATATATATATATATATATATATATATATATATATATATATATATATATATATATATTTATATATAAAATTATATATATATATATATATATATTTATATATAAAATTATATATATATATATATATATATATATATAGATAGATATATATATAGATAGATAGATAGAAAAAAAATCACTATCATATATACACCCACACGCATTTGATAAACATATATATATATGAAAAACAGATATTAAAAAAAATGTATATCTGTCTTTCTATATGTCTATGGGTAAAAAAACACAGACATGGTTGACTACATCTGTAGTGTGTAAGTTAAAATGAGGCCCTTTTAAGATCTGGTGTTTATTCTTCTATTATACTGTGTATGTATTTTTATGGTATGTCCTACATAAAGCCTTACTGACTATGATGGCTCTATAGTCATCATAAAAGCTAATATTAAACACATGCACAGACACACTATACATATAAATATATATATAAATATATATATATATATATATATATATATATATATATATATATATAGTATGTGTGTGTCAAGGCACAAACCCATCCATATAAATAAAGGACGTATCTACATTTCCGATTTTCATTTTTCTGTCCCTCTGCTTACAGAATCCCTAATACAGTAGATAAAGTATATCAGTTCAGCATTTATAAAAGCACATCAGAAACTTGTATTATTAATGTTGTTATTGGTATTCAAAGTAATTAGACATTCTGACCTAATTTGCATCAGTTGCAGCTCATTATTATTGTTTAACTGTAATTAGCAGCAATAGAGTAATGGGTAGCGCACTGGAAGGGAGGAAAAAAAAAAAAAAAAGCGTCTAAAGTGAAGTATTTAATCTTTAGCTGCTTGATTCCTAAAGGTGATATCAGCAAAGGAGGGGGGAAAAAAAACTGCCTATAGAAGTTTAAACTGGCATCTAACCTGAGAAATGGATGTCAAAACAGCTTTTCAAATAGAATTAATTTTATCATTAACAATAAAATGTTGAATTGATAGTCAGCCAACGCACTGATGACTTGAATTTGAGTAGAAATTCCCTTGAATATAGGGTTGCCGGTTTTTCTTGGTAAAATTTAAATTGGAAGAATGATTATATTTTATTTTTTTTAAATGCAAAGATTATTGATTTTCTTTTTATTTATGTTTTACAATTGGTTAAAATTACATATGTTGATATATTTTATACATGCAAAAAAAAAAAATTAAAATCAAATAAATATGAATGTTATTAAATTAAAACGTCATCTTGCAGAAAGTCTACCTATGAAGTTAAACTACATGCATGCAATTTTTAATAAAAGGCATGACAAAATTGGATTTTTTATACACACTGTATTCTGTGCAAGATGGTTCAATATTAATAATAACATTTTTTTTTTTTTTAAAAAGCTGCTAGTCTGAGAGCGGAAAAAAAAAATGCAATATAAATAATCAACCTTTTAATTTTAACATGTTTTTGGTAATTTAGTAATTTAGTACAGTGTTGTCGAATGGATGCATATTATAAGAAATATTTGAACAGAACAGGAAGCTGCTGGTGAGGAATAACAAAATAAGCAGATGATCCAACTTATCCATAGGATAGTTTTGTTTTGTTTTATTTTAGTTTTTTTTTTAGTTGCAAAAGCTTCTTACTTTCAGAATGTGGTTAGGCGCACAATGGTCGCTGCAGAAATGTTATAAGCAAAGTAAGTAATTTATAAGTCACCTATATAGCAATGCACTAATAATGAATGAGACTTTTAATGCTTATCTGGCAATAATACCTGTTGCTATAGCTCAGTAGCAAAAAAATAAAATAAAAAATGTAGTATATAAAATAAACGTAAAGCTTATGATTCCTATATAACTATGAAATATAAAGACAGAAAAAACAAATAGCATTTTTTTTTTTCTTTATTTTTAAAGAGACTGAATGAAAACAGCAGATAGGGGTCTACTTGCTCTTTGACAGTACCCCAGCCCCATCTAGTGTCCATTGTTGGAACTACTCTTCTTTGGCTTGCCAGCTTCTCAAACATTGATTATAGCAGTCACATGTGCAATTAGAAGACAAAATAAGGACAGATGTTTGTAATATGTCTATAAACTATGAGATGAATATATGAATATGTAAAAAAAAAAAAGAAAGATGAGTAAAGTAGGAAATGTCCCTGGGATTTGTTGTTTTGGTTAACGCTGAACCCGTGGATCAGCGAATATTGTCATGTGTATTCTTCCTCCAATCTTGGAGTGCTATTTCTTCCAGATCTGTGCCGTAATCGAGTGTGAGACTTCACAGCAGAGGTTCCTCCACAACATCGGAGTCCTCACTATTAGTATAAGAGTCCCCCCCCCCCCTTCACATTAGAGGTCCTTGTCACATTAGAGTACTTGCTTCAAGTCAGAGACCCCCTTATATATGAGAGCCCCCCCAACACATCAGAGATCCCCCATCATATCAGAACCCCCCCTAAGGTTAGAGGCCCCAGTATACATAAGAGTGCCCTCCAACACATCAGTGTTCCCCCATCACGTTATACCCTCCTTGTCACATTAGAGTTCCCCATCCACAGCACCCCCAATCACAAAGCCCATAAGTTACACAGGTTCCTTCATCACAGTGCCCCCCCCCCCCCCAATCACAAAATCCCTCATTACAGAGCCTTATATATCAGAGTCCCCCCTCACCACAGAGTCCACCCACCCCAAATCCCACAATCCCTAATCACACAGTCCCCCAATCACACAGCCCCCTTATCACAGAGCCCCCCAATCACACAGTCCCCCAATCACACAGTCCCCCTATCACACAGTCTCCCTATCATAGAGCCCCCCAATCACACAGTCCCCAATCACAGAGTCCCCCAATCACAAAGTCCCCCAATCACAGAGTCCCACAATCACACAGTCCCCCTATCACACACTCCCCCAATCACACAGTCCCCCTATTACACACTCCCCCAATCACACAGTCCCCCTATCACAGAGTCCCACAATCACACAGTCCCCCTATCACACACTCCCCCTATCACACACTCCCCCTATCACACAGTCCCCCAATCACAGAGTCCCCCATCACAGAGTCCCACAATCACACAGTCCCCCTATCACACACTCCCCCAATCACACAGTCCCCCTATTGCACACTCCCCCAATCACACAGTCCCCCTATCACAGAGTCCCACAATCACACAGTCCCCCTATCACACACTCCCCCTATCACACAGTCCCCCAATCACAGAGTCCCCCCATCACAGAGTCCCACAATCACACAGTCCCCCTATCACACACTCCCCCAATCACACAGTCCCCCTATTACACACTCCCCCAATCACACAGTCCCCCTATCACAGAGTCCCACAATCACACAGTCCCCCTATCACACACTCCCCCTATCACACAGTCCCCCAATCACAGAGTCCCCCTATCACAGAGTCCCACAATCACACAGTCCCCCTATCACAGAGTCCCACAATAACACAGTCCCCCTATCACACACTCCCCCTATCACACAGTCCCCCCATCACAGAGTCCCCCCATTAAAGAGTCCCCCCATCACACCACCCCCCTTTACAGAGTCCCACAATCACACAGTCCCCCTATCACACACTCCCCCTATCACACACCCCCCCTATCACACAGTCCCCCAATCACAGAGTCCCCCATCACAGAGTCCCCCATCACAGAGTCCCCCATCACAGAGTCCCCCCCTCAAAGAGTCCCCCAATCACACAGTCCCCCAATCACAAAGTCCCCCTATCACAGAGTCCCACAATCACACAGTCCCCCTATCACAGATTCCCACAATAACACAGTCCCCCTATCACACACTCCCCCTATCACACAGTCCCCCCATCACAGAGTCCCCCCATCACAGAGTCCCCCCATTAAAGAGTCCCCCATCACACCACCCCCCCTTTACAGAGTCCCACAATCACACAGTCCCCCTATCACAGAACCCCACCAATCACAGATCCCTCCCCCCCATCACAGAGCCTCCCCCTATCACAGAGCCCCCCAGTCATACAATCCACCATTACAGAACCCAATAGTCACACAGACCTCCATCACAGAGTCCCACAATCACACAGTCCCCCTATCACAGAACCCCTCCAAATACAGAGCCCCCCCCCCCCCCCCATCACAGAGCCCCCCAGTCATACAGTCCACCATTACAGAGCCCAATAGTCACACAGTTCCCTATCACAGAGTCACCCCCCTCCAAATCACAGAGCCCCCCTAATCACACACACACACACCCAATCACAGAGTCCTCCAATCACATACTGCCCCCATCTCACAACACTCCCCAATGACACAGTCCACCTATCACAGAGCCCCCCAAACACACAGTCCCTCTATCACAGAACCCCCCCCAATCACACAGTCCACTATCACAGAGCCTCCCCCAATCACACAGGCCCCCTATCATGAACCCCCCCCCCCCCCATTACACAGTCCCCTATCACAGAGCCCCCTAATCATCAGAGTCCTACTGGAGTCAGCCTTCCATCTTCTCCTCACTGCTGAGGACAGCCCTACATACCGCCTACCCTAGCTGAGAGCCATGCAATGCCATGCTGTGGGCGAGTTGTCCATCATCATCGCCATATCAATGAGGGACACTGTGTGTCCTGGCCCTGGATTGTCATTGGGTGTTATGGTGCCGGTAACTGACCCCTGGACAAACTGGGTCCCATGCTTGCAGCATCCCAGGGGTATACAGATGCCCCCCGGGGTGGACAGAGTTCTTCTTTAAGTTCTCACTAACTCAACTAACATGCAAACCCAGTGAACTCATAAAAACTAAATACAGTGACATGATTTATGGATAAATGTCTGTGCAGGTTCTTGGTGAATACACTGTTCACTAATGCCGCGTACACGCGATCGGACTATCCAGCGGACATTTTCTTCCCAAAAGTCCGGCGGACTTAGAAATAAGACTTGCTTCAAAATTGTCCGCCGGACTCGGCTTTTAGCGGACAATCCGTTCGTCTGTGTGCTAGTCTGACGGACTAAAGCTGACGCTAGGGCAGCTATTGGCTACTGGCTATGAACGTCCTTATTCTACGTCATCACGTTAGAATCCGCCGGACTTTTGGAGTGATCGTGTCTGGCCAAGTCAGTTCACTTGAAAGTTCAATGGACCTCAGCTGCAAAGTCCGTTGGATTGTCCGCCGGAGTAAGTCCGCCAGATAGTCCGATCGTGTGTACGCGGCATTAGGGGTTCGCTTAAATATTTGCCCAGTCCTTATGAATTCTGACCGTATTTTGCTTAAAAAGTAGCTTTGCTATTATAGTCAGCTCCATCTAGTGGCCATAATGAGGTATTGAGGCAGTGCCCACAGTGCCACCCAGCAGTGCCCACAGTGCCACCCAGCAGTGCCCACAATCTGCCTCAACAAAGGTGCTGCACCCCAGTGCCACATATCCGTGCCCATCAGTGTCATCTACCAGTGCCCATCAGTGCCGCCCATCAGTGCCCAGCAGTGCCACCTATCAGAGCCACCTATCAGTGCCACCTATCAGTGCCCATCAGTCCCATCTATCAGTGGTACCTATCAGTGCCCCTTAGTGCCACCCATCTGTGCCACCCATCTGTGCCACCCATCCGTGCCATCTTTTCTGTGCCCATCTTTGCCCATCAGTGCCGCCTTATCTGTGCCCATCGGTGCCACCTTATCTGTGCCTATTAGTGCCGCCTTAACTATGCCTATCAGTGCCCACCAGTGCAGGCTATCAGTGCCGCCTCATCAGCGCACTTCAATGAAGGAGAAAAATGACCTGTTTGCAAAATTTTATAACAAACTATTAAACATGATTTTTTTTTTTTGCATCTTTTTTTGTTTGTTTAGCAAAAAATAAAACTCCCAGCTGTAATTAATAGTGATGGCCGAACGGTTCGCCCGGCGGTCGTTTCGCGGCGAATTTCCGACTTTCGCCGTCCGCGGGTTCGAACGCCTTTTTCCGTCGTTCGCCCCGGCGGACTTACGTGTTTAATGTATACAAGAACTTTAACCTTTCGTGACACGTTTATCATGTGTTACAGGACAACCAATTGAGACATGACAGCTCATGGACACTTGGACATTCCCCCTAACCTATAAATACACCCGATCCGGTGGCCATTTTACATTCTTTCTTCTGTCACTGTAGGGAAAGGATCCTGTGTGGAGTAGGGACAGAGAAAACGCTAGCTATTTGGTACACAAAAGTTCTTTTCAGGACTGGTATAGGTGTTAGGTCAGCAGCCTGAGTTTCTTTTGTCAGTTTAGATAAAGGGACAGAGCGCTGTATGCTGCTATTTTAGGGACAGCTCAGCCAGATTAGTCTTTCTTCATCATCATCATCATCATCATCATTAGCTGTTACTATCAGGTCCACAAAAGAGCTGTTCCAGCTAATCGTTCCAGCCTACTCTTTTTTGCCAATTTGTATAGGGACAGGCAGGAAGCAGTGTTGTCAGGCAGTGAGGATAATTTTAAAGACTTGCTGTTACTATTAGTTCCACAAAGGTTCTTTTCAGGACTGGTATCAGTGGTACGGTAATAGGCTTGTACACGTATAATATTCTTTCTTCCAAATATAGAAAGAATATTATACTTGACTGCTGCCCTTCTGCTGCAGTCTGCTAATCATTCACAACTCACTTGTTCCACAAAGCTCTTTATCAGGACTGGTAACTTGGTCTGTCTAGGGTGCTACGGTACATAGGCTTGGGTGCGGTACAGTCTGCTGTTCTGTAAGGACCGCTATCGGTCCACAATACATAGGGTTGCCGTGCACTACTGCTGACCGCTGCCCTATACTGCAGCAGTCCTTCATTGGTATAGGGACTGACGTACAGTCTGCTAATCACTAACACACAACCTGCTTGGTCCACAAAAGTTCTTATAAGGACTGGTAACTTGGTATAGGGTGCTACGGTACATAGGCCTGAGTGCAGTACAGTCTGCTGTTCTGTAAGGACCGCTATCGGTCCACAATACATAGGGTTGCCGTGCACTACTGCTGACCGCTGCCCTATACTGCAGCAGTCCTTCAGCGGTATAGGGACTGACGCACAGTCTGCTAAACACTAACACACAACCTGCTTGGTCCACAAAAGTTCTTATAAGGACTGGTAACTTGGTATAGGGTGCTACGGTACATAGGCCTGAGTGCAGTACAGTCTGCTGTTCTGTAAGGACCGCTATCGGTCCACAATACATAGGGTTGACGTGCACTACTGCTGACCGCTGCCCTATACTGCAGCAGTCCTTCAGCGGTATAGGGACTGACGCACAGTCTGCTAAACACTAACACACAACCTGCTTGGTCCACAAAAGTTCTTATAAGGACTGGTAACTTGGTATAGGGTGCTACGGTACATAGGCCTGAGTGCAGTACAGTCTGCTGTTCTGTAAGGACCGCTATCGGTCCACAATACATAGGGTTGCCGTGCACTACTGCTGACCGCTGCCCTATACTGCAGCAGTCCTTCATTGGTATAGGGACTGACGTACAGTCTGCTAATCACTAACACACAACCTGCTTGGTCCACAAAAGTTCTTATAAGGACTGGTAACTTGGTATAGGGTGCTACGGTACATAGGCCTGAGTGCGTTACAGTCTGCTGTTCTGTAAGGACCGCTATCGGTCCACAATACATAGGGTTGCCGTGCACTACTGCTGACCGCTGCCCTATACTGCAGCAGTCCTTCATTGGTATAGGGACTGACGTACAGTCTGCTAATCACTAACACACAACCTGCTTGGTCCACAAAAGTTCTTATAAGGACTGGTAACTTGGTATAGGGTGCTACGGTACATAGGCCTGAGTGCAGTACAGTCTGCTGTTCTGTAAGGACCGCTATCGGTCCACAATACATAGGGTTGACGTGCACTACTGCTGACCGCTGCCCTATACTGCAGCAGTCCTTCAGCGGTATAGGGACTGACGCACAGTCTGCTAAACACTAACACACAACCTGCTTGGTCCACAAAAGTTCTTATAAGGACTGGTAACTTGGTATAGGGTGCTACGGTACATAGGCCTGAGTGCAGTACAGTCTGCTGTTCTGTAAGGACCGCTATCGGTCCACAATACATAGGGTTGCCGTGCACTACTGCTGACCGCTGCCCTATACTGCAGCAGTCCTTCATTGGTATAGGGACTGACGTACAGTCTGCTAATCACTAACACACAACCTGCTTGGTCCACAAAAGTTCTTATAAGGACTGGTAACTTGGTATAGGGTGCTACGGTACATAGGCCTGAGTGCGTTACAGTCTGCTGTTCTGTAAGGACCGCTATCGGTCCACAATACATAGGGTTGCCGTGCACTACTGCTGACCGCTGCCCTATACTGCAGCAGTCCTTCATTGGTATAGGGACTGACGTACAGTCTGCTAATCACTAACACACAACCTGCTTGGTCCACAAAAGTTCTTATAAGGACTGGTAACTTGGTATAGGGTGCTACGGTACATAGGCCTGAGTGCGTTACAGTCTGCTGTTCTGTAAGGACCGCTATCGGTCCACAATACATAGGGTTGCCGTGCACTACTGCTGACCGCTGCCCTATACTGCAGCAGTCCTTCATTGGTATAGGGACTGACGTACAGTCTGCTAATCACTAACACACAACCTGCTTGGTCCACAAAAGTTCTTATAAGGACTGGTAACTTGGTATAGGGTGCTACGGTACATAGGCCTGAGTGCAGTACAGTCTGCTGTTCTGTAAGGACCGCTATCGGTCCACAATACATAGGGTTGCCGTGCACTACTGCTGACCGCTGCCCTATACTGCAGCAGTCCTTCAGCGGTATAGGGACTGACGCACAGTCTGCTAAACACTAACACACAACCTGCTTGGTCCACAAAAGTTCTTATAAGGACTGGTAACTTGGTATAGGGTGCTACGGTACATAGGCCTGAGTGCAGTACAGTCTGCTGTTCTGTAAGGACCGCTATCGGTCCACAATACATAGGGTTGCCGTGCACTACTGCTGACCGCTGCCCTATACTGCAGCAGTCCTTCAGCGGTATAGGGACTGACGCACAGTCTGCTAAACACTAACACACAACCTGCTTGGTCCACAAAAGTTCTTATAAGGACTGGTAACTTGGTATAGGGTGCTACGGTACATAGGCCTGAGTGCAGTACAGTCTGCTGTTCTGTAAGGACCGCTATCGGTCCACAATACATAGGGTTGCCGTGCACTACTGCTGACCGCTGCCCTATACTGCAGCAGTCCTTCATTGGTATAGGGACTGACGTACAGTCTGCTAATCACTAACACACAACCTGCTTGGTCCACAAAAGTTCTTATAAGGACTGGTAACTTGGTATAGGGTGCTACGGTACATAGGCCTGAGTGCAGTACAGTCTGCTGTTCTGTAAGGACCGCTATCGGTCCACAATACATAGGGTTGCCGTGCACTACTGCTGACCGCTGCCCTATACTGCAGCAGTCCTTCAGCGGTATAGGGACTGACGCACAGTCTGCTAAACACTAACACACAACCTGCTTGGTCCACAAAAGTTCTTATAAGGACTGGTAACTTGGTATAGGGTGCTACGGTACATAGGCCTGAGTGCAGTACAGTCTGCTGTTCTGTAAGGACCGCTATCGGTCCACAATACATAGGGTTGCCGTGCACTACTGCTGACCGCTGCCCTATACTGCAGCAGTCCTTCATTGGTATAGGGACTGACGTACAGTCTGCTAATCACTAACACACAACCTGCTTGGTCCACAAAAGTTCTTATAAGGACTGGTAACTTGGTATAGGGTGCTACGGTACATAGGCCTGAGTGCGTTACAGTCTGCTGTTCTGTAAGGACCGCTATCGGTCCACAATACATAGGGTTGCCGTGCACTACTGCTGACCGCTGCCCTATACTGCAGCAGTCCTTCATTGGTATAGGGACTGACGTACAGTCTGCTAATCACTAACACACAACCTGCTTGGTCCACAAAAGTTCTTATAAGGACTGGTAACTTGGTATAGGGTGCTACGGTACATAGGCCTGAGTGCAGTACAGTCTGCTGTTCTGTAAGGACCGCTATCGGTCCACAATACATAGGGTTGACGTGCACTACTGCTGACCGCTGCCCTATACTGCAGCAGTCCTTCAGCGGTATAGGGACTGACGCACAGTCTGCTAAACACTAACACACAACCTGCTTGGTCCACAAAAGTTCTTATAAGGACTGGTAACTTGGTATAGGGTGCTACGGTACATAGGCCTGAGTGCAGTACAGTCTGCTGTTCTGTAAGGACCGCTATCGGTCCACAATACATAGGGTTGCCGTGCACTACTGCTGACCGCTGCCCTATACTGCAGCAGTCCTTCAGCGGTATAGGGACTGACGCACAGTCTGCTAAACACTAACACACAACCTGCTTGGTCCACAAAAGTTCTTATAAGGACTGGTAACTTGGTATAGGGTGCTACGGTACATAGGCCTGAGTGCAGTACAGTCTGCTGTTCTGTAAGGACCGCTATCGGTCCACAATACATAGGGTTGCCGTGCACTACTGCTGACCGCTGCCCTATACTGCAGCAGTCCTTCATTGGTATAGGGACTGACGTACAGTCTGCTAATCACTAACACACAACCTGCTTGGTCCACAAAAGTTCTTATAAGGACTGGTAACTTGGTATAGGGTGCTACGGTACATAGGCCTGAGTGCGTTACAGTCTGCTGTTCTGTAAGGACCGCTATCGGTCCACAATACATAGGGTTGCCGTGCACTACTGCTGACCGCTGCCCTATACTGCAGCAGTCCTTCATTGGTATAGGGACTGACGTACAGTCTGCTAATCACTAACACACAACCTGCTTGGTCCACAAAAGTTCTTATAAGGACTGGTAACTTGGTATAGGGTGCTACGGTACATAGGCCTGAGTGCAGTACAGTCTGCTGTTCTGTAAGGACCGCTATCGGTCCACAATACATAGGGTTGCCGTGCACTACTGCTGACCGCTGCCCTATACTGCAGCAGTCCTTCATTGGTATAGGGACTGACGTACAGTCTGCTAATCACTAACACACAACCTGCTTGGTCCACAAAAGTTTTTATAAGGACTGGTAACTTGGTATAGGGTGCTACGGTACATAGGCCTGAGTGCAGTACAGTCTGCTGTTCTGTAAGGACCGCTATCGGTCCACAATACATAGGGTTGCCGTGCACTACTGCTGACCGCTGCCCTATACTGCAGCAGTCCTTCATTGGTATAGGGACTGACGTACAGTCTGCTAATCACTAACACACAACCTGCTTGGTCCACAAAAGTTTTTATAAGGACTGGTAACTTGGTATAGGGTGCTACGGTACATAGGCCTGAGTGCAGTACAGTCTGCTGTTCTGTAAGGACCGCTATCGGTCCACAATACATAGGGTTGCCGTGCACTACTGCTGACCGCTGCCCTATACTGCAGCAGTCCTTCATTGGTATAGGGACTGACGTACAGTCTGCTAATCACTAACACACAACCTGCTTGGTCCACAAAAGTTTTTATAAGGACTGGTAACTTGGTATAGGGTGCTACGGTACATAGGCCTGAGTGCAGTACAGTCTGCTGTTCTGTAAGGACCGCTATCGGTCCACAATACATAGGGTTGACGTGCACTACTGCTGACCGCTGCCCTATACTGCAGCAGTCCTTCAGCGGTATAGGGACTAAGAGTTTTGTCACAGGGTGATTTAAAAAATGACAGGCAGAGGAAGAGGCAGGCCCTTCCGCAGGGGTGGTAGGGGTAGGGCAGGAGCAACAGCCTTGAGCCAAAGTGGGAAGTTGCAGAAGGTGCGTTCAATTACTTTAAAGGACGCACCAGACTTGGTTGAGTGGCTCACTCAGCCTTATTCTTCTGCACCCTCCTCATCCTCTCGATCTGCACCCTCTTCTTCACTCTCTGCTATGTGCACCCCCAAAGACACTACCACCAACAACACGACCACCACCACCACCACCACATACCTTCCGCTTGAGTCACTGGAATTATTTTCCGATCCATATCAAGAGGACATTTCTGATGCGCAGCCACTCTTGGTATTGGAAGAGTAGAGGAGGTAGCAACAAGCGCTACTCAGCAGTCTGACGCCAGTACCCAGATCAGCCCAAGGAGGAGGTTGGTCCCCGGTGTTGCTGCCTACTCTACTTATAGCGGTGGGGAAGGTGACGTTGATGATGACGTGTCTAGTGATGTCACGTGGGTGCCCACAAGAGAGGAAGAGGAGGGGAGTTCAGAGGGAGATATGGACCAGCAGATAGGGAGGAGAAGCAGCAATGACTTACATTGCACAGCAGGGACAAAGCAGACTGCAAATGTATCAGGAGCGAGTCATCGACCATGTACGGTCACATCTGGCGCTCCCAGGACACCGGCACATGGCTCCGCAGTGTGGGCTTTTTTTAACGTGTCCGCTGCTGACAATAGCGTTGCCATCTGCAATCTTTGCAGTCAACGCGTTAGTCGCGGTAAGCCCAATACTCACCTAGGGACGACCGCCTTAAGAAGGCACATGAGCAGCCATCACCGAGCCCAGTGGGAGCAACGGAACACACAAAGCCACACTGCAGGCTCTCACCGTCCAGCCTCGTCTTCTACTTCTCCTTCTCCTCTCTCCTCACAATTGTCCTCCACTCCACCTTCCATCACGCCAAGCTCACATTTTTCTGCAAAAAGGCAGGCTTCCGTGGGCCTAATGTTTGAGCGTAAAAAAATGATGACGCCGGATAACCCTCTTGCCCAACGGTTGGCGGCTGGCTTGTCAGAACTCATAGCCCGCCAACTACTGCCATATAAACTGGTGGACTCGGAGGCCTTTCGCAAATTTGTGGCCATTGGAACACCACAATGGAAGGTCCCAGGAAGGAAGTATTTCTCAGAGAAGGGCATCCCAGAGCTATATGGCCATGTTCAGCGGCAAGTGAATGTATCTCTGGCACACAGTGTCGGTGCCAAGATACATCTGACCACAGACACGTGGTCTAGCAAACACGGGCAGGGAAGGTATATCAGTTTTACTGCCCACTGGGTGAACCTTCTGACGGCCGTCAAGCATGTAACCCGTGGCACCCGTGTAGATTTGGTTTTACCGCCACGGATTGCATGCAGGCCTGACTCTTCTTCTCCTCCTCCTACTCCATCCTCCTCCCTCTCCTCCTCAGCTGCCTCCTCCTTTTCCGCTGCTAGCGTCTCTTCCACTGCACCGCCCAAGCTCCCCAGAACCTATTCCACATGCCAGGTGAGACGTTGCCATGCCGTGCTGCGTCTGTTGTGCCTGGAAGCAAAGAGCCACACTGGCCCGGCACTCCTTTCAGCTTTGCGTTCACAGGCAGATGAGTGGCTAACACCGCTCAATTTGACAGTTGGTAAAGTGGTGTGTGACAACGGTGCCAATCTGCTTAGCGCATTGAAACAGGGCAAAATCACGCACGTGCCGTGCATGGCACACGTCTTAAACTTGGTCGTGCAGCGATTCCTTGTCAAATACCCTGGGGTCCAGGACATCTTGCGGCAGGCAAGGAAAATCTCGGCCCATTTCAGAAGATCTTACACGGCCATGGCTCGCCTTGCTGACATTCAGCGGCGACACCATCTGCCGGTCAGACGTCTTATTTGCGATTGCCCGACGCGATGGAACTCAACCTTCTATATGCTTGATAGGCTGCTCCAGCAGAAACGTGCAGTTAACGTCTACCTGTATGAACTCTGCGAAAGAAACGGTTCTGGGGAGCTGGGTTTTTTTTCACCGCGCCAGTGGCTGCTCATGCGCGACACATGCAGACTTCTGCGGCCATTTGAGGAGATCACCAAACTGGTCAGTCGCAGCCATGGCGCCATCAGTGACATGGTACCTTATGCCTTCTTTCTGGAGCGTGCATTGCGTCGTGTCATTGATCAGGCTGTGGAGGAGCAGGAGCGGGAAGATGAGGAAGTCGCAATGCTGGATGAATTCCCAGGGGGGGCTACTCTATCTGAGACAAGTCAACAACAGGAGTCTGATGAGGAGTCAGAGGAGGATGGTGCCGGGGCGGATGAGCAGGAGCAAGAAGAGCATGCTTTAAACCTTTCTGGGATCCCTGTTGTGCGAGGATGGGGAGAGGAGAATGAAGAGGACGACATTATCCTGGATGATGAGCAGGAGCCAGGCCACCACACCGCTTCCACTTTAGTGCAAATGGGGGCCTTCATGCTCCAGTGTTTTAATAGGGACCCCCGTATAAAAAGCATGAGGGTCAAGGACCAGTACTGGGTGGCAACGTACTTAGACCCCCGGTACAAACACAAAATGGCGGAAATGTTACCGCCGTCGCAGAGGGCTGTCAGAATGCAGCACTTCCAGGCCTTGCTTCGAGAAATGCTGCATTCTGCTTTTGCGTGCGCTGGCAGAGGAGCAATTCCCACTCCCAGAGAAGGATTTGCGGGTACCAATCCAACAGCGCCTGCAAGAAGAGGCCGGTTTGAAGATGTGTTGGTGACTTCGGATATGAGGTCATTCTTTCAGCCGACCCATCGACAGGTGTCATCCGGATCCAGCATCAGGGAACGCCTAGACCGTCAGGTGTCCGACTACATTGGGTTAACGGCCGATGTGGACGCTCTGAGGAGTGATGAACCCCTAGACTACTGGGTGGGCAGGCTTGACCTCTGGCCAGAGCTTGCCCAATTTGCAATCGAACTGTTGGCTTGCCCCTCATCCAGTGTCCTGTCCGAAAGGACGTTCAGCGCAGCAGGGGGGATTGTGACCGATAAGCGTACTCGCCTAGCTCACCACAGTGTTAACTACCTCACATTTCTAAAAATGAATGAGGCATGGATCTCGGAGGAATTCAACACATGTGATCAGTAGACCATGTATATGTCTATAAACAATTTTTGGAATCAAGCACACAGACCTTCTTAATTCATTTGGCTCACTTCCCTGACCCAAAAAAGCACACCGTACTATATGCCCCTACCCTCCTCTTTGAAGAGGTTGAGCGGTGTCATATTTCTACTGGGGCTGCTTATTATGAGGGGTTCCCACCATCCCTGTGCTGTGCTGACTTCCTCCTGGGTGTTCTTATTATGAGGGGCTCCCACCATCCCTGTGCTGTGCTGACTTCCTCCTGGGGGTTCTTATTATGAGGGGATCACACCATCCCTGTGCTGTGCTGACTTCCTCCTGGGGGTTCTTATTATGAGGGGATCACACCATCCCTGTGCTGTGCTGACTTCCTCCTGGGGGTTCTTATTATGAGGGGATCACACCATCCCTGTGCTGTGCTGACTTCCTCCTGGGGCTGCTTACGGTGCTGCTGTCAGCGCTGTATGTCACGGAGCTGCTGTCAGCGCTGTATGTCACGGAGCTGCTGTCAGCGCTGTATGTCACGGAGCTGCTGTCAGCGCTGTATGTCACGGAGCTGCTGTCAGCGCTGTATGTCACGGAGCTGCTGTCAGCGCTGTATGTCACGGAGCTGCTGTCAGCGCTGTATGTCACGGAGCTGCTGTCAGCGCTGTATGTCACGGTGCTGCTGTCAGCGCTGTATGTCACGGAGCTGCTGTCAGCGCTGTATGTCACGGAGCTGCTGTCAGCGCTGTATGTCACGGAGCTGCTGTCAGCGCTGTATGTCACGGAGCTGCTGTCAGCGCTGTATGTCACGGAGCTGCTGTCAGCGCTGTATGTCACGGTGCTGCTGTCAGCGCTGTATGTCACGGAGCTGCTGTCAGCGCTGTATGTCACGGAGCTGCTGTCAGCGCTGTATGTCACGGTGCTGCTGTCAGCGCTGTATGTCACGGAGCTGCTGTCAGCGCTGTATGTCACGGTGCTGCTGTCAGCGCTGTATGTCACGGAGCTGCTGTCAGCGCTGTATGTCACGGAGCTGCTGTCAGTGCTGTATGTCACGGAGCTGCTGTCAGCGCTGTATGTCACGGAGCTGCTGTCAGCGCTGTATGTCACGGAGCTGCTGTCAGCGCTGTATGTCACGGTGCTGCTGTCAGCGCTGTATGTCACGGAGCTGCTGTCAGCGCTGTATGTCACGGAGCTGCTGTCAGTGCTGTATGTCACGGAGCTGCTGTCAGCGCTGTATGTCACGGAGCTGCTGTCAGCGCTGTATGTCACGGAGCTGCTGTCAGCGCTGTATGTCACGGTGCTGCTGTCAGCGCTGTATGTCACGGAGCTGCTGTCAGCGCTGTATGTCACGGAGCTGCTGTCAGCGCTGTATGTCACGGAGCTGCTGTCAGCGCTGTATGTCACGGAGCTGCTGTCAGCGCTGTATGTCACGGAGCTGCTGTCAGCGCTGTATGTCACGGTGCTGATGTCAGTGCTCTGTATTACGGTGCTGCTGTCAGTGCTCTGTATCTCCTGCACCCTCTTGTTTGCCTACCCTGGTCCCTGACCTTCCCTCTCCTCCATTGCCTTCATTAGCTCCATAGTCCTGAATTGTCAGAACAATTTCCCAAATAAAAAAAAAATGCTTGTAGTTATCGATCCCAAATTCACCTCATACATGTATTATGCTATTGTCCAGGTGGTGGGACTACGTGCTACCCCCTAATAATTACCCCGTGGCCGCAAATTCGACCTAAAGGTTTGCGAAATTCGCCTCCCATTGAAGTCAATGGAGCCCGCGGCGAACGGTCGTTTTCGCGAACGTTTGTGCCCGTTCGCGTTTCGCGTTCGCGAAACGTCCCGTCGGAAGTTCGTCCATCACTAGTAATTAAATACCACCAAAAGAAAGCTCTATTTGTGGGAAAAAAATGATAAAAATTTCATTTGGGTACAGTGTTGTATGACCGCGCAATTGTCATTCAAAGTGCATCAGCGCTGAAAGCTGAAAATTGGTCTGGGACTGAGAGGGGTTTAAGTGCCCAGTAAGCAAGTGGTTAACTAGAGCTTATTTGGGTGGTAGGGCTTATATTGCAGCCATCACCGACAATCACGCTAGGTCTTATTTTGGGGGAAACAGGGTAATCCCAACAGGTGCGATAACCCCAGGGGTGCTAGTGTACATGTGTTTGCTGAAAGTCTCTAATCTAATACTATTTTAATCCTTTACACAATACACTATATTGCCAAAAGTATTGGGACACCTGCCTTTACACACACATGAACTTTAATGGTCTCCCAGTTTTAGTCCGTAGGGTTCAGTATTGAGTTGGCCCACCCTATGCAGCTATAACAGCTTCACCTCTTCTGGAAAGGCCGTCCACAAGGTTTAGGAGTGTGTGTATGGGAATGTTTGACCATTCTTCCAGAAGCGCATTTGTGGGGTCAGGCACTGATGTTGGACAAGAAGGCCTGGCTCACTCTAAAGCCTCATACACACTATCAGACTGTCTGATGATTTTTTCCTTCAGATTTACCAAAACCAAATATAATATGAGGTCAAACCTTAGGAGTTTCAATGTGTATGCAATCAGGCAGGCCCTTGCACTACATGATTTTGGTAAACCTGAAGGAAAAATTCATCAGAAAATCTGATAGTGTGTATGGGGCTTTATGCATCCCAAAGGTGTTCTATCAGGTTGAGGTCAGGACTCTGTGTAGGCCAGTGAAGTTCCTCCACCCCAAACTTGCTCATCCGTGTCTTTATGGACCTTGCTTTATGCACTGGTCCACATCATTTAGTGGAGGGGGGGATTATGGTGTGGGGGTTGTTTTTCAGGGGATGGGTTTGGCCCCTTAGTTCCAGTGAAGGTAACTCTTAGGCCGCGTACACACGCGCGGACTGTTGGCCCAACTTTGTCCGTCCAACAGTTTGAGCGAACAGTCCGCTCAAACTTAGCATGGACGGACATGGCCACACACGACGGACGAACAGTTTGCTGAAACCGTGCGCGATGACGTGAACGGCACGTACGACGGGACGAAAAATACGACGTCCTATACACTGCAATGCAACCTTCCGACGTGGAGATCCTTTCTGAGCATGCGCGAGACTTAGTTGGCCGAACAAGCCTACAGACGAGCGAACAGTCCGCTGAAACAAGGTTTCAGCGGACAGTTTTTCGGAATTTCCGTAAGACCTTGTTCGGCCAACTGTCCGCTGAAACTGTCCGCTGAAGCCCCACACACGAGCGGACTGTCCGCCCAAACACTGTTCAGCGGACAAGGTTGGGCGAACAGTCCGCGCGTGTGTACGCGGCCTTAAGGTGTCAGCATACCAAGAAGATTTGGACAATTTCATGCTCCCAACTTTGTGAGAACAGTTTGTGGATGGCCCCTTCCTGTTCCAACATGACTGTGCACCAAAATGTCTTGGTATGCTGACGCCTTAAGAGTTCCCTTCACTGGAACAAAGGGGCCAAGCCCAACTCCCAAAAAACAATCCCACACCATAATCCCCCCTCCACCAAATGATTAGGACCAGTGCACAAAGCAAGGTCCATAAAGACACGGATGAGCGAGTTTGGGGGTGGAGGAACTTGACCTCAACCTGATAGAACATCTTTGGGATGAATTGGAGTGGAGACTGTGAGCCAGGCCTTCTCGTCCACATCAGTGTCTGACCTCACAAATGCTTTTCTGGAAGAATGGCCAAACATTCCCATAGACACACTCCTAAACCTTGTGGACAGCCTTCCCAGAAGAGTTGAAGTTGTTATAGCTGCAAAGGGTGGGCCAACTCAATATTGAACCCTACGGACTAAGACTGGGATGCCATTAAAGTTCATGTGTGTGTAAAAGCAGGTGTCCCAATACTTTTGGCAACATAATGTATGTTAGTAGAATCCCCTTTAAGGCATATCCACCTTGTGTGCCGGAGAAGTCATCAGAAGTGTATTTTGTGATTCTAAATCATTCGCATTATGCGGAGTGAGAACCCGGAGAATGACCGCGGCAGGTGGACGGAGCCGGGGAGTCCACTGCTGACATGTCCTCCCCCCGAAATCTCCATCAGATGAAAGGTGCCGGCCTGTAAACCGACACATTCACCACATCGAGTATGTTAAGTGAGTCGTCGTTCTCCGGCACCCCGTCGTCTGAAGACACTTCATCTGCAATCCAACGCGGAATATCAGAGATCCACTTCTTCCAGGATGATTCCAAATACAACTACAATGGGAATAAACATTACAGATGGAGGGATGGGGAGATAAGGGTCTGTTTATGGAAGAAACAAAGAGGAACATTTCATAGCAAGAGAGTGAATGTGAGTGTGACTGGGTGAATGTATGAGGAAAGTGAGTGCATGTGTATGTGTGTGAGTTAGAGAGCGAGTAGGTTAACGTGTGAGTAATTGTGAGTGTGAGAGTAAAGGAGTGAGTGGTCGGGGGAATGTATGAGTGAGTAAGAGAGAATAGCAAAGTGAGTGAGTAAATGTGTGAATAACTGAGTAACTGATTGATGATCGACTGATTGAGCAAGTGCGGGAATGCATGGGTGAGTAAGTGAATGAAGGAATAAGAAAGTGATTGATTAGATAAATAAATGAGTGAGCAAGTAAGTAAATGTGTGAGGGATTGGGTGAATGTGGGTGAGTGAATGTGTGAATGACTGTGGGATCGATTGATTAAGTGAATGAATGAGTGAGTGAGCAAGTAAGTGAATGTATGAATCAGTGAAAAAGTTAAAGAGCAAATGTGTGATTGATTGATAAAGTGAATGAATGAGCAAGTAAGTGAATGTGTGAGGGAATAAATGTATAAGAAACATATAAGAGAGTGAGCAAGAAGTGAGTGGATGTGATAGATAGATAGAGAGATAGATAGATAGAGAGATAGATAGATAGAGAGATAGATAGATAGATAGATAGATAGATAGATAGATAGATAGATAGATAGATAGATAGATAGATAGATAGATAGATAGATAGATAGATGGATTTATTGATTGATAGATAGATACATAGTAGAAAGAAAGATAGATAGACAGATATATAGATAGATAATAGAAAGATAGATAGATAAATAATAGAACGATAGATAGATATTAGATAGATGATAGATAGATAGATAGATAGATAGATAGATAGATAGATAGATAGATAGATAGATAGATAGATAGATAATAGAACGATAGATATTAGAAAGATAGATGACCCATAGATAGATAAATAGATAGAGATACATAGATAGATAGATAGATAGAAAAATAGATACATAGATATTAGATAGATAGATAGATAGATATACATACAGATAGATAGATATACATATAGATAGATAGATAGATAGATAGATAGATAGATAGATAGATAGATAGATAGATAGATAGATAGATAGATAGATAGATAGATAGATGTGGTATGAACTTGCTCTCCCCATACACTTATATCTCTCAGTCATGTTAATGACATAAATGAGTTACAATGTTAAACACAAAAGACTTTTTTTTATGACTCCCCATCTCCAGTTCTGATTGGTTGCGGTGCTGTGACCCCGATCCTGCAGTGCGGGTTCCGGCCTCTTATTCCTGATTTTCCTTGCCATGAATGAATGGAGTTATGAGAAAAGACCTGCCTGGCATGTTGAGGGTTAAGGGGACCAGCCGTCGTACGGCACCAATTAGTAACCCCATTCCACTCTGGCCGCGACGTCAGGGTGCGTTGTCAAGCGACAACCTCTCCAATAAAAACTCAGTTAACGCGTTTGACAAGTTTTCTTCTTAACAATTAAGGAAAGCAAGTGGTACGGACAGAGCTGACAGAACAGTTTTGCTGCTTCACAACAGACACCAGCGGAGAGCCGGGGATTGCCGGGTGCCTGCTCCTTATCGCTGAACATGCAACTTGACTAATCGACTTCTACTTAACGTATAATTACTTCTGAATTTACTCTAAATGAAACATCATCTCTAAGACATTTGCCTTAAAACAGTTATAAAGCTGACAGTTAATCACTGGATAAGCACGGAGATTATTGAGGGAAGTTGGAGAGAATGGGCTTGTTTGGGGAAGATAAATTCGCCGCCTTCACTTCCTGTGTCGAAACGCGGGCAAATAAATTTCAGCAAATGGATCGGAAAAGCATTAGGTAATGACATATTTTAGTAAAGGTCACAAGACCCGCACTTTAATGCCGGGAGCTTGAGTCAAACGTTATTTCTCTGTATTACTTAGGTGAGGTGCAGACGTCTCGCCAACGTTGGTGACCGCCACCTATGAAATAATAACCCCCATAAGAGCAACATAAATATTATGTGAGGAGAGGGGTCATCTTCTGCATTCGAGTTCAAGAGTTAAATAAGAAAGATAGAGAAAAT
The DNA here is from genome assembly GCF_037356315.1 of Lithobates pipiens. Taxonomy (NCBI): domain Eukaryota; kingdom Metazoa; phylum Chordata; class Amphibia; order Anura; family Ranidae; genus Lithobates; species Lithobates pipiens. The sequence continues at coordinate 5,266,763 of NW_027507892.1, read as the reverse complement.
GGCAATACCTTTGTTCCGGCCTAGGCCATCAATCTGTAGTGTTCGCAAGGTAAGGCTAACCCCAGTGGTGGAACTACCAGGGTTGCAAAGGTCACAGGTCCTGGCATTCTGCCACCGTGAGGGGAGGGTGGGGGCTCGCTGCAGAACATGTGAAAGGGCCCCACTAGGCTGCTGCAACCCCAAAGTCATGCAACGTGCTTGTGATTTCCTTGCAACTTCCTTACTTCTGTAGCTCCCTGATGTTTAGGCAGGGATGCTATCAAATTTAGTTGCCAGGCGGTAGTTTCCTTGACCAATTGTTACAGGTTCCATTGATTTTGCCCTAAATTGCTGCACTTCTCTCTTCTGTCACTGGGTGGCATTGTAGCTGGTGACATCTGATAAGACAAGGACATTTCAAGGACAGATTAAGAATGAGTGGGGTGTCTCAGCCAATGGGCAGTACTTCATATTCCCATCGCACACGTTCCTGGATGCACTCTCAGGTTTGGGTGCTGCAGCAAAGACCAGCTGGATACTGGTTCAAGTCACGGTGAAGTCACGGTGAAGTCACAGTGAAGATATCTGCCAGCACACCATGGAACAACATAAATAGCGTCCAAACGGGTGATTTATTGCATAATCACAACACAAGTATAGTGCAACCTTTCGGAGCCGCGCAGGGCCCCTTCGTCAGGCATGTAAAGGGGCCCTGCGCAGCTCCGAAACGTTGCACTATACTTGTGTTGTGATCATGCAATAAATCACCCGTTTGGACGCTATTTATGTTGTTCCATGGTGTGCTGGCAAATATCTTCACCATCAGCCAATGGGCAGGGATTTTCTTGGATCCCTTGGACTGCTGTGAGAGCCTATTTATTTGGGTGGAGTCAGATGATTGATGTTCTGTGCCACCTAGACCGCTGTCTGAGTGGACCTGTGTTGTGCTGCCCTGGGCTGCTAGGCCGGAAGCCCCAGGACATCCTGCTGCTAGGCTGTGTGAGGGCCTATCAGGGCCATCTTTAATATTGATTGGACCATGGGCAAAACTTTTCTTGGGCCCCCCCCCATGCAGTTTTGCTCTCCACCTGCTCTGAGACATACAATAAATAGCAGCTAGACTCAAAACCAGTTTACTGAATCAGATCAGGCAGCTACTGTGATTGGTTGCCAGAGGTTACAGTGTATCATTACCGCTCACTGACTAGTTGTTAGAGGTTACAGCACACATTACAGCTCACTGATTAGTTACTAGAGGTTACAGCGCTTGATTTCTGCTTGTTGAGATTACTGTACAGTAATACTGCTCACTGATTCGTTGCTAGAGGTTACAGCTCATCATCTCTTCACTCCAGGGGTCATGCTATACATATGGATGCCGCGTTTATTTACATATCTATGCTGCCGGATGCATCTATTTACATATGAATGCTGCTTCTATTTACATGTAAACACAGGGTCTGCAGGTGAGTCATCTGTACACAACAATAGGGCAGAGCTGGGCAGTATTAGTAGCAGCACTTTACACTGAGATATCAGGACACAGCAAGAGACAAGGAAATTTAAACTGGGATAGTTGGCAAGTATGAGGCAGCTGCTTTGGGTCCCACAACAATGACAGGGCAGCTGCCCCTTTTGCCCTGCCTTAAAAACGGACCTGGGGCCTATCCAGAAGCAAGAGAGCAGCATAGGGTTGGGATTGCAGCTTGCAGTCCAACCAGAAGTAACGGTTCTGCTGGCCGGAGGACCTATCGTGGTCGGAGGTAGAGGGGAAGCTGTCGCCACTAAGGGACCACCCACCTTGTTACTGGGGACCACTGTGAGTGGCTGAAGCAAGTACCAGAGCAGTATTCTCACCAGCCGGGAATGGTGAAGAAGTGGGAAACTTCAGCAAGTGCCAAGCCAGGGACCCAGCCAGTGAGGGTGATGCTTGCAGAGCATTATTGTGTTCCAAGTCTGGGACCGAGCAGACCAGTGGGGTGACACTTGAAGAATATCTGTGAGTGCCAAGCTAGGGACCCAGCAGGGAAGCGGGGGTGACGATTGAGGAAGATACCGAGTGAGAGGATTGGCAGAGCTCAAGGGGTCCAGTGGCAGTGGATCAGGAAGTCTAGTGAACGACTGGGAGCTCAGTTGAGTGAAGATCTACATTAGGAGATTGTAGAAGTAGTAAAGGAGTTTGTTTGCAACCTTTGTTAGAAACTGTTACAAGATTGTTGCCATATGAGACAGCGGTCCTACCCGGGCAGATGTGGCATCTTGCTGGATGCCTTTCCCTGTATGGCTGTCTGCCTATTGAAGCCTCGGAGTCTGCCAGTTGACATTGCATCTACTTAAGGGTGTCCTGGCTTCTTTTCCTCAGTTCTGTTTAAGAGACAATAAATCTTTTTGCATTCAAGAAGTGTCTGGTACCCATTAATCTACCTTGCATTACACCCACTATGCCTCGTAACCCACTCTGCACAGAAGGATGTCAGCTGTCCCTAACGCTGGAGGTCACCATTAGGCCTAGAGAGGCCCGGGACTTGGCTACACTTCCTTTATGTGTTGCAAGTCCCATGATAAGTCTCAGCAGTATGAACTGGGGCTTATAAAAAGCCCAGCGATGGGAGTAAAATGCCCCAGGATCAGTGGGATGGGCCCTGGGCCCAGAGGGAGGGGCCCCAGGCTTGAAGGCAAGGGCTCAGGGGTCAATGGAAAAGTCCCTGGAGGCCCTTCATGGTTTCTTGCACTTGCAAAAATCCAGAAAAAACACAGGACACAAATGTTATAAATTGAGTTGCGGTTCAGTGAGTAAAAGAAGTATTTGATCCCCAAGCAATACGTGACTTAGTACTTGGTGGAGAAACCCTTGTTAGGAAGCACAGAAATAAGATGTTTATCGTAGTTGGTGACCAAGTTTGCACATGTAGCGCTGGCTCCTGACGAGCATGCTCTATGTGTTTTTGAAAATTAATATTCCTGAAACCACAGTTGGGTTTTAGGGCTAATTCTGCTAAATTATGATTTCAGTATCAGTGCAGCTGGATTGCACTGAGTTCTTCTTGGCTGCAGCTGTCGCTGTCACCGCCGGCAAGTATGAGAACGCAGTTTAGCTGGGTGTATTGGATACCATTGTTTATCCTGCTGTGCATTCTGGGAGGGGGTATTTAAGGTACTGAGATCACGTGCTTCGGGGTTCCAGTCCAGAACATATATTCTGTCTGTTTGGTCCTGGTCCTCCTGACCAGCCCTCATGGCCCTCCTGGCCTGGGGTGCGGATCCATGCAATTCCAAGTCTCGGGGCTGGATAGCCCGAGGCAAAGCAACTGCAGGGACAGGCCTGAATGGATATCGGGGCCTAAAGATTCAAAGGTAGTCCGGTGACGTCTCATTTAAGGAGAGGCCCAGCAACTGGAGGAGCATCCAGGGGAGGACTCTTCGGGAGGAGGCCATGCACAAGGGTGGTTTCTCCGAAGGAGCCTGGAGGCTCAGTTGAAGGACACTTTATGGATCTACACTCATACGGTATCGCCGGACCAGCTGAGAGATACTGGTACTGTATGATAACTCTCTAAATTTGTTTATGTCCCTCAGTTACACTCAACTCTGTGGCAGAGACTTTTCTCAAGTATTCTACATTCAAGTCTGTGACAGAGACTTTACTTAACACCCTACCGGCTGCTAGGCCTAGTGAGAGGAGGTCTATCCGGGGGGTTGTGAGAATCCAGCTGTGAAACAGATATTCTTAGGATTTCTTCAATAAGAGACTTCCTATTCTTGCAGTACCTGAACTTTCCTTCTAAACCCTCTACCCTCCATTAAGAGACTATGTTATTTTTTGAATAAATAACCCAAAAAAAGGAGATCCAGTGTCAGTTTCGGCAGTTCTTTGGGCCATCTACCATGGGAAACCCTAGATGGAGACGTGGTAAAGAAGGTAATGGTAAGCCCAATAAAACCAGCAGCTCCTTGGGGGGTCAGTGCTACACACACATCTCAGGAGGGATTTTGGTCCACCCTTCTTTACAGATCTTCTTGAAATCTTTAAGGTTTCTTGGCTGTTGCTTGACCACCCCCGTTTCAGCTCCTCCATACATTTCCTATAGGATTAAGGTCTGGAGACTGGCTAAGCATTTTCATTACCTTAATATGCTTCTTCTTGAGGCACTCCTTTGTTGCCTTGGCGGTATGTTTCGGGTCATTGTCATGCTGGAAGACCCATCCACCACCCATCTTGAGTGTTCTGGCTGAGGGAAAAGGTTCTGATCCAAGATTTTACAATACATGGACCCATCGATTGTCCCCTCAATGCGGCAAAGTCGGCCTGTACCTTTAGCAGAGAAACAGTCCCAAAGCATCATGTTTCCACCTCCATGGTTGACTGTAGGGATGGTGTTCTTGGGGTCATAGTCAGCATTTTTTTTCCTCCAAACATGGCGAGTCGAGTTAATGCCAAAGAGCTAATTTTTGGTCTCATTTGACCACAGAACTTTCTCCCAATTCTTCTCTAAATCATTTAGATGTTCATTGGCAAACTTCAGACAGGCCTGTACATGTGCCTTCCTGAGGAGAGGGACCTTGCAGGCGCTGCAGGATTTCAATCTATGGTTGTGTATTGGGTTACCAATGGTTTGTTTGGTGACTGTGGTCCCAACTGCCTTGAGATCATTCACAAGCTCCTCCCGTGTAGTTCTGGGCTGATCCCTCACTTTTCTCATGATCATCCTTACCTCACGAGGTGAAATCTTGCATGGAGCTCCAGACCGAGGGCGACTGATGGTTATTTTGTATTTCTTCCATTTGCGAATAATCTCTCCAATAGTTGTCTCCTTCCCCCATTCTCTTAATAGTTGGAGCTTCTTGCTGATGGTCTTGTAGACCATTCCAGCCTTGTGCAGGTCTACAATCCTGTCCCTGATGTCTTTGACAGCTCTTTGGTCTTGTCCATGATGGTGAGGTTTGAATGGAAGAAAGAGATTCTGTGGACAGATGTCTTTTATACACATAACGAGTTGTCATTAGGAGCAACTTCTTACATTGACAGGACTAATCTGTGTACCACATGAGCACCTACTGTAGCCGATCTGTGGGAGCCAGAATTATTGTTGGTTGGTTGGGGGTCAAATACTTATTTTAGTCACTGAACTGCAACTCAATTTATAACATTTGTATCATGTGTTTTTTCTGGAATTTTGGTTGAAAATCTGTCTCTATCATTTAAAATACACCTATGATAAAAATGATAGACCCTTAATTTCTTTGTAAGTGGGCAAACGTACACAATCTGCAGGGGATAAAATAATTATTTCCCCATTGTAGCATAGGAAATGTATAGGGCATATGTATCAAACACAAGGCCCGTTGGCCAAATCCGGCCTGCCAGGACATTTCATGTGGCCCTCGCCCCAGGAGGAGGGGTGCAGGTGGGATGTGGATAGCCTTTGAAAGAGATTAACCCTACACACTGTGCATAGCACACCCCTTAAGTTTGCATTCTGTATGTAGCACACTCCTCAACACTGCACTGTGTACACAGCGCATCCCTGAACTCTGCACTCAGCGCACCCCTGACCTCTGCCAGCTGTACACAGCGCACCCCTGAACTCTGCACTCAGCGCACCCCTGACATCTGCCCTCTGTACACAGCGCACCCCTGAACTCTGCACTCAGCGCACCCCTGACCTCTGCCCTCTGTACACTGCGCACCCCTGACCTCTGACCTCTGTACTCAGCGCACGCTTGAACTCTGCCCTCTGTACATAGCGCACCCCTGAACTCTGTACTCAGCGCACCCCTGAACTCTGCCCTCTGTACATAGCCCACCCTTGAACTCTGCACTCAGCACACCCTGACCTCTGCCCTCTGTACTCAGCGCACCTCTGATCTCTGCTCTTTGTACATAGCGCACCCCTGAACTCCACATATTTCACAGTCTTGGTATTTATTGCCCCTTTAAGATCCTCCCACTGGGCAATTTGGCCACACCCAGCATTCAATGCATTTCGGGGGTGGAGGCACGGTTGAGTTCCGGTATCTATTCTGTGACAAAAAAGCCGTGCATAAATTGATATAGTCTTCAGTGGTTGCAGCTCATACGCGGCGCAGGGGTGCCGCCCCCCTAATCTCCATGCGCCCTGGCTCTAATCTTCATGCAGGGCATGGGACGCATGGATTTCTATGGGGCTTGTTTGTTTTTTTGTTTTTATTTACAGGCACATGATCATGGCCTGAGGCTCTAATTGGCTTCAAAATAGGTGGGCTTGGGGCGCAGAGCCCGCCCATTTGACATTAGCAAATTAACTTTCGCTATTGTCTACCTGCTTCTCTAAGACCCGACTGGCCCGGGAGGAGAAGCGACCAGTTTGGCCGGTAGGAGAAGCAGTGGGGAAGCAGCCAAAGTCACCCGGGAAACCGCAGAGGAGGAGAAGCAGTGGGGAAGCCGCCAAAGCCGACCGGGAAGTCGACAAGGAGCAGAAGCTGTGGGGAAGCCACCAAAGCCTACCGGGAAGCCGCCAAGGAGGAAAAGCAGTGGGGAAGCCGCCAAAGCTTACCGGGAAGCTGCCAAGGAGGAGAAGCAGTGGGGAAGCCGCCAAAAGTCGCCCGGAAAGCCGCCGAGGAGGAGAAGCAGTGGGAAAGCCGCTAAAGCTGGCCGGGAAGCTGCCAAGGAGTAGAAGCAGTGGTGAATCCACTGAAGCCACCTGCAACCTGGAAGGGGTAAGTAGTGTGGGACAATCGACCAGGGGAGGGGGGTGACTGGGAGGTCTGTTTGCCGCCCCCCCTCAAAAACTGAGCACCAGCCGCCACTGATAGTCTTGCAGATACAACCGACCCTTTGAGGGCAACCATACTGCTGATGCGGCCCAGGATGAAATTTTGTTTGACACCCCTGGTATAGGGGAACATTGTCCAAAAAGAAAACCTGTTCTGGTGATAACTGTCTAAGAGGGGAATGAAAAGAAAAAAATGTGCCGATTACCCCATCCACACATTCGAGGTAGGGGAATCCTCCCACCATGCTATTGTGTTCTGACAGCAGAGAGCCTTCCTCACCATCAGAACACAGAACATTGTTGTTGGCTATAACTTGGGTCACTGATCATTGACAATTGATAGAGTAGTTGTACAGAGATCGATTGACAACCAGAATGCCCATACAAAATTGGAGTAGTCCCTGCTGAACAGGGCTGAATTTTCGATCCATGTACTTATGGCCAGTTTAACATCGTCCACAATGTTATTACATGATGTTCCCACAGTCTTCCCTAACCCCCATCTACAAAAGACATTTCTTAGACGATTACCTTTGGCTGTTTGGAAATTATTTGTAAGCCTTATGCCGCGTACACACGATCGTAATTCTCGTCAGTAAAAAGCTCTGATGGTTTTCCCGTCGAGAATTCCAACAGAATTCCGCTCAAACTGTCTTGCCTACACGCGGTCACACCAAATTCTGACCACCAAGAACGCGGTCACGTACAACACGTAGGACAGGACTAGAAAAAGGAAGTTCAATACCTACCCTGTTTCCCCGAAAATAAGACCTAACGTGATTGTCGGTGATGGCTGCAATATAAGCCCCACCCCCCAAAAAAGCCCTAGTTAAAGTCCTTGTAGGTCTTATTTTCAGGGTAGGGCTTTTTTTGGGGAAACAAGGTAGGACTTATTTGGGGGGTAGGGCTTATATTGCAGCCATCACCGACAATCACGCTAGGTCTTATTTTCAGGGGAAACAGGGTAGTAGCCAATAGCTTCCATCTCGTAGTTGAATCTGAGCATGCGTGAGTTTTTGCGCGTCGGAATTGCATACACACGATCGGAATTTCCGATAGAAAGTTTTTCCATTGGCAAAATTGAGAACACGCTCTCAAATGTTTGCTGGCGGGAATTCGGCCAGCTAAATTCCGATGGAGCCTATACATGGTCGCATTTTCTGACGAAAAGCTCTTATCCGTCTTTTGCTGGCCGAAATTCCGATCGTGTGAACGCGGCATAAGTGCGGGAACTGCTGTAGCAACCAAGAAAAAAAAAGATAATACCAAATGCACATTACCTGATTTATACAAGTTTAACTGTGATTTTTATCCTGGCTGTAGCTCTCCTTTGTGATCTCTGGAAATGACAGATTCCTGTAGGCTCAGCTGAGGAAACGAAATCATTGAAGAAAGATTATTGAGATTATTATCTTTTCAATGAACAGCTGAAAATTACAAATGCAGTTGTTAGAGCAGAATTAGACGGCTTCCCTTAACACTGCATCTTTTTAATTAGCTATCATTGCATGTTATTTTACAATTGTTATTTCCATTCTGTGACTTTAGCTTTCCCAACTCTCTGGCAGGCAAATGTAATCGTGGACCATATACTGTATACATCTTTATATCTATAAATATATCTATATACACTAGATTGTCAAAAGTATTGGGACACTTGCCTTAACACGCACATTAATGGCATCCCAGTCTAATGCCCTGTACACACGGTTGGACTTCCCCACGGAAAATGTGCAATCTGATTGTGTTGTCGGAAATTCCGATCGTATTTGGGCTCCATCTGACTTTTTCCGTCGGGATTTCTGACACACAAAGTTTGAGAGCAGGATCTAAAATTTTCAGACAACAAAATCCGATTGTGTAAATTCCGATCGTGTGTAAACAAATCCGACGCACAATGTGCCACGCATGCTCCGAATAAACTACGAGAAGAAAGCTATTGGCTACTGCCCTCTTTATAGTCCTGTCGTACGCGTTTTACGTCACCTCGTTCTGAACGATTGGATTTTCCGTCAACTTTGTGCGACCGTGTGTATGCAAGACAAGTTTGGGCCAAAATCTGTCGGAAAAAAATCAGATGGATTTTGTCATCGGAATGCCCGACCATGTGTACAGGGCATTAGTCCGCAGGGTTCAAAATTGAGTAGGGATGCCACCTGTCCGGGATTCACCCAGACAGCCTGGGTTTCTGAATCTTGTGTTCAGGTTTCAGGAGGACTGAAACCCGGACACATTATTCAGACCGGTCTGTGGCTCCCCAAGTAACCAAGATAGACACACACAAATCTGTTGCCATCTGAGAGCTGTGGGCGGCTGTCTGGGGGCAGGTTCGGCATCACTGGGGGAGGGGGGCAATGATGTCAGTGAGAGAAATTTGGCCACACCCACTGCACGCTATGCGCACCGCTCCAGTGTCAGAGCACTCGGGCTTTCGCACTGGAGAGACAGGAGAGGCGCTTTACAGGCGCTATTTTTAGCGCTGTAGCGCCTGTAAAGCGCCTCGGCGTGAAAGGGGTCTTAAAGAGGAAGAAAACCCCGATGGGCAAATTAAAAGCATAATGGGCTAGTATGCATCGCATATTGCCCATTATATGACACCTACCTGCGAACGAAGCCCGCGCTGTCCCCTGTGCAGGCCGCGTCCATCTTTGCCCCTCTTCCTTCCGGCGGCCGCAGACTCCGGCTCTGAGACTGGCCGGATCTGCGTGACATCACTCGCGTGCATGCGCACGGTAGCCGTCAGTCATGGCACACGCAGGGGGAAGAAACGGCACGGTGGTCAGTTTTTTTCACAGCACATGTGCCAATGATGACATTGGTGCGCTGCAAGTGAAATATCTCCTAAACGGTGCAGGAGATATTTCCACTACCTATAGGTAAGCCTTATTCTAGGGGTACCTATAGGTAGAAGTCGCACAAAAGGCTTTACAGCCACTTTAAGGAAATACCAAGACGATTTGGACTATTTCATCCTCCCAACTTTGTGGGAACGGTTTGGGGATGGCCCCTTCCTTCCTAACATCACTGCTCACCAGTGCACAGGGCAAGGTCGGTGGAGCACAGGGGAGACATTGGGGGTCTGTTACACCCTGCATGTCTCATTAAAGAGAACCTGTCACTAAAAAAAAAATCATCACATGGGGGACCTTTTGTCTCCTATGTGATGGGAAAAAAAGTTAAGTAAAAAAAATGTTTTAAAAAAAAAAATGTTTGAAAAAAATGTTTGAAAAAAAGTAAAAAAAAATGTTAAAAAAAAATAAAAAAAAAGCTACACCCTAGCACATAAAATCCCCCCCCCCAAAAAAAAGATGAGCCCTACCCTCAGATATATGCACATACAAACATAAACGCACTGCAGGGCGCCTACGCCTGATAACAATGATTGCAATACACATGTTACATATCACCGCGCACGCTGGAATGGGAGCAATAATTCTAGCACCAGACCTCCTTTGTAATGCTAAACTGATGATCTTTAGGGGGCTTTTAAAGCCTCGCCTATAGAAAATATAGGGCACTGGAGTTTGTCGCCATTTCAATGGCGCATGCAAATTTAAGGTTTGACATGTTCAGTACCGACTTACCTTTTGCAACCTCGGCTTTTATATTTAAAAAAAAAAAAAAAAAACGAATCGGTAATTTATTGCATTTTTGTGCCCTACTAAAATAAACGTTAAAAATTGTTTTTTTACAGAAATTTTGTGTTGCCTAGACGTTTGCGGTAATATCATATGACATAAAAAATTTGAACTACCGCTATTTTATTCTCTTTGGTGTCTGCTTTCAGAAAGTATATAATGTTTGGGGGGTCTTATGTAATCTTCAGGCCTAAAATGATTTTTTTAAACACAAAAACAGTTCTGGCAGCAAAAGGGTCAAAGGATAAGTTCAGCTTCGGGAACACGTTACGCGTTACCACCGTAAGCTTTGTTAGTTTAAAAAGAAAAACCTGGCTCCTAACTTTCTTAGATGGCTCCTAAATTCAAACCAAAGTGGCACAAAATTGTGAAGTGGAAGGAAAATGATAAATGGTTTTTATTTTTTTTTACAAATAAATCTGTGAAAAGTGTGTGTGTGGGGGGGGGGCATTTGTATTCAGCCCCCTTTACTCTGATACCCCTAACTAAAATCTAGTGCAACCAATTGCCTTCAGAAGTCACCTACCCTGTTTCTCTCCGAAAATAAGACCTAGCGTGATTGTCGGTTATAGCTGCAGTATAAGCCCTACCCCCCAAATAAGCCCTGGTTACAGTCCTTGTAGGTCTTATTTTCAGGGTAGGGCTTTTTTTGGGGAAACAAGGTAGGACTTATTTGGGGGGTAGGGCTTATATTGCAGCCATCACTGACAATCACGCTAGATCTTATATTCGGGGGAAACAGGGTAGTAGTCAATAGCTTCCATCTCGTAGTTGAATCTGAGCATGCATGAGTTTTTGAGCGTCGGAATTGCATACACACGATCGGAATTTCAGGGTAGGGCTTATTTTGGGGGAAATAGGGTAGGGCTTATTTGGGGCGTAGGGCTTATATTGCAGCCATCATCAACAGGTTATTTTTGGGGAAACAGGGTAATTAGTAAATAGAGTCCACCATGTAATCTTAGTACAAATGCAGCTGTTCTGTGAAGCTCTCAGAGGTTTGTTAGAGAACCTTAGTGAACCAACAGCATCACGAAGGTCAAGGAACACGCCAGACAGGTCAGGGAAATTGTTGTGGAGATGTTAAATGCCCTGTACACATGGTCGAAAATTCAGACGGAAAAGGTCCGATCAGATTTGTAGCACCAATACTCCTAATGAGTATGCGCTATGTATTAAAATTTCGTTTTTGGCCAAAACTGTAGTAAGTTTTGGGGTTAATTGTGCTAAATTGTACTTTGGCATCAGTTTGGCTGGGCTGTATAGAAGTTCTGCCTGATCATAGGTGGGGTTATACACACATTAGACGCATTGGGTACCAATCTCTGTCTTGGAACCAATCAGTGGGAACGTTTGTCTCACTGCGTAATCTGGGAAAGGGTACTTAAGGTGCCAAAGTCACATGGTTCTGGGTTCCGGTGCAGAAGTTGTTGCTGACTCTGTGGTCCTGGTCCTCCTGACCAGCCCCCAGGGGCCCTCATGGCCTGCATCCGTTTCCGAGCCTCAGAACTGGCTAGTTCGAGGTGCAGTAACTGGAAGGAGGATTCTAAGGTGTTCCGGTGCCGTCTCGGGTTTGGAGAGGCCCAGCAACTCTAAATGCGACCAGGGGATGACTCTTCGGTAAGAGAGCCACGCACAAGGCTGGCTGCTCTGGAAGAGCCTGGAACCTGAGCTGCCATGGACATTGATTGAATCCACAATTCTTACAGTATTGCCGGACCGGCTGAAAGATTCTGGTACAGTAAGAAAAGTTCCTACTTCACCCTTCCAGTTGTAAATAAGTTTGCAACCAAGTCTGTGTGAGAGACTTTGAAAAGCTAGAATTACCGGTTGGCTGCTAAACCCAAAACTTAAGGATTTATCCAACAGTTAAAGAGTCCAGTTGCGAGCGGCTGTTCCCTGGATTGTGTACATAGAGAGAGAGACTTTTATTGAAGTCAGCAGTTCCAAGCACCTGGGCTAAACTCTACCCCGATACCCTCTATTCCCAACTTAGGCCACGTACACACGGTCGGATTGTCTGTCCAACTTAGTCCGCTGAACCGTGTTTCAGCGGACAGTCCGCTCGTGTGTGGGCTTCAGCGGACTTTTTCAGCGGACAGTCTGACGAACAAAGTCTTACGGAATTTCCGTAAGACAGTCCGTTCAAACTTGGTTTTGTCCGTCCAAACTTGGTTTCAGCGGACAGTCCGCTCGTGTGTAGGCAAGTTGGACGGACTAAGTATGGCGCATGCTCAGAAAGGGTTTACACGGCCGAAGGTTGCATTGCAGTGTATAGGACGTCGTTTTTCTAGTCCCGTCGTACGTGCTGTACACGTCATCGCGCAAGCTTTCAGCGGACTGTCTGCTCATCGTGTGTGGTCAAGTCCGTTCATGCAAATTTTGAACGGACTGTCTGTCGGATTGTCTGACGAACTTAGTTGGACAGACAATCCGCCCGTGTGTACGCGGCCTTAGAGACTGAGTTTGTTCAACCGTTTTATACAAAATAAAAATCCTAACAAGGAATTCAAGTGTCGGTCTCTACAGTTACTGGGTTATCAACCCTGGGAACCCCTATACAAGGACTACGAGTACGAGCTGGAGGCGGTAATCGGTAAGCCCAGAAAAATTCAGCAGCTTCTTCGGGGGTAAGTGCTACAGATTATATTATCAGAAGATCCAATCGTGTGTGGGCTCGATCTGACTTTTTCCGTCGGAAATTCCGACGTAAAAAATTTGAGAGCAGGATCTCTATGCACTATCTCTAATTTTCTGACAAAAAAATACGATCTGACTTTTTCCGATCGTTTGATCGGACAAAGTGCCACGCATGCTCAGATCAAATTACGAGACCAAAGCTATTGGCTACTAGCCTCTACGTAGTCCCCCCACCCTATGTGAATGAGTATGGGGTACGATGTACCCCTACCCATTCACCTGGGGGAAAAAAGTGTACATAAAAAAAACACAACACAGGTTTTTAAAATACTTTATTAGACAGCTCCGGGGGTCTTCTTCCATCTTCGGGGGTCTTCTCGCCAGACTCCTCCGCCATCTTCTGCTCTTTTACTAGCGGAGGAGCTCGGCTTTCTCCTTCGCCGCCGCCGCCGCCGGGGGGTCTTCTTCCTCCTTCGGGGGTCTTGTCCCGCTCTTCGGTTCTTCTTGCCGGGCCTCCGCTTTCTTCTTCCAGCTCTTTTACTAGCGTTGGCCCGGTCTTCTGTCTCTGTCACCGCCGCTGACTTCTTCTGATTCTTCTTCCTTCCGATGTTGACACAACGCTCTCTCTGGCCATAATGGCAGGGACGCGTTTTGCGGCGACTTATATAGGGGCAAGGGGCTATAATGGTGGCCACACAAAATATTGACACTTTGGGCCCAATTTGGACATTTTCACTTAGGGATGTACTTACTTTTGTTGCCAGCGGTTTAGACATTAATGGCTGTGTGTTGAGTTATTTTGAGAGGACAGCAAATTTACACTGTTATACAAGCTGTACACTCACTACTTTACATTGGAGCAAAGTGTCATTTCTTTAGTGTTGTCACATGAAAAGATATGATAAAATATTTACAAAAATGTGAGGGGTGTACTCACTTTTGTGAGATATTGTGGGCATGTATGTATGTATGTATATATATATATATATATATATATATATATATATATATATATATATATATATATACAATATATAGATGGGGGGGGGGGGGCAGAGCCAACAAGGAACGCAAACTGAAGTTCTGCTTGTAGCGCTACCCCAGTAGGAGCCACTGGATAGGATGGATCCTCTGTTTTTTGCCTCAACCTTCTCAAGAAGCTCAGCCCCTATAACACACCAAGTTAAGTGTACCGACATACATTATAGCAGGAAATCACTAAAAGTAATACTTAATACCAGGGGCAGACTGACAACTCATGGGGCCCCCTGGGCAATAGGAGATTATGTGGCCCCCAGGCAATAGATTATGTGGCCACACAGCATACACACACACACATAATATACACACACACATAATATACACACACAGTATACACATACACACACACACATAATATACACACACAGCATACACACACACACATAATATACACACACAGCATACACACACACACACACACATAATATACACACACAGTATACACGCACAGAATACACATACACACACTGAAAAGGTACTGGAGAGGCGGGCAGCTATAATCTTGGGATTTTTTAAAAAAACACAGATTTTTACATACTGTCCCTGGTTTTATTGAGGCTGGCAACCCTGATGGGGCCCCTTAGTGGCATGGGGCCCTCGGGCAGTGCCAGAGTGCCCGAATGGTCAGTCCGCCCCTGCTTAATACCCAATAATGGTGCTATATCAAAGACAACAGGCACCAAACCAGGTAGTAAAGGCAAATTTAATATATTGTCACCCAATAGGGCTGGTAAATAGGCAAGCATAAAATGGATTAACAATGGTAATATCAAAATTTAGCATACAAAGTGATTAACAGTAACGACTAGGCAAAAGATGACATTTGGTGTCCAGATCAGCATAAACAGTAGTAGTAGTAAAGTTGGACCTGCAGAATGTTGGAACTATACTGCCAGAGCGCAATTATAGCGGCATTGCAAGTCCTAGACCCAATGGGTATGCCCCGTCCAAAAGAAAAGGATGATGGTAATGGAAGAAGCAGAGGAGCAAAGGTGGCTTTCAGAATAATTATTATGGGAGGGACAGTCCTTTGAGATGTTCTTCTGCTAGCTATTGCTGGAGTCCTTTAGAAGCATCGGTGCATCTAATGACAGTCCCAGTTAACCTGCATGCAGTATGTGTACAGTATATGTAAGAATATTGGGTGGGAGAACCCGTTCATTCAATTCTGGCACAATCCCCTATGTAAACACACTAGAAAGGGAGATGTTTCCCATGAGTTCCCTATAACGGGGGACACATGAGAGATGGGAATTTTAATGTGCCCGGATAGTGATAATTGCTCAAAAATAGTCCATATAAAATCAATCCAAATGTATTTGTTCTAAACCTTAAAAACAAGAGAGGTACAGATCCTCCAAAGATATAATGTTTTGTACATTGACATACAGTACACAAATCCAAATGAGGATAGAACCCAGAAGGTTTATGGATCTGCATGTTTCGCCCAAGATGAAGGATTCTTCAGGATACACTTTTCAAATATGTTTTGAGCTAATAGTTTTAAAATAAAGCTTGATAGGTACACACATCCTACACACATCCTACACAATCGCAGGTATGCTACCTTTGTGTTTTTGTGTGTTTTTCTCAGGAAATTCTCAGGGCCTTTTCCTGGCCATATAACTCCAGTCCAATCACTGCCCACGTTAGGCCTGAGGAAGGAGCATAGCTCCGCAAACGCGTCGCCTATTCGTCCATCTGCTCCAGCACCCAGAAGTGATGTCATTCCCTTGGTTGTCGGCGTGCGTTCCACCGACCGGAAGTGTCAGAAATGTATGTTCCAGCTTGCTCTACTGAATACCACCGTCTTCCAGTTCACAGAATGAATTCACTTCATGGATGTTTAGCAGTTTCTTGTTTACACGCCTACTGCTAGTGTACTTTTGTGAGTACCAAATTGTAAGTTTTTATTAAAGCACTCTTTTAATACTGCACTTAGAGTGGCGCCTCTGTTTCCATTTCCAGTGTTGATAACATTGTCTTTACTGGGTTGTATCTGGCAGTAAGTAGGTGGTTCATTGCTGCCGTGGCAGTGTAGTAGTGGCTGGGGACCTTTTCAATGGGTGGCAGATGTTAGTATTATAAGTCCTTAAAAAGACTGTACACCCGGTAGCAATTGCTGTTCTGTTAATGCAATATGTTCCAATATTGTGTTTAATTTTTGTTTGTTGTGTAAAATAATGGCCATTCAACTCCAAAATTGATATTTGTTGTTTGGTCTTTTTTCTGATGACGAGAGGTGTTGTACTCGGGTCACTGGGACTAAAGATAAATGAGCTTCAATACTCTACAAGTCCCTTTATATAGTGTGCTACTAGTGTCAGAGTAGGTACAACATACTCTGACTCATGTTTAAACCCTGTAAGTCTTAATCTGGGTCAAAGTTATTAGAGTTCAGGGCTGGGTGACTCATGCAGACAAGTCTCATGTGCCCCCCCCCCCCCCATTCTGGAAGTTTGGAGAAACTTCTGCCTAGTGGGCAGAGGCCAGGAGGATTGATCTGCATACTTAGGGGAGCTTGACCAATCCCTGGGTGGTGGGCCTAGCAGGGTGGGTGGGCTAGTCCTTATGTATTGGATGAGTCATGCTGGCAGGTAAGTCAGGTGGAAGATGGAGAGGCAGTGCTGAGGGGACTGTCAATGGCCCTTGAGGGATACCTGCTGGGGAGAGGCTCTACCTCAGGCCTGGGCTTAGGTGCTGGCCTGGAAGGATCCTACCACAGGAGAAGTTGGAAGGAGGCTTTCCTGAGAGGGATCGGGAGCAAGGAGGATAGTGTGACTGCTACAGCACAGTGCAGGGACCTACAAGGGGAGAGCCTGCCACATGTAGCTGGTCTCTCTAGAAGATAGCGGTGTGCTGAAATCTTCTCTACCTTGCCCTGGGAGAGTTCCGGAGAATCAGTCAGGTAGACTGGCAGAGGAGAAGCCAGATGGGCTAGCATTTCCTGCAGTGGTAGAGCTGGGACCAGTGTCTACAAGGGAGTTGAAGTTACTCCAAGATGTGGTTCACAACACAATGTGCTACTTTCAAAGGGACTGAGAGTTCCCAGCCTGTAAGGGGCTGTTGCTGATTAAGGATGGGCCGAACACCCCCCTGTTCTGTTCTCAGCAGAACTCCCGAACAGGGGAAATGTTCTAACTCCTATGGCGAACGTGAAGTCAGAAGGGGGCAGTGCCACCGGGTGACATAGCCAGGTGGCCCCACCTGAAATGTCAATGCGCAGAGCGGGCATATGGCAGGAGGCCTC
The DNA here is from genome assembly GCF_037356315.1 of Lithobates pipiens. Lineage (NCBI taxonomy): Eukaryota > Metazoa > Chordata > Amphibia > Anura > Ranidae > Lithobates > Lithobates pipiens. Next base: position 5,249,463 of record NW_027507892.1, on the reverse strand, counting down.
CCAGGAGGCAAGAGCGTTTTTATTTTTTTAGAATCCGAGGGGCGTCATGATTGACGATGGATTTACATCGAGGGATATCATTTTTTAATTTTTTAATAAAGGACTTGTCAAAAACTGTTTCTTGTGGTTACTACTTTTTTACCCTTTTTTTAGTGAATAGTAAGGGTACGATGTCCCTGATACCCATTCAAATGGGGGCGTGGGATCAGGGGTTCCCTTGTTAAAGGGGGCTTCCAGATTCTAAAAAGCTCCCATCCGCAAACCCCGACCACCAAGCCCAGGGTTGTGGTACAAGGTGCTTTGGGGTGAGGGGGGCAGAGCCCGAAGGGCCTGGTATGACCCCATGCTGTTTTTTTCTCTTTTTTTTGCTTTCTATTAAGCTGTCAGTGGGAAAACTACAGTGTTTGTCCTCATGACATATCACAGGAAGCACCCTTGTGGCTAACAAAGGACAGAATTAGAAATAGACTTGGGAAACTTAACATTAATAAATCAGTGGGACCAAATGGCTTGCACCCGATGGTACTTAGGGAACTCAGTCATGTAATTGCCAGACCATTGTTCCTAATTTTTATTGATAGTCTACTGACCAGAATGGTACCAGCTGATTGGAGAAAAGCCAATATAATATATCCTTGGGAATTACAGACTAAATAGCCTAACATCAATAGTATGCAAGCTCTTGGAGGGGATAATAAGGGATTATAGACAAGATATTAGTAATAAGAACGGTATTATTAGCAGTAATCAGCATGGATTCATGAAGAATCATTCTTGCAAAACCAATCTATTAGCCTTCTTAGCCCCTGTACACACGGTCGGAGATTTCCACAACCAAATCCGTCGGATTTTGTCCGTCGGATTTTGTCAGTCGGATCTTGTCCGAAACTGTTGCATACACACGGTCGGACAAAGTTGGCGAAATATCCGATCTTTCAGAACGTGATGACGTAATTTCGTTACGATGGGACTACATTCAGGCTAGTAGCCAATAGCTTTGATGTAGGAATTTGATCTGAGCATGCGTGGCACTTGGCCCGATCAAAATGCTCTACACATGATCGGATTAGGTCCGACCGGCCCAGTTGGTCGGGAAATATTTCCAACATGTTGGAAAATTGGGTCCGACGGAGATTCGGACGGAATCAGTCCGATGCATACCACACACAGTCAGATTATCCGACGAGACGGTCCGATAGGACACATTCCGACGGATTCTCCGACCGTGTGTACAAGGCTTAAGAGGAGGTGAGCTGCCATCTAGATAAAGGAAGGCCCGTAGACGTGGTGTATCTGGACTTTGCAAAAGAATTTGACACAGTTCCCCATAAACATTTACTGTACAAAATAAGGTCCGTTGGCATGGACCATAGGGTGAGTACATGGATTGAAAACTGGCTACAAGGGCAAGTTCAGAGGGTGGTGATAAATGGGGAATACTCGGAATGGTCAGGGGTGGGTAGTGGGGTCCCCCAGGGTTCTGTGCTGGGACCAATTCTATTTAATTTGTTCATAAACGACCTGGAGGATGGGGTAAACAGCTCAATCTCTGAATTTGTGGACGATACTAAGCTAAGCAGGGCAATAACTTCTCCACAGGATGTAGAAACCTTGCAAGAAGATTTAAACAAATTAATGGGGTGGGCAACTACATGGCAAATGAGGTTTAATGTAGAAACATGTAAAATAATTCATTTGGGTGTCAAAAATATGAATGCAATCTATACACTGGGGGGAGAACCTCTGGGGGAATCTAGGATGAAAAGGACCTGGGGGGTCCTAGTAGATGATAGGCTCAGTAATGGCATGCAATGCCAAGCTGCTGCTAACAAAGCAAACAGAATATTGGCATGCTTTAAAAAGGGGATTAACTCCAGAGATAAAGTGACAATTCTCCCGCTCTACAAGACTCTGGTCCGGCTGCACCTGGAGTATGCTGTCCAGTTCTGGGCACCAGTCCTCAGGAAGGATGTACTGGAAATGGAGCAAGTACAAAGAAGGGCAACAAAGCTAATAAAGGGTCTGGAGGATATTAGTTATGAGGAAAGGTTACCAGCACTGAACTTATTCTCTCTGGAGAAAAGACGCCTCAGAGGGGATATGATTTCAATTTATAAATACTATACTGGTGACCCCACAATAGGGATAAAACATTTTGTGGAAGGGAGTTTAATAAGACATGTAGCTATTCACTAAAATTAGAAGAAAAGAGGTTTAACCTTAAACTGCGTAGAGGTTTCTTTACTGTAAGAGAGGCAAGGATGTGGAATTCCCTTCCACAGGCGGTGGTCTCAGCGGGGAGCATTGATAGTTTCAAAAAACTATTAAATAAGCACCTGAACAACCACAACATACAGGGATATACAATGTAATACTGACATATAATCACACATATGGGTTGGACTTGATGGAATTGTGTCTTTTTTCAACCTCACCTACTATGTAACGCATCAGTTGTTAACGATGCTGTGGCTGGATTCCCGGCCCCGTTTTGTAACAACTAGCTTACACTTCGCCCTGATTGGGCAATGCTTTTCCCAATCAGAGTGCAAAATACACTGTGCATTGCTCAGTGCATTGCAGGGTGTTCCTCCGGGCGAATAACCTGCAAATTCGGGTGTTCAGCGAACGGCCAAACAGGCAAATGTTCGGGCCAAGCTCATGCTCGGGCCGAACCGTTTGCCCATCCATATTGCTGGTCTAACAGAGACTGGTAGCTACTTAAGAGGGATCGGAGCTGTATAGACCAAGGAGAAGGAATCAATTGGAGTTGAACAGGAGAAAGGAAAAAAATCCATTGGAGCTGTAAATAGGGAGGAAGTTGTGCCTGTTTTTGTTACTGTCAAGTTGGGCATCCCATAATTCCCATCCCCATCCAAGTTATTACCCCCCCTAATAAAACACAAAGCAATGCTCAAGGACTGTTCACTGTGTTTGGATGAAAGCTGAAGTTGTTGTTTGCCTGGCTGTACAGAAGTGGGGAACCCTGTCACCTGCAACTCCTACAGGGGAGTGCTACCTACAAGTGAATTATAATAAAAAGACAGATTTTATAACATTTCAATAGCTTACAAATCGGTAATTTTTTTTGTATTAACTGCTTTCCAACCAGCCGCCGTCATTATACTGCGGAAGCTCGGTTCCTTCCTGTGAATCGCAGTAGCCGTACATTAGTTCCTTTAAGAGCCATAGCACGCACGGCGGGGGACCCGATGCACATGACTAGCGACTGCAATATCTGCTGGCCACCTACGATCACAGGAAAGAGAATCAGAATGAGGATCTGTCAAAGTAAACAGACAGATTCCCGTTCTGACAGGGAAGTAGAGAGAGATCTGCTGTTCCTAGTGATTAGGAACAGCGATCTCTCTCCTCCTCTAGTCAGTCCCCTCACCCCACAGCCAGAAACACCTCCCAGGGAACACATTTAACCCCTTGATCGTCCCCTAGTGTTAACCACTTCCCTGCCAGTGACATTTACACAGTTATCAGTGCACTTTTATAGCACTGATCGTTGTATAAATGTCAATGCTTCCAAAAAAGTGTCAAAATTGTCCCATCTGTCAGCCACAATGTTGCAGTCCCGCTAAAAATCGCAGATCGCCGCCATTACTAGTAAAAAAAAAAAAAAAAGCCATAAATCTATGCCCTATTGTGTAGATGCTATAACATTTGCGCAAACTAATCAATATACGCTTTTTTTTTTACCAAAAATATATAGAAGAATACATATTGGCCTAAACTGATGAAGAAATTTGTTTTTTTTTAATTTTGTTTTGGATATTTATTATAGCAAAAATAAAAAATAAAAATTTCATTTAAAATCCTTGCTCTTTTTTTGTTTATAGCGCAAAAAATAAAATCTGCAGAGGTGATCAAATACCACCAAAAGAAAGTTCTATTTGTGGGGGAAAAAGAAAATACACTTTGTTTGGGTACACCGTCGCACAACTGCACAATTGTCAGTTAAAGCAACGCAGTGCTGGTCATTAAGGGGGGAAAATCTTCTGGCCTGTAATGCCTCATTTCCACTGAGTGGAACGGTTTGGGTCGGTACAGTTTGGAAGGGTTAGAATGGTCCGGCCTATTCAGGTGAGCGTTTCCACTGCAAGTTGGACCGCCAGGGACCATACGGGGTTTAGAGAAAATGCCTTTGACGTGAGCATTGAAGTTTTTTTATTGTCCGCCAATCAGTGGAAAGTATTGTGTGATGCCAATATTTCCATCCTAACCATACCGTACCATTTTCTATGGCCCCACATCTGAAGCAGGACCATGAATGGTGCGGTATGGTTCGGTTGTATGGGCTGCTTTCATAATGGAAGCACTCAAAATAGCGTACCGTACCGAATCACCAACCCGAACCGATCCGCTCAGTGGAAACGAGGCACAAGTGGTTAAAGTGGTTGTAAACCCTTACAACCAACTTTGACCTACAGGTAAGCCTAGATTAAGTCTTACCTGTAGGTCCAAGAAATATCTCCTAAACCTACACGGTTTAGGAGATATTTGCCGAAAGACAGAAACAGCTGTCTACGGCGAATGCGCCATAGACAGCGGCGCGCAGGCGCACTGAGCGCGCCGCTGTCAACGGTGATATGCCGCGAGTAGCGGATCCCGTGCGCATGCGCGGGAGTGACGTCATCACGGCTTCGCCGAATGACAGCGGCGGAGCAGCGAGACCCACTGAGAAGATGGATGCGCCGGACTACAGGGGACAGCGGTGACTTCGCTGACTCCTGTGTCAGGTAAGTGACACATAATGGACTACTATGCAATGTATAGTAGTCCATTATGCTTTACCTTTGCAGGGAATGAAAGAGGGGTTTACTTCCTCTTTAAAAAGTACATAGTTATATGAAAGGAGATTAACACCGTTACTTGAATTCCAATGTGTCCTTCTAATGTTCTATTGTTGGAGCTCATATCAATAACTGCATTTTTTTTTTATGACCACTGTTATGACATCAGCCTCCGCTCTTGTGTTACACTTTATCAGTGATCATCAGCAAAGACACATGCTAAAACTAGACCATTGATGCCAATTCCACCCGAGTGTGCTGAAAGATTGAGAAGGAATTGGAAACAACTGTCTGGAATATGAGTGATGTTTATTTTCTCTATGAATAGACAGAAATCTGAAATTTTGCATACTGAACAGTCCTGCGAGTTCATACAAATTTCCTGGAGAAGTTTTAAAGTGGCTTCCAAGGATTGTGATGTTTAAAGCCTTATTCTAGGTTTACTGAGTTTAAATAGTTCATTTGGACCAAGCTGGCCCAAAGAAGCTATATACTTTACAAAGAAATGTGCCTGTAGGTGTGGTGCGATGACAATAATTCACATAGATGGAAGCAATAAAGATCTTGTATTGAAGAATGCAATGACAGTTCACAATAGAACCTGGGGGAGGAGAAGCCGCCCAGCCGGGTACAACGGATATAAAAAGTCCCCTGTTAAAATGTCAGGTTTATGCGATTTAAAAAAAAAATGTGACCTATTAACTGTACAGCTCAACTGAAAAACCAACTGAAATCTTTTTTTTGGGGGGGAGTAAAAATAAAAAATAAAAAATAATGGGGTTGCATAAGTGTGCATAGCCGTGTATAACTGGGGATGTAGTTGTTTTCAGAGTTAAGCAATCATATTCAAACTCATGTTAAATAGGAGTCAGTACACACCCGCTATCATTTAAAGTGCCTCTGATTAACTCCAAATACAGTTCAGCTGTTCTAGTAGGTCTTTCCTGACATTTTCTTAGTCGCATCCTACAGCAAATGCCACAGTCCACAGAGAGCTTCCAAAGCATCAGAGGGATCTCACTGTTAAAAGGTATCAGTTAGCAGAAGGGTACACAAGAATTTCCAAGACATTAGATATACCATGGAACACAGTGAAGACAGTCATCATCAAGTGGAGAAAATATGGCACAACAGTGACGTTACCAAGAACTGGATGTCCCTCCAAAATTGGTGAAAAGACGAGAAGAAAACTGGTCAAGGAGGCGTCCAAGAGGCCAACAGCAACATTGAAGGAGCTACAGGAATATCTGGGAAGTACTGGCTGTGTGGTACATGTAACAACAATCTCCCGTATTCTTCATATGTCTGGGCTATGGGGTAGAGTGTCAAGACGTACGAAGAAAAATATCTAAGCACGGCTAAATTTTGCAAAAACACATCTGATGTCTCCCAAAAGCATGTGGAAAAATGTGTTATGTCTGATGAAACCAAGGTTGAACTTTTTGGCCATAATTCCAAAAGATATGTTTGGCGCCAGTGGCATCGCTAGGGGTGGCTTTTGGGGCTACAGCCCCAAATCTGGGCCCATAGCCCCAAATCTCTCAGAGACGGCCATGGCCTCTCTGCAGCTGGGCCGCGAGTGCGGCAGGCAGCACCAGAGAGCGGGCAGACAGCATGGGAGAGCCAGGCGGGCAAGAGAGCAGAGAGATTACATCATCTCTCACCGCCCGCCCTGCATCACCGCTGTTTCGCTCTCACTGTGCCGCTGCAGGCAGCAGAGAGATGACCTCATCTCTCACTGCCCGCCCCTCTCTCTGGTGACCCTGATGTACGGAACAACTCTCTGAGGTAAGGAGGGGCTCTCTGGGGACCCTGATGTAAGTGGGGGGCTCTCTGGGGACCCCGATGTAAGTGGGGGGCTCTCTGTGGACCCTGATGTAAGTGGGGGTGGCTCTCTGGGGACCCTGATGTAAGTAGGGGCTCTCTGGGAACCCTAATGTAAGTAGGGGCTCTCTGGGGACTCTGACGTAAGGACGGGCTCTCTGGGGACCCCTTTGTAAGGAAGGGCCTCTCTGGGGACCCTGTTGTAAGGGGGCTCTCTGGGGACCTTGATGTATGTGGGGGGGCTCTCTGGGGATCCTAAGGTAAGTGGAGGAGGCTCTCTAGGGACCCTGAAGTAAGTAGGGGCTCTCTGGGGACCCTGATGTAAGGAAGGGGCTCTCTGGGTTCCCTGATGTAAGGGGGAGGCTCTCTGGGGACACTGATGTAAGGGGGGCACTTTGGGGACCCTGATGTTAAGGGGGCTCTCTGGAGAACCTGATGCAAGTGGGGGGCTCTCTGGGGACCCTGATGTAAGGGGATGCCCTGGGGACCCTGATGTAAGTGGGGGAGGCTCTCTGGGGACCCTGATGTAAAGAAGGGGCTCTATGGGGACCCTGAGGTAAGGAAGAGGCTCTCTGGGTTCCCTGATAGTAAGAGGAGGCTCTCTGGGGACCCTGATGTAAGGGGGACTCTCTGATGACCCTGATATAAGGAAGGGGCTCTCTGGGGTACTTGATGTAAAGAGGGGCTCTCTGGGGACCCTGATGTAAGTGAGGGGTTCTCTGTGGACCCTGATGCAAGGGGGTCTCTCTGGGGACTCTGAGGTAAGGAGGGGCTCTCTGTGGACCTTGATGTAAGGAAGGGGCTCTCTGGGGACCCTGATGTAAGGAGGACTCTCTGGGGACTCTTAGGTGAGGTAAGGAGGGGCTCTCTGGGGACCTGGATGTAAGTGGAGGAGGCTCGCTTGGCACCCTGATGCAAGGGGGAGGCTCTCTGGGGACTCTGATGTAAGGAAGGGACTCTCTGGGGACCTTGATGTAGGAAGGGGCTCTCTGGGGACCCTGATGTAAGGAAGGGGCTCTCTGGGGACCTTATGTAAGGAAGGGGCTCTCAGGGGACCCTGATGTAAGGAAAGGGCTGTCTGCATTGCCGTCTTTTTGCATGGGCCCCCCCATGTTAAGTACTGTCTGACCAGTGGTGTAACGTGGGGGGTGTGAGGGGGGCTATGGCACCAGGCGAAACATTTGGGGGGACAAAATCCCACGCCTGGGTATGTGTCACCCTCATCTCCATCTTCCTAAATTTCATTTCCTGTGACCCCGCTCTCCGGCCACCATGTTAAGTCTCAGGCTGGCCCCTGGTGTCCTGTAATTGGGCGAAAGGGATCATGTGCGGTGGGCGGGGCTGGCCTGTTCTCAATCACGGGTGAGCAGGGCTGGCCCGAAGGCCGAAAGAGCTGTAGCCACTGTCTCCTCCTCATATCCTATATCATGCCCCCGTTGGGGAAGGCAGTCTGGCAGTGTGACAGGCGGTGGCGCAGAGGCAGAGCAGATGAAAGAAGATAAGGTACGTTTTGTTGTAGAGGGAGCAGCCAGAAAGTCAGTGGATAGTGTATTGCATAGTGCAGGGATGTTGCTAAGTCTACAAATGATCTGGGGCTAGAGCCCATAGCAGCAAAAAAAGCCAATGTGCTTGGGTGGGCATACACATGTATATAATATACGTGTGTGTGCATGTGTATATATATATATATGTGTGTGTACAGGAGGAGATGCAGAGGCTGCGGGCATGGTAAAGACCACCCCCTCCATCAGTACAGGCCCCCCTCAAGACAGTGTGACACATCCTGAGCTCTGAAGGGAGCATGCTGGGACCTGTAGTCCTTCACTTTTGGGGGCGCACATCCCCCAAAAGTTAAAGATTACAAGTCCCAGCATGAACCCCTCCTCTTTGTATGGGTCTCTCTGCAGTGCCCAGTTCCCTCATGAAACACATGATGCAGAGCAGGCTCAGACCTCACCTCAGAGCAGACAAGTGCTCTCAAGTCCTGAATTTCTTTTCCCTTCCATTCAAGCATGCCTGAGCCTGAGAAGATAGAGGAGGTGGGCAGAGCTAAACCACTAGGCATGGAGCTCCGCTCCGAATGCTTGGGCCTCAGGAACAGGTGATGTGACACCACTGGTTGCTAGACACCAGGCTGTTTTAGCAACCAGTGGCAGAACAACGTAAAACAGGCCGAGATATTGATTATCTGCATGTCGCCCATCTGTGAGTAAATCAGTGCTGGCTGTGGCAGCCTTTTTTGGGGCATCACATCGGCCTGGGGGGATATTTCCACCCTGGCCCAGTCTGCCTCTGATAGCACCGCTGCACCTAGTAAGCGATTCAGGGCTATGGGCCCCACTAGCCACTCCCTAGCGACGCCACTGGTGTAGTGTAGTGTATTGTGTGTAGTGGTCAGTGTGTAGTGTAGTGGTCAGTGTGTAGTGGTCAGTGTAGTGGCCAGTGTGTAGTGGTTGTTCTTAAATGTTCTTAATGTGGATCCAGTTGATGATTTGGTTAATGGTGATGAAAGTAGTGCTGATACTGTTAAGGATGTCAAGATGTGTGGTTCACAGACCTACCTGAACACTGGGGGGGACTTTCCCCACTTCAGGTAATGCTGGGGGAAGAGGATGAGGAAGTAGCCTCTACCCCTGCCCTGCCAGATTTGGGTGTTCCCCAGGGGGCATTTGCCACTTTGGCCCGTGCACGGGAACAGGTTGTAGCAGTAAATGGGGTTCCACAAGAGCCAGGTGCGAGTGAGCAGTGGCCACACTTCACAATATGTAATGAATTAATTTATCGGGTTACCAAAGTGAGAGGAAATGTGGTAGAACAATAATTGGTACCCCAACAGTATAGATGCAAGGTCCTGGACCTGGCCCATGATGATGTTTTAGGGGGACACCTGGGAGTTGAAAAGACGGAAGCACGGATCACGACCGGTTTTACTGGCCAGGCCTGAAAGAAGAGGTAAGGAGATACTGTACCTCTTGTCCCACCTGTCAGATGATCGCTCAGGTGACCCACTTCCGGAGCCCTTTGGTCCCTCTCCCCTTAATTGAGGTCCCATTCGAGAGGATAGCCATGGATATAGTGGGTCATTTGGTAAAGTCAACTCGGTCAATCCTGCATACTGGTGATCCTCGACTATGCCACCCTATATCCTGATGCGCTACCCCTGCGGAAAACCTCCTCATAAGTCCTCTGCTGAGTTTTTCCTTCAGTTTTACCAAAACCATATAATATGAGGTCAAACCTTAGGAGTTTCAATGTGTATGCAATCAGGCAGGCCCTTCTACTACATGGTTTTGGTAAACCTGAAGGAAAAACTCAGCAGAAAAACTGACAGTGTGTATGGGGCTTAAGGCTATTGCTCAGGAATTATTCCAGTTGTTTACATTGACTGGTTTTCCCAAGGAAATACTCAAGGACCAGGGCACCCCGTTTATGTCGAGGGTTATGGCCGATGTATGCCAGTTGTTCCGGATTAAACAGCTACGGTACAAAGGGATGGGAAAGGCTGGGACTGCCTGTTATCAGCTCTCCTGTTTGCTATCTGGGAAGTGGCCCAGGCCTCCACTGGGTGTTCACCCTTTGAGCTGGTATATGGGTGGAGACCTCATGGACTACTGGTCTTTGTTAAAGAGGAATGGGAAAGTGAACCTATTCAGCATAAGAGTGTTCTTAAATATGTCTCCCATATGCAGGAGAGGATCAGAACTGTGATGCCACTAGTCAAGGAACATTTGCAAAAAGCCCAGGAGGCTCAACGACAGGTCTATAATAGGACTGCTAAAATAAGGCACTTCCAAGTGGGGGATAGAATAGCGGTGTTGATTCCCACTGTGGAAAGTAAATTCTTGGCCAGATGGCAAGGCCCCTTTGAAGTTGTAGAAAAAGTGGGAGAGGTGAAACAGGCCACCAGTCAGGCAAGAGGAAACCATATCAGATATATCATGTAAACTTGTTAAAACACTGGACAGACAGTGAACCAGTGACCCCCCCTGGCTAGTGCAAGATTTGAGCCTCGGGTTGGGGTGGAGAGTGTCTAAGTAGCAAATACCCTGTCTAAAATCCAAAGTCAGCAGGCAAAGGAGTTCTTGCAGAGAAATAAAGAGAAATTTGCAGGGCTCACTAGTGTCATAGAGCATGATATTATTACGGAACCAGGAGTCAAAGTTTTTGTCCAGCCCTACCGCATCCCAGAGGCTCAAAGGAAGGCCATTTCAGAGGAAGTGAAGAAGATGTTAGACTTTGAGATGGTTGAAGAATCGCAGAGTGAGTGGTCGAGTCCAATTGTGTTGGTACCAAAAGCCCAACAGGACTCTGCAACTCTGCAGTGTTTTCCGGGAAACGTAATGAAGTTTCACGGTTTGATGCCTACCCCATGCCCCAGGTAGATGAGCTTATTGAGAGACTAGGTCCAGCCAGGTATATCACGACATTAGACCTTACCAATGGGTATTGGCAACTCCTGTTGACTAAGGTTGCTAGAGAGAAAACTGCTTTTTCTAACCTTTTCGGAACAAAAGAATGCCTTTTGTATTGCAAACTGCTCCAGCCACGTTCCAGCGAGCAATGGATAGGATTTTACAACCTCACTGGCAGTATGCCTCAGTGTACTTGGAAGACATAGTCATTTTTATCAGAGACTGGGAATCACACTTGCCCAAAGTCCAGGCAGTGCTGGACTCCTTTTGGAAGGAGGGATTTACAATAAACCCTGAAAAATGTGCTTTGGGAATGGAGGATGAGGGCTATATCGTGGGTAGAGGGGTGGTGAAACCTCAGGTCAGCAAGGTAGAGGCTATACAGAATTGACACCATCCCCTCACAAAAAAGCAGGTATGTGCATTCCTGGGATACTACAGGAGGTTTGTACCCAACCTTGCCACGTTGGCAGCTCCATTTACAGATCTGACTAAAGGTCAGAAATCGGTCAGAAATCGGTCATCATGGAGTGGAATGCAGATGCTGAGAAGACTTTTTTGGAGCTCCAGTTGGAACTGTGCCAACACCCTGTCCTGATAGCACCCAATTTTTCAAGAGTCTGATGCTTCCGATGTAGGATTGGGAGCAGTGTTGTCACAGGTTGTTTATTTCGAGGAGCACCTGGTAATCTTCCTCAGTATTAAGTTGAAACCAGCGGAGAAAAACTATGCTATAATTGAACGAGAGTGTCTAGCCATTAAGTGGGCTCTGGAATCCCTCAGATATTACCTCTTGGGGAGGAAGTTTAGGCTGATTTCTGACCATGCCCCTTTAACATGGATGAGACAAGGTAAAGGGACTAATGCCAGGGTTACTCAGTGGTTCCTGGCACTCCAGGAATTTAAATTTGTAGTGGAGCATAGGCCTGGGAGACTGCATCAAAATGCAGATGCCCTCTCCCGAGTCCATTGTTTTAGCTCCACTGTTGCTTCCACCTCCTTGGTGTTGGGCACGGGGGGTGGGGGGGAGATATGTACAGGACGCCGTGGCTGGGTCCTGAAAGGACGCTATGCTTCCCCTCTGTTTGGACTGTGGTTCCTTTAAGGGAACAAAAAGGGTTAACTCACCTGTCAGAGGAAGTGGGTTTAAAACAAGACAGGAAGTTGTAGGTGGGTGTAGAGGAGTGTAGAGGAAACGGTGGATGGTGGTTTTGTGTGCAGCGACAAAAGTGAATGGCAGTGTCCTGCCTGGAAGGACAGTTTAACTGTGATAGCAGTTCTGGACTCTGCAAGTCGGTGAGTAGGGATGAGCTTCGAGTCAAACTCATGTTTGACTCGAACATTTCCTGTTCGCCCGTTCGCCGAACAACGAACAATTTGGGGTGTTCGTGGCAAATTCGAAAACACCCTGTGAAAGTCTATGGGGGAAACCTAAAGTGCTAATGTTAAAGGCTTATATGCAAGTTATTGTCATAAAGAGTGTTTGGGGACCTGGGTCCTGCCCCAGGGGACATGTATCAATGCATTTTTTTTTTTTAAAACTGACCTTTTTTCGGGAGCAGTGATTTTAATAATGCTTAAAGGGAAACAATAAAAGTGAAATATTCCTTTAAATTTCATACCAAGGGGGTGTGTATAGTATGCCTGTAAAGTAGCTCTTGTTTCCCGGGCTTAGAACTGTCCCTGCACAAAGTGTAATTTCTGAAGGAAAAAAAGTCATTTAAAAGCACTCTGACGCAAGGGGAAACCCGGGCTTCCCCAGTGACGTGCAGGTGACCCCGCCCCCTCTGATGTAACGCAGGTTTCCATTACATCAGAGGGGGGCAGGGTTACCCGCATGTCAATGGGGAAGCCCAGGTTTCCCCTTGCGTCAGAGGGGGACGGGGTCACGTGATGGTGGCCCCCTCCTCAGCTAAGAGACCTATCAGGCTGCCGGGATTCCTGCGGTGTCTCCGGTGGAGACAGGATGCGCTGCGCTGACATCATCGTTGGATCCTGGACCTGGAAAGGAGAAGTCATGCATCGCCGGACCCCGGAGGGGAGACCACCCATCGCAGGATACCGAGAATGGATTACAACTGCTGGAATCTTTTTTTTTATCTTTAATAAAGGACTTATCCCAACTGTGTCTGTGTAGTTTTTTTTTTAATTTTTGACACTTTCTTTGTGACATGGTAGGGGTACAATGTACCCGTTACCATTTCAAACAGGGGGGGTGGGATCTGGGGGTCCCCTTGTTAAAGGGGGCTTACAGATTATGATAAGCCCCCCGTCCACAGACCCCCACAACCACCAGGCAAGGGTTGTGGGGATGAGGCCCTTGTCCCCATCAACATGGGGACATGGTGCTTTGAGGGGGTCTAGTATAGATTTTTGGGGGGAACTCCACGCCATTTTTTTAATTTGACACAGACCTGGACGGCCTGGTTACTGAATTTGGGGGGACCCCCATGCCTTTATTTATTTATTTTTTTAATCAATGATTTTCAATGACTGTTCTCTGTATTACTGGGAGCCGACAATTCATTATAGCCGCGAGTGCTTTTAAATGACTTTTTTGCATTGATACATGTCCCCTGGGGCAGGACCCGGGTCCCCAAACACTTTTTATGACAATAACTTGCATAAAAGCCTTTAAAATTAGCACTTTAGATTTTTCATGTTCGAGTCCCATAAACTTTAACGGTGTTCGGATGTTCGAAGAAAATGTATTGCCTGTTCGCATGTTCTGATGCAAACTGAACTGGGGGATGTTCGGCTATCCCTATCGGTGAGACTGAAATCTCTTTCTTTTGTTTTGCTGCTGGGAAGCTATTTAAGTTTAATAAACCTCCCTTTGACTGAAAAGCCCGTGTCCTGCGATCTAGCTGGTTCCCCGAACTTTACAACTAGCTCATTATGCCTTTGTCTTGCTGGTCTTTTTTTTTTATTTTTATTTTTTTTATGTGGGTTTACAACCACTTTAAGTACTGGTCCAAGCTTGCGAATAACTATGCGATAACTATGGCAATGGCCAGACCCCCCCTGTGATTGGTTTAAAAAATAGGTGGGAAGCTGGAGCAGGTATCAGCTATATTTTAGTCAGGAGTTGTTTCTGAAGTTGGCAGAAGGCATAGCAGAGGTGATGGAGCTCTTTGAGTCTTCTGGAATTTAAAGCAAAGCAGAAGAGGATGAGAAGATCTCAAGTGGTCCTTTTAAAGGAAAGAAGCTTTAAGGAGCACACATTGCTGGATCGATTCACGGATGCTGATACCCTACAGAAGTTCAGCTTATCCAAGCCACTTATCATGGAGCTTTATACCCCTCTCATAGGGTACCTTGAGCCCTCAACACAGAGAAGCCATGCCATACCAGCCATGACTCAATTGCTGGCTGTCTTACACTTTTTTGGAAAAGCATCACGGCAGATGCTTGCGATAACTCACCGCATGTTTGTATGCGATATTTAAGGCATAATTCAGAAAGATAACGCATTCAAGATTTTAGGGAGAGTTTCTTTGTGAATTGCACAGTTTTTTTTTGAACGTTGTGCATTATTTTACCGTATACTGAGATTTGGTAAAATATTGCTTAGTGAATTGTACGATGCATACAGTGTATCCGGAAAGTATTCACAGCGCTTCACTTTTTCCACATTGTTTTATGTTACAATCTTATTCCAAAATTGATTAAATTCATTCAGTCTTTTTGAGTATGTTGCTACAAGCTTGGCACACCTATATTTAGGCAGTTTCTCCCATTCTTCTTTGCAGGACCTCTCAAGCTCCATCAGGTTGGATGGGGTGCATCGGTGCACAGCCATTTTCAGATCTCTCCAGAGATGTTGGCAGAGTTCCTGCCACTGAAAAACCTCCCCAAAGCATGATGCTGCCACCACCATGCTTCACTGTAGGGATGGTATTGGCCAGGTGATGAGCGGTGCCTGGTTTCCTCCAGACATGGCGCTTGCCATTCAGGCCAAAGAGTTCAATATTTTTTTCATCAGCCTGGAGAATTTTGTGACCTTCTGGCAAAATCCAGACGGGCTGTCATGTGTCTTTTATTAAGGAGTGGCTTTCGTCTGGCCACTCTACCATAAAGGCCTGATTGGTGGGGTGCTGCAGAGATGGTTGTTCTTCTGGAAGGTTCTCCTCTCTCCACAGAGAAACACTGGAGCTCTGTTAAAGTGACTTCATGGCTTGTTTTGTGCTTTGACATGCATTGTTGACTGTGGGACCTTATATAGACAGATGTGTGCCTTTCCAAATCATGTCATGGCAAGGGCTGTGAATACTTATGTGCATGTCGTTTTTTTTTTTTTTTTTTGCTTTTTATTTTCCATAAATGTGCAAACATTTCAAACAAACGTCTTTCATGTTGTCATTAAGAGAAGCACGGATTATGAATGCAATGATATAAGGAGTGCTGGACATGACAGTGTGGATGAGGGACACAGAGGGTTAAGCTTTATGGGTGGAGTTCAGGAAAAGGTTTGCAGGAAACAAGTTCAGTGTAGGGGAGGGGTCACATAAAAGGGAGAGGTGTGGCTTTAAGGAATCATTCGGAGCCCAGTGTGACACAGAGGAGGCAGTTTTTTCGCTGCTCCTCTGCTATGGCGGACCTCGAGGGACTCTTCGCGCGGCTGCGACGGGCGGCGGAGGTGCACGGTGCGGACTGGCTGCGGGACCGTGTGGGTGACCTGGCGGACGGCGATGTGGACGGCGGCGGGACAGGTGAGGTTCCACTGCGCGCGCGGAGGTCTCGGCCTCCGGCGCGTTTTTCTCCTGGGCCTACTCCTCGGCCGCCTCGTGACTCCCGGAGCCCGGGGGTGGACCGATCGGTCCCCCCGGCAAAACGGCAGGTTCTCGGTTCCCCCCGGTCCGGGCGGTCGTTGCGCCGCCGACCGGAGGGGGGCGGGGCTTCGCGGCCGCATGGAAATGGCGCCGGGACCGCACGGGGCCCGGTGGAGGTGGGGGGGAGTGTGGATGGCTCTGGGTCGGCAGGCCAAGGGGGGGTGCACGTGGCGGGGGATCTGCGGCATGCTGGGTCTGGGGCCAGCATCCGCGCGGTGGGGGGGAAGGGGGCGCTCCGGGGGGGTCACATGCTGGAAGGGGGGGAGGGTGGGTCGCAGAAGGCTGCCAAGGTGCCTGGCAGGGCTGGTTTTAGACGCCGGCATGCCGGGGGCGGCGGGGGGAGGAGGACATTGCCTGCAGTCCCGGATCGCAGGGACCGGATGGACCGCGCGGAGCACAGGGGGATGGCCGCGTCCCCGGTGCGCGCTGGAGAGGTCGGTTCGGAGAGCGAGCTGTCCCAGGAGGAGGAGGGGTCCTTTTCTGCACCTGGACTGGTAACGGTCGCCGAGGCCCCTGGGGGCCCGGGTAAGTTGCGGGAGTCTACATTGCTGGCAGATGCCTTGCGGGATCTGATGGGGGTGGCGCAGGGGGGTGCGGTGCCCACGGGATCCCGGGACGTATTGGGGGGGGTTGCGGCAGGTTCAGCGCAGGGGGCGGGGCCTGTGGCCCCGGGGGGGCCGTCAGGTCAGTTGCAGGAGCTGTTGGGGGGGCTGCAGGCCCTGGTTGGTAAGTTTGCTGGGGGCTCCGGGTCGCCTCAGGTGGCCCCCTGGATGGGTAATGTGGGGGGGGCCGGGGGGGCGGAGGTCATTCCTGCGCGGGATTCACCGCCTGCTGCGGTGTCGGGGAGCATGGATGCGGGGGCCGTGGGCTCGGGGGTCCCCCCGGTGCCCGCGGACCCGGGGGCGCGGTCTGACCTGGTTAGGATCGCGGATGCTGCCCGGTGCGAAGTCTATGTTTGTTTCGAAGGCCCATTGGGGGCGCATTTGAAGCAGGAGGTGCGGGACAAGATCGGCAAGGGTGAGTATGTGGAGATTTTCTCTTTGCTCCCCCTCGAGAAATTTAATTTGGACAGGGTTAAGCCGGACAGTTCCAAGAAGGACGACGAGGAAAAACGTAGGTATCGGCTGATCCCGCGCACATTTGCAAATTGGCTTCAGGCGTTCGCTATCTTGGCTAGCGTGATAGGGGAAAAGAACCCCGAGCATTGCTCGGCGTTATTTTGTTACCTGGACGCGATTGGGGAGGCTCACCGAGTGTATGGAGGGCTGGCTTGGCTGCGCTATGATGAGCAGTTTCGTCAGCGTAAGGCAGTGCGGGCTGACCTGCGGTGGGATCACAAGGACATAAGCCTCTGGATGAGGCTTATGTCTGCTCCGCGGGCGCCCACTCCGTTTCTTCAGGGGGGGGCCGGGAGTGCGTCTTCCTCGGGACTGCCGGCCGGAAAGAAGTGGGGGGTGTGCTGGCCCTTCAATGAAGGGGCTTGTAAATTCGGAGGCGCGTGCCGCTTCAAGCACGAGTGCTCTGGGTGCGGCGGCACCCACCCCCTGTCCCGCTGTTTCAAAAAGGGTCAGCGGGCCGGTGCCGCCGGTCAAAAAAGGGATGACGCCGGTGAACCTGGGAAGGATGCTTCCTTTCCTAAATAGGTATCCGGATGGTGCGGCGGCGCGGGGGTTAATTCTGGGTTTTCGGGACGGTTTTAGGATTCCCTGTTCTTTGGGAGGGGTGCCGCCGTTGGCCAGGAATTTGCGTTCGGCTTTAGATCACCCGGGGGTGGTGGATGATAAATTGGGTAAAGAGGTGGCGCTGGGCCGGATGGGTGGTCCTTTCGAAGTGCAGCCGTGGGGGGACCTGGTGGTCTCCCCGTTGGGTGTAGTTCCTAAGAAGGAGCCGGGGAAGTTTCGCTTGATTCATCACCTGTCTTTTCCAAAAGGGGGGTCGGTCAATGATTTCATTGACCCGGAGGCGTGTACGGTTTCCTACACGTCTTTTGACGCGGCGGTACGGTGGGTCAGGCGGTATGGTCGTGGGGCTCTCATGGCCAAGGCGGATGTGGAATCGGCGTTTCGCCTTCTGCCGGTCCACCCGGACAGCTTCCGGCTGTTGGGATGCCATTGGCGGGGCAAGTTTTATGTGGACTTGTGCCTGCCCATGGGTTGTTCCATTTCATGCGCCTATTTTGAAGCTTTTAGTTCATTCTTGGAATGGGTGGTGAGAGATGTTTCGGGCCTGGAGTCGGTCATCCACTATTTGGATGATTTTCTGTGCGTGGGCCCGCCTGCCTCCAATGTGTGTGCGATTCTTCTGTCCACGTTGCAGCACATTGCGGGCAGGTTCGGGGTGCCGTTGGCGGGGGATAAGACGGAGGGCCCGGTGACGGAATTGAGTTTTCTGGGAATCGGGATTGATTCTGTGGCAATGGAGTGTCGATTGCCAGAGAATAAATTACGGGATCTGCAGGCGGAGTTGGCAGGCATGCAGGGCCGGCCGAAGGTTCAGCTTCGGGCCCTGCAGTCCCTGTTGGGCAAGCTGAATTTCGCTTGCCGGATCATCCCTATGGGCCGGGTGTTCTGCCGACGGCTGTCGGGGGCCACTGCCGGGGTAACCGCCCCTACCCACTTCGTGCGTTTGCGAAGGGAACACCGGGAGGACCTGCGGGCTTGGCATGAATTTTTGGAGTCGTATAATGGGCGGGCTATGTGGATGTCGGGGCCAGTGAGCAACTTCGATGTGGAGTTGGTTACTGACGCGGCTGGCTCAACGGGTTATGGGGCATTTTTCCGGGGTCGGTGGAGTGCGGAACCTTGGCCACGCTCATGGGAGGTTGCGGGGTTGTTGGGCAATTTGGTTTTGCTAGAATTGTTCCCGATAGTGGTGGCATTGGAGTTATGGGGGGCGGAGTTTCGTAATTTGAAGTTGCGCATCAATTGCGATAACATGGGGGTGGTCCAGGTCCTCAATCGGATGACTGCTTCTTCCCCCCCGGTCATCCGGCTGCTGCGACACCTGGTCTTTCGATGTTTGCGGCTCAATGTTTACGTTTATGCTGTGCACATACCTGGGGTGGAGAATTCTTTGGCTGACTCGCTCTCTCGTTTTCAGTGGGACAAGTTCCGGCAGCTGGCGCCGGGAGCGGAGGAGTCGGGGGCGCCATGCCCCGGGTGGATGTGGGAACTTCCCTTGGAATCGCCGCAGGTTGGTTAAAAAGGTCGTTGAGTGAGGCTACATGGTCCGCTTATTCTAGAGTGTGGGCGGAATGGTGGGCGTTCCTGCGGGAGGTTGGAGTGGCTGGTCGGGGCTCCGACCGGCGCTGGGTGGTATTGTACTGGGTTGCCCGGAACATTGAGACGGGCCTGTCTCCCGCATCTATTGAGCGGAAGCTGGCGGGGTTGGCCTTTTTGTTCAAACTGTGGGGGGAGCCGGACGGGACGAAGGATTTTTGGGTGAGGCAAACGTTGAAGGGGTACAGGAGGGATTGGAAGGGTAGGGATGCGCGCCGGCCGGTGTCATTTGACAATCTGGTGGCAATTTGTTCTCGGCTGGTGGACGTTTGCTCGTCTGCTTACGAGACCGTCCTGTTTACGGCAGCGTTTTCGCTGGCGTTTTATGGGGCTTTTAGGATTGGGGAGTTGGTGTGTCGCTCAAAACGGGTGGCTGGGGGTCTGTTGGATCAGGACGTGCAGGTGGTTGCGGATCGGGTGAGTATACGGTTGCGTAGGTCTAAGACTGATCAACGGGGCAAGGGAGTGGCGATTACGCTGCTCGCCCTGCCGGGCTCGGTAGTGTGCCCGGTGGCGGCGGTACGGGCTTTCCGGGCGGTGCGGCCTGGGAGGGCGGGCCCCTTTTTGGTGCACGAGGAGGGCTCTTTTCTATCCCGTTTTCAGTTTGTGTCGGTCTTTCGGCAATGCCTGAGGGCGGTGGGTTTGGATGAGCGGGACTACGCGTCCCACTCTTTCGGATTGGGGCGGCCACGGAGGCGGCTCGATGTGGGCTGGAGGAGGAGGTGGTTCGCCGGATTGGTAGATGGGAGTCCCGGAGGTTCCGGTCCTATGTCCGGCCGCAGTTGCTACTGGGGTAAGGATGGTGCGGCTGGGGGTTGTTTGCTGTGGGATTTATGGGGGGGAGGACTGTGCTTGTAACATTCCTTTGGTTGTTGTGTTATTTCTCTTGTTTTCATTCCAGATGGAGGTTCTCAACGCCTCGTTTGGATCCTGGGGCATTCGTACGTCTGCTGGGGGGCCAGGAGAGGTGATTCTCTACCAGCAGGCAGGCAATTAGGTATCCCCAGGGAGGTAGCTAGGGTGATGTGGTTGGGTTTCCCGGGCATGAGGTGGGAGCGTGTCATGAGGGAGGTGGAGCGTTTCGCTTTGAGGGATAGGCCCCCGGATGTGCTGGTCGTTCATGCGGGGGGCAATGACCTGGGAGTTCGAAAAGTGAAGGACATTTTGGCGGATATCAAGGCTGATGTGTTGCGCATGCGAGTCCTTTTCCCGGGCACCATTTTGGTGTGGTCAGACATTGTGGCCAGAACGGTGTGGCGGGGGGCCAGGTCTTTAGCCAGCCTTGAGAAAACCAGGATTAGGGTTAATAAGGTTGTTGGGCGGTTTGTAGTGCAGAACGGGGGCATTGTGGTAAGACACAGGGAATTGGAGGTGAATGTAGGGCTTTATCTTAGGCGGGATGGCGTTCATCTATCGGATGTGGGGATTGACCTCTGGTCCTTTGGCTTACAGGAGGGCATACAGAAAGCTCTTCGGGTGTGGGGCGGCCCTCAAGGTTGAGGGGGTCACCCTTTCGGGCTGTGGCGGTGTGTTTTCTGGTGGTTTCTGACGGTAGACAGGTACTCAGAAGGGATCTGAGGGTGTGGGGGGCTCATCTAACGATCGGCCCCTCTGGGTATTCCTGAACGTTGGAGGGAATACGGTTATGTTCACTGGCGGAAGTTGTCTCCGACCGGTCACAGGTGGAGGCCTTTGGGAAGTTGGTCAGGTGTACCGCAGTGATTGGGTATTGGCTTAAGTGTGGTCACCGTCAGAGATCACCAGAATGGGCAGTTAATGTTAATTTAAATGTGGTTTAATGTTAATAAAGTTATTTATATTTATATATTTATATATATATTTATATATTTATATATTTTCATATTTACAAGTTATTGGAGTAATTTTGAGTTATGTTTAATAAAGGCTGTTGTGGCCAGTTTACTCCAACCTATGGTGTGGTCTCGTTTCTAATAGATAAGGAATAGTATAAGGGGAACATTCAGACTACACTAGTCAAGAGAAGCACGGATTATGAATGCAATGATATAAGGAGTGCTGGACATGACAGTGTGGATGAGGGACACAGAGGGTTAAGCTTTATGGGTGGAGTTCAGGAAAAGGTTTGCAGGAAACAAGTTCAGTGTAGGGGAGGGGTCACATAAAAGGGAGAGGTGTGGCTTTAAGGAATCATTCGGAGCCCAGTGTGACACAGAGGAGGCAGTTTTCCCACCCTCCCGCCCTATTGTTATGTGTTTGTTTTGTGGTGTTTTGTTGCTGGTCTTTTTCTTCTTTTGCAGGTTTCATCGGTTGTCACGGCAGCTGAAAGTTTTTCGTGTTGGCGGTGTGTTTTCTGGTGGTTTCTGACGGTAGACAGGTACTCAGAAGGGATCTGAGGGTGTGGGGGGCTCATCTAACGATCGGCCCCTCTGGGTATTCCTGAACGTTGGAGGGAATACGGTTATGTTCACTGGCGGAAGTTGTCTCCGACCGGTCACAGGTGGAGGCCTTTGGGAAGTTGGTCAGGTGTACCGCAGTGATTGGGTATTGGCTTAAGTGTGGTCACCGTCAGAGATCACCAGAATGGGCAGTTAATGTTAATTTAAATGTGGTTTAATGTTAATAAAGTTATTTATATTTATATATTTATATATATATTTATATATTTATATATTTTCATATTTACAAGTTATTGGAGTAATTTTGAGTTATGTTTAATAAAGGCTGTTGTGGCCAGTTTACTCCAACCTATGGTGTGGTCTCGTTTCTAATAGATAAGGAATAGTATAAGGGGAACATTCAGACTACACTAGTCATGGAGTATTGTTTGTAGAGTTTAAAAAAGTGCTCGGAATACTTTCCAAATGCACTGTACTAGCATATTATAACTGCCTTTCAGGTAAAAAAAATTGTCAGCGGTTTACTTTGCTATCACTTAAAATCTTCTTTATCCTATTGGCCAGTTGATGAGTGGTGCCTGGTTTCCCCCAGACATGATGCTTACCATTCAGGCCAAAGAGTTCAATCTTCGTTTCATAAGACCAGAGAATTTTGTTTCTCCTGGTCTGAGAGTCCTTCAGATGCCTTTTGGCAAACTATAGGTGGGCTGTCATGTGCCTTTTACTGAGGAGTGCCTTCCATCTGGCCACTGTACCATACATACCTGATTGGTGGAGTGCTGCAGATATGGTTGTTCTTCTGGAAGGCTCTCCTCTCTCCATAGAGAAATACTGGAGCGCTGTCCATCAGGTTCTTGGTCACCTCCCTGACAAAGGCTCTTCTCCACCAATCGATCAGTTTGGCCGGGCGGGCCAATCTAGGAAGAGTCCTGGTGGTTCCAAACTTTTTCCATTAAAGGATGATGGAGGCCACTGTGCTCATTGGGACCTTCAAAGTTATAGAAATATTTCTATACCCTTCCCCAGATCTGTGCCTCCATACAATCCTGTCTCGGAGGTCTACCGACAATTCCTTGGACTCCATGGCTTGGTTTGTGCTCTGACATGCACTGTTAGCTGTGGGACCTTCTATATACAGTGTTGTGGAAAATTTTCTGAAGATGTATTGGATGTATTTTAATATGTATTGTCATAAGAGTCCCCCCAGTTTTTGTTCTCCCCCAGCCTGCTCTAAAGAGCTGACTGGGGCAGACTGATGCTGGTTGAGATCCATTAGGTAGTGGAAAACTTCCTGGGATTGGAGAGAGGTGTTTGCAGAGTGGGGGTATGTCTGCCTGTGAAAGGGACCCTGTACATTGCACAGACGATCGTCTGAGGGGATATGCTTGCTCTGCAAGGATCGGTTATGGGCCGATGTACGCTCATTGTCTCTGCTGTGTCTGATCAGCACATGTCGAGATTCGCAGCGTGCACCTGCAGATAACCTTCCATCCACAAGGAAGGGTAACATAATCCAGGTATGCATTGTTCTCTGGAACAATGTATATTAAGGATTCCTATCAATGGAATTGTAGTCATCATTCATTGGTTATTGTATAAATTAATTTATTCTGTGTCATGTCTTTATTTGGTCATGTCCTTATATGGTCATTCACATCCTGTGTTGTTCATTTTCCTGTGAGGTCACAAACTGTGTAGGAGGGGTTTAGCTGTTGGAGGCAAACCCTCCAGGCTTCCTGTTGATATGTAAATAAAAGCAGATGCACGGTTCAGGAAGGCAGAGATGCTGACCGAGTTGAGAACGTAAGAATGCTTGTGATGTCTGTTTACTCGGATGAGTGGGTTTTTAGGTAAGATGCATTATATAATTTAGACAAAATGTTATTAATTATTAGAAACAGGAGATCTGGTTGTGTGCATAGCGTACATCTATATTTCCATAACAACAGGTGTGTGCCTTTCCAAATCATGTACAATCAACTAAATTTACCACAGGCGGACTCCAATCAAGTTGTAGAAACATCTCAAGGATGATCAGTGGAAACAGGAGGCACCTGAGCTAAATTTTGAGTGTTATGGCAAAAGCTGTGAATACTAATGTACATGGGATTTTTTTTTTCGCTTTTTATTTTTCATAAATTTGCAAACATTTCAAACAAACTTTTTTCACGTTGTCATTATGGGGTATTGTTTGTAGAATTTTGAGGAAAATAATTAATTGAATTAATTTTGGAATAAGGCTGTAACAACAAAATGTGGAAAAAAGAGAAGTGCTGCGCATACTTACAGAATGCACTGTACTAGCACATTATAACTTTGCCTTTCAGGTAAAAGTTAAAGGGATTGTAAAGTGAATTTTTTTTTAAATTTAAAATAACAAACATGTTATACTTACCTCCACTGTGCAGCTCGTTTTGCACAGAGTGGCCCCGAACCTGGTCTTCTGGGGTCTTCTGGGGTCCCTCAGTGGCTGTCTCTGCTTCCTTCCGCAGGTACTTCTCATGTTCATGCGAGCTCCCTCGCATGGTGAGAAGCATCTGCGGGCGCGCTCCCGTGATACAGCCGGCGGCTATAGCTTGCTGTATCACACGGCCCCGCCCCCAGCGCGCCGCGTCAGTGGATGTGATTGACAGCAGCGCGAGCCAATGGCTGCGCTGCTTTCCATCCATCCACTCCAGCCAATCAGCAGCCAGGCTGAACGGTGGAAAGGATGTCGGGGGACGAGCGCAGGACTTTCGAGGGGTGAGGTAAGTAAAACGGGGGGGCTGGGGGCGCAGGCACTGTCAGATGTTTTTTCACCTTAATGCATAGAATGCATTAACTTGAAAAAACATTTACCTTTACAACCCCTTTAAATAAAAAATTGTTGTCGGCGGTTTACTTTGATATTACTTCAAATTTTTGGGACTAATGGGTTACAAGAGTTTAACGCCATATAGTTCTGTGCATTACTGCAAGTTTAACGCCGTATATTTCATTGCGTTACTGCAAGTTTAAAGCAGAGTTCTGCCAAAAAAAAAATTAAAAGTCAGCAGCTACAAGTAGTGCAGCTGCTGACTTTTAATATTAGGACACTTACCTGTCCAGGGCAATGTCCTCACCCAAAGCCGATTTGTCCCTCAGCTCCCGGTAGGGTTGCCACTTTTTCTTCAAGCCAAACCTGAACACTTAAGTGGCACACAGCAATTATTTTTTATTTTTTTGTATACACTATAGCAATGTTTCTCAACTCCAGTCCTCAAGGCGCCCCAAAAAGTCATGTTTTCAGGATTTTCATTATCTTGCACAGGTAATTTTATCAGTTTCACTGCCTTAGTAATTACCACAGCCGTTTCATCTGAGGGAAATCCTGAAAACATGACCTGGTGGGGCGCCATGAGGACTGGAGTTGAGAAACCCTGCACTATAGGATAACAGACCTGGGACTCCTTTGGGTGCTCCAAAGAGAATAGCAATGCAGCACGCATAGTGCCCTCCATCCTCCTGTCAGGCCCTGTTCTTAGCTACATGCATGTTTGAATAATGTGTCCAGTTTTCAGGGAGACTAAAACCTGGACACATGGTTCAAAACTCGGTCTGACCGGGTGAATCCCGGACAGGTGGTAACCCTAGCTCCCGGGTGATGGTGCCGGCATCTTTGGTAAGGGAATCAGGAAGTGAAGCCTTGCGGCTTCACAGCCAGGTTCCCTACTGTGCATGCGCGAATTACACTGCACGTCCTCATTGGTCCCTGCTGTCTTCTGGGACCTGTGTGTGTGGTGGAGGAGGGGGCCGGACATGGTGTAGATCGCCACGGAATCTGCGGGCGATCTATCGCCGGAAGTGGGAGCAAATACCTGCTCCCAAACTTCTCCCCCCTGAAAGGTGCCAAATGTGACACCGGAGTGGGGGAGGAACCGGAAAATCGGAAAGGTCTATTTTTGGGTGGAACTCCGCTTTAACGCCACATAGTTCTGTGCGTTACTGCAAGTTTAACGCCATATAGTTCTGTGCATTACAGCGAAGAGAGGGAGCACACAAGCCTTTCTTCTCTGTCAACCCAAAAATAAAAATGAAGCCGTTTTTAATAAAAGTGGCATCTAATAACGGGAGGAAAGGTGTGGAGATACAATGACTGACCTTTAACATTAATCCGCCTGGAAGTTTAAAGAGGCAAAATGGGTTAACAATGAATTTTAGCAGCTGGTGACAAAGGAATGTGAACTTCGCCTTAGGGTGAGCAGAATGTTCATGAAACAATATCCAACTTCAACAAAATATTTTTTCATAAAAGAAAAGTTCCGTAGAATGCGAGATTAGTGGACACGGCAACTTGACTTTAATGAAAAGGTGCTGATCCCAAACACAGTGACTATCCCTGTTAAGAAATGATGCTTTCTTTCGCTCTAATCCTCCACTATATTAGGGAAGGGTGATGACTGGATGTGTGCTGACGGCATTACGCTCCCTTATTAGTTGGGTGACACGGTAACCTCTAGAAGTCATGGTGCACCCGTTTAAACATTTGGCTTAAGTGTGTTAATGGGGCTGAGCTTATGGAACTCAGCAATATAAAATAAACGATGCTCCAGCTTAGGATAGATCTTGGTTTACAAAAAATGAACATTGCATGTGAGGTCTATGAAGAGATGTATCACAGAGAAAAAAAAACAATAAATGCTTGCTTAATATACATGGACAGTGTTAAAACATAGCAATAAAAAAAAAAAAAAAATTAACCACTTCAGCCCCAGAAGATTTACCCCCCTTCATGGCCTTTTGTTTGCGATACAGCACTGCATTGCCTTAACCACTTGCCGACCAGCCACCGTCATTACACATTATACTGCGGCAGGTTGGCTCTCCTGTGCAAACTGCCATAAACGTATGTCGGTATTTGCACAGGAGTGTGCATGCCCGTGATGACCCGTAATCGCTGTGTACAGAGGCAGAACAGGAAACTGCCGATTCCCTGTTCTGCCTGATGACATGTCAGAGATCTTCTGTTCGCATTGACCAGGAACAGTGATCTCTGTCATGTCCCTGGTAACCCCCCCCCCCCCCCCCCCTTACAGTTAGAACACACTTAACCCCTTAATCGCCCCCTAGTGTTAACTCCTTCCATGCCAGTGACATTTTTACACACTTTTTGGGGACCAGTGACATTATTACATTGATTAGTGCTATAAAAATGCACTGATCAATGTAATAATGTCACTGGTCCCCAAAACGTGTAATTTGGTATCAGATTTGTCTGCTGCAATGTCGCAGTCCTGCTAAAAATTGCAGGTCGCCTCCCATCAAATCATTCTCTGCAGCTATTACCTTTTGTACCACCACCCCCTCCCTTTAGAATGTAAGCTCTACGAGCAGAACCCTCCTGTACCTTTTGTATTGTACTGTAATTGTGTTGTCCCCCCTATACATTGTAAAGCGCTCTGTAAACTGTTGGCGCTATATAAATCGTGAATAATAATAATAATAATAATAATTACCAGTAAAAGCAATAAAAAATAAATAAAAGTCCCTAAATCTATCCCCTATATTGTAGATGCTATAACTTTTGCGCAAACCAATCGATATACGCCTATTGCCACTTTTTTTTAACCAAAAATATGTAGAAGAATATATATCGGCCTAAACTGATGAATACATTTTTTTTTTTTTTTTTTTTGGATATGTATCAAAGTAAAAAGTAAAAAAAATATTTTTTAGTTTTTTTCAAAATTGTTGGTCTTTTTTGCTTATAGTACAACCAACCCACAGCCCTTTTACTATCTGCAACCCTATGTCCACTTGGATGGTGGGGCTTCAACCTGGACTCTTCTTCTTCTTCTTTGGAGATGTTCGGCTCCACCTTGTCCCCCGTACTGCGCAAGCGCTGCGCCTGCGCAGTACGGCCCGGACACTATCCGATAGGCGGACACTTTGTGTCAGAACACCGGCAGCAGTAACAACTTGACTAAGCATTCCACCTGGACTATCTATATGGGTGAAGATTGTTTGCTTGGCACAAATTAATATATAATATACTGGAAACCTAAAAGCTCGGGACTGGCTGCTTCTTTGTATTGATTTTGTATTGATTATTAATACTCAATCTGTTTCATCCAGGACTATTTTTTGGGTGACTTTGCCGTACTACTACTAGAAACAACCATTGCATGTCTTGCCCATTATTGTTATTAATTTTTATTTTGTATCATTCTGTTTATTACCTGTTTTTCCACTATTCATATATGGATTTTTGACATCTTCACTAGACACAGTGTCTCATTTATGTTGGCTATATTATTTATTCAACACCATTGTGCATTGCATCGGTAGGGGACTTTGGGGTATTTGCATTCCCCCTGCCGTTTATGTTTACAATCAGCACAGTCAGCACACTGCACTTTATCACATGTCTTTGTTTCTTACTATTTATTGGTAATTATTTATTTATTTTGTGGCACTGTAGGTTAAGTTTTATTGTTTGGGATTATTTATAGTCATTTATTGGCAGGGTGAGTTGGTTTTGTTTTTTTCCCCCTGAAGGTCACTGGGTTGCACTTTGTTTTTTATGCATTTGCACGTGGCACTTTAAATTTGTGGTGGAATATTGATTATAGCGCATCACTATTATTTAGTACATAAAAATAAAAAAATGCACATCCAATAAAAAAAAAAATGAAAAAAAAATCAAATTTCTTCATCAATTTAACCCAATATGTATTCAGCTACATATTTTTAGTAAAAAAAAAAATCCAATCCCATTGCGCAAAAGTTATAGTGTCTACAAAATATGAGATAGATTGATGTAATTAATTTTTTTATTGTTTTTTATTAGTAATTGCGGTGATCAGCGGTTTTTAGCGAGACTGCGACATTGCGGCGGACAAATCTGACACTAATGCTGCGTACATACGATCGGACTATCCGCCGGACAATCCGCCCGTGTGTGAGCTCCGGCGGACTTTTTCTTCCCAAAAGTCCGGCGGACTTAGAAAGATGTTTTGACTCAAAATTGTCCACCGGACTCGGCAGTCCGGCAGACAATCCGTTCGTCTGTGTGCTAGTCCGCCGGACTTTTCAAATGAACGGACTTGCCCACACGGAGAAAAGTCTGTTTGATTTTGAACGTGGCTCCAGGTAGATGGGACTAGCGAAGGAAGTGAATGTCGCCGCCTCCATCGACGGGAACACCTACGCCAAAAAAACGACGTGGGGGTCCCCCCAAAGTCCATAGCAGACCCTTATCCGAGCACGCAGCCTTGCCGGTCAGGAAAGGGGGTGGGGACGAGCGAGTGCCCCCCTCCTGAGTCGTACCAGGCCGCGTCGCCCTCAACATGGGGGGGGTGCTTTGGGGAAGGGGGGCCGTACCTTGTCCCCATGTTGATGAGAACAAGGGCCTCTTCCCGACAACCCTGGCCGTTGGTTGTCGGGATCTGCGGGCGGGGAGGCTTATCGGAATCCGGGAGCCCCCTTTGATAAGGGGGCCCCCAGATACCGGCCCCCCACCCTATGTGAATGAGTATGGGGTATGATGTACCCTTACCCAGACACCAAAGTGTAAATAAAAAACACAACACAAGTTTTTTAAATAATTTATTAGACAGCTCTGGTGGTCTTCTTCCGTCGTGGGGGGTCTTCTCGCCGGACTCCTCCGCTATCTTCCACTAGCTCTTTTACTAGCGGAGGAGCCCGGCTTTCTTCTCCGTCATCGCCGCCGTCCGGGATCTTCTTCCGACCTCGGGGTATTGTCCCGCTCTTCGGTTCTTCTTGCCGGGCCTCCGCTATCTTCTTATAGCTCTTTTACTAGCGTTGGCCCGGTCTTCTGTCGCTGTCACTGACGCTTTCTTCTCTTCATCCTTGCGATGTTGACACAACGCTCTCTCTGCCACTCCCTTCGGAACTGTGACATCATAAGGGGTGGGGTCACCACGTGACATCACCCGGTGACCCCGCCCCTTGTCCCTATATAAGTCGCTGCACAACGCGTCCCTGCCATTGTGGCCAGAGAAAGCATTGTGTCAACATCGCAAGGAAGAAGAGAAGAAGGCGGCGGCGACAGCGACAGAAGACTGGGCCAACGCTAGTAAAAGAGCTATAAGAAGATAGCGGGGGCCCGGCGAGAAGAACCAAAGAGCGGGCCAAGACCCCGAAGTCGGAAGAAGACCCTTGGACGGCGGCGATGGCGAAGAAGAAAGCCGGGCTCCTCTTCTAGTAAAAGAGCTAGCAGAAGATAGCGGAGGAGTCCGGCGAGAAGACCCCCCATGATGGAAGAAGACCACCGGAGCTGTCTAATAAATTATTTTAAAAACTTGTGTTGTGTTTTTTTATTTACACTTTTTGCACCAGGTGAATGGGTAGGTGACGGAAGAGGGAAGAAGACCCCCGGAGCTGTGCAATAAATTATTTAGAAACCTTGTGTTGTGTTTTATTTAAAAAAAATTTCACCAGGTGAATGGGTAGGGGTACATGGTACCCCGATACTCATTCACATAGGATGGGGGACCGGTATCTGGGGGTCCCCTTATTAAAGGGGGCTCCCGGATTCCGATAATCCTCCCGCCTGCAGTCCCCGATAACCAACGGCCAGGGTTGTCGGGAAGACACTGGTAGGGGAGGGGTAAACATCGGGGGTGATCAAAGTGTTAAATGTGCTTCTAGGGAGTGCTTTCTAACTGTGGGGGAGACAGATCTGTGTTTCTGCTTAGCAGAAACACAAGATCTGTATCTTCCCCTCTCACATAACGGCAATCTGCCTTGTTTACATAGGCAGACCGCCATTCTGCCTCTCCTGTTCAATCACAGCGGGTTACCGATGGCACGTGCCCCAGACCCAAAGCATGAAATCACGTACAGGTATGTGATTTTGTGCAGGAGGGCCACCCTGCTGCAGTATATCTGCGTGGGGCGGGCCATAGGAGGTTAATTAATTTTTAAAAAATGGAGCAGACTGGCGGACCATTTGGTCTTTTTTCTACCATCACTCTTCTATGTTTCCATAGACTGCATGTTTAACCCACTTGCCAACTGCATAACGCCGTTATATGGCTCTCCTTTGCCGGATCACGGGTAGGGGGTGCGCTCACGCACGCCGGCTGTGATTAGTCAAAGCACAAGCCGATCAGCGGGCGCTGACCAATAGATGACCGCTGCCGCCGACTGGACAGAGCTTTGTCAATGTAAACAATGCAGAGCTCTGTCCTGTCAGGGGGGAGGCACTGTTTTTTCCCTTAAAAACACATCCCTTAGTGAAAGCACCAAAAAAATAAACACATAAACACTGGTAAGACACAGTTAACCATTTGCTCACCTTAGATGTTAACCCTTTCCCATCCAGTGTCATTAGTACAGTGACAGTGCATATTTTTCTTACTAATCATCACTGTATTAGTGTCACTGGTTCCCACAAAGTGTCAAAAAGTGTCAGATTGCCAGGCGCAATATAGCAGTCCCACTAAAATTAGCTCGTCACCGCCATTACTAGTATAAAAATAAATGAATAAATAAAAAACTCCAGAATATATGCGATAGTTTGAAGAAGCTATAACTTTTGTGCAAACCAATCAATACACACTTATTGGGATTTTTTTGCCCAAAATTTGGAGCAGAATACATATTAGGCTAAATTTATGAGGAAATTTAACTTTTTTTATTTTTATTGGATATGTTTTATAGCAGAAACTAAAAAATATTGTTGTTTTTTTTTGTTTGTTTTTTTCAAAATTGCCAGGGTTTTTGTTTACAACGCAAAAAAAAAAACGCAGTGGTGATCAAATACCACTAAAAGAAAGCTCTATTTGTGGGGGGGGGGGAAAGAACATATTTTTTGTTTTGATACAAAGTGTTAGTGAAGGGAATGCAGTGCTGTATCGAAAAAATTCATTAATTCTTACTCAGGTCTATATATAATTCTGATGTGACTAGCCTGCTCAGTGGGCATTCGGCTACATGAGTTGGACCTAGTGGTTTATGCATGCACTCATGGGATCAGTCTGATATATATAGTCTGCATCATCTTTAATATACTAGAGGTAGCAACCTAATAACTAGCATTGAATATATATATATTTTTTGCCATCTGGGTAAAATTATATGGTTTGTTACCTTTTCCTTATCTACTCCACTCTCCTGCATTCAACTAGCGGAGGATTTTCTAGTCGGTGGTGCTGTATGTGTATCTATATATTTATGTATGTACACATATATGCACACATCTCTCTTTAGCCACTAGAGGTAGCGCCTAGGCCCTTTTTAATACATAAGTATTTTCTGATATCTGTATCGAAAAAATGGTCTGGTCAAGAAGGAGGTTAATTTTCCAGGGGGCGAGTGGTTAAAAGTCCTACCACAAATTCTGAAATGCATGAAAAGTTTTACCTAATGCTGGGATGTTTTTTTTTTTATTTCCTGTAGGCGGGTGCAGTCTATTTTCTCCACTGCAGGTGGCGCTGTCCTCAGTGGCAATGCGGAGGTCAAGAGGAGCTTAGCTCCTCTTTGGTTTCCTCAGTCACAGGAAGGCAGCTATCCAATTGGATGCTGGCACCCAAAGTGACTTTGGAGGCCATTATGAGTCAGGCAGAGTAAATTGTAGATCCTGGCTCCAGTATTGGCATGCATTTTGCGAAAAGTAGAAAGTAGAGACAGGTCTCCTGCCTGTCAGGGACTGGTTCTTTAGGAAAAAGGAAAGTTCAAGGACACACATCTGCCCCCCCCACCCCAAAGCACCTTGTCCCCATGTTGATGGGGGCAAGGGCCTCTTCACCGACAACTCTGGGTGGTGACTGTGGAGGTCTGCGGGCTTATTGGAATCTGGAAGCCACCTTTAAGTGCTCATGCACATGGACGTTTTAAAAAACTGGCTGCAAAGCTAGCTCTGACGCCTGGAAAAATCTGCGTTAAAAACACGATTTTTACCGCGTTTTGCATTGGCGTTTTTGCGCGTTTTTAGCATTAGCGTTAAGTAGCGTTTTTTAAAGAAACACATCTCTTGGCTATAGCACTCAGAAAACAAAGAAAATATGTTACGCGTTTATGCGCGTTTTTGCGCGTTTGTGCGTGTTTTACCGCGATTCGCGTTTTTACAGCTCTAGCTTCGCGCCACGGAACGCACTGGTCCTGGGTTTTTTTTACAGCTTAAAAACGCCTATGAATGAATGAATGAATGAAATACTTGTATAGCGCACAATGCGAACTGAATCGCCTCAAGGCGCTGTGGCGAGCTTTGATCATCTGCTAAAAGAGGAAGGTCTTGAGTTTTTTCCTAAAAGCCAGGTGATTTTCTTCCAGGCGGATGTTGATTGGTAGAGCATTCCATAGCCGAGGCCCTTGGACAGCGAATCTCCGATCACCCTTGGATTTATACCGGGCTTTGGGCATATGCCATTTGCAGCTCAAAAACGCCTAGGTGGACATGAAGCCATAGACTAACATGGACAGGCGTTTTTAAGCTGCAAAAAACACTCAAAAAAGCGGCTGTAAAAACGTCCGTGTGCATGAAGCCTTACAAGACGGCCCCCAGATCCCAGCCCCCTCTATGTGGTACCCCTACTAATTCACAAAAAAAAAAAAGCATCAAATAAATAAAGACAGGCAGTTTTTGAAAATTCCTTTATCAAAAAAATAAAAAAAAACAATGTCCCCTGATGTAGTTCCATCATCAATCATCACGACGCCTGCCGCACCGCTGGACCCGAAACAGAAGAAAAAAAAGTTCCACCTGGGACAAAGGCTAATCGCCGAATGCCCGCTCTGCTATGTGACAGTTCCTAAATAGGTAAGGGGTGGGGCCACCTGGTGACATCACCTGGTGCCACCGCCCTCCTTGTGACGTCACTGGCAAGCATAAATTAAAGTCCCAAATGAAACGAATATAAAAGTTAATAGAAGAAACACTGTGTAACGAAACGTCCCCCACTCCGCTTGAGTGCTTTTGTCATCTACCGCTTCCTCCAGTCTGAATATAGATATCAGATATTCCAACCACTGACAACCAAGAACTAGACAGTACTCGTTTTGACTGCTGAACAGGAAGTGTTTATTGTAACATGGATACACAGAGGTAACACTCTGGATAATCCCCCCACCCTTTGCATTCAGGGCGGTGTAGACTGTCCAATCAGCAGGGAGAGCTGTTGGAGGAATTCCCCCCTCCCCTCTCACAGCAAATACACATCCCATAATACTTTTCTCCCAAGGCAGACAGACGCAATAGAACAATGGATTACAGCCGCACCCCAAATGACCCAGCAGAGACCACACCATAGTATGAGACAATATACAATACACATACAGTTGTGCTCATAAGTTTACATACCCTGGCAGAATTTATGATTTCTTGGCCATTTTTCAGAGAATATGAATGATAACACAAAAACTTTTCTTTCACTCATGGTTAGTGTTTGGCCAAAGCCATTTATTATCAATCAACTGTGTTTACTCTTTTTAAATCATAATCACAACAGAAACTACCCAAATGACCCTGATCAAAAGTTTACATACCCCAGTTCTTAAAGAGGAAGTAAACCCTGATGAGTTTACTTCCTCTTTCATTCCCTGCAAAGGTAAAGCATAATGGACTACTATGCATCGCATAGTAGTCCATTATGTGTCACTTACCTGACACAGGAACCAGCGAAGTCACCGCTGTCCCCTGTAGTCCGGCGCATCCATGTTGTCGGTGGGGTCTCGCAGCTCCGCTGCTGTCATTCGGAGAAGCCGCGATGACGTCACTCCTGCACAGGGCCGCTGTTAGAAGTCACATGGCCCCGTACAACCTACCTGACAGGGCCCCCACCCCGGAAATATCAAGTTGCTAAAATGACATGGTCGCGGTGGTATGCTTTGCAGCCATGGCAGAAATTAGAGCAATGCTACTGCACCTCATGGCACCTGTTTTTTTTTTTTTTTTACTTTTTTAAATTGCTGAATGGCAATTTTACATTGTGCGATCGCATTGCAACTTTAAAACAATTATTTGACTTCAAGGTGCAGAGCAGCCCCATTAAACTCGATGAGACATTTGACAGGAGGTGCTGCCTGTCAAACTCTGCAATCTGCTCTAAAAATGCTGCAGTAATGGCATGTATACAGCCCTGTCTGACTGTATGACAGCTGGCTTCTGTTGAAGGGGCATGACCAAAAAAGATCTGTCAACCCAATCAGTGCTCTCAGCCAACACAATAGAACAGCAGGGGAGATTGCTGTACTAATATCGGATTGGTAGTACAGTGGCTCCGACCTGAGGTGTCAGGTTTTTTAATTCAGCCTGCAGGGCTGAATATAAAAAACTAACAGTGTATACGAGGCATTAGGCCGTATTCACATTTGACGTTTCCTGAATGTGGGACAAAGTGCAAGGTAGCAGGCATTTTTCTGTGCATTTTGGAAATGCACTACAAATGCTAATAGCGCTTTGGTGCCATTAATTGTTGATGGCACCCCATATGCAATTAGCACACCTGCGTTGTGTCATGTGGCAAATCTGCATGCTTAGGTTCTAGAACCTCTATGATGTGTTTGTTACACATATGGCAGCCCATTCAAATGAATGGGCTCTCCTATATGTGAAAAACAAGCAAAAAAATAAACACACGCAGGAATGTGTGTTTCCTCTACATGAAGTATAAAGGGGGCATTAGGGGTGGTATATAGAGATGTCTGTCAGCTGGAGAGAGCGATGTGTCCACTGGTTCCTAGCTCAGCACTGAAGTGGCAGCTATCTGCACTTCTAGGCTGGCTCCATATTTACTTTTCTCCAAAATTAAATTACTGTCCCTGTACTCCAGCAGCAACCCCCCACTCACCCCTTTCAGCAGAAGCACTGCTCCATCCAAACACTGGAGTTCACCATGAACACAGCACAGTGTTAGAGAGCAGGATCTGGAGGCAGGTGGATCAGAGGTCAGGACTCAGTGAGGAGGTGGAGCAAACTTCCTGCTCATTTATCACGCTGACCAGAGATAACACTGCCGACTGCTGGGGGAGCTTCAGAAACCAAGAAAGGCAGAGACTCTGCAGCTGTTTCCCTCTGCTTCAAATCGGGACACTTTGCCAGTATGTAGACCTGATCTCCCTGCAGAGCTGCTGGAGGGAGAAAGCTGGCAGCGCTGCAAGGTGATCCACAGGGGTCAGAAGGCAGTACAGCTAGCTCTCCTGCCTTGCAGGTTCCCGGGCCCCTCTTCTGAAGTGACAGAGCTCGGGCCCCCTACAGGAGGGCTGGCTGTACTGCCCTATCAGCGGCCCTGCTCCTGCGCATGCGCACGGGAGCCGACACACGCGGCAGCTCCGTTCTTGGAAATGCCGCGCTCAGTGCGCCTGCTCGCCGCTGTCTATGGCGCATGCGTCGTAGACAGCTGTGCCTGTCTTCGGGCAAATATCTCCTAAACCGTATAGGTTTAGGAGATATTTCTTGGACCTACAGGTAAGCCTTAATCTAGGCTTACCTGTAGGTCAAAGTGTGTTGTAAGGGTTTACAACCACTTTAATACCGTGTATTGCCCTCTTTAATGTCGATGACAGCTTGAAGTCTTTTATGGTATTTGTGGTTGAGGTTCTTTATCTTCTCAGATGGTAAAGCTGCCCATTCCTCTTGCCATAAAGCCTCCAGTTCCTGTAAATTCTTGGGCTGTCTTGCATGAACTGCACATTTGAGATCTCCCCAAAACATCAGCGATCCACCTCCGTGTCGCACAGTAGTAATGGTGAACCTTTCATCATAGACCTTGTTGTCTCCTCTCCAAATGTAGCTTTTATGGTTGTGGCCAAAAATCTCAATTTTGGTCTCATCAAAGCCCGAGTGCTTTCACACTCAGATCCCTTTCACACTGGGGTGTTTTGCAAGTGCTTTAGCTTTATAAAAAGCGCCTGTAAAGAAGCTGCAACTGCAATCCCAATGTAAAAGCCCAAGTGCTTTCACACTGAGGCGCTGCGCTGGCAGGGTGTCAAAAAAAGTCCTGCAAGCAGCTTCTTTGCAGCGCTTTTGGAGCGGTGAATACACCGCTCCTAAAGCGACCCTTCCTATTGAAATCAATGGGAAGCGCCTGAAAAGCGCCTGAAAAACGCTTTTGGCAGCAGCGCTTTCTGGGCTCTTTTAACCCTTTATTTGGCCACTAGCAGGGGTTAAAAGCGCCCCAATAACGCTCGAAAAACACTGGTAAAGCGCTGCTAGTTTAAGCGGCACTTTAAGAGCGTTTGTCGGGTGCTGACATTGTGAAAGGGCTCTTAAAGCACTTGGGCTTTCCTATTGGGATTGCAGATGAGGCTTCTTTCAAGCGCTTTACAGGCACTTTTTTTAACGCTAAAGCGCCTGAAAAACGCCCCAGTGTGAAAGGGGCCTAAGGGGGGCTCTGATGGGGATCCTGATGTGTTTATTTTGAATTTCTTTGCTTTTTATTACTGATTTATTTATTTTTTGTCTTAAATCATATCATGATGATTACAAAAAAATAAACTCCAGGTAAAACTTAGTTACATTCATTTATATTTTATCCATTCATTTCTTTTTTTTCAGCCCCTGAATATTTGTACAATATAAGATGTGACCCTCGTACTGGAAAGGTTGCAGCCCCCTGATCTAAAGGATTCTCAGTGCAAAAGAGAACTAGTTACCTAATGCCGACAATGACAATGGGGATGGAGAGTACACGGCCCGCTCCCCATCCAATGACCTTTCTATATGATGAATCCGAGGAACACTTCCTGAGAAGAACAAAAGAAATCAGCTTCCTACAACTTCCAATATGATAAATCCGCACACAATAAATTACAGACATGCTTTCCCTCTATCACATCTAATTTAGGAGCTTTATACAAAATGATTTAGAATAATTCCACACACATCACATCCTTTATTTATTGGACTTCTTTAAAATGGTGTTTGTAATGCATGTTCTGAATTCCGGCCAAACATTTAATGTGAAATATTTATGGGGGGGTTGGATAGAGCTGGAACTATATATTTACCTTTTTCTTATAGAGCAAGTTATTAAATGTAATATCTAACTTTGAAGAGTAACTACACTTTTGTTGAGAAAAAACATTCCCCTCTGGGTGATCGATGTACATTGCAAAGATTATAACAAACTTTGTTGCAGATTCCTACTTTTTTTTATTCTGAAGAAATCCCTATTTGTTTGTCTTTGTTCCTGTGGTAAATGAATATGATGGGAGTGGTTTTATAATTATCAACCAGCTGCTGCACCTGCAGGGTTCTAATGGGGAAAGTGGCAGGGTCTGCATGCCTTTAGATGTGATTTCCTATTGGGTGTATCTCACCAAAAATGACTTTTTGGTTGCAGGGGATGCCTGATATCTGACTTGTATGTTAGTGTAGACTTCTGGTAAAATCAGTAATCCAATCACATAGGCAGGGAATGATACATCTGTGTCCAGAACGCCTCCAGGTTGCCATATTGCATTTTACAGAAAATTACAGAGCTGCAGATTGAAAAGGAAAGGTCATTTTTAAAACACTCAATTATGCCACGTACACACCACCGGACTTTTAGACAGCAAAGGTCAGACGGAACGAATCCGCTGGACAATTCAATCGTGTGTGGGCTCCATCGGACCTTTGCTGTCCAAAAATCTGCCGGACTTTAGAAATAGAATATGTTTTAAATTTTTCCGTCGGAACTCCGCCGGACCCAGTTCCTATGGAAATCCACTCGTCTGTATGCTAGTCCGATGGACGAAAAACTACGCTAGGGCAGCTATTGGCTACTGGCTATGAACTTCCTTATTCTAGTCCGGTCGTACATCATCACGTTCGAATCCGTCGGACTTAGTTGTGATTGTGTGTGGCCAAGCCCGTTCGTTCGGAAAGTCCGTTCGTTCGTAACTCTGCCGAAAGACCGTTGGGAAGACCGTCAGACCTAGTCTGCCGGAAAGTCCAGTCGTGTGTACGCGGCATTACAATATGACTTCAGTAGCAATTGTATAGCTATATTATTATTTCTTTACTATTTGCTATTTTTTTTCCCATGAAAGAGGAGTTACCCTTTAACCACTTCAGCCCCGGAGGAATTGGCTGCTCAATGACCAGGCCATTTTTTGCGATATGACACTGCTTCACTTTAACTGACAATTGCGCGATCATGCAACACTGTACCCAAACAAAATTGATGTCCTTTTTTTCCCACAAATAGAGCTTTCTTTTGGCGGTATTTTATCACCTCTGCGGTTTTTATTTTTTGCGCGATAAACAAAAAAAAAGCGTAAATTTTGAAAAAAAACACAATATTTTGTACTTTTTGCTGTAATAAATAGCCCCATTTTTTTCCTCAGTTTAGGCTGATGCCTACTAGATACTTATAGTAATAAAAAATTTGCGCCAAAGTTATAATGTCTACAAAATAGTGAATAGATTTATGGCATTTTTATTATAATTTTTTTTTTTTACAAGTAATGGCGGCGATTCGCAATTTTTATCAGGACTGCGATATTATGGCGGACACATCAGACCCTTTTGACACATTTTTGGGACCACTGGCATCTATACAGAGATCAGTGCTATAAAAATGCACTGATCACTGTATAAATGTCACTGGCAGGGAAGGTGTTAACACTGGGGGGCGATCACTGACTGTGTGTTCTAACTGTGGGGGATGGGACCCAGCTCATAGGAACTCACGATCTCTCTCTCCTCTCCTCACAGAACTGGGATGTGTGTGTTTACACAAACATGTCCCTGTCCTGCCTCTTGTGCCTGCGGTCACCACGACCGCCAGTCACGAGCATCGGCACCCCCGCTGTGCAGCAGGCACCTGCTATCCCGCTTAAAGGGACAGACGTACAGCTACGACGTTCACGGGATCGTGCTGACCTGCCGCATTGCCTGTTCAGCGAACAGTGAACAATTTGGGATGTTTGAGGCAAATTCGAAAAGCCGGAACACCCTGTACAAGTCTATGGGAGAAATCTAAAGTGCTAATTTTAAAGGTTAATATGCAAGTTACTGTCCTAAAAAGTGTTTGGGGACCCGGGTCCTGCCCCAGGGGACATGGATCAATGCAAAAAAAAAGTTTTACAAACTGACGTTTTTTCAGGAGCAGTGATTATAATAATGATTAAAGTGAAACAATAAAAGTGTAATATTCCTTTAAATTTCGTACCTGGGGGGTGTCTATAGTATGCCTGTGAAGGGGCGCATGTTTCCCGTGCTTAGAACTGTCCCTGCACAAAGTGTCATTTGTGCAGGAAAAAAAGTCTTTTAAAATCACTTTCAATTGTCGGCTCCCATAATACAGAGAACACTCAATGAGTGTTCTCTGTACTACGGAGCGGACAATTCATTCATTGATAAAAAAAAAGCATGAGGGTTCCCCTAAATTCAATTACCAGGCCCTTCAGGTCTGGTATGCATATTAAGGGGAACCCCGCATCAAATCTTTAAAAAAATTGACGTGGGAGTCCCCCTAAATATCCATACCAGACCCTTTATCCGAGCACGCAACCTGGCAGGCCGCAGGAAAAGAGGGGGGGATGAGAGAGCGCCCCCCCTCCTGAACTGTACAAGGCCATATGCCCTCAACATTGAGAGGATGCTTTGGGGGTCTGTAACCCCTCAAAGCACCATGTCCCCATGTTGATGGGGACAAGGGCCTCATCACCACAACCCTGGCCGGTGGTTGTGGGAGTCTGCGGGTGGGGGGCTTATCAGAATCTGGAAGCCCCCTTTAACAAGGGGACCCCCAG
This sequence comes from Lithobates pipiens, assembly GCF_037356315.1. Taxonomy (NCBI): domain Eukaryota; kingdom Metazoa; phylum Chordata; class Amphibia; order Anura; family Ranidae; genus Lithobates; species Lithobates pipiens. The sequence goes on along the minus strand of NW_027507892.1, from coordinate 5,209,274 downwards.
ATCCCGCCCCCCCCTGTTTGAAATGGTACGGGGGTACAAATGTATCCCTACCATTTCACAAAGAAACTGTAAAAAATTGTTAAATAAGACAAACACACTTTTGAAAAATTCCTTTATTAAAAATAAAAAAAAAATTAAAAAAAGATTCCAGCGGTGCTAATCCACTCTTGCTATCCAGCGACGGACGATCGTCTCTCCGGGGTCCAGCGATGGCTGATCTGATCCAGCGACGGGTGATTTTCAGTCCAGCGCTGTCCATCCATGCATCCGTCTTCACTGAGGAGACACTGCGGGGATCCCAGCGCTGACGTTTCTTATATTAGGAGGGTGGGGGCCACCCGTCACCTGACCCCGCCCCCTCTAACACTGGTGAGGGAAGCCATGGGGTTCCCCAGTGATGTATGGGTGACCCCGCTCCCTCTGATGTAACGCAGGTTTCCGTTACATCAGAGGGGGTGAGGTCACCCATACGTCACTGGGGAACCCCTGGCTCCCTTCACCAGCGTCAGAGGGGGCGGGGTCAGAGGACGGGTGGCCCCGCCCTCCTAATATAAGAAACGTCAGCGCTGGGATCCCCGCAGTGTTTCCTCAGTGGAGACAGAAGACGGATGCATACATGGACAGCGCTGGACTGAAAATCACCCGTCACTGGATCAGATCAGCCATCGCTGGACCCCAGATGATCCTCCATCGCTGGATAGGAAGAGTGGATTACCACTGCTGGAATCTTATTTTATTTTATTTTTTAATAAAGGAATTTTTCAAAAGTGTGTTTGTCTTATTTAACCATTGTTTACACTTTCTTTGTGAAATGGTAGGGGTACATTTGTACCCCCGTACCATTTCAAACAGGGGGGGCCGGGATCTGGGGGTCCCCTCGTTAAAGGGGGCTTCCAGATTCTGATAAGCCCCCCGCCCGCAGACCCCCACAACCACCGGCCAGGGTTGTGGGGATGAGGCCCTTGTCCCCATCAACATGGGGACATGGTGATTTGAGGGGTCACAGACCCACAAAGCATCCTCCCAATGTTGAGGGCATGTGGCCTGGTACGGTTCAGGAGGGGGGGGCGCTCTCTCGTCCCCCCCTCTTTTCCTGCGGCCTGCCAGGCTGCATGCTCGGATAAAGGGTCTGGTATGGATTTTTAGGGGGACCCCCACATCACATTTTTTTAAAATTTGACGCGGGGTTCCCCTTAATATCCATACCAGACCTGAAGGGCCTGGTAATTGAATTTAGGGGAACCCCACGCTTTTTTTTTTTTTTGTCAATGAATGAATTGTCCGCTCCGTAATACAGAGAATACTCATTGAGTGTTCTCTGTATTACAGGAGCCGACAATTGAAAGTGATTTTAAAAGACTTTTTTTCCTTGCGAAATGACACTTTGTGCAGGGACAGTTCTAAGCACGGGAAACATGCGCCCCTTCACAGGCATACTATAGACACCCCCCAGGTACGAAATTTAAAGGAATATTACACTTTTATTGTTTCACTTTAATCATTATTAAAATCACTGCTCCTGAAAAAACTGCCGTTTTTAAAACTTATTTTTGCATTGATCCATGTCCCCTGGGGCAGGACCCGGGTCCCCAAACACTTTTTAGGACAGTAACTTGCATATTAGCCTTTAAAATTAGCACTTTAGATTGTGAACGTTCGAGTCCCATAGACTTTAATAGGGTTCTAAAGTTCACACGAAGTTTAGGTCTGTTCGCAGGTTCTGGTGCGAACCGAACAGGGGGGTGTTCGGCTCATCCTTACTCACCAGCCAATGCCTGGCTCCTTCCATCCATGGTGCACGGATGCCGGGACAGAGGGGAAATCTACCACCCACGTCTTCTGTCACTGGGGGCCCTGGCTGCTCCAGATGAAAACACTTCCATCCTGGGTTCACCGTAGATGGGTATTCCTTCTGACTCGCACACCAGGGGAAGCAGGTATGCGCTTGGCTGGTGGGGTCAGAGGGTCCCTTGAGGGGCTCCCAGACTCAGGAATGAAGCACTCAGAAGGCCCAGGAAAGACCTGCCTGGGCTCCTGCAACAAGTCTGATAGTTTTTCTCGTAGCCACTCAGGGCCACTCAGGGCTCTAAGCTGGGACGGTCCAGGAACAAAGAAGAAAACTGTCTGATGCTGATGAACTTTGACTGAGCTGTGACATGATCCCCATGTTAGCAGAGTATTGAAATCATGCTGGAAGCTTGTTGTATGCAGTAATACGGCTTTACTTTCTTGGAAAACTATCAATGCATGTCTTTACAGAATGTAGAAACATGAACACAGGAACAAGGAGCATCCAATTACATATTATAGAGAGGATAGACAAACATCCTGATATATTATAGATAACATAACTATACACTATAATACTACAGCGCCACCTGCTGCTTAGACAGGCATAATGCATATGCAATATATAGTCTGTTTATAAGCAACTTTGCTGTTGTACTTTTCCAACTCCTCTCCTGCTCTCTACCCACTACAGGACACACCCTCTGTCTTGAACTCTTCAATCTGCTAAGCAACCTACATCATATCAAAATCACCCACTAATACTCCACCTCTTCTGCAGGCCCCAGTCACGCTGGCCCTCCTCCTAGTTTCGCTCAGCTCCAGGCCATATACATTTCAGCAAGACAATGATCCAAAACACAAAGCCAAGGAAACTCTCAATTGGTTTCAAAGAAGGAAAATAAAGCTGCTAGAATGGCCCAGCAAATCACCTGACTTGAATACAATAGCAAATCTATGGAAATAACTAAAGATCAGAGTTCATAGAAGAAGCCCACAGAACCTTCAAGATTTGAAGACGGGTTGTGTGGAAGAATTGGTCAAAATCACACCTGAGCAACGCATGCAACTAATTTCTCCATACAGGAGCCTGCGCCTTGAAGCTGTCATGACCAACAAAGGATTTTGTATGAAGTATTAAATACATTTCAGTTAGCATGTTCAATACTTTTTCCCTGTGTCATTCCATTTTATATCACACAACTTCATTTCTGAGCTTATTTGTTCTGGTGTCTTTGTATGTATGGATTGCATGGGTTGTTACCGACATGTGGTGAAAAATTCATGTCAATAGCACCTTTAGAAATGTATTTACCAAGAAAAATGGTGACGTGTTCAATACTTATTTTACCCGCTGTGTATACAGTTGTGCTCATAAGTTTACATACCCTGGCAGAATTTATGATTCCTTGGCCATTTTTCAGAGAATATGAATAACACAAAAACTTTTCTTTCACTCATGGTTAGTGTTTGGCCGAAGCCATTTATTATCAATCAACTGTGTTTATTCTTTTTAAATGATAATGGCAACAGAAACTACCCAAGTGACCCTGATCAAAAGTTTACATACCCCATTTCTTAATACTGTATATTGCACCCTTTAACATCAATGGCAGCTTGAAGTCTTTTGTGGTATTTGTGGATGAGGCTCTTTATCTTCTCAGATGGTAAAGCTGCCCATTCCTCTTGGCAAAAAGCCTCCAGTTCCTGTAAATTCTTGGGCTGTCTTGCATGAATGGCACGTTAGAGATCTCCCCAAAGTGGCTCAATGGTATTGAGGTCAGGAGACTGAGATGGCCACTCCGGAACCTTCACTTTATTCTGCCAATGACAGATGGACTTGGCCTTGTGTTTTGGATCATTGTCATGTTGGAATGCAAATATTCCTCCAGTATTTTTTGATAACATACTGCATTCATCTTACCATCTGACTCGTGGTTAGTGTTTGGCTGAAGCCATTTATTATCAGTCAACTGTGTTTACTCTTTTTAAATCATAATGACAACAGAAACTACGCAAATGACCCTGATCAAAAGTTTACATACCCTGGGGATTTTGGCCTGATAACATGCACACAAGTTGGCACAAAGTGGTTCTATGGTTTTGAAATACAATGAAATGTCTACACAATACATATAAGTAGAATTATAAAACTACACATTGGTGTTTCCAAACCATGATCAGTGGCAAAATAATATATAATCTTTACACATTCAATTGGTTATTTTCTAAAGTGACAGGTGTTCTTTTGAAACCAAAAAGAATATATAAAAATAAAAAAATGGCAATATAAATGACCAGTTTGCAATATATACAAAAATTCCTTAAATTAATAATCAGTCCATCAATGATGAACCACTTTCCGCCAAGCCTATAGCAGAGTGACGGCCAGGCGGTAGTTCTGTTATCCTGACTTATATGACATCTTTCAGGAAAACATGGCGGCGCGCGCCGGACACACTGCATCTCCGATCGTGGTAAGGAGCCTCTGGGGACATATTTTTGTTTTTTCCAGTTGTTGATCCCATGCTCACATTGTTTGTGCATGTGTTGGACACTACTGCTTTTCCTAGAGATGATTGAGATGAGAAATAGTCCCAGATCACACTTTTACTTTTCTCTGTGCATCCATCTGCATTGGAATTTGAACGAGTAAAAAATAGAAATAAAAAAAAGCACTCTTCTGTGGGTGGGTTTGCTGCCTGGCACCCTGCAGTGGGTGGGCTTGCTGGCTGGCACCCTGCTGTGGGTGACTGACTGGCACCCTCTGTGGCTGGCTTGCTCACTGGCCTGGCACCCTGCTGTGGGTGGCTTGCTAGCTGGCACCCCACTGTAGCTGGCTGGCTGGCTGGCACCCTGCTGTGGATGGCCTTGCTGGCTGGCACCCTGATATTTGGTCGGGCTTGCTAGCTGGCACCCTGCTGTGGGTTGCTGGCTGGCACCCTGCTGTGACTGGCTTTCTGCCTGGCACCCTGCTGTAAGTGGGCTTGCTGGGTAGCATCCTGATGTGGATGGGCTTGCTGGCTGTCACCCTGACATGGTGGGTTTGCTAGCTGGCACCCTGCTGTGGGTGGCTGGCTGGTACCATGCTGTAGCTGGCTTGCTGGCTGGCTTGGCACCCTGCTGTGGGTGGCTTGCTGGCTGGCACCCTGTTGTGGGTGGCTGGCTGGCACCCTGCTGTGGCTGGCTTGCTGGTTGGCATCCTGCTGAGGGTGCGCTTTCTGCCTGGCACCCTGCTGTGAGTGGGTTTGCTGGCTGGCACCTTGATATGGATGGGCTTGCTGTCTGGCGCCCTGTTGTGGGTGGCTGGCTGGCACCCTGCTGTGGCTGACACCTTGCTATGCATGGGTAGGTGGCTGCTGGCTGGCTGGCACCCTGCTGTGGGTGGGTGGCTTCTGGCTGGCACCCTTCTGTGGGTGGGTAGCTGCTGGCTGGCACCTTGCTGTGGGTGGGTGGCTGCTGGCTGAATTCAGTGGCCTGGCAGCTTACAGTGGGTGGGTGGCTGGCTGCTGGATGGTCGGCTGGAGTTTTTCCGATGGATGTTGGCTCAAACTTGTCTTGCATACACACGGTCATACAAATGTTGTTGGAAATTTCAAATGTCAAGAACGCAGTGACGTATGACGAGCCGAGAAAATTGAAGTTCAATAGCCAGTGCGGCTCTTCTGCTTGATTCCGAGCATGCGTGGAATTTTGTGCATCGGAATTGTGCACACACACTCGGAATTGAAAATTTGAGAACCTGCTCTCAAACATTTGTTGTTAGAAATTCCGACAGAAAATATCCGATGGAGCATACACACGGTCGGATATTCCGACAACAAGCTCACATCCAACATTTCTTGTCGGAATTTCCAATTGTCTGTACGCGGCATTACAGTGGGAGACAATTATAATTTGATCCCCTGCAGATTTTGGAAATTTGCCCACTTAAAAAGAAATGAAGGGTCTATCATTTTTATCATAGGTTTTTTTAAAATAATAGAGACAGAATATCAACCAAAAATCCAGAAAAAACACATGATACAAATGTTATAGATTGAATTGCAGTTCAATGAGTAAAATAAATATTTGATCCCCAAGCAAAACATGACTTAGTACTTGGTGGAGAAACCCTTGTTGACAAGCACAGAGGTCAGACATTTCTTGTAGATGGTGACCAGGTTTTCACATATCTCACATTTGAACACCATTACTAATACATAGTCTGATTTGGAGGGACTGTCCCTGATTTGGAGCAAAGTCCCTCTGTCTCTCTTTCCGCCTCATTCGTCCCTCATTTTGGTCTGATCCATACAGTTGTATACAAAATGCACTTTTTATCTTTCAAAAAGTGTTTCTCAGTGCTAAACCTTTCATCCAATTTCTAAATTGCTGCATTTTAAAAGCCAACATAAAGGAATAGTAGTGGCAAACAAGCCCCTCTTGATTTAATTAACCTTTTTTTTTATTAATTCTCCTTTAAGGGGGTGTGGCAGGGGGCCTGTTCTATGCCTACATACATTTTTAGTAGATGTTCCTCATTCCCATCTCAAAATGTTGCATAGGCATGTGCAGGGGGTGTGCTGAGTGTGCCTGGGCACACCCTAATCACTCTGTGTGCCAGGGCCAATGATAAGGCAGTACAGCCATGACTCATGATTCCAAAAGGGGGGCCCAGACACCTGCCAAGCAGGAGGACCGGCTGTACTGCCTTATTGAAGATATCAATCCTCTTGTTCCTCCCATTGCAGTGCTTCTCCTCCTCTCCCTCCCTCTGGCTGCACTGTAGGGGGATTGGTTCTAGCATCTGCGCCTCCATCCTGTCCTCAGTTCCTTTTTTAGTCTTAAAGCGGAGCTCCACTCGAATTACTAGTCCTACGTCTATGTGATACCCCCCTTCCCTAATCGCTAGATACCCCCCTTACCTTTCTGATGTCTTCTTCTGTTTTCTTCTTCTTTCAAATTTCCTGCCTCTGGAGATTTCGGAAAGGGGCGGTGCTGCTGTGAAAATGGGCGGGGCATCAGCGGCAGGTCAGTTCTTCCTTTCGGCCGCAGGGGCTCCTGGGATCGTTTGTGATGGCAACCTGAGTTGTTGTCAGCGCTCGAGTGGATTGATCTGCGCATGCGCGAGATCGCAGCTCTTACGGGCGGTGCATGCTGGGAGATTAGGAGGACTGTGTCCCAGAAGACAATGCCTGTGGGCTTCACATGCCCACAGGCAAAATGGAAAACGTCTGGAGACGTTTTTCTAGTGACTTTAGGAGAAAGAAAAACGGCTGCAAGACACATCATATACAAGTAAGTAACCTATTTAGAATAGTTACTTTTGAAGATTAATGCGGAAAAAAAAAAACGACGGTGGAAACCCGCTTTAAATGTAAGACATCAGGGATCTGTGTAGAATCTTGATATTTCACTAAAGCCCCCCAAAGAGGCTGTTAAAAAATGTTAAAAAAATAAATAAAAATATAAAAAATGTAAAAAAACTAAATTTCAATAAAACAATAAAAAAAAAAAAAAAAAAAGGACTCGCTCACATGTGCTTTGCACTTGCCACTGCCTGTGCTGTGTGTTTGAGCTTTGGGGTGCGCACCCTAATGCAATAGTCTGCGCACACCTATGGAGGTATGCTAATATTGTCTTGCCGTTTCCAGTCATTGCTGCTTATTAGCCCTTGTTTCTCATGATCTGACGAAAAAAAAACGTTTCAATTTTACCACGGCGGTATATTTTCCAACATACTTGCACCATGTATGGGTTAAAAGGAATTAGCAAGGTAAGGAAAATGCTTGCCTAAAAAAAAAAAAAAAAGCAGAATTTTTACTTTTTTGGGAGAATAAAGAAAGGTCACAAGAGAATGTCGGCTCAAGCATAAATTATTGAAAAATCTGGGGCTGGATGTTTGGCTTCCATATGAACTAATGAAATACTTGCAAGGAAGTCCAGGAAGTCTTTTCTCTCTTTTTTTTTTTTTTTTTTTCTGAGCGCCAGAGGGGTCAGAAGATTAGGATGTAGCAGATGTGGTTTATTAGGATGAATTTAGGTGTCAGGTGGATTTAAGAAATGCAAATGAACCAGGATTCTTGAAAATAAATTTCAGCATATAGACATCTACATACAGTACTGAAAGTATAACCTTGAAAGAGCCAACGGTTCTTGCGAAAAGTTTAGTATCAGATTATGATTATACAGACATTGCATTCGAATCGCACTGCTAACCTGTGCTCATCTGTCCAATGAGGTCAGAGCTCTCTGTGGAAGGACAACTGATAATGTAGTCCAGGGGCAGGTAACCTTACAGAGGTGGAGACAGGGCTCAAGTCCTGCGGGAACGCATGGGAACGGAGTTCCTGTACTTTTTCCACAACAGGAACTCAGTTCCCGTTAGCAGCCGCGTCATGCAAGACTTTGAAGTATGTGAGGTGTGTGGCAGGTGCTACACCAGCAGCCGCCGACACAGCTCGCAATAGTAAGTGCCGCACACCTGACCATTCAGGCGTTGCCAGTAGGGGACCCCATGACAGCTTCTGCTTCGATCTACCTGTCAATCACAGCTAGCTGACGGGTAGATCAGGTCCCTGCTGCTAAGAGATTGTATTTAGTAAGACCTCTCGTGATGCGCTCCTCCCCGCCGGCCCCTCCTGATTTTCTGTCTCCTCATCTCCCCCCCCCCCCCCAGTCTCCTGCATACTTGCTCTGTGTGTCCCGCTGAATCCCCCCCTCCTCTATCTTCAGTGCCATATGATGAGAGAACCCAGAGGAGGAGCACAGCTATTCTGCTCACAGGACATGCAGGGAGAGAGGTGAGCTGAGGGAGGAACATCAGTTTGGGGTGGTAAGCTGAGCACAATACCTGGCAAAGTTTAATGCCAGGAGGGAAGTTTATGTGGAAATATGTGAAGGGTTGGAATAGCAGCGAGTGTGTGTTGGAGCCCCTGCAGAGTTTGCAGCCCCCCACGCTAACATACATCTCCTAAGCAGGAACACATCACTATCTCCCCAAGCATTCTGTCCAGATAATGTGCAGTTCATTTATGACCTTTCCGTTTAACCCTGTGTTATCCAAACTCTGTTCAATGAAAAGTGTAAACTCACCACATAAACACTCTATATACAAAATAACATTCCCCAATAAAGATCAGAACATGATGGTCACATTTGCATGGAAGCACAATTGAATGAATGCTGATTATTCAGAGAATTAACATATTTATGTTTATTGAGGATTGTTTTTTTTTTATGTACTAACAGTTAAGCTTCATACACACAATACGAAAATTGGATGAAAAATACCACTTTTGAAGCGTTCGAGCATATGAGCGTATCATTTTTTTTTTTTGGTGGGGGAGTGGATCTTGGTTGGGAGTTCCCACACTTTTTTCCCCAGGACTTGACCCCTGGGTGGAGATCTACCCGAGCAACATGGGAGAAGTCAAATATCTCCGGGCACAGTGTCATCTTCTCACACCCGATTTAAACTGTACTACCGTGTCGCAGTCGCATGCATTGCACTGCAGGCAGGTTGCAAGGTGTGAAAAAATAAGTTCAGAGGCCAGACTGCACCTCCAGAGTGCACAACAAAACTCCACCCCCCCCCCAAGAAGTACACCACTGGTGCAGACAATGGACCTCACCACCAAAGACATCTGTGCTCCGGCGCCTCCTGCCAGTTAGAGCAGCCACAATGCAGCAGGGTAGGTCATTATAGGATGAAAGGGGTGAGGGCGTGTAGGAAAGTGCCTACTTTTGGGGTGCTGTGGGCTCTCAGTTTGGCTGAATGTAGTCTATGGCTTGGTACTTTGTGGTTCCCCCCCAACACAATAGGACGCTGCACCCAGGGCCTCCTGCCACCCCTGACCCTGACTGTAACCCATGACAATCAACAACGAATCACATAGCGATCTCCACCAGTCCAACCAAAATAAACTAACTAAAGATACTAATAGTTTAGAAGATGTATTGTAATAAATTCAGCAAGCCATTACAATTAGTTAACTAATGAAAGATTTAACTGCCTACCTTATCCACCTATCCGTTATATAGTGGGGGAAATAATTATTTGATCCTCTGCAGATTTTGTAAGTTTGCCCACTTACAAAGAAATGAGGGGTCTATCATTTTTAACATAGGTGTATTTTAAATGATAGAGACAGCATATCAACCAAAAATCCAGAAAAAAACACAATACAAATGTTATAAATTGAGTTGCAGCTCAGTGAGTAAAATAAGTATTTGATCCCCAAGCAAAGCCTGACTTAGTACTTGGTGGAGAAATTCTAGTTGGCAAGCACAGAGGTCAGACATTTCTTGTAGTTGGTGACCAGGTTTGAACACATCTCAGGAGGGTTTTTGGTCCACTCTTCTTTACAGATCTTCTCTAAATCCTTAAGGTTTCTTGGCTGGCTCTTGGCAACTCGAAGTTTCAGCTCTGTATATAAACGTTCTATAGGATTAGGGTCTGGGTATTGGCTAAGCCACTCCATGACCTTAATGTGCTTATTCTTGAGACACTCCTTTGTTTCCTTAGGGGTATGTTTTGGGCTATTGTCCTGCTGGAAGACCCATCCATGACCCATCTTCAGGGAAAAAGGTTCTCATCCAAGATCTTAATTCAATTCAATTTAAATGTTGGTCTCATCTGACCACAACATTTTCTCCCAATCCTTCTCTGAATCATTTGCATGTTCATTGGCAAACGTCAGATGGGCTTGTACATGTGCCTTCTTGAGGAGGGGAACCTTGCAAGTGCTGAAAATTTCAAACCATAATCCACCTTCTGTTAGCAGACTCCTGGATCCCACTGAACGTTAAATCCCTTTCTCTAACTACCCGTGCCTCTATACTAGCATGGAGAAAACTTACATCCCAACCCCCCCAGGGATCTATAGAGCATCAAATCCATTACCTATTGAGAACTCTAGAACACCTTATCCCTCGTATTTCCCTTAAACAATGGGAAGAGGCAGGAATCCAATGGGTGGATCATCTTTTTCATATCAACCAACTGAAACCCTTGAATTTCCTACTGACAGAGTTTAGCCTCCCCAGATCTGTATCCTATACCTATAGGAGAATTTCTACCTTCCTATCAAAACACCCCAAACCTTGTATGATGATAACATCTGGCACTTCCTACTCCCACTAAACTCCACCCACAAAGGTATATCTTTATTCTATAACACCTTACAAAACAACATTCTCTAAGATGCCCCTGTGTTAAAATAGGAAGAGGACCTCCATTTATCTTTCTCTGAAACACAATGGACAACGACCATACTTTGTAACTACTCCGGTGGTACCTTACACCATACCAGCTATCAAAATTTTCCAAGTCCCACTCTCCCCTGTGTTGGAGGGGATGTGGACATATAGGTAACCTTATTCATATATTTTGGACCTGTAAAAGTCTTACCAGCTACCGGAGAAAAATATTCTCTATAATCTCAGAAACCACAGAAGTACTATCTAAACCTGACTCTGCCCTTGCCACCCTCCATCTGGGTATAGAGAAATTTCCTAATAACCATAGGAGGGTCATCCTACACACTTTATTGGCAGATAAAATAGTGATAGCCAGGCACTGGATGAAAAATATGGCACCTAACCCCTCTGAAACCATAGACCTAATTAATATGCAATTTTCCAATGAAAAAATGTATTCTCACAAAAACTCCATGCGTGCCTTATTTGACGGATTATGGAAACCATGGACTAATGGTTTATGGACCATGGGAAAATACTATACTAATGTCTTTTGATATGTTATATTGTACCTTTTGTATATTCCATACTATATGATCTGGATTGGACCAATAGTACTTTACCATTGGTCTAAGCCCCTGTACACACGGTCGGAGAATCCGTCGGAATGTGTCCTATCGGACCAGTTTGTCGGATAATCCGACTGTGTGTGGTATGCATCGGACTGTTTCCGTCGGAATATCCGTCGGACCAAATTTTCCAACTTCCAGCTGGAAATATTTTCCGACAAACTGGTCCGATAGGACATACTCCGATCACGTGTAGAGAATTCCGATCGGACAAAGTGCCACACATGCCCAGATCAAATTCCTACATCAAAGCTATTGGCTACTAGCCTGAACATAGTCCCATCGTAACGAAATTACGTCATCACGTTCTGAAAGATCGGATTTTCCGACAACTTTGTCCGACCGTGTGTATGCAACAGTTTTGGACAAAATCCATCGGACAAAATCCAACGGATTTGGTTGTCAGAATGTCCGACCGTGTGTACAAGGGCTAAGACTCCAAGCTGTTCATTGAGCTCAGTGGCTCTGACAAGAAGTGAGGAGAGGCACTTTGAGCTCATCCTCTCAGTCTGCTGCAAACAGAGTTTGTCAGATTGTATTTAAAGTGGCCACTCTGTGTTGAGCCATAGGTTGTAGGAGCCCCTTTTTAACCAGTGCCAGGGTAGGACTTAGGCTGCATACCCCCCAAATTTGGGGTCTCTGTGACCTCAGGTCGCCGAGCTACGACCCCCGAAGCTGGATTTTTATTTTTTTTCTTATGTTCATGGCACGTCCCTCTGTTATTGCTTCTATTCACTTATATGTTAAACCTTGCAAAATTCTATAAAAACATTGAATATAATGACCCACCACCCAACAATATTGATCAGTTGGCATGATGTACCACTGCCTAACAATGTTTACCCGTCAAGCTACCGCCGCAAAATAACAGATCCCTGGACACCTGCTGTATGTAAACAAATTGGCTGGGAATGCTGGGCGATAACCATAAACTATATACTGTAATTCATAAACATGTAAAAATAAAAGAATGGGTTCCAGATCTACGTGTGGCCCGTGTGCAATGCTTACACCAAAATATTCATCAAGATGATTTCAAAAAGATATCTTGTTCTGGAACCATGCCCCGTTGTGTAACTCGGTATCTGTGGCTTTGATGGCTACTACTCTAATTATGTGTCTATATTGGCATCCATTTTTGTAGATTTAAGTATTCCTTGTAACATTATAATGTTAGGGCCATCCTGGGAGTGATTGCTTGGGGGGGAGGGGGGTGTAGGTTGCCAGATACTACCTGGTAAAACCTGTTGCCAGTAGGGTTTCATTATCCATGTGGCCTTCGTGGATACGTGTCTGCCCATTTGTGGCTTTCTATGCTATCACTGCATTGTAGGATTCTTTTATTGGGGACTTCTGGTCCATGGATGTTCTTTTATGCATATGTTTGGCTGGTTAAGCATGTATTGGCACAGCGTTTGTAAGTATATCAGGCAGCAATGTACATGCATTGTTGTATTCACACTGTTATTTATATTGTAAAATACGTCTTGTGTTTATTGTTGCTCCATTGAGGAATATGTATGCATAATACATCATAGAGGGAATATTGGCATTAATAAACCACTTGCCGACCAGCCGTCATCATTATACGGTGGCAGGTCGGCTTTTTCTGCGAATCGCCGTAGCTGTACGTTGGCTCCTCTAAAAGGCATAGCAGGCGCGCGCCTGGTACACAGCAGGGGACCCAATGCGCGTGGCCGTGATGTCCGCCGCCCCTAGTGTTAACCCCTTCCATGCCAGTCACATTTACACAGTAATCAGTGCATCTTTATTGCACTGATCACTGTATAAATGTCAATGGTCCCAAATAGTGTCAAAAGTGTCCGATCTGTCCTCCGCAGATCGCTGCCATTACTAATATATAAAAAATGAAATAATAATAAAATTGCCATAAATCTATTCCCTATTTTGTAGACGCTATAACTTTTGCACAAACCAATCAATATACGCTTATTGAAATTTTTATTTAACAAAAATATGTAGACGAATACAAATTGGCCTAAAAAAATAAATTCTTTTATTTTTTACTTTTTTTTGGATGTTTATTATAGCAAAAAATAAAAAAGATAGTTTTTTTTTCTAAATTGTCACTCTTTTTTTGTTTATAGCGCAAAAAATAAAAGCCGTAGAGGTGATCAAATACCTCCAAAAGAAAGCTCTATTTGTGGGAAAAAAGGACGTCAATTTTGTTTGGGTACAGCGTCGCACGACCACGCAATTATCAGTTTAAGCGAAGCAGTGCTGTATCGCAAAAAATGGCCTGGTCATTAAGGGGGGAAATGCTGTCTGTAAGTGGTTAACACAGAACAGAAATGTGCATTCTTCAAAAAGACTTTATGTGAACACACTGCAAAATGTATTCCCATGGGAAATAAGTTTAAAAGGCTAAAAGGTTTAAAAGGCTAAAAATAAATCCTATGTGGCTCACGGCCAAAGTTAAAAAAGCTATAAATAATAGGAAAAAAAAATGTAATGAAGGAACACTATCATCATTTAAATGTTACAAAGAATACAACAGAATATGAAAAAAAAACAGGAGCACAAGCAGGTTCTTTGCCTATAGCAACTAATTGAGCTCCTGGTTTCTCTTAAGGTATAAACAACAGCTTGATTTTTGCTCTAATTGTCATACGTCAGCCCAGGGGTCAATAAGCTTAGTTTGTACTTCTTGGATGGGGAATCCTCCCAACTGTACTATTGTATTCTTACAATGGGTGGACTCTGTTGTCAGAATACACAGGTCAGCGCTACAGCCATTGGCTGCAGCCACTGATCGAGCGGCTTTTTTTTTAACAAGTCTGTTCCACAGAAATCAACGTCTCTTGAGCAGCAGTGGTCACACATGGATTGAAATTTGGAGAACCAGACAAATTTAGATCCATATAGCCATATTAAAGTGCTTGTTACCCTAAAAAAAATGGATCCTGTTCCTTTAAAGCATGTTATACATTATCTCACAAAAGTGAGTACACCCCTCACATTTTTGTAAATATTTTATTATATCTTTTCATATGACAAGACTGAAGCAATGGCGCTTTGCTACAATGTAAAGTAGTAAGTATATAGTTTGTACTGTATAACAGTGTAAATTTGCTGTCCCCTCAGAATAACTCAACACACAGCCATTATTGTCTAAACTGCTGGCAACAAAAGTGAGTACACACCTAAGTAAAAATGTCCAAATTGGGCCCAAATTGTCAATATTTTTTGTTGCCACCATTATTTTCCAGCACTGCCTTAACCCTCTTGGGCATGGAGTTCACCAGCGCTTCACAGGTTAGCACTGGAGTCCTCTTCCACTCCTCCATGACAACATCACAGAGCTGGTGGATGTTAGAGACCTTGCCCTCCTCCACTTTCCATTTGAGGATGCCCCACAGATGCTCAATATGGTTAAGATCTGGAGACATGCTTGACCAGTCCATCACCTTTACCCTAAGCTTCTTTAGCAAAGCAGTGGTCATCTTGGAGGTGTGTTTGGGGTCGTTATGTTGGAATACTGCCCTGCAGCCCAGTCTCCAAAGGGAGGGGATCATGCTCTGCTTCAGGATGTCACAGTACATGTTGGCATTCATGGTTCCCTCAATGAACTGTAGCTCCCCAGTGTCGGCAGCACTTATACAGCCCCAGACCATGACACTCCCACAACCATGCTTGACTGTAGGCAAGACACACTTGTCTTTGTACTCCTCACCTGGTTGCCACCACACACGCTTGACACCATCTGAACCAAATAAGTTTATCTTGGTTTCATTAGACCACAGGACATGGTTCCAGTAATCCATGTCCTTAGTCTGCTTGTTTTCAGCAAACCGTTTGTGCATCATCTTTAGAAGAGGCTTCCTTCTGGGATAACAGTCATGCAGACCAATGTGAAGCAGTGTACAGCGTATGGTCTGACCACTGACAGGCTGACCCCCAACCCCTTAAACCTCCACAGAAATGCTGGCAACACTCATGCGTCTATTTCCCAAAGACAACCTATGGATATGATGGTGAGCACGTGCACTCAACTTCTTTGGTTGATCATGGTGAGGCCTGTTCTGAGTGGAACCTGTCCTGTTAAATTGCTGTATAGTCTTGGCCACTGTGCTGCAGCTCAGTTTCAGGGTCTTGGCAATCTTCTTATAGCCTAGGCCATCTTTATGTAGAGCAACAATTCTTTTTTTCAGATCATCAGAGAGTTCTTTGCTATGGGATGCCATGTTGAACTTCCAGTGACCAGTATAAGAGAGAGTGAGAGCAATAACACCAAATTTAGCATACCTGCTCCCCATTCATACCTGAGACTTTGTAACACTAACGAGTCACATGACACCCAGGAGGGTAAATGGCTAATTGGGCCCAATTTGGACATTTCACTTGGGGTGTACTCTCTTTTGTTGCCAGCGGTTTAGACATTAATGACTGTGTGTTGAGTTATTTTGAGGGGACAGCAAATTTACACTGTTATACAAGCTGTACACTCACTACTTTACATTGTAGCAAAGTGTAATTTCTTCAGTCTTTTCACATGAAAAGATAGAATAAAATATTTACAAAAATGTGAGGCGTGTATTCACTTTTGTTAGATACTGTATATACCTAAAATATCTGGCTGATCCTGCCTGGTGCTGCCCTTCGCCCTGTAAACTGATCATGGTTTATCATGCTGAGCCCTGATACTGTGGTCAGCTTACATGCCCCTGTCATCCAGAGCTCTCTTCCTCTCCCCCCCTCCCTCCCTGCCTGTCGGCTGTGTCAGTGCCGATCTGCTCCCCTCCTGCTGCTATCATAGTGGAATGAAATTCCGACAATCCCCTCTGCTATAATAAATAAAATGCCTCTGTGTCCCTCATTTTATATCGCCACTCAGTGCTCATGTGACCGGCCGCCCCTCTCCTCCTTCTAGCTGACATCAGCGGGGGTTTCTCAACCCCGCCCGCTGTAGCTGTCAGATCAAGAGAGGAGGCCGGTCACGTGAGTGCTGATTTTATTTAAAAACACACTGGGGACATTATTTATTATAGCAGAGAGGACTGTAGGAATGTCATTGAGTGGCCTAACAACCACTTTAAGTAAGGCAGAGTTCAGAGGTCAGTAGTGAATAATGCAAAGTTCAGAGGTCAGTAGTATGTAATGCATAGTTTAGAGTTCAGTAGTATTTAACACATATAGCAGTAATCAGGAGTACGTAATGCAGAGCACAGAGGTCAGTAGTATGTAACACAGATTGCAGGGGTCAGGAGTAAGTAATGCAGAGCACAGAGGTCAGGAGTAAGTAATGCAGAGTTTGGAGGTCAGTATTATGTATTGTAACACAGAGTGCAGGGGTCAGAAGTAAGTAATGCAGAGCACAGAGGTCAGTGGTATGCATAGTGCAGGGTTTAGGAGTATTGCAGGGTGCAGGGGCCAGGTAGTATCTAAAGCACAGTTTGGAGGTAAGTAGTATGTAACACACAGTGCAGAGGGTAGGCATAGCTAACATACATCTCACCCTCAAAAGCAAAAATATCTCCCTTCTATTATAAACAACCCCACATCCACCACAAATAAAAAAAAAAAGCAAAGGGCCCCAGCACAAATTCCTCCCTTTCTTTTTGGAAAGTGAGAGAGGTCCTCCCATATCTACACCCAGCTGCATCATATGACACATCAGATCCAAGTAGGAGCCTCCGACTTTCTCTGACAATGCAATGTTGCTCTAATGCCGCGTACACACGTATCAGACTATCCGGTGGACTTAGCCTGGCGGACTGTCCCGAACGAGCTACCTGCCCACACACGGCACTTTTGCGGCGGACTACGTCTGGCGTACTAAGTCCGCCGGACTATCCGCCGTGTCGCCAGACTATCCGCCGTACTTTTGAAATGAACGGACTCGCCCAGACACACAGAGGAAAGTCCGTTCATTTTGAGTGCGGCTCCAGGTAGCTGGGACCAGCGAAGGAGGTGTCGCTGGCCCCGTCACCTGGTATGGACTTAAAGGGGAATCCCTACGCTGAAAAAACAGCGTGGGGGGTCCCCCACAGGTCCATATAAGACCCTTATCCGAGCAGGCTATCCGGCCGGCCGGGAAAGGGGGTGGGGACGAGCGAGCGCCCCCCCCCCTGCTGAGCCGTACCAGACCACATGCCCTCAACATGGGGGGGTGCCTTGGGGAAAGGGGGGCCGCGCGGCCACCCCACCCCAAAGCACCTTGTCCCCATGATGATGAGGACAAGGGCCTCTTCCTGACAACCCTGGCCATTGGTTGTCGGGGTCTGCGGGCAGGGGCTTATCGGAATCCGTGAGCCCCCTTTAATAAGGGGGCCCCCGGATCCCAGCCTCCCACCCTATGTGCATGAGTATGGGGTACAATGTACCCCTACCCATTCACCTGTGAAAAAAAATGTAAAAAAACACAACACACAAGGGTTAAAATAGTTTATTGCACAGCTCCGGGGGTCTTCTTCCGTCTTAGGGGGTCTTCTCGCCGGACTCCTCCGCTATCTTCTGCTAGCTCTTTTACTAGTGGAGGAGCCCAACTTTCTTCTTCGCCGCCGCCCTCTTCTTCCGACTTCGGGGGTGTTGTCCCCCTTTTCGGGGGTCTTGTCCCCCTCTTCGGTTCTTCTTGCCGGGCCACCGCGCCTTCTTCTAGCTTTTTTACAAGCGGTGGCCCGCTGTCTTCTGGCCTTCTGTTCTTCTCTTCTCTTCTTCTCTTCTCTTCTTAAGCTGTTGCCTTATCGCTGTCTCTGGTCACAATGACAGTGACGCGGCATGCGGCGACTTATATAGGGACATCGCCGGATGATGTCCCCGCCCATTATGATGTCACAGTCCCAGAGGATGCCCAGAGTGGCGGCGAAGGCACCCCCCATGTTGAGGGCAAGCGGCCTGGTTCAGCTCAGGAGGGGGGGGGGGCTCGCTCGTCCCCACCCCCTTTCCTGGCCGGCCGGGTAGCGTGCTCGGATAAGGGTTTTATATGGACCGTTTTTTCGGCGTAGGGATTCCCCTTTAAATCCATATCAGGTAACGGGACCAGCTATGCCTTCTTCGCTGGTCCCGACTCCCGGCTACCTGGAGCCGCGCTCATAATGAGCGGACTTTCCTCCGCCGAAATGCGAGTCTGGCGGACAGATTGATGTGCAAAACTACAATCTTAGTCCGCTGGACTTTTGGGTAAAAAAAGTCCGCCGGAGCGCACACACGGGCGGATTGTCCGGTGGACTTGAGTCCGCCGGACTTTTCCACCGGATTGTTTGATTGTGCGTACGGGGCTTTAGACATGTGCATGACGAAAAAATTTGTTTTGTTTCATTTCGTTTAGATTTGTTAATCCAAGTTATTTTCTTTAATTAAATTCGCTTGATTTGTTTAATTCATATTTGGGACATGCCTTTAAAATTCATATTCGGAATTAGTATTATGTCTTTTTCAAAATTTTCCTGGAATTTATAAATTCTTTTCAATTTGAATCGGTTGAATCGAAAACTTTAGATTTTTTTTTCTTCAATTCTAATGTGGCAAAGTGAACAAACCTTCATCAAATTTTCATCAAATGATTGCAATGGGGATTATTTACTAAAGGTAACTCCACACTTGTAAGTGCAGTCACTGTAGATCTCTGCAGATCTGAGGGGAATTTCTGCTGATTTTATCATCCAATCATGTACAAGCAAAAATGCTGTTTTTTATTTTCCTTGCATGTCCCCCTCGGATCTACAATAGCTGCACTTCCAAGTGCACTTGCAGTGCAAAGTGGAGTTACCTTTAGTAAATAACCCCCAATGACTCTTTTTAAATCACCTTAGGCTTAACAAAAACAGCATTATTTAAAAATGGTACTCTAATAACCCACATAGGGCCTTTTTTACTAAAGGCAAATCCACGTTGCACTACAAGTGCAAAGTGCAATTGAAATTGCATTGAAAGTGCACTTGGAAGTGCAGTCGCTCTAAATCTAAGGGGTAGATCTAAAATGAGTGGAAGCTCTGCTGATTTTATTTTACTTCCAAGTGCACTTGCAGTGCAAAGTGGATTTTCCTTTAGTAAATAACCCCCTATGTGTACAGTTAGAATTCAACTCGAGTTTGATGTAAAATTTAATTAAAATTTTCAATTTGAATTTCAGAAAATCTGACAAATTTTGTTTCGTTATTCGGAGCATTCGAGAAAATTGGTTTATACTGCAATTCGGGTATTCAGATATATCTGAAACTCTGAATAACCAGCCAATTAGATTTGCTTGAGTATGGGCACCATTAGGATGCTGAGATGCACTGGATCTATTGTGCACCCATAGACAGATGCCTAATGGCCTGTACACAAGACTTTCCGACTGAAAATGTACGATCGGACTGTGTTGTCGGAAATTCCGATCGTGTGTTTGCTCCATCTGACTTTTTCTGTCGGAATTTCCGAAACGCAAAGTTTGAGATCTGGATCTAAAATTTTCCGACAACAAAATCCGATCGTTTAAATTTCAACCGTGTGTAGACAATTCTGACGCACAAAGTGCCACGCATGCTCAGAATAAATTATGAGACGAAAGCTATTGGCTAATGGCCTCTTTATAGTCCTGTCGTACGTGTTGAACGTCACCTCGTTCTGAATGATCGGATTTTTCGACAACTTTGTGCGACCGTGTGTACGCAAGATGAGTTTGGGCCAAAATCCGTAGGAAAAAATCTGACAGATTTTGTCATCGGAACGTCCAACCGTGTGTTTGTGTATACATTGTGTATACATTTCATAAAATACATGAATTCTCTACACATGATCGGACTACGTCCGATCGGACCAATTGGTCAGAAAATATTTCCAACATGTTGGAAAATTGGGTCTGACGAATATTCTGACGGAATCAGTCCGATGCATATCAATCACAGTCGGATTATCCGACAACATAGTCCGATAGGACACATTCCGACGGATTCTCCGACCGTGTGTACAAGGGCTTAGAGCGACTGCACTTCCAAGTGCACTTGCAGTGCAAAGTGGATTTGCCTTTCATAAATAACCCCCAGTGTCTATCAGCTCAGAAGCATAACTAGAACCTTCAGGGCCCTGGTGCAAGAATGAAGGGTTCCCCTGACCCTCCTCTTCCCTCCAAGCCCAGGGCCCTTTTCCTTCGATCCCAGGGCCCTTTATTATGGGTCCCCTTCCTGCAATCTTGAGCAGGGTTGCCACCTGTTCTTCAAGCCAAACCCAAACACTTTCGCAGAGCCCTTACATTAGAGTCCTCAGAGTGCCCCTTACATCAGAGTTTGCAGAACGCCCTTTACATCAGAATCCACAGAACCTCCTTACATCAGAGTCTGCCATGCCCCCCTTACAACAGAAACCGCAGAGCCCGCTTACATCAGAGTGCCCAGAGAGCCCCTTACATCAGAGTGCACAGAGAGCCCCTTATAGCAGAGTAGAGGGTGTTTTCCGACGGATGTTGGCTCAAACTTGTCTTGCATACATACAGTCACACAAAGTTGGACGGAAATTGCGAACGTCAAGAACGCGGGGAAAAAATTTAAGTTCAATAGCCAGTGCGGCTCTTCTGCTTGATTCTGAGCATGCGTGGAACTTTGTGCGTCGGAATTGTGTACACACGATCGGAATTTCCGACAAAGGATTTTGTTGTCGGAAAATTTGAGATCCAGATCTCAAATTTTGTGCGACGGAAATTCCAAGAAAAAATGTCCAATAGAGCCTACACACTGTCGGAATTTCCGACAAAAAGCTCCCATCGAACATTTTCCGTTAGCGAATCTGACTGTGTGTACGCGGCATAAGAAGAGCTTATCGTCGTGAATAGTAAAGCTGTGTTCACTTCAATCATCTTATATGCTAGCTTTTTTTTTTTTTTTGCATTTAATTATTATTTAACGTGAACAGAGCTTCATTTTTTTTTACTAAGTTGGCTGAAGATTTCCTTTTTGTAAGTTAACAGTACCACGTATTTAATATATACAACTATTTTTCATTATTTTCATGAGGATATATTTTTTTCTTTTTTGTATAGAAGTATTGCTCTGCTTGTGTTCAACACATTTAATATTTATTTCCCAGTGGACACCATCCCTGATCATGTACAAACAATATAAAAATCCTGCCACTCCCCGACATCAGGAGGACGAGAAAGGACTTTATATGTGCCACATCGAAATCACATAGAGTTAAAAATGTTGAAAATGTTTTATTACATCATACAAATAAGTGATACAAAAATGAAGAACATGGTGGTTACAAATACAGAGAGTTTATGTATATAACCAATTTGATGTTATTTGGCGTCTAGGACCAATGTATTTTGTGAAAAACTTTCTTCTTCAGAATCCACGTTTATATATATATAAAGAATAGAACAGTCTATAAGAGTGAACAAAAAATAAACAAGATATACACAGTGCCTTGAAGTAATATTCCTACCCCTTGACATTTTCCACATTTTGTCATGTTACAACCAAAAACATTGGGATTTTATGTGATAGACCAACACAAAGTGACACATACAGGGGTTGATTTACTAAAGGAAAATAGACTGTGCACTTTGCAAAGTGCAGTTTCTCCAGAGCTTAGTAAATGAAGTAAGATTCCCCTTGCAAAGAATACCCAATCACATGCAAGGAAAATGAAAAAAAAAACAGCATTTTTGCTTGCACATGATTGGATGATGGAAGTCAGCAGAGCTACTGTTCATTTACTAAGCTCTGGAGAAACTGCACTTTGCAAAGTGCACGGTCTATTTGCCTTTAGTAAATCAACCCAAGAGTATCTCACAAAAGTGAGTACACCCCTCACATTTTTTATAAATATTTTATTCTATCTTTTCATGTGACAACACTGAAGAAATTACACTTTGCTACAATGTAAAGTAGTGCGTGTACAGCTTGTGTAACAGTGTCAATTTTCTAGATGGCAACTCACCTCCTCATAGAAGGTTAATAGATTGGTTTGGCAAGAACAGTTCTTCATGAATCCATGCCGATTACTGCTAATGATATTGTTTTCATTACTAAAATCGTGCATATATTCCCTTATCATCCCCACAAAGAGTTTACCGTATATACTCGAGTATAGGCCGACCCGAATATAAGCCGAGGCCCCCAATTTACCCCCAAAAAAACTGGCAAACTTATTGACTCGTGTATAAGCCGAGGGTGAGACATGCCTGTCCATCCCTGTGTGTGTGTCCGTCCATCCCTGTGTGTCCGTCCATCCCTGTGTGTCCGTCCATCCCTGTGTGTCCGTCCATCCCTGTGTGTCCGTCCATCCATCCCTGTGTGTGTGTGTGTCCATCCATCCATCCATCCCTGTGTGTGTGTGTCTCCATCCATCCATCCATCCATCCCTGTGTGTGTGTGTCTCCATCCATCCATCCATCCATCCCTGTGTGTGTGTGTGTCTCCATCCATCCATCCATCCATCCCTGTGTGTGTCTCCATCCGTGTGTGTGTGTGTGTGTGTGTGTGTGTGTGTGTGTGTGTGTGTGTGTGTGTCCAGCCTACCTTTGTCCCGAGCCTCCGTCCCGTGCCTTGCCTCCTTGCCTCCGTCCCGTGCCGTGACTTGCCTCCTTGCATCCGTCCCGTGTCGTGCCGTGCCTTGCCGCCGCCGTCCCGTCCCGTCCCGTGCCGTGCCTTCCCTTGCCTCCGTCCCGTGCCCTCTTCGTCGGCGGCCATTGTAAAGTTCAAAAGCTGCGCCGCCGCCTTCGCCTGTGATAGGCGGAACACTGAATTTCCCAGCAGCCTGTGTTCCGCCTATCACAGACGTCGTATCATCCTCGTCCGTAGTACGAGGATGATACGATGTCCGTGATAGGCGGAACACAGGCTGCTGGGAAATTCAGTGTTCCGCCTATCACAGGCGAAGGCGGAGCCGGAGGCGCGGCTTTTGAATAGAATGGCCGCTGTCTGTCTGCTCGACACGCTGATCGAGCGGGCAGACAGCGATGACTCGAGTATAAGCCGAGGGGGGCACTTTCAGCCTCAAAAAAGAGGCTGAAAATCTCGGCTTATACTCGAGTATATACGGTACATACTATTAATGTTAGACTAATTTGTCTGTAATTCCCAGGGATGTATTTTGGGCCTTTTTTAAATGTGGTGCTACATTGGCTTTTCTCCAAACTGCTGGTACCATTCCAGTCAGTAGACTGTCAGTAACAATTAGGAACAATGGTCTGGCAATTACTTGACTGAGTTCCCTAAGTACCCTCGGGTGAAAGCCATCTGGTCCCGGTGATTTATTAATGTTAAGTTTCCCAAGTCTAATTCTAATTCTGTCCTCTGTTACCCATGAGGGTGCTTCCTGTGATGTATCTTGAGAATAAAATCCTCTGAATTTGCACAACTGCAAACCTACCAAAACATGGCCATCCACCTAAACTGACAGGCCGGGCAAGGACAACATTAATCAGAGAAGCAGCCAAGAGGCCCATTTTAAGCCCTCTAGGAGCTGCAGAGATCCACAGCTCAAGTGGGACAATCTGTCCACAGGACAACTATTAGTCGAGCACTCCACAAATCTGGCCTTTATGGAAGAGTGGCAAGAAGAAAGCCATTGTTGAAAGAAAGCCATAAGAAGTCCTGTTTACAGTTTGTGAGAAGCCACATGGGAGACACAGCAAACTTGTGGAAGAAGGTGCTCTGGTCAGATGAGACTAAAATCAAACTTTTTGGCCTAAAAGTAAAACACTATGTGTGGCAGAAAACTAACATTTCACATCACCCTGAATACACCATCCCCACCGTTAAACATGGTGGGGGCAGCATCATGTTGTGGGGGTTCTTTTCTTCACCAGGGACAGGGAATCTGTTAATGGGAAGATGGATGGATATAGGGCAATCTTAAAAGAAAACCTGCTAGACAAGACACCAAGACAAGCATGGTGGTGGGAGTGTCATGGTCTGGGGCTACATGAGTGGGGAGCACTCATGAGGAGCTACAGTTCATTCAGAAAACCATAAATGCCAACATGTACTGTGACATGCTGAAGCAGAGCATGATCCCCTCCCTTTGAAAACTGGGCCGCAGGGCAATATTCCAACATGATAACGACCCCAAATACACCTCCAAGAGGATCACTGCCTTGCTAAAGAAGCTGAGGGTAAAGGTGATGGACTGGCCAAGCATGTCTCCAGACCTAAACAGCATTGAGCATCTGTAGGGGCATCCTCAAATGGAAGGTGGAGGAGTGCAAGGTCTCTAAGCTCTGTGATGTCGTCATGGAGGAGTGGAAGAGGACTCCAGTGGCAACCTGTGAAGCTCTGGTGAACTCTGTGCCCAGGAGGGTTAAGGCAGTGCTGGAAAATAATGGTGGGCACACAAAATATTAAAACTTTGGGCCCAATTTGGACATTTTCACTTAGGGGTGTACTCACTTTTGTTGACAGCGGTTTATACATTATTGGCTGTGTGTTGAGTTATTTTGAGGGGACAACAAATTTACACTGTTATAAAAGCTGTACACTCACTACTTTACATTGTAGCAAAGTGTCATTTCTTCAGTGTTGTCACATGAAAAGATAGAATAAAATATTTACAAAAATGTATAGCCATATATACGAGGTGGTATCAAAACGTTTTGAGACTAGCTTTGTAGCGTGCCAACAGATGGCATTACATAAGTACACACACAGTGTTACAGGGAGCAACGACCTTCATAAGTCAGTGTGCCAAAAGACATTGTCCTGTGTACATCGGGAGCTGTGCAACTGGTGCTATTCTGACCACACACATTATCACGTCTGCTATTTCATCATGGACAGCAATGATGTCAATGACGACAACAAAGGTGGTGCTGCAATGAGTCGTTTGCTGTTTTGAGTGGCAGGCATGTTTCAGGATCAGAAAAACATCACTGGAAGGCGAAGAGAGATCAGGAAGACTTTCAACGAGCTCAAGCCCCGAAAATGAAGAAACCCCCTGGCAACTTGTGCTTGATGGCCGTTGGAGAACAGTTGCGCGCACCACTCAGAAACACTTAGAACGACTCATTGCAGCATCACCGTAAACTTTTGCCCAGTTTCATGCAGAATTTTACATTTACTCTTTGTTCTAACTTGCTGTCCATAATGAAATAGTTAATGTGATAACGCATGTGGTCAGAATAGCACCAGTTGCACAGCTCCCGATGTACACCGGACGCAGTCTTTTGGCGCACGGACTTTTGAAGACTGACTGTGTGTGCAGCCTTGTGCTGCCATCTGTTAGAATTTTACAAAACTAGTCTTAAAATGTTTTGATACCATCTTGTATCATTTACCTCTCTATATAGTCATGTATTTCTCTTCCAGCAGAACATCCCATGTTCAAATATGGCCTCAATAATAGATATA
The DNA here is from genome assembly GCF_037356315.1 of Lithobates pipiens. Lineage (NCBI taxonomy): Eukaryota > Metazoa > Chordata > Amphibia > Anura > Ranidae > Lithobates > Lithobates pipiens. The sequence continues at coordinate 5,183,383 of NW_027507892.1, read as the reverse complement.
AATATAGAAAGGACACCTATAATATAGAACTGATTGGCAATGAGAAAACATAACACCATATCCATGTACCTAAAAACAATATAACATACCATTAAAAACTGCAGACCAATCCCACCACTCAAAACCTCAGATTGAGATTAGCTACCTATAATTAATCCAAATACTAACTGTATATTGCAGTGAAAAAATGCCAAGCCAATATTCATCCTGTCCCATGTCTTCTAAGAATCTTGCCTTTTATTGTATGGTTAAGGGCTTTTAGTGTATCTTCAAGTGTAAGATAAAAAGCGGAAAAAAATAAGATAAAATAAATAAATTATATATATATATATATATATATATATATATATATATATATATATATATATATATATATATATATATATATATATATATATATATATATATAAGCATGTGTGCCCTCCATTACAAAGTGGTAGCCAAACCTAAACCATATTTTTTTCCCCTTTATGTGTATTGAACAAAGAAGCAAAATGCAGGTCTTGCTATCTTTTTTTTTTTTTTTTTTTAACTTGTCATTCATTAGAACAGGTTTTAGAGTTTATGTATTAAAGGTGTAGCGTTTATCTTAGTGAATAGTAAAGCTTTTTTTTTTTTTTGGTTTTAATATTTATGGCATGTCATTTTATATTCAAATTGAACCATCCTCCTTTTTTACCAATATTATTATTATTTATAATATTATTATTATTATTATACAGAATTTATATAGTTCCAACAGTTTGTGCAGATGGCTGAAGACTGACGTTTCTAAGTAAACTTCTTTATACCGCACACACATTTTTTATTATAATTCGTAAAATTATATATTTTAGTTTTTTTTTTTTTTTTTTTTATAATTACCTTTTTATAATGACTTATTATGCTTCAAACATCAGTTTGGTTTCACCAGTCCCAACTCCAGCTCTGTCAACTCTGTCTGTTGTCCACAAATTAAACTTTTTCTTTTTCTTTATAATAACAGGCAAATCTATTCAGTTAAGACAGCTGAGAAATACAAAACCACATCAGTGATTTAAAATAGAGCATCACTTATTGTAGTGCACATCAGTAATGAGCCCACACTACTGGTGTTATAAATTATACATCGTATGCATTATATATGCTGGATGTGCAGAAAAGGGTAGAAAGCCCTCAAATTAATAAAGTCACACCTGGGAGTTACACCACCACGATACACTTACAATCATTGTTAGTTTCTGCCTTCAGGCATTATACATTAATACTAAGGAACCAAAATGTATGTAGTTAGCATTGGTAGAAAAGGTAAAAAAAAGGGCGATAAGCTGGTGGCAATAATTGATATAATGAGATTCATGGCATTCTAATTGCTGCAGTAATATCAGAGAAATACCCTCAAGCGACTATGAATGTGTAATTGTTGGAAAATACTCAGGGATCAGTTTATAGTATTGACCGAGTATGACCGGACCCAAGACTTTGTACAACAATTTGAAGAAAACCAGCTTGACAGTTATACTTATTTTTAAAAAATGTTATTGTTATTTAATATTTTATTACAATTACTGAAGAGCAGACATAAGGCATTATAAACATAATAATGAATGTTTGCTTAATTTGAGTAGGTTTTTTTTAGTTTTATTTTTTTTTTAGATCATATGAGGAAGAATAAAAAAATTCCCATTAGGGTTTTACTGACATCAGGACAGCCCAAGGACAACTTTTTTGCCAAGGCAGAGCCAATACTACCTTTCGCCAGGGTGGACCAAGGACAACTTTTCACCAGGGTGGACCAAGGACAACCTTTTCACCAGGGTGGACCAAGGACAATCTGTCACGTACCTAGTGGTGAGCCCGGAATGCAGAAGGAGACCTCTCTTGCGTCCCCGACTCACAGCCCCTCATGGTGGTGACAGGAGGCACGGGAGTCAAAGGTAGCACGAGTGCCTGGCTGGATCAACAGCTGGAGGATGGATCAGGCTGACTTCAGGAACTGTAGCTGGACAAGCAGGCCCCAGTGGCAGCGGACAGGAACCAGTAGACAGCAGGAGACCAACAGGAACAGGTAGATCGCTCAGGGGAAGGCACACAGAAGAGTCGGGCAAGCCGGGTCAAACCAGACAGTCAGTACAGGAACAGATGCAGCAGGCAGAGGCAGGAACGTGGAACAGGCCGGGTCGGTAACGGATGGACCAGAGGATGAGACAGGTGCAGAGTCGTAGACAAGCCGGAGGTCAGAGGCAGGCAGAAGGCAGGGAAGGTCACAGGTCAGGCCGGGTCAATACACGAACAGATCACATTCAGGCAATAGTCTCAGGAATGCTGTAGATCAAGCAGCAAGATCTGAAGGGAGAACTGGGTTTAAATAGCCCGCCTGGCGCCGGTAACGCACCCACTCAGACACATCCAGGCACCCGCAGACGCGCACACAAAATTTCTCCAGGGCAGACCAACGACAACCTTTTTGCCAGGGTAGACCCAATACTACCTTTCGCCAGGGTGGACCAAGGACAACATTTTCACCAGGTCGGACCAAGGACAACCTTTCACCAGGTCGGACCAAGGACAACCTTTCTCCAGGGCACACCAAGGACAACCTTTTGCCAGGGCAGACCCAATACTACCTTTTGCCAGGGTGGACAAGGACAACCTTTTCCCCAGGGCATACCAAGGACAACCTTTTCACCAGGTCATGCCAAGGACAACCTTTCACCAGGATGGACCAAGGAAACCTTTTCAACAGGGCGGGCCAACGGACAGTAATCTCCAACTACGCTATTCTATGGCCTTCAAGATGTTGTTCGCTCCATCACCACTTTAGAGTCTCTTTTGCTTTCCTCAAGCAACCTGAATCTTGTTTCTACCTGCTATTTCCCTTTCCTCCAGGCAAGGCAGAATAGTTTACATAAACTAAAAGCAAAATGGGTTCTTGACATACCTTCCATTAAAGATGAGGGGTGGAATGAGATTATATAAGCTTCCCTACCCATGGCGATCCCTTAAATTGAAACAGATTAGTTACTTACAGCACACCTATTATACAGTGACAAGGCATATTTGTAGAATGGACAACACATTTGTTTTAAATATCATCAAGAAGTGGGCAATTTTCTGCATATGATCTAGAGCTACCCCAAGCTCAGACCCTTCTGGTTGGGTGTTATGGAATTCTTATCCTGTTATTTGTTTACTCACCATATTTATGGCTTACTGTCACGGCTACCACTAGCGTTGATGGTCAGGCACCATAGCTGGCTCTGTGTTCTTCACCTACTTCAGGCCTACTGGTACTCGGTTGCCCCCCAGTTATACTGGTGTGCCTGGCTACCACACAGGGGGTAGGCATGATCTAAGCACAGCAAACAGGTACTTGCATTTGGCAGACAGGCAGAAGGGCTTAAAAAGGGTCCTGTGCATCTTTGGTTCAGATTCAGGTGATAATTCAGGCAAAAATAAGGGACTTGATTCACACCTGAATCCGTGAACAGAGAGGCACCGGACCCCATGCTGTGAGCCGCGGCCGCAGCTTATGTGAACGGAGCCCTAATGTTGTGTCACTGATAAATCAGGCTGGCTATAAAGTTACCTATGAAGCCAGAGGTGTTTTCAAAAAATTCCACAAAATCCACAAGGTTCAGGAAAATTCCACAAATAGGTCGCCTAGACTCTCAACACTCTCAGTGCCTTTCAACTTACATAACTACCCTAATTACTTAAATCATATCTTTACCAAGCAAACATGACCATGTACAGTATTTGTAGCATTTTTTAAGCAAGCAAGTAGAGCTTTTTTTCATAAGCTTTAAGGAATGGTAAATACAAAGCTCAATAGCTGAATCCAAAATTACAAAAAATAAAGTGACTTGTCCCTCATTGGAAAAGGTTTTAATCAGACAAACTGTACCTGAAGGCAGTCAGCTTCTGCTAACTGATTGTGCTATGGCAATCCTTTGTCCTGTTTAAGGTTAGAGCAAAATTTTGTATACACATGTAGCACTAACCCCAGAAGGAGCTGCTGGTTTAATTGGGCTTACCGTTACCTTCTTCACCTCGATTTGTGTCTAGGGGTTCCCATGGTAGATGGCCCAAAAACTTTACAGACTGACTACAGATCCGCTTAAAGGGATTTTTATTTGAAAAAAATGTAGTTAACGAACAGTCTCTTAGTAGAGGATCAGAGGGTTAGGAGGACAATTTCAGGTACTCTTAGTGTCAAAGTCAATAATAAAGAACTCTCTTACTTTGACTAAATGCAGAGAATAGCCATTTACAGCTGGATGTTCACTCAAGTTGGATAATCCCTCTCACAAGGCCCAGCAGCCAACAAGGTGCTTAACTCAGGAACAAGTCTCTGCCACAGACGTTGTTGTAGAACATGTAGGAAACTAGAACTTGTAGAACACTCGTGTAATACCTGGATCTTTCAGCCAGTTTGGCGATACCCACGAGATTGGATTCACTTAGGTCCCTCAGCCTCACCAGGCTATCGCTAAGAAGCTAACCCGTATGTGGCCTTCTTCTGAAGAGTCCTCCCCTGGATAGCTACGAAGTTGCTGGGCCTCTCCACAACCGGAGACGGCACCGGACCACCTTGGAATCCTTTCTTTAGTTCCCTTGCCTCGGGCTAGCCAGCCCCGAGACATAAAGTCGGGTGGATCCGCACCCCAGGCCGTAGCCTTCCTGAGGGCTGGTCAGGAGGACCAGGACCATTGAGTCAGAACATACTTCTGGACGGGAACCCCGAACAACATGACATCCGCATCTTAAGTACCCTCTGCCAGAAAGCACAGCAAGAGTAACACTCCCACTGGGCTGACTCTGAGAGAAAGTAACCTTAAAGCACCCAACCAGACTATGGTTCCATGCCTGCCAGAAGAGACAATGCTCCTGATGGCCAGGCTGAACACCCTATAGTCCAGTCAGACTGATGCTGAGGTCAAAATTTGGAATAATTATACCCAAACCAAACTGCAGTTCAGGTGTAACCTTAAATTTCAAAAACACATAGCGCGTGCTCTTCAGGAGCCGGCACTACACATATAACAGAAAAGCAGATATAAAACAGTTTAAAAAAGTATGAACTTTATCAACAAAGCTAAAACAAAATTGACAAAATGTTATAGTTACTATAAATTACTCCTCATTCATTTTTCTTCATTAATCCTTATTTGCTCTCAGCTACTGCAGCTTAAATGAGTTCTATGGTCACAGAATACACTTTCATTTTATAATATTAGCATTGTAATACCAATACAAACAATAGTTGTTGTTGACAATGTAAGGTTACTTGAAAATGTTCCTTTCATGTAGTGAGTGCTGCCTGTCTACTGGTCATTTCTTTCCACAACTTCCTGGATTCCCTGCATGTTTTGCAACTTCTCTTCAATTTCTAATGATTACATGTCCCACGGTACCTTGCTGCCTGCAAGCAGGTATTCCTGTACTGACTCCACCTCCTGAAACTCCTCCTATCAGCACCTCTGTAGTTCAGAAGGCAGGCTCTGTGAAATGTGTGGCACAGCAGTGCCTGCTCACAGGACATACTGACTATGTCTTAGCATGGGGGAACTGCATGCTGGTTTTATTGCATCATTGCTTATGTGAATTCAGCACTCCCTCATAGTTGGAAGCCAAATTACTTCAGTGGAACCCTAAATGTGATAACATGCTTTCTCCTGCCAGTGACACCTGTCCCAACACCAACTACAGAGACATTTTGAGCTCTTCTCACGCTGTACAGTGTACACTTTGCTTTGTTCAGCATGAAGGCACTGAGGGTTGTCACCAAACATACCTCACAAGGCTTTGCATACCAGGTCCAGCCCATAGGAGAGTTCTGTTCTGCAGCAGGCCATAAGACAGGTTTCCAGCCACTTGGTAGGGCACACCATGTATCAGGTCACACTACCTATGGAACCTCCATCACTGGCCACCAATGCTCATTCTCCCGAGCTTTGTCACCCATATCCCAGGCCCAGAGAGTTCCCCAGGTCACATATACACTGTAGAAGTACACATTCTCTCTCCATTCAAAGTCAAAACAGATGTTGTTACTTAACCAGAACTTATTTGACTGAAAAAAATTCAGTTGGACATTCAGCGCTTTAGTTGTTTTCATTAAAACTTTACATGCCACCAACATGACATCCTTAATTTTTCCTTTTTAGCAAGTGCTAGTAGGGCTATTGTGGTGCTGTGCTGTGCATAGCGTTCAATAGATTCAGTCCTTTAGTCTTTTTGACATGGTCCCAGTACGGGGTAGCCCTACTCTTTGCAAGCCACTATATCTCACGTATATGGTCCCACTCCCAACTCCAACACCAACTATAACCTTTTTGGTACAAAATATAATTAACATTTAGGCACCTGCCTTCATATGTGTCACAGAATTTAAACAAGTGTGTGGGGATCTTCATAAAGTATGTTTACAAACCTCAAGATCATTAAGATTAATAGGATGCGATAGTTCGAGGCCCTGCCATGGTAAGAACTTAGCAAATTTGTGTATAAAGGATTCTCAAATGTGCAATTTGAGAGACTCTGAGGTGTTTTTTTTAGTGAATGGAAAAGCTATGCTATATGTTTTCTCCGGATTTGGTAGTCACGGATCTGGGCCGGGAGCTTGATGGTTCCAAAGTGTCTTGGGTAGGGTAGAACCTACAATCCAGTGTCCAGGCCTTCCTTGGCTCTTACAGCCTGTGTGAGTGCACAGGATCAATATAAGACAGATCTGGGCATAGCTCAGGGGAGCAGTTGGAGTTGGAGTTGGAGTTGCTGCAGCCAAAAAGGAGGTGTGCTCCTGTCTAGAGACCAAGGCAATTTACTCAAGACAGATCTCAATGCAGGAGAGGTTCAACGCCATTGGATCGATAGAGTTGGGCCAGCTTAGAGAGCCTGGGAGGACTAGAGCTGAGGCAACTGGGAGTCCACCGGACCAGAGGAATATGTGAGTCTCAGAGGTTGTGGGAGTGCCTGAGGTATTAGAAGAAACTCTACCTAGTGACTAAGAGTGGGCACATGCAGCGGGGTACTGTGGCCAAGGCTGAATGAGCCTTAAGAGCCAGGTGACTTGACAATTTTAATTGTTTGCATTTTGCTGAAGCCTGTGTGAATGCACAGGTGTGCAGGATCAATATACAGAAAATCTGAGCATAGCTCGAGGGAGCAGTTGGAGTTGCAGTTGCTGCAGTCAGAAGGGAGGTGTGCTCCTGTCTAGAGACCAAGGCAATCTACTCAAGACAGCACTCCATGTGGGCGAGGTTCCAGGCCATTGGACCAAGAAAGCTTGGCCAACTGAGAGAGCATGGTAGACTGCGAGAGTCTGGGAGGACTAGAGCTGAGGAAACTGGAAGAGAGTCCAGGGGACCAGAGGAATCTGTGAGTTTTACAGGAGTGAGAGTGCCTGGGGTATTAGGAGAACCTCTACCTAGATGCTAAGAGTGGGCTCCAGCAGCGGGGTACTGCAGACTAGGCTGAGTGAGCCTTAGGGGCCAGGTAGCATGGAGTTTTGCATTGTTTATATTTTGCTGAAGACCCCTGCGTGGGAAACTTGTTGTATAGACTTTCTGTTTCCTTTTAATAAAAATGGACTGTCGTGCCCTTACACAAAGTGCTGACTGATATGGACTCACTTGACAAACACACCTACCATGAGAGCTAAACAATCTTGATATCACAAGGAATAGTCCAGAAATAATTGAAATACAAGGTGGAAATTATTTGATTTTTCATTTTGACTATAAATACGTTTTAAATTACACATGTCATGTGAGGGACTAGTAGCATGCCACCGCTTTCCTCATTCTATTAATACCAGTTGCCTGGTTGACTGTGCCTTCAATAGTCTCCGAGTCACTGACCTGGAACAAGGCATTTGTTCAGTCATTCTGAAGGTGTTGAAGCCGGAGACAGCCAAGCAACGTTCATGGTCAGAAGAAGGTCAGCAATGTCCACCTCTGTTTTTTCTCAACTGACCTTTAAGTGAGAAATATTTATTCCAGGTTCAACAGCCATCCCCTCTGCAAAAAAATTCATCTACTTTCAAAATGGTAATGAGTATAAAGAAAAAAACTGTTTGCTTGCAAGGAATCAGAGCGGCAGGGGTTAAAAGTGAACTCCAGAGATCCGCAACAACACTTTGTGCATGGAAACATTTTTAGGCATTATAATTTCCCGGAGGATATCAAGTGGAGATGAAGGTCAGCTAGAACAATACCTGAAAATTAAAGGCACTACATTAGGGAATTACCGTCTCACCAGATAATACGAGATTGGCAATTTAATAGGCAACATAAAATATGCATGTGTGAAACTTGTCATTTAGGTGGGAACAACAGCCTAGATGTTTTCCTCTCCTCCAATTTAATGTTTGTTTGAATACTGCATATATTAAAACTATTAGTTATTTTACAAATTAACCAAGCTCTTGAGGCAGTGTTTGGATCAGCGCAAAAAAATATGGACAAACGGAAAGTGCCAAAATGTTAATTTTCAAAAGACTTTTGGAGGAACTTAAACGATATACCTGTGTTTGACTTAAATATTCTAAATTTAAAAAATATAAAACAATTTTAACCTTAAAAAGTAAAGTGACTTATGTTGCGTTAGAAACAGTGTGTTCCACAATGTTCTGGGATGGAATTACAGGTGGTGTAGAGGAGGCAATCGTCCTGGGTCCATGAGGTCATGGCACCAAAGGATAACCATATTATTTAGCTATGTGGTCAAATTGCATTCTCTTCAGATTAAAGAATTTTTCTTTCCTTCACATCCTTTTTTTTTTTGTTGTTGTGCTATCTGCACCGTAGGCTGCCAGGAGGCTTTTTAGGCTTAAAATAAGAAATGATACCCCATTTTATTAGAAATTTTTATTAGAAAACGAGCAGGAGGTGCACCATGCTGAGAAAGGCCAAACAGCTGCGAGTGCTATAGAAGCCTTGGAGCTGGTCTTCTCTGTCCTGTGAAGAGCTAAGCAATGGGGGTTCTTAACAGGGAGATGCCTTGCTGGACAGTTTCAGGGGGTTTCAGCTTTCTTGATTAAAAAAAAAAGAAAAAAAAAAAACACTTTTATCAAGTCGAGATACTAAAAATCATGTATTACTGTGACTAAACAAACTAAAAAAAAAAAGAAACAATACCATAGATACTATGCCTTAGCGACGCTGTAGGACCGGTGTTAGGAATCAGCTTGCGTAATAATATTTCCTTTTCAATGCTATATAGTAAATATGATTGCAATTGTAAGTAATTTAAAAATGGAAGCGTTACACTAGTTCGTACAATCAATAAAAGATTTATTTTTTATTTAGAAACATAGTGACGGCTGAAATAAAAAAAAGGGTGGTCCGTCAAGCCTGCCCATTTATTTTATTTATTTTTTTAACTCTTTTGTCTGAGTACAGTATAGAACTGTGTTTGAAGCCACTTACTGTTGACTGACTCGCTACCTCTGGAAGTCTATTCTAAACATAAACTGCTTTGTTGGTAAAAACATATTTTCTAAGATTATTTTTGAATTTTCCTCCTGCTAGTTCAAAGTCATGTCCCTATGATCTTCATATTAAAAAATATTGTCGTCCTAAACCTTATTCACCCCCTTGATTTATTAAAAGGTCTCAGTCATGTCCTCCCTATCCCTTCTTTCCTCCAGACTGTACATATTGAGTTCCTAATGTATCTCTTGATATCTTTTATCCCTCAGACCTTTCAACATTTTTGGTGCCCATCTCTGGACACATTCTATCTTGATATCTTTTATCCCTCAGACCTTTCAACATTTTTGGTGCCCATCATTGGACACATTCTATCTTGATATCTTTTTGTAGGTGAGGTCTCTATAAATGGACACAGTATTCTAAATGAGGTTTTACTAACGATCTATATAGATGAATCAGGGCCTCCTTCCTCCTGCTGGTGATCAGTGATAACTAAAGATCTATATAGGGGAATCAGGACCTCCTTTGTTCTGCTGGAGATCCCTCTTGTGATAACTAAATATCTATATAGATGAATCAGGACCTCCTGATGGTGATCCCTCTAGTGAATAGTGATAACTAAAGATCAATATACAGGAATCAGAACCTCCTTTCTCCCGCTGGTGGTCCCTCTAGTGACAATTAAAGATCTATACAGAGGAATCAGGACCTCTTTCCTCCTGCTGGTGATCCATCTAGTGATAACTAAAGATCTAGATAGAGGAATCAGGACCTCCTTCCTCCTGCTAGTGATCCCTCTAGTGATATAAAGAACTATATAGAGGAATCAGGACCTCCTTCCTTCTCCTGGTGACCCCTCTAGCGATATAACGATCTAGAGGAATCAGAACCTCATTCCTCCTGCTGGTGATCCCTCTAGTGATATAACGATCTATATAGATGAATCAGGACTTCCTGATGGTGATCCCTCTAGTGAATAGTGATATCTAAAGATCAATATAGAGGAATGAGGACCTCCTTCCTCCTGCTGGTGATCTCTCTAGTGACAACTAAAGATCTATATAGATGAATCAGGATCTCCTTCCTCCTGCTAGTGATCCCTCTAGTTATATAAAGATCTATATAGAGAAATCAGGATCTCCTTCCTCTTGATGGTGACCCCTCTAGTGATAACTAAAGATCTATATATAGGAATCAGGACCTCCTGATGGTGATCCCTCTAGTGAATAGTGATATCTAAAGATCAATATAGAGGAATGAGGACCTCCTTCCTCCTGCTGGTGATCTCTCTAGTGACAACTAAAGATCTATATAGAGGAATCAGGATCTCCTTCCTCCTGCTAGTGATCCCTCTAGTTATATAAAGATCTATATAGAGGAATCAGGATCTCCTTCCTCCTGATGGTGACCCATCTAGTGATATAAAAATCCATATAGAGGAATCAGGACCTCCTTCCTCTTTCTGGTGACCCCTCTAGTGATAACTAAAGATCTATATAGAAGAATTAGGATCTCCTCCCTCCTACTGGTGATCCCTTTAGTGCTATAAAGATCTATATAGATGAATCAGGACCTCCTTCCTCCTGCTGGTGATCCCTCTAGTGATATAAAGATATATATATAGATTAATCAGGACCTCCTTCCTTCTCCTGGTGACCCCTCTAGTGATAACTGAAGATCTAAATAGATGAATCAGAATCTCTTTCCTCCTGCTGATAACAAAAGATATATTTTGAGGAATCAGACCTCCTTCATCCTGCTGGCGATCCCTCTAGCGCAGACCTTGCAGAACAAGTGTAGCCACCCTCTAACAGAAGTTTGATCACAGCAGATAAAAGAAAGGGAATTTGAAGATTTGGAAGAGGCTGAGAGAAATAGAAGGGACATTTTAGAGTTAAAGCAGTAGTAAACCCGCACATTTTTTTTTTTTTTTTTAAACCTGCAAAGCAAAAGGCATAATGAGCTAGTATGCACCGCATACTAGCTCATTATGAAATACTTACCTTAGAACGAGGCCCCGACATCTGGCCCGATCCACGTTTCTTCCGTGTATCGCGGCTCCGGCGCTGTGAGTGGCCGGAGCCACGATATCGTCACTCCCCGCGCGTGCGCGCGGGAGATTTCAGTCCGGCCGCTCGGCCGCTGCCGGATTTTGATGGCGAGAAACCCCTTGTGCGCATGCGCCGCTGCAGTCAGCGGCGCATACCGAGGGGAATATCTCCTAAACCGTACAGGTTTAGGAGATATTTTTTTTACCTACAGGTAAGCCTTATTATAGGCTTTCCTGTAGGTAAAAGTTAAAAATGTGGGTATACAACCACTTTAAGATAAGCAGAACTATAATCTAATATAGTGGCGTTTGCACCTTCTTCAACGTACACGTACCATATACTGTATATTCTATTTAAGTATTTATTCCTAACTCACAAAAGGTCTCTTCTATTGCTCTCAATCTCCTCCAAATCTCCAATTTCCATTTTTTGCTGCTGTAATCTGACTTCCTGTTATAGGGCGGTCCCACTCCATGGTCGGACTGTATTTAGGAAAAAAAGCTGCCCTCTCTTGCTGACTCATGAGATGGACTATGGGATGTGTAGTGTGCACAGAGCAGTGCACATGATGGCAACCAATGTGCACTGCTCAGTGGGGAAAGGAGAGGTTCAGGAGCTCATGAAGGACGCTACAAAGAGGCAGCAAACACAGTAAGCCCTTGTACACATGGTCGGACATTCCGACGCAAAATGTCCAATCGGACCGTGTTGTCGGATAATCTGACCGTGTGTGGGCTCCATCGGACTGTTTCCGTCAGAATATCCGACCGACAAAGCTTTAGAGCCAGGCTATAAAATTTTCCGACAACATGATCCGATCGGACTTTGTCTGATCGTTTGTAGAGAATTCCGATCGGACAAAGTGCCACGCATGCTTAGATCAAATTCCTAGACCAAAGCTATTGGCTACCAGCCGCAACGTAGTCCCGTCGTAACGAAATAACGTCATCACGTTCTAAACGATCGGATTTTCCGACAACTTTGTCCGACCGTGTGTATGCAACACAAGTTTCGGACAAAATCTGTCGGACAAAATCCAACGGATTTTGTTGTTGGAATGTCCGACCGTGTGTACAAGGGCTTAGAAACAATGTCATGAACAAAAGATTACAGGGCCATCAAGTAGTGAATGTGTTTAGATTATTTTTGGAGAAAAAGGATATTGTTTAGCGTCACTTTATAGTTTGGATCAGTTAGGTATCAAGGATCATGCTGAATGTGTTCAGCTCTAACTTGTTTTTGGGGGTAAAAGCCCTGCGCCAAAAGTTAACAACACTGGGCTTCTGGTGCCATAAACCAACATACCAGAAATGAAATATGTCTGTATGGGAAATCATGTATTAGGAAATATAATCCAATATAATATAATAATAAAAAATAACACATATAAGTATAAAAAAATTGATAGGATATAATCAGCGCCTAGAGGCGAATCAGTTTGCATTGTGCGCTATACAAGTATTTCATTCATTCATTCATTCAATATAATAAAATACAAAATTATTAATATATAACAAATATAATATAAAAATATAAAGAACAAGTATAAATATAAAATAATATAAACTAAAATAATATAATAGAATTAGAAAAAAATATAAATAAAAAATATAATATAAAAAATACTCAAAATATAAATTAAAAATATAGCAAATATTATATATTATAAAACATGTATGAAAATATAACATATCATGTAATATAATATAAAAATATAAATAAAAAGTAAAAATATAAAAAAATATAAATAAATATATATTAATATAATTGAAAATATGAATAGAATAGAATAAAAAATAGAATGAATCAAGTGTAATAAAATATGCAACTATACATATAACCTATAATATAAAAATATAATAGAATTAGAAAAATATAAATAAAAAATAATATGATAATAAAAAAATCTAAATATAAAAAATATGATATATATTATTTTGATCTATATGTTATTTTATTATATAATATTTTTTATATTTATATTTATTATATTTGTATTTATTTTTTTCTAATTATATTATAATTATATATTATATTTTTTATATTATATTTGTTAAATATTATTTTGATATATATATATATATATATATATATTTTATTATAACAAATATAATATAAAAATATAAATAAAAGAGTATAAATATAAAAAATATAATATAAATTAAAAATATAAACAAATATAATACATTTAATATATTTTAAAATAATACCTAAAAATATAATATAATATAAAATGTAATATGATATAAAAATATAAATATTAATAAAAAGTATAAATATAAAAAATATAATATAATTTAAAAATATAAATAAATATCTATGAATATAAATAAATAAATATCTATAAATATAATATAATTGAAAATATGCATAAAAATATCAATAAAATAAATACAGTGTAATAAAATATAGTATAAAAATATAAACAGATAAATAAAAAAAAGACTCCTCATAATCATCTGGAGAAAATGATAGACTCAACTAGCTGTATCGTCATACTAAGTAAGATTTTATCTTCCGGCAGCAAGGGACATTTAAAGAGGAATCATAAAAAAAATTAAAAAAATATTTATATATTCTTTTTTTTTTTCTTAAGGGCCCCTATGCAGGCTTTAAACACAGCGTGCTTTAAAAAAGGTTCGGAACGCGGGGCACATTTTAAATAACGTACAATAGAAATTTGCTCTTCCTTTGCATCGCTTTCATCTGGCATGCTTCCTTTAGCCGACGTGTGTTGTTTGTAGTTGTTTTCCCATTTGTGAGCTCTTAGTTTGATGCAGCTCTGGGGCCACATGTCAGAGGCTGTGCACAAAACGGCTCGCAGATGAAGTCTTCCCTCACTTCTCACAGTGTTGCCTGAAGCGACCATAGGAACGGTATGTGACAGGCACCCGGAGACTGGATCCTGCCACTGACATCCTTTTCACTGCCTGATGAAGACATCACATGCCAGAGAGCACATTGAAACAAGGTTAAGCTCTCAGCGCTGTGACCGCCTTTGTTCTATAAAGGCTATTATATTGGAGCTGGCGGCTGTGCACCATGCTGCACCGTCTGCGTGATTGCTCGGCGCTTTAATCAACCCCCTTCCTGTTTAGGGTAACTAAATAACAAAATATGTTCATTAGCAATTAAAGCAAATGCCCGCTCATAAGGATTTTATTCTTTTAGCTCTTTTTTTTTTCTACTTTTTGTTAAAATTAAGATTTTACTACAGAGAAAAAAAAATGATGTTGTGTTTCTGTAAAGATATGACAGAATCTTACCATACAGGCACTGTTGTAGTTACCATAAGGCACATTTGGGCTGGTGCCCAGAGGAAGCAGTAACAAGCCTCATAATTTACAAATGGTAGAACCTTTTTCACTATGGAGTGCATTAATAAAATATATGCATAGCTCTTCATAATTTGAAAATGCACGTGCGTTCATTGTTTGTGAACGCTGGCAAAATCAAACGTTAGTAAGCTATTTTTTCTCCAGGTCGGATGTACTTTATTCATAAGAATATAGTGAGTAAGGAAAATACTGAATTGTGGCCACTAGATGGCGCTGACAATCATAACGGTTAAAGGGGTTGTAAGCCCTTGTGTTTTTTTCACCTTAATGCATCCTAAAACTCCTGACCGGCCCCCCAGCCCCCCCATTTAACTCACCTGAGCCCTGCGTTCCCTCTCTGCCCGGGGTGGATTGGATAGATTGATAGCAGCACAGTTATTGGCTCCAATCAAATCCAATGACGCAAATGCTGGACTCGGGAGCGCACCCACAAGGTAACCCCCCGGGAGAGTGCTTCTACAAGGGGGTTATCTGATGTGGGGAGGAGCCGCGAGAGCCATCGAGGGACCCCAGAAGACGAGGTTCGGGGCCACGAACTGCACAGTGGAGGTAAGTATGATATGTTTATTTAGGGTACTTTCACACTGCCAGCACCCGGGCGTAAGCGGTGAAGAGCCGCTATTTTTAGCGGCGCTTTAACATTGTTTTTGCGTCGCTTTTTGCCCACTAGTGGGGTTCTTTTAACCCTCGCTAGTGCCTGAAAAGGGGTTAAAACCGCTCGCAAAGCACCGGTTTGCCAGCGGTTCGGCGGCGCTGCCCATTGATTTCAATGGGCAGGGGCCCTTTAGGAAAGCACTCGGGCTTTCACACTGGGATTGCAGATGAGGCTTTTTTCAGGCCGTTTACAGATGCTATTTTTAGTGCTAAAGCGCCTGAAAAATGCCTCCAGTGTAAAAGGGGTCTTAGGGGTTGATTTACTAAAGACAAATTGACTGTGCACTTTGCAAAGTGCAATTGCACGCTGCAAGTGCAGTTGCTCCAGATCTTAGTAAATGAGGTAAAGCTTCACTTTGCAAAGAATACTTAATCACGTGCAAGGAAAATTTAAAAAACTGCCTTTTGCTTGCATATGATTGGATGATGGAATTCAGCAGAGCTTTTCCTCATTTACGTACCCGTGGAGCAACTGCTCTCTTAGAGTACAACTGCACTTTGCAAAGTGCACACTCTATTTTCCTTTAGTAAATCAACCCCTTCGTGTCACTTTAAAGTGGATGTGAACCCTAAAACAATTTTTTTAATTAAGGCTTGTAACTTGTACAGTATAGGATTTCATGTCATCTGTGGACAGTCTTGCCACGAAGAGTTATTCCAGCTCTAAGCAATCCTCTTAAATTTTTTCAGTGAGATAAAAACGGACAGACAGAGAAATACCAGTCACTTCTTCCTGCCTGCTGTGAGTGACAGGTGAGTTATAGATCTCATGCACGAGCCTTAGAGAGGCATTATGTGTAATCCCCTCCTCCTTTCTTCTCCAGCTCTCCCAGAAAAAATACACCACTATGTGTTTCCCTTAAAGAAACATTAAAGAGGAGCTCCAGTCTCCTTTGTAAAAAAAACTGTAGTTGCTGACTTTTAATATAAGGACACTTACCTGTCCAGGGATCGAGCGATGTCCTCACTTGGGCCAATTCTTCATTGGTCTTTGGTTTAGTGGGCCACGCTGTGCTTTGTGAAGGGTCCCTTAGTCTTCTGGGACCTATGACATGCCCCAGAAGACTGAAAAGAGAATTTCCACTCCGATTGCCTAGGCCAGTGGTTTCCAAACTGTGGCCCCAGGGCTAGATACAGCCCCTTGCTTGCCTTTATCTGGTCCTTAGGGCACTATTCCTGCCACTGACACCAACTGTGGGGTGTTTTCTGCCCACTGACACCAACTGTGGGGCACTATTCCTCCCACTAACATCAATGATGGGGCACTATTCCTCCCACTAACACCGATGATGGGGCATTATTCCTTCCACTGACACCAATAATGGGGCACTATTCCTCCCAGTGATATAAATGATGGGACACTTTTGATCTTTTATTGAAAAGAATCAAGCAACCAATTTTATACAAAAGTAAAAAACATCACCATAGTACAAAACGTCAACAGAAATCAAAGGAATACACATCCATGTTCAGAATATATACAATATATACATAGTCCACTACCAAAACATTTTTAAAAAACTAGTTACATAAAAGCATCAGAGAGGGCCTAAGAGACACAACCCGTCACCTATGTACACAGCCATTTATCAAAAAGGAATCATAAAATAAAAAAATCTAGGGTGGTCGAGACAGACAGAAACACCCAGGAAAGAGACTCCTGGCAGTCAGGGAGGCCAGAAACCCCTCCATGCCTTCAACTAAGTCCCCTGACTCCGCTTGTCTCTCTCAAGCTCTCAAATCTTCTCCACCTCATGCAGAATGTCATACACCACCACCTCAACAGGAAGGATTTTAAGCTGAGTGGTGACCTGACACCGTGCGTTCCAGGTGAAATAGCGAATTACTAGGTTAACTAAAAAAAGTGTATCCAAACAAAAAAACCCACCAGTATTGAATGCTCCATACACCCACTCAGCATAACCCAGCCTGGAGAGGAAAGGAACACAGAGGACCCACCCCACCTGTTTGTACATCTCTATGTTAAAAGGGCAACAAACCAGAAAATAGTCTATAGTCTCCTCACTTGCACACTCCTCCCCAGGACAGCTACGATCCATCTAACTGCAGAATTTCAAATTTTCCCCAAACATAGAGCCTTGTATGGAAGCACAACCAGGCCAGATCCCTAAATTTAAGGGGGACTCTATCCAAATTGATCAGTCTCAACCATGCCCTTGAAATTGGGCCTGGGCAATCCCTTAAGGCCAGTGGGTCATGAAAGACTTCGCTCAAGACTCGACTCATAAGCACTTTCCTCTGAACCGATCTGAGATCTTCAGCCGACAATCGCCACTGCCGCAGTAACTTCAGGCATGGAGTGGCATAGGCTGGTAACTGACCACAATGACCCTTCACTTAGCTACCATCTTCCCAAAGTCGTAAGAAAAGGCCTAAACCAAGATCTAAACATGTCTACCCATCCAGGAGGTTCCACTGTAAGCATATTACCAATGTTACACTTGAGAAAAAGCAGCAAATAGAAAATAACTGGGTACCTAAGCCACCCACCCTCCTGGATAGATAGGTGACATTCCACTTGATGGGGTTCAGTCTATTGTCTAACATAGAGAGACACTGGCAAGATGCAGAAAAAGCTGACATACAAGAAGTTCGGAATCAGGTGAGTCTTAATCCGATCAGGTAAGTCTTAATCACATCAACCCTTTCTCTCAGAGATAGCTTCCATCTCTTCTAGCTGACCACCTCAGTACTAGCAATTTCCAGTCTGCCTTCTAAATTTTTGAGGCCATAATCGCCGGGTCCAAATTCAATGACTAGTATTTACATTTTTTCCTGGGGCACTGGAAAGGTGTCAAGGAGATCAAACCCCTCACCTTCCTTTCCCATCCAGAAAATGTCACTTTTCCTGATTGATCTTGGAGCCTGATGCTTCAGAGTAATGTGATGTCAGAGAGACCACCTCCTCTGCTTCATCTGTCCCAGTGACAATCACCGACACATTGTCCGCATAGGCAACAACCCTTAATGGCGGCTCACCCAGGAGCCCCACTGGTACCCCACACAACATGCTGCTCTATAGCCTCCTGATCAAGGAGTCGATTGCAAACACATAGAGCAGGGGACAACCCTGGCGCACCCAGAGCCAACCTCAAAGGACTCCCCAACCATTAACAAGAGGAAAGCTCTGCCCCCTTATACAAGACTTTTAACCAATCAACAAAACCACCCGGCAGACCGTACTTACCTAGGAGCAACCACAGGTACTCATGATTTACATGATCAAAAGCCTTTGCCTGATCCAATGTCATCAAATACTTTCCCCAGCCTGCAGCCTTGCACTGCTCCAAGGCCTCCCAGACAGCTAAAACCACTATGAAGGTGCACCTACCCTGGGCCGAACAGTGCTGATGTCGAGAAAGCAAAGACTGCTTGTCAAGAAGGACGTTCTGATCACCGGGCTGTTCCCAGAAGTCTTACCTGCAGAATCCCCAGCAGAAGAGCCAACTGGCGCACACTGGTACACGTTAACGCAGGTGGGCACACGCGGGTGCGCAAGGGCGCATATGGGCGCACACGGGTGCATGCTAATGCATACAGGCACAAGCGGGTGCGCGCTAACGATGTCGGGTGCCCGCTAACGGTAATGTTAATGTAAGCGCGTGGACGCGCACAATGTTAATGTAAGCGTGCGCTCGGACATGCAGTATGACCGTTCTTGGCGCCAAAGGGGCTATTTAAAGGGACCTGTCACCTTGCCTCCCTGCTGTGCGGTCTACAGCGTTCTTGAGAGACCCCCCTGCTATTACCTTGTTCGTTACCTGATACCTGTTACCCGGCTTGCCTCTGAATACTCTGTTTGCTGCCTGCCACCGACCCCGGCTTGTCCTGACTATTCTTCTGCCTGCCGCCTTGATACCGATCCTGCCCGTCTGTGTATGACCCGGCTTGACTACGACTTGCCTGCCGCCTTGGAGCTGTTCCTGCCTACCAGTATCCTACCCGGCCTGCTTGAAGATCTGCTAGTGTCCTGATCTACAAGACACCTTCCTCTCTGAATCCGGTGTGAGTGTTCCTGCTGCTCCTGCTCACCGCTGGTCCCAGTTCCAGCCTGCATCTGGTTCCCCGTCTGCTTCTTGGAGTCCGGACCAGCCCTTGCATCTGTGACCCGCCAGGCACTTGTGCCCCTTCTGTGCTCCTGAACATCTGTTTGCTCTACCAGGAGTTCTTGAGCCAGAGGAATACAAGATGCCGTTCCCTGCATCTGTGTGCTCAACCATCAGGTACGTGGCTCTGCTACTGACGATAGGCGCCAGAAAATATCTTTGCCAGTACCTTTCTATCGACGTTAAAGCGGTTCTGCACTCATAATAAAACATTTGCCCATTCTGTTGCCTGTAGACCATATATTTGATAATGCCAACTGTTTTTTTTTTTTGATTCATCTACCTTTAGTAATCCGTAGTAGTTTATTTTCATCCCCTGCGGCGATGGGCGGTCTCTTGCGGGGATCAGCATCATTTCCTGCTGAAGCCCGCACTGTCTCCTGGGATCTCGTTCAAGTAATCCCAGGAGACATTGCGGCTAATGCACCCGACATCTCGCGAGATTTCGGGTAATACAGCCGACATCTCGCGTGATTTCGGCTATTACAGCCGAGATCTCGCGAGATTTCGGCTGTTACAGCCGAAATACTGTATACAGTTGTGCTCATAAGTTTTCCTACCCTTGCAGAATTTATGATTTCTTGGCCATTTTTCAGAGAATATGAATGATAACACAAAAACTTTTTTTTCACTCATGGTTAGTATTTGGCTGAAGCCATTTATTATCAATCAACTGTGTTTACTCTTTTTAAACCATAATGAAAACAGAAACTAACCAAATTACCCTGATCAAAAGTTTACATACCGTGTATTGCCCCCTTTAACATCAATGACAGCTTGAAGTCTTTTGTGGTATTTGTGGATGAGGCTCTTTATCTTCTCAGATGGTAAAGCTGCCCATTCCTCTTGGCAAAAAGCCTCCACTTCCTGTAAATTCTTGCGCTGTTTTGCATGAACTGCACAGTTTTGTTCTCTCCAGACTGGCTCAATGATATTGAGGTCAGGAGACTGAGATGGCCAATCCAGAACCTTCACTTTATTCTGCTGTAGCCAATGACAGGTGGACTTGGCCTTGTGTTTTGGATCAATGTCCATGTACGTCCCATGCACAGCTTCCTGGCTAATGAATGCAAATGTTCCTCCAGTATTTTTTGATAACATATTGCAGTCATCAATTTTGAAAACATTTCCTGTGCTTTTGTAGCTCACACATCCCCAAAACATCAGCGATCCACCTTCGTGTTTCACAGTAGGAATGGCTTTCATCATAGGCCTTGTTGACTCCTCACCAAATGTAGGGTTTATGGTTGTGGCCAAAAAGCGAAAATTTTGGTCTCATTACTCCAAATGTCTT
Organism: Lithobates pipiens; assembly: GCF_037356315.1. Taxonomy (NCBI): domain Eukaryota; kingdom Metazoa; phylum Chordata; class Amphibia; order Anura; family Ranidae; genus Lithobates; species Lithobates pipiens. The sequence continues at coordinate 5,162,503 of NW_027507892.1, read as the reverse complement.
TGTGCCAGAAGGTTTGAGGCTTGTTTCCATGCTGTTTGATGTATTGTGGTATTTGCGTAGTAATGTCTTTCTTCTGGCGACTCAATCATGCAGCCCATCTTTCTTCAAGTTCCTCCTTATTTTGCATCTTAAAACAGACACACCACATGTTATCAGAGAGTCCTGTTATTCACCTGAAGTTATTTGTGGGTTTTTCTTTGCATCTCAAACTATTTTCCTGCCAATTGTGGCTGACATTTTAGTTGGTCTACCTGACCATTGTTTGGTTTCAATAGAACCCCTCATTTCCACTTCTTGATTAGAGTTTGAACACTGCTGATTGGCATTCTCAATTCCTTGGATATCTTTTATCCTTTGACAATTCTTTTGCTTTCCCCATGACTCAGAATCCAGAAACGTCAGTGCAGCACTGGATGAAAGATGCAAGGGTCAGTCAGGAGTCCAGAAACTCATTGACCTTTTATATACACACACTAATTACAAGCAAACTGATTACAAGTGAGGATGGTTACCTTTAATAGCCATTCAAACCCCTTTGTGTCAACTTGTGTGCATGTTATCAAGCCAAAATCACCAGGGTATGTAAACTTTTGATCAGGGTAATTTGGGTAGTTTCTGTTGTGATTGTGATATAAAAAGAGTAAACACAGTTGATTGATAATAAATGGCTTCAGCAAAACACTAACCATGAGTGAAAGAAATGTTTTTGTGTTACCATTCATATTCTCTGAAAAATGGCCAAGAAATCATAAATTCTGCCAGGGTATGTAAACTTATGAGTACAACTGTATATACAGTATTAGAAGGTATAGCCATTCAGGGGTGTTCAGCAAAATTATAGGCTCAAATGGCTGGTGGTCTCTTACAGACTTTTTCAACCAGGGTGCCTTCAGGTGTCTTCAGGGTTGTCTTGGCAAATTTCCTAGAAACTGACCAAAAATTATATACAAGCTAGCAGGTGGATCAAGCCTGCCTATTAGTTACATAAAGCCACAGGTTTCATTGTGCACCATTACAACCTTCTAGCCACCAGTCTCCTAACAACCAATGAGATAACTGGTTGATAAGAAGGACTGTGGCACCTGTACAGCACCCTTGTTTGCCCCCTACCCTGCCCCTCTCCATTAGCACTGGGGTCACTTAGCTGAGTGAGGGAGAGAAACTGAGGGAGAAGAGAAACATTGGAATACTAGTCAGTACCAGTGTGCAAAGGTGGTTGCTTGGAAGAATAAACCACAGCTAATGTTGGGTGTCCTACACATACAAGTGTTGCTGCATTATGTAAAACTATTAACTTAATTTTTAAAATACATTTTAGAATGGGGTGCCTCGAGATTGTATGGAATTATAAAGGACGCCTTGATGGAAAAAACTATGAAAAACACTGGTCTATTATACTATCATTTCAGCAGGTATCCAGCCCGATGATGTGGCATTGAAAAAGGTGGACAGTGCCCTGTTGAAACATCGGTGTAATAAACCAGTCATTTTTCTACAATATACTCTTGTGGAAGACCTCTCTGAGTGCCTACTACCTTCTGATATTGCCATATTTTTGTGGCAATGCAGCAAGTCTTTTCCATTTGAATTGAGTGCTGGTATCGCCATTCTATATAACTATATATTAGAAGGTATAGTAGGCACTCAGAGGTCTTACACAAGAGTACAGAATGAAATGGCTGGTCTATTACACCAATGACTTGGCTGGTAACCAGCCCACTGGTGTAACTTTGGGAAAGGTGGGCTGTAATCCGCTTAACAATGCTGTAATAAACCAGCTATCAAACTACTATACTCTTGTGGAAGACCTCTGGACACCTACTATACCTTCTGATATTGTTATATTCATGTGGAACACCAAGGTATTTCCATGTACCCAGGAGCTAGATATATAAAAATTCCTGCAATCAGGAGACATTGTGTGGCGTTGCTGCAGGGGGAGCTGTAACCTTCTAGTGCCGAGCGGAGCGTGATGCTGACCTGTTGCATCCTTATTCAGAGACAAGACAAAGCAAAGCATCTTGGGATATGTAGTCCATATGGATGGGATTTTCCCTCTAGCTGAATCATTAGGAAATACAACTACCAGCTGGCTGATGAGGAAGAACAGACCGCTGGGAGAGACTATAAGAGGGATGGATTGAGGCCTAGCTCGCTCTCTTGGGACCGGATCGGATCTTAGTGCAGGGAGTCTGTGAGAGTGTGAGCTGCAGCTGAGTCATGGCCTGCACTAGCCATCCAGTGGATATCCAGAGGGACATCTGCGGCAGCTACCCTTAGTTGCTCAGCGATAGCTTGGAAGCTGCTCCTGTCCCATCTATCCTGCAGTGACTTCAGATTCAGATGAGAGCCGTAGTGCGGTGCGGTGCGGTGGAGGCTGGACATCATCCCCTGAGCCATATTCCTGAGAGACAGTCATCATCATCATCTATGTTCCAGTGTGATGAGCGAGCCATAGCCCAACCTTATAGACACTGAATATATATAGACACAATTGCCTCCTGCACAAGTTATCATCTTTAGTGCCAAGGATCTAGGCAAACATCATAGACACTGTATCTACCACTACGGTTGCCAAGAGCAACAGATACTATATACAAATGTAGCGGATGATATTTTGGATAAAATGTCACACGCATGTAAATTTAGTTTTTGCTTCAGAACAGTAGGGGTTCTGAGGGCTAATTGTGTAGGCAGGCCTTAACACCAGTCTGGCCAGGCTGTGTTTGGAAGTTCTGCCTGGTCATGTGAGCGGTGAGGTGTACATGACAGGCCAGAACCAGGTCTGGTTGGATGTTTGGGTATCAGCCTTCTCAGAGCCAATCAGTGGGAGTGCCGAGGCCCGTTGAGGAGTCTGAGAAGGGGTACTTAAGGGGTGTGGGTCACGTGTTCGGGGAGAGGAGTTTGTGAGACCCGTGGGGTCTGGTCTGGTTCCAGGACCGGGGTAGCCCCGTGAGGGGTCCCGGTCACGGGGTGTTCGACGTCCCGCAACATGCTCCTGTTAATGGCCCCTGATAGACCTGCCTGGTCTGGGGTGGGGATCCGTCTGTTCCCAAGTCTCAGACCCGGCTGGTCCGAGGCGCAGTAACTGAAGGAGGATTCAAAGTGTCCGGGTGTGCTCTCGGCTTGGAGGGATACCACAGCTCGTGGAAGTGACCGGGGGAGGACTCTTCAGAGGAGGGCCGACAAGTGGCATCCTGAGAAGTGCCTGGTTACTGAGTTGAGAAGGACATTGACAAATTCACACTTTTCTAGTACCATTGAGGAGACGGGAAACGTTCCAGGTACGGAGGAAAAAGGTTCCTGTTCACCCTTAGTTGATTGTTCAAGTTTTGAGTCAACGTGCTGACTGCCATGATCTCTGGCTAGAGATCTGCTCAGCCTTGAAGTACCCAGCTGCGAGTGGCTACTCTCTGGGTGGAAATAGAGACTTTGTTATACCTGCAGTTCAAAGTGCCTGAGTTCTTCACCCGTGCCCTCTGTTCCCTAAGAGACTGTGTTATTGAAGTTGTTGCTGCAAAATAAAATCTTTTAAAGAGGACTTCACCTGTGTCAGTGTTCAAGACGTTGGGTATCAACCCTGGGAACCCTTAGACGTGGAAGAGCAGGCCAAGAGAAGGTAACTGGTAAGGCCAATAAGTCAAGGCCGCCCTGCAATGGGTTATGGCCGCTACATAGACATCTTACTTGCTATTATCCTGCTGCTACTTGTAGTTCCACAGAGAGAAACATCTTTATGTTAGTGATCACTGTGATTCCAGCTGCCAGTTGCTCAACACAGTGTAGCGCTGGTATTTTTGATACCAATACTAGTGTTTTTTCAAATTTAAGTTGTCTGAAGCTGCAGTTTGGCTCAGACTAATTATTTCAAAGTTCTGGTTTCTGTACAAGTCTCCTGAATAATATATTTGGTAGAGGTATAGGTGCCTGTCTGAAGAGGTACGTAAACTTAGGTAACACCGACATCCTAATGAGATTAACTCGACCTATGGGGGTGAGGGGCAAAGGTCTCCAATCACCAAAGCGCTTGGACAAGAGAGAAATTACTGGGTTTAAAGAGGAAGTAAAGGCTATTAAAAAAAAAAAAAAAAGGCAACCGGCAAGGCAAAGGCATAATGAGCTAGTACGCATAGCATACTAGCTTATTATGAATAACTTACCTGAGAACTAAGCCCCCGAAGCGGTCCTCCGTCTTCATCTTCGCT